>NW_026712114.1:28339775-29539775 GCF_030504385.1 Musca domestica | reverse complement strand
CTTTGAAGATTTGCCTCCCGCCAAAAAATAAGGAAATCAAAAGGAAAAACCACTTTTCTTCCAAATGGTACTTTCAAAAATGCATTCCAAGGAAAATAGTATTGTTTGAAGATTTAAGATCTTATTTGAGACATGAAATGCAGATGTTAAAGATTGGGTGGGTAGAATGGAATTCAATCGAGTCAAAGTTAGAAGGCTTGCTTAAACATTTTCAGAACTTTCATATTAATTTTGAAAATAAAATTTTTTAGCATTCGATAGTTTTTTTTCCAGATTTTTAGATTAGTCTCTGCTCTTAATTTGACAGAAATTATTTTGACAATAATTATCTAATACATATTCAAACATTTGTTTCAGTATTTTAAAATAAGATATTGTATTTGTCGCACTACCCCAATAAACGCATATCCATAAATAAACACACATAGATTGTATTCTTTTTGCGTTATCGCCTTTTGGCGTGAATTGAATACCAGCGTGAAAAAACCCACCAAACAAGCAAAAAATAAGCAAATATTTATCAGAAAATAATGAAAACAAACAATAATTGGCAACCGATCAGCAGATAGATATAAGACGTGCAGCAACTACTGTTCAATCTTAAATTCAATTTTTTTCACGGCCTATTGATTTCAGTTTTGCCCACGAGCTATTTGAAATTATTTAAGGAGAATAGAAAATTTTGATTCATCATCGTCGGACAATCATAACCGCGTTAAATGTTAAAAAGAAACCCAACGGGGTGGCCCAATTGGAAATATCGCAGAACACAAGAACACCGGGGGTTTACTTAAGAACTTCACACACAACTTTGTTGTTGATATGGGGCGGGTAGCAGAAAAATATCTGTAAATATTTATCGGTAAATTCAGAGTAAACAAAATATCAGAATACTTTTATATCAAACAAGCCATTCAAATATTTAAAATATTCAATTTTATTTTGACTGTTATTTGGCAAAAAGTAAGAGACTGTTATTCTATAAAAGTTCTTAATAAATTTTGTTACAGATATCGTTATAAAAACAGAAGACAAATGTTCATCGTGAGATTATCGACAAAAATTCTACCATATGAAAATGTTTGGTTCTGTTCAAATTTTGTTGGTATTTATACCCTACAACACTTTGTGTTGGGGGTATTATAAGTTTGATTGGGCCAAAAATGATGTAACACGTCGAAATATTGGTTTCCCACATAGGAAAGTATATATGAATCTTCCTAGCTCGCCGAGCTGAGTCGATCTAGCTATATATGTCCGTCTGTCCATGTTAATTTGTAATCACTCTACAAGTCGCAATTATGGCCCGATCTGCACGATATTTAGAATGGGGGTGGGGTTAAGGCCAGAATATAACCCTATTGCTTTTGGAGATGATCGCATAATATTTAGGGGTTGAAATGGACCAAAAACTGAAAAAATTCTTGATTTTGCAGTTGCTCTACAGGTCGCAGTTAAGTCAAATTTTCCATTAAACCGCGAATATTTTAAATCCCGGCAAAATCACAAACAGACGAACAGATCAATTCTGACCGTTACATAGATACCGATAATAAATATATCGGATATATATAGCGAGCTATTTTTTTAATTTGACTTATAATATTTTGTAATATTTTTTACCTTACAATACAGGTTGGGGTTATTATATACAGATTATTATGTTCCTGAAGGGCACAAATAAAAACCAAAGGACACGAAATCCCGCATGAAGTTAGAGTTTAGGACAGCGGGTAGAATGGACCACTACTTTTGTGTAAAAAAAAATACCTACATTACTTACAGGCGATATCCGAAATACACAAAAGCCGAACTTCTGGCTTTTTTATGCTGACATATTGTTGTGTTGTAGGGTATCACATGGTCGGCCCCGCACTTCTATAGCCTTTGCTTACTTGTTTTGATTTTGAAATATTTCAAAATGAAAGCTTTAAAAAAATTCCCCGAATATGTCTATTAAAAAAAACGCAAAGGCAAATTCATAATAATTTTGATCAGATATGGGGGAGGTACCAGAAGTAGTGGTCCGCTATATCATATCTTCACACTAGATCTGTGGCAGTAGAACTATTAGGATAATTTGAAGAGAATCTGATGCATATTTCGCATTTTTTGAGTATTATACTTATTTAAAAATTTGTATCTTTGTGGCGGAGGAGTGTACAGATATTGTCGATACCTGACTTAGCACTAATGAAAATATTAGGATTTGTAAAATTTGCATAAAATTGAATGACCTTTTCTTGTTCTGTACCATAAATTGTTTTTTTGTAAAAATTGTCATTTTCTTATTTAACTGGATTATCACAATGAACAGAAAGGTTTTCGACTGAGGCAATCCTATCGCAATGTTAACTTTACATCCCTTTACCTAACCTCTACAAGTTCCGTGTTCTCTATGTAGACAGCGTTTATCTACTTACCTTCAGTCATATGGCTAGAGAGGATATATATCATTTTATACCACCAAAATGTGCCTCTTCGTAATAACGGTTTTACACTTAGATCTCCTTAGATGATAGCAAAATAATTAGGGGTTCAAATGAATTGAAATTGAAACCAATCGACACGGCATTTTGCATGAAAAGAGAGTTAAGGACAAGGAAGACATCTAGCGTTTTGGATGACCATTGAATTATATTTAGCTGTAAAATGGACCACAACAACTAACAGCACGACGGAGTGCGTATATATTGGGCAAATGTCCTTGGTTAAAATGCTAAGTGTAATACCTGGGCAGTGATCTATGATATAATTTCAAAAGCGAAATCTTCCGAAAGGGATTTGGATATAAGGGGGCTTCTAACATATTGTAGTGTTGTAGCGTATCACATGGTCGGCCCCGCACGACTTTAGCCTTTGCTTACTTGTTTTCATTTTGAAATATTCCAAAATGAAAGCTTTAAAAAAATTCGCCATAATATGTCTATTTTTTACAAAAAAAAAAAAAAAAAAAAACGCAAAAGGCAAATTCATCATAATTTTGACGAGATATGGGGGAGGTATCAGAAGTAGTGGTCCGCTATATCACATCTTCACATCATATCTGTGTCAGTAGAAATATTAGGATAATTTGAAGAGAATCTGATCCATATTTCGCATTTTTTAAGTATTATAATTATTTACAATTTTGTATCTTTGTGGGGGAGGTATATGATGGAGTGTACAGATATTGTCGATATCGCACCTGACTTAGCACTAATGAAAATATTACGATTTGTAAAATTTACATAAAATTGAATAACCTTTTCTTGTTCTGTTTCATAAATTGTTTTCTGTGAAAATTGTGCTTTTCTTATTGAACTGGATTATCACAATGAACAGAAAGGTCTTCGACTGCAATGTTAACTTTACATCTCTTCGTACACCGTAATATTTTTAGCAAACTTAAATCGAGTTCGTAGGTGGTATATATTGGCCCACTCTTTCTGGTACCTTCCCCACAAAAGATCGAAATTTTCAACAACAAAAAAAAAATAATAATAATAATAAATAATGCTCCAGCTTTTTTGTACGGGAACAAATGCAAATCAATGCGAATAATCCGTAGTAAAGTGGACCGAGCCATACCCAACTGCTGAGAACGGCGTTTTTGGGGTGTTCTTGGGGACCTCTCAACACTGGCTCGTACGGCAGCGATATTCTCGGCCGATCGCCTTGGCCGACTTTTATATGGCCCCTTCGGATTAGAAAGAGCCTTACCAGTCGAAAATTTTTCGTATAAACGCTTAATGGTGTTCTTAAAAGGCGCACTTCTCACATTTTTTAATGTTTTAAAAGCACGTTGAGTTTTCACAATTGACTTCTTCTGTTGAATGTAAATTTCAACTATTTCAGAGCGCTCGCGTGGCGTGTATTGGTTCATGGTAAAAATCAGCTTGGACTGACGCTTCATTAAGCGATGTGACATCTCTGTCAAAAGTTATGGCGTTGCCAGATGAGTCCGTCGAATGTGGGCAACCTGTATACATCGCGGATACGAAATGTACAACATTGACCCATTCCTTCTGAACCCACTCCATAGAGGGTCAACGATTTGAATAATCATAACAGAATTCAAAATGTATTTAAATAATCGAACATTGGCTGAGGGTTGGCAAAACCGACTAATACGTTTTAACTTGTTATTTATTTAATCTAGATATCCCTTTGGTGTTCTCTGATGATCTCCATTCAGGATTGTTTCATTGATTTCTTTTGATCACTTATGATAAATTGACGCGAAGCTGTAATACAGAACTGCAATTCTATTTTGTTGCGAAGTTTATTCAATATAATAGTTTTCTCAACGTACTGGAACATAATATTTTATAACCATGTCCAATGAATCAAACTTCTGTCTACCACACAAAACTATAACCTTTCTTCTCTCTTCATGCTAACGTAAGTTCAAAACCTATCCCCAAAATCAATTTGATGGTTCCACCAATTTAATTAACATACATCACTTTGGTTGTAGCCAACAAAAAGGTGAATATTCCGCTTAAACATAATAGATTTCGCAAAAAATATCCATGAAACTGTTTTCAAAACAGTAGGTATTAAATTTCACTCTAGATAAAAGCCTACATCCGACATATAAATTGATATCAATTTCGTTTCATTAATGTATTATATCTTGACTAACAGAAAAAAGACGAAAAGTGGTGGCGAAAAAAAACATCATCCAATTAAAGCCATAAACAACAACATACTGTGAACAGTTAGGCAGAACCTTGAAGGCACAATATCGGTTAGCAAAAAAGCAAAACAAAAAAAAAACGGAAAGATTTTGCCACAACACAATATCCAGTCGTGCGCCCAAGTCATCATCATCGTCATTCTGCTCCTGCTCCGCCTTGAGTTCAATTTAAAAGAAATTAAACTAAATCAATTTGTAGTTGTTACGCGCAATATATTTAGAATTTCATATCGCTTTTGGCTTTTAGCTTTCAATAGTCAATGCTACAAATTGCGAAAACGTAAGAGGTTTCTGAAGATTGTCTGAACCTTATGAGAGGAAGATACAAAGGATCTTAGAGCAGTGCACACATACAACAGTTAGTGGGACACAGGGAATATCAAGAAGTTGTTGAATTTGAAAATGTGTATTCGTTTTTTTTAAGACAACAGATAGATATTGCCACCTCAGTAAATTGAAAAACACTAGTTGTGTATAATGGAATATTTCAATATTCTAATTGTTAAATTAAAAGAAATTATTGAATATTTTAAGTGATAATAGAAATTAATAATTATTTTGACTTACAAATCCAAGCATAAGAATAAATGAAAAATATTAAATCTTTGGTTTATATAAAATGACGTAAGGTTTTGTAAACTACAATAACCTAGTGATGAATATAGAATATTATGTAAACCACTGTGTTTTACTTGTGAGGGTTCTTAAAGGTAATGCAAACGAGAACTTCGTTGGCGGTATTTTTTTATTTTCAATTTCAAAGACACTTTTTCTTCTTACTTCATTTACATTGCACTATTAATGGTAACCAGAAGATTTGAGTGAAGTCGACAATAAGCACTCGGTACAAATTAACCCTTCGATGGATGGGTTAGGGGCATATACATTAAGGATTTCTGTTTCCCTATGACGATACGAAAGTGAACGCGAACGAAAAATACCATCACAGATATATTTTTGAATTAGTATTTTTCTTTCGTATTCACATTCGTATCGTCATAGAGAAACATGCCTTCAATTAAATTTATTCCGAAAGTGTTCTAGGCCAAAAAAAAAAAAAAAAAAAAACAATGTGATGCCCCCACGTGGATTGAAAAATATGGCCAAGAACTAAAATCACGAGGTGTCATTATAGAACTGGTGTACCAAAATCTTTTTTTGTAGTAGATGGCTTGTAATGAAAAGCATATTATTTCAAACAAATTTATTAGCTTTAAGCAAAGATATGCCCTCCGCCATATGGCTAGGGAGGGTATACATACAGGGTGACATGAATATTCTGCATCCAACTTCAGACTGCTTCATTTCTAACCCACTCGTCCGACAGCTGTTAAAATTATTCCAGTGGCAACTCATTATATGGTTTACAAGCGTACAAAAGCTTTTTGGCGAGAATTTTCCAAGAAAAAAAAGTTATTCGTGATGGAATTCAAGCCTGATAGTGTAATTTCATTTTGGCTTGAAAACCACAGGTGGCTACCGTTAGAGCACTCCAGCATTTAAAAGTGAATAAATCTTTTGTGTCTCGTACCATCGCTCGTTACCGTGATACAGGTAGCGTCGCAGTGGCCGAAAATGGCTCGTAAGCTGAAAATATCGCAATATTTCATTCGGCAAATATTGAAATATGAGCTCGGGGTAAAGCCATTGAAAGTCTAGTGCAAGAACTTACACCGCAACAGAAACTCAAAAAAGACTCAAAAAAGCCTAAAGAGTTGCTTTGCTTGGCCGAAAGTGGTGAACTGCCGAATTTGGTTTTTTCTAATGAGAAAACATTCGTTGTCCAGTAGTTTGTAAACAAACAAAATGATCGTGTTTACTTGCCAAATAGGTCAGCTGAAAATGTGCACCTTCGGTGGGGCACCAGAACTCAAGCGCCGACCATGGTGATGGTGTGGGCCGCCATAACAGTCGATGGTCGCTCTTCGCTCGTACTAATCGACCGTGGCATAAGAATAAATGCCAAATATTTTCGCGAAAATATTTTGGAGGGTGTATCAAAGCTTTGGGCATGCAAACAATTTGGCCGCAGACCTTGGACATTCCAACAGGACTCAGCACCATAGCACTTAGCACGCGCCACTAAAGAATTGTTACAAAATGAGCTTCATCGGTTCATTGCCAGCGCAAAATGACCACCAAAATCTCCGGATACCAATCCGTTGGACTTATTGACCACTTGTTTTAGATCTACTTTCATATTCTGCTGAATATAGCAGATAATTTTTGCAGTGAACGTTTCCTTTATTTTGTATCTTTATGCGGGAGCTATATAAAATAGTGGACCTACATTCGGAAATTCTGTATTGAGTGTTTCTATCTGAATATGTTTCATACATGCATCTGTTTGCAGGAGGGAATTCAACCTCCAATGAAATATTAAACTGCAGCTTATTTGGTGGTCAATTGTGACAGAAACCTTATAAAGGGTGATATTGTAAGATATATACACCCGCTTAGCCCACCCGCTTATTCCAAAATTTCGGTCGGTATCACAGTAATAAATGCTTCAATGTTGTCTTCCTGTGGGGGCTCGTCTGCATATACAGGGTTGCTTATATTCGACGGACCTTTGGGCCCATTCCAATCGACGAGGCTTGTCCGCAGGCAATATTCTTTGCGTCAATTGAATTTTGTACTGGAACAAATGCAAATCAATGCGAATAATCCGTTGTAAAGTGAACCGAGCCATGCTCAACTGCTGAGAACGGCGTTTTTGGGATGTTCTTGGGGACCTCTCAACACTGGCTCGTACGGCAGCGATATTCTCGGCCGATCGCCTTGGCCGACTTTTATATGGCCCCTTCGGATTAGAAAGAGCTTTACCAGTAAAAAATTTTTCGTATAGACGCTTAATGGTGTTCTTAGAAGGCGCACTTCTCACATTCTTTAATGTTTTAAAAGCACGTTGAGATTTCACAATTGACTTCTTCTGTTGAATGTAAATTTCAAGTATTTCAGAACGGTCGCGTGGCGTGTATTGGTTCATGGTAAAAATCTGCTTGGACTGACGCTTCAAACGCGGTATGTCATTAAGCGATGTGACATCTCTGTCAAAAGTTATGGCGTTGCCAGATGGGTCCGTCGAATATGGGCAACCCTGTACATGACCTTTAACATGGCTTCTCAAAAAATAGTGTAAAGATGTTAAATCATACGATCTAGGCGACCAATTGACGGTTACCGATCGTGAAAAAAAATGTTCACTGAAATCACTTATCAATAAGTACAATGCTTTGTGACAAGTGGCAACATCTTGTAGAATTTCAAAACAAGCTCTTGCATTTTGGCTAAAAATGTTGGATATAATCTCATATGTCTTTCATATAATTTACGATTTGCAGCATCTTTGACGATTCAGAAGCGGACAAAACAAAAATGGATAGTTTGGTAATATTGAACTTAAATTTATTTCAATTCTTAGAAGTAGTAACTTTAAGTGGTCAGTAAATAACTTCATATTTCATATGACAAGTCTAAGTGAAAGTAATGTGATATTAGGCCGATTTGTAAGTAGTTTCTACTGGTAAGCCCATTCATTGGTAAACCCCATATTCTTGGCATATAGCAAAAACTGGGCTTAAATGAAATGTGGACTGAAGACAAATCCCCAGAAGGCAATAATGTTCTGCAGACACCAACTCCAGCAAGATACCCTGAGATTTTTGTTGTCATTTTTCAAGGTAACGATATGTTTAAATGTAGGGTGAAGCGTTGTCTTTCTGCCGCAATTCTGGTGGTTTCTTCAATTCAATTTCAATCGTTTAACAATTTCCTGCCCTACGGATGAGTATGTAAATTTGTCTCGCATTTTAATGGTATTACCAGTACTGAACTCAAAGTACACTGATATTGTACGGATAGCTAAAGACAAAAACAATAAATAAATAACAGAATCAATATTCAATAAAATGGGTTAAATCAACTTTAACAGTAGTTAAAAGGCAATGTTACATTCTATCGCTCATGGACTAGACCTACCACAATGAATATAATTTTTAAATATTTATGAATATCTGAAGCACGTATTTATAGCAGGAAGTAAACTGTTTCAGGAAAAACGTTATTTAACACACAAATCTATTGAAGATATTTTTGCATTTCTTTTGTAGACATTGATATCACTCTTTCCACAGAACTAGGTTACATACGAAAATTCACTTCGGAATGAAATAAATCATTTCCGCTTAGTATCAATTATAACTGGAGCTTTACCCAGACGAATATTTTAGCAAGAATTTCAGTCAGACAAACAAAAAAAAAAAAAAAAAAGAAGAAATGGCACACATTCGTGTGTGTGTGTTCATGTTCTAGGAATTTATCCAAAAATTTTAATTTTGCACGAAAAAAAAACGAAAAACTCTTTCTGAATAACACATGCTGTGCTGCCTTCCACAAATAAAGACATTTCAAATAGTTGCAAACAATTTATTCACGTTCATGAGTTTGTTTTCGTTATTGTTTGGCCATTCATTGTGTTCATTGCAGGTTAGCCTTGTCGAGATTATTGTCGGATGCAAGTTGCAAGCGAACAAACAACAAAAGTCAGCTAGAAAAACAAACAAATCGTTATCATTAGTGGTCAAGCTACCTTCTTCAACTGACCACACAATGCAGCAAAAATATTTTCGACGTAAGACTGATAGAATAGAGGTTTTTGTTACACATCTTAACGCACAGCTGCTACAGTTTGGGAATCAAGTGAGATTTTAACATTTGCTGCCCGATAGACGAATTCCAAAAATATTCAGCAATGCACAAATGTAGAAAATGTAGGCTGTTGTTAAAGTTGTACTTTACATAAGATATAATAGTTCTTATTAAACGTTTAGTCTAATTAAAAAAAAATTGTAAGCATGTGTCACTACAAGTAATAAGAACTTCAAGTAATCTGAAGTAACAATTAAGCTTCATTATAGGGCTTGGAATCTAAAAAACATTTTAAAAAGGGTCACTGAAAAGATTTTTTTTCAAAATATTTACTTTGGGCGCCATTGGCTCTGTCGATGACTTTCTTAGTAAAACACCTTTGAAAGCGATTAGATAAAAATCTCCAAGAACGCATCATGCATTGGGCGCAATAAAAAATGGAAGCAACAATAAACTATATATTAAACTATAAACAGAAACTATATCGAATTTTTCGATATAGGCAACCTTTACGAAAATTATGCAAAAAATCGCTATTTAACAAATAAAACCTTTACTTGGCCATGAACAGAAACAAATGGTGGACAAAGAGAACAATTATTGTTCTTTGGCCTTTAATAGAGGCCTTTAAATATACTTTATCCGAATTCTACATCAGAAGTTTTTCTACCGAATTTGCAAAGGCAAACAACTTTTCGCAGGTTTGCTATATGAAAAAAAAACCTTCAATGACAGAAAGTAAAACAAAATATGAAAATGAAATTTATAAAATTGAGAAATATGAAAAAAGCTTAAAAAGTCTTGTTATTTATATGGGAGCTATATCCAAATCTGAACCGATCTCCATAAAATTTAGCAAATGTATTTCTGAGCTGTATTTGCTATATTTCCCCAAATATTGTTGTTACAGAGTGCATATTACGGCTGCGGAGGACAAAAATAACAAATCGAATGAACAATATATATGGAAGCTATAGCTATATCTGAACAGATTTCGATTAAATTTGGCATACTTATTTTCAGGCCTAATATGGTTGTATGTGCAAAAGTTCATACTATTCGGGCTGATATTAATTTTAATTTTATACTTCAATATAACAAATCTTCTTTAATACCAAATTTGAAATAATTTCGTGGGTAAATGTGACTAGGAATATCGGAGTACCGAATATCGGTGGGTATCGTTGGAAAATGGAGCTAGGACCCATTACGAAATACAAATACCAATTTTTGGACAAATCCGTGGAAAAATGTGTCAAAAATCATCAAAATACCGAATATCGGGAGGTACCTTTATATAGGGGTTATACAAAAACGTGGACCTACATATATACAATGTTTCACCACCGGAGCTAGAAATCATTATGACCTACATATACCAATTTATAGACAACGTTTGAAATCTGGCCAAAATTATCCAAGTACGGAATACCACTAGGTACCGTTATATGGGCTACACAATAACGTGGACCTATATATGCAATATTTCGTCACCGGAGCTAGAACCCATTTTGACCTACAAATACCAATTTTTAGACTAATCCGTGAAAAAATGTACCAAAAATCATCAAAATACCGAATATCGGGAGGTACCGTTGTATGGAGCTATACCAAAACGTGGACCGATATATCTCATTATCAATACCAACCATCCTGGACACAATACAAATTGTTGTGCCAAATTTTCGGCTATATCGTGATTTCAACAAACAGATGGACATTATTAAGTCGGCTTAGAATTTCATGCTGATCATGAATATAAATACATTATGGAGTCTACGAAGAATATATAGGAATGTGACAAACGGAATGACAAAGTTAATATACCCTCCTTTTGAAGATAAAAACCATTGGGCGGCATTCAGTGGGTTATGGTAAAGTATAAATTTTGGAAAATAAAACAAAAAAAAAAACGTCGGCCCACTCTTTGTGGTACTTCTTCCACAAAAATTCAAAAATTTTGCGAATAATCATAAAAAATTCATATAAAGATGTATATCTAACTTTGCAGATCGTAAAACTTAATTCAGGAAAAAAAGAGAAATAAATTTAAAGATATTCTTTAACTTCTTCCACTTTTACAACATGTTTTATAGTTTTAAAAAAAGAAAATCATAACGTTAGGTGCCATTCAGTGTGGTTATTCCAACACCTCCCCACAAATGGTCAACATTTTGAATGGTAATAATTTCCTTAAAGTGGAAAGTCAAAGTCTGATTTGGTTTTAATTTCTGGCATTCTAATATTTTTGCATATATTGGAACTAATATGGAATGCTAATGTATCGGTCCTCGCACATACGCATACCAAAATCTTTTACATTGGGCGCCATTTCCCAAAATATATATAGAATAAAAGAAAAATACTTAAAATTCTTGGGCGCCAACTGGTGTTATAGTTATTCCGATAAGTGAAATCTACAATATATTTTACAAAAAAAAAAAAATCATAACGTTGGGCGCCATTTAGTGGAATGTGTTCATTCCTAGTGTAAATGTTGGAAAATTGAATACATTTTCCGGTCCATGCTCTCTGGTATCTCCCTTACAAAAGTTTAAAACTTTTTCAAAAATCATAAAAATCGAATATAAAAGATGATGTAGATCTAACTTTGCACATCGTATTGTTTAGACAAAATTTAGGACAGGATTGAAAGGGGACAATATTGGTTTATTATTGGTTGAATAATATTTTTTTTTCATTTTTTAACATCCTAATATTTGTGTGTATATTGAAGCAAGTGTGAAAATGGAATGTATCTGCCGCAATTATTGACACCTCTCCACAAAATATCAACATTTTCGAGAGATATCATGAATATATATAATATAAAACCAAACTTGGTTCGTACTTAAGTTAAGCTTAGATCAGGATCGATCATGGCAAATAATGGCCCACTGTAACTCGTACCTCCTCCCAAAATGTAAACTCTTAAGAAAGTAAATCTGCTTCCGATTTTCTTCAAATTCTAAACCAAATAGCAAGAGTAAAATAAATAAAAATCGTGTCTTCAAAAATAAGACATTTTTTCGAATTTCTTTTCAAACTTGGCAAATTGCAATACTTGAAGTTGGGATATATAAGTCCAATCTTTTGGTACGTCCCCAAAACGGGAATATCTAAACAACTGTTAATACCCTTTGAAACTTTCTAACTGGTTTAATATTATTCTAAAACTTTGGCAACCTGCTCCCTAAATTGCACACGCAGGAAAAAAACAGAATAAAAAATTAAGAATACAAAGCCGTTATGGTCAACGATTTAGATTTCATTGTAAAACAAAAACAGTACTGAAAAAATCGCAAAAATAAAAAAGGCATCTTAACAACGACAATCCAAGTGGAAAACATTGAAAATCTGGAGCTGGCCATATAGACATTGTTTGCTTTATTTAACTATGGTCTACAATTTTCCATGATTTCAGTTGTTTTTTTCTTCTTTTTCTTTGATTTAGGCACCTTTGGCTGGACAGACAGGCATACCCTAGCAGAGCCAGTAACAAGTGTTGAAGAACCATTTTAGCACGCAACCGAATTAGAGGCGAACACTTTTGGGACAAAGAGGCAGCCGAGGGTATGGGTGCACACATTCACTCCCATTCAATGATGACAATGAAATAACGTTCTTACGTATGTACTCGTATGAACTTGTTGCCGCCAATGTGTGTTTCGGTTTTGCTGCTGTGATCCGTTTGTTCTGGATGAAACTTTGGATATCCATAAATTCCACACCTAATGGGCGTGTTAACCACAAATAAAAGTACAATGCCAGAATCAGTTGTGCATAAACATAAATAACAAATTCGCGAAAAAGAGTATAACAACAACAGCAACAATACTGGGCCAACCGCCGCCACCATCTGGTGTTGGAGATGATGGTGGTGGTGGTGGCAGGTAACGCTAAGAAGCAATTGTAAATAACAAACAAATAATCACCATTGAGAAATTCTTCTTTTCCTGATTGGAGCACATAGCGATTTGGGGAGGTGAGGTGGGGATAGAAGAAGAAGAAGATTCTTTTTTTGTTGCTTCATATAATGAAAATGTGCTGAAAAATGGAAAACAATTGGTGCTGCAATTTTCTGCGCGTTAGATGGATGCGATTCTATTAGATATGTGTCTGTGTTTGTGCGAGTGTGTGCAATAATTCGAATCTTCAATATTTGATTTATGCCCGCTAAATCAATAAAATAGATCAAGTGCCGTAACCACTTTTCTCAGTGGAATTTATGGCATGAAATATATGAGAAAAATTTTTTTAAAAGAAGATTGTTGTTTTAATTTTTGTTGCAGTTGAAAAAAAAAAACGGTAAGAAAAATTGCATTGGGCAATTAGAAAACAATGCATTTGAAATGGCCTATCTTGGATAAATGAACGGTGGGCATGAGGTCAACTTTGTATTGTGCAACTTTCAAAACGCACCAACACCTTTAACACCATTGCCAATAACTATTAATTGTTATTAGGGAATTATAATTAATAAAAGCTAAACTAAAGTCACCGAACAATGAACGATTAGATAGCAACACGATGCAACAGTAAAGGTGAAACAATACTTAATGGAATTTTTCAAACGCTTGCGCCGATAAGTTGATGATGATCTGTCAAAATGTAACCCAGCAAACAAGCTCACTGCAAATCTAATGACTAACCCACTATTTTCACAAGATCTTGTCTCAAAAAATAAGTTGCTATTTCTTGGCCATAAATTCCTACTTATTTGGAGTGACATACCATTGTTCAAATAATGGTAATCCGATTTTTAATGAGTTTTCTTTGTGGGGCGTCTAGCTAATATATGTCAGTAGGGTTTCTACACTCAAAAAAACCAAAATACAACATTTGTAGTAAAATCAATGAGAACCCTCGAAACAAGGGAAATCAATAGCATCATATGTAATCGATGCTACAAAACGCAGTCCCACATCGAAAAGTGTTCCACGCCCAAATCACCTTAAACCAACGATATTTGAAGTTATTCAAAGCTCTCAATAAATATTTATTATGTTGTGTTCCCTTTGTGTATGGTCAAGGCTATATAAAGGTCCTAAGAACTTTGGAGTTTTTCATAATTTAGGCTTGCGAAATTGTAAGAAAATTTTCAGTGAATTCGGAATCAGTAATAACGCCGGAAAATGTACTCATCCGAAATTAAACTCAAGTGTTCTAAAAATAAAACGACAGTTTTTTAACTTCTTTATTGGCTCTTGGTGACTGTTTGGTAAGCAATTATTTCTATGACAGGTCCATAATAAAGATGCTGTTTTGTAAGAATGAGATTTTTTCCTGGGAAAAAACAAAAAAAATTAACTCAAACATTCTATATATATTTTTTCTACTTTTTTCATACCCTCCACCATTCTATGAAGGATATATTAGCTTTTAAATTCCATTTGTAATTCATCGATATATTGATGATAATAGACCCTACATATTCTGGATGAGCGTATAATTCTAAGACGATGATGTCCGTTTGTCTGTTGTAATCACGCTATCTTTCGAACAAATTGAGATAGAAGGCCAACATTTTACATACATGCATAGTTTACCAGCAGGCAGGTTAAGTTTTTCCACGTTTTCGTAACGCTCCCATATAACGGTAGTTCCCGATATTCGGGTTTTCCATGATTTAAGCGACATTATTCACCGGAATTATTTCAAATTTCGATATTCGGTATTTCCATGATTTTAGCGACATTATTCCCCGGAATTATTTCGAATTTCATATTTTAAATTCGTACTAAGTACTACAAAATCGATGATTCGTGGACAAAAAAAAATAAATAAAAAATATTTCAAAAAAAAACCTTAATTTGTCAAGGATGATCCTGAAAAAATATTTTCAAAAAATAGAAAAAAACAAGTTTTGTTTTGAACACCGTCCACCATTTGGAACAAATTTAAAAATTTTCAAAAATTAAAATACTTCTACAATTCTGTTCAAATTTTAAAAATTCCAAATATATCCGTTATATTGGGGTCTATACGACGTGGACCTACATAGGCATTGTTCGTCATAAGCCATTACCATATTCAAATTCGAAACTTTATATAATTGGTGAATAATGTAGCTAATATCATCAAACTATCGTATATAAGGAGGTACCGTTATATCGGAGATGTGCGAAGACCAGGACCTGCATAGACAATTTTCCGTCACAGGCTGTAGTTCCCATAACGAACTATAGATACGTACTTTGAAACAATTCTGGTGAATAATGACGCTAAAATCGTCAAAATATCGAATATTGGGAGGTACCGTTATATGGGGTATATACGAAGACGTGGACCTGCACAGACAATTTTCTGTCTTAGGGTGTAGTATCCATTTCGAATTTTAAATATCAAGTTTGAAATAATTCCGGTGAATAATGTCGCTAATATCATCAAAATACCGAATATCGGGAGGTACTATATGAAAACGTGTACCTAAATGGACCCATTTACGAGCTTAACCTGCCTACTGAAAAAAAAAAAAACATGTGTGCAAAATTTTAGCCATCTATCTCAATTCATTCGAAAGAGAGCGTGATTACAACAGACAGGCAGACAGACTGACATCGCTAATCGGCTTAGAATTTTACGCTGATGAAGAATATATATACTTTGTTGGGTCTGACATGAGGATTTCGAGGAGTTACAAACGGAATGACAAAGTTAATATACCCTCCATAGTATGGTGGAGGGTACAATAAAAAGAATATAAGTTGTTTTTAAAATAACTTCTGGGGAGAATATCCCAGACAAAAAACAAGGGAACTGATGAGAATTGGTGGCTCTTTTCTAAACCTAGGTATTCACTGCCTTACCATCGTCCTCCACTAATAAACAAACGTTGTTTTATAAAAACAACAACAATATGATTAAGCCTGATAATTTTGCAACAACAAAATTTTTAAAAAATATATTATTCTTGAGGGAAGAGTTTTTTTGAAATATAAATTTGAAAAATTACTTAATTTGTCAAATGAGTAAATGAAAAAAATGTCTCGGGAAAATAGTTTTAAAAAAAACTATTTTAAACAGCCGTTGAAGAATAATAATTTAATTTTGTAAGGATAATCCTTCAAATATATTAAAAAAAACTATTCTTGGCACGGAATTCTTAAAAAAAATCTTTGACAAATCACGATTTATTATGTTCAACTTCATGAAAAAACCAGTAAAGAAAGTCTTAAAGTCGGGCGGGGCCGACTTTATGATACCCTACACCACTTTGCTAATTTAGTAGAGTTCCGCATAACAATTAAATGTTTTAATGGGAGAATTCAATCATACACGCCATTATAATTTAAAGTTCAATGGACAAAATATGCCGAAGCATTTGTATCTTTTAAATTCGGACTTGTATTGCCCATTTGGTGCACAATTAATTTGAAATCGGATAAAAATATATATGGGAGCTATATTCAAATCGGAACCGATAAAATCGGTAATGATAAAATTTGGCAAAGATTTTTCTGAGCTGTATTTGATATATTTCCCTGAATATCGTTGTTACGGAGTGCATATTACGGCTGTGGGTAACAAATATAACAAATCGGATGAACAGTATATATGGGAGCTATAGTTATATCTGAACCGATTTCGATCAAATTTGGCATACTTATTTTCAGGTATACTCTGATCGTACGTGCTAAATTCCATACTATTCGGACTGATATTACACGGTTGGTGCACAATAAAAGGCAAATCGGACGAAGATATAAGCAATAAATGCGAACTTTTGTGTCAGACGGACGGACGGACATGCATAAATCGACTCAGAATGTGAGTCTATGCAGATCATCAAAAGGAACTATGGGTCTATCTTGTTTCCTTTTGTCTGTTTCAAACAAATGCACAAAGACATAATAACCTGACCACCTTGTGGTGTTGGGTACAATTAATAAAAATAGATGATTCGTCACCAGAAAAACTTTAAAAAATATTTTAAAAAATCTGTAATTTGACATACAGGGTTGCCAATATTCGACGGACCCATCTGGCAACGCCATAACTTTTGACAGAGATGTCACATCGCTTGATGACATACCGCGTTTGAAGCGTCAGTCCAAGCAGATTTTTACCATGAAACAATACACTCCACGCGAGCGCTCTGAAATAGTTGAAATTTACGGCCCGTCGAATATGGGCAACCCTGTAGATATTCTTGAGAAGGTATTAAAAAATGTTTCTTGGGCCAAGAATTTTTAAATAATAATTAAAAAACCTCTTCATTTTGCAAATGTGGTACTGAAAAAACTTTCCGAATTTAAAAATTATTTTAAAAATCCACAATTCTTGGCAAAAAAAAAATATTTAAAAAATCAGGAAAAATAACGAGATAATTAAAAATTGAACAAATTTTTCACATAATCTTTATATAGAGGCCCAGCCGATTTTTGATGGTCTTGATCACATTTTCCTGTCGTAGAGCCTGTAATTTGGACTTTTAAGATAGTTAAAAATATCGTATTTCGTCCTCGTGATATTGGAGTAGTCCCCATTGCAAGGCATCCCTTATTATGGAATTTTTAGGGTCCTAACTGAATTTTTCATTCAGTAGCTGATAAATGAATGCAGTAATTGTTTTCAACACATTTTGAACACTGTTTCGATTAAACATTCAAAATTATATAATATGGGTAGAAAAGTATTCAATTTATTTACACATAAAACTAATTAAAAAATCATATTCTTACATATATGTACTTAATCAAGTATTACTAAATTATTGTAACCTGCATTATCTACAAATTATCACAAAAACGTTTCCAATTCTATTTAGGGTTCCCAGTACAATTTATGTTCGACTTTGGTCAATTCACATCTGTCACTTATCCACAAAGTACCATTTTGTCCCATTTCCAAAACTTGCACCAAATGTTCACCAGCTTTGGAAGCGGGTTGACTTGGTGCCGAATATAGTTTGTCTGTCAAAGGCTTCGAATATTCAAAGGTGTCACTAATTTTGGGATTTTTGGTCATGGGACTTTCAGTCATGCCTGGACAGACTGCAGTTACTGCAACACCAGTGCGCTCATAATAATAAGGATCCTAGAAACCAGGAAATCATTAACAATTTCAGTACAAATCACACAGATTTAACAACTTACAGCCAGGGAACGTGTAAAACCCACTACACCAAATTTACAAGCACTGTATATAGAAATGGCTCCGCAGGGTTCCAAACCCACAACCGAAGCAATATTCAAAAGAACACCACCTCGTCCCTTTTGAGATTTATCCATATATGGCAGGGCCTCCAGGGTGGTATTTATCAAACCAATTAAGTTGACATTAACTGCAAATTCAACATTGCGATCGGCAACCACACCGGCGCCATTTACCAATACATCAATATATTGTACACTTTTCACTACATAATCGATGGCATTTTTGATGGATTGTTTATCGGTGACATCACATTTTAAGTAGGTTACTTTGGTATTTTTGTTCAGGTTCTGCAGTAATTGTAGGGCACTGGGGTTTTCCATTACATCCAGAAGGAATAAATTCTAAAGAAAAATACTTGGTGAATCATAGCCTTTCAAAAAAGTTCGTAAGGATAACTTACGGCCAGATTACGAGTCATTAATTGTTTACAGGACTCAAAACCAATGCCACCGAAACCGGCAACAAAAACTAGATTTTTACCACTTAGATCCATTTTAATTTACTCGGGGGCTTGTTTCACTTCTAAAAGAAATTGCAATTTGAATAATTTTCCACAAACATCGCAACTTTATATAGCCACCGAAAATGGAAAGCTGGACTTGTGTTTTAATTTCAAATAGATAAGATATGCTGTCTGTTTGACTATATTCTTGAAAGACGGAACTGATAATACTAATTTATAAAGTAATAATAACACCCGTGCTACAAGATTCAAAATCTTTTTCTAATCTCAGTTTTTCGAACATATGTACTCGATTAGTCAGCACTTTTTTAAATTACCTACCGGCAGCCGTTCGTATGCAGTAACTCAATTTAATATGTTGACAAAAAATAGAAAGCAATAAAAGAACCCGATTAAATGCAAGATAATGAACACAAATTTGTGGACATATGTTTGTATGTCTTGAGTTGAAGTGCCTACACCACACAACCAACCGTCCGTCTGATTCTTTCAATTCATTTAGGAAAATTCCGAACAACAGTAATAACAAATAAACCAAACAAATATCAGCTGTTTTCACATTTGGTGGGCTCGCTTTGATGCTGATTGTGCCCCCATATTGAATTTGTTTGTGTATTGAATACAGTCTTCCACACGTCTCACTAGCCAAAAAATGCGAATTATGTCAACTGCGTGTTGCCAATAGAGATATTGTTTTATATCGTCTAGTTGCCAACTATATTTTTGTTAGACGGTATTATCAACTAAATATGTTATGTCAATTTGATGCATTTGAAATAATTGCAGGGTTGTCAGATTTTTTTCTACCGCCATCGCAAAATCAAGTGTCAGAAATCGCGAAAACGAAAATTCTTCTGTTTATGTCAAGAGATATACAGCATTTAATTTTTTATACCCTTTGGCTAGAGAGGATACATATCATTTGAATGAGAAGAGAAAACTAACCAAATGTTTAGGCTGTTGATTCAATTCTGATTCTATTTAAAAAATATATTTCTTAAGTGGTACTGAAACTAATCTAACTTAACCTAATCGCAGCCACACATTTATTCTTATTTATTCCAATATTGAATGGAGAACATTGCAGGGCTGCTTATCACTTCATTCTAGTGATCTTGTGCATCTACTGAGCGCATCGATATCTGTGCGTGTGGGTCATAACCTTTATTATGTGACACATTATCGTATGCGTCAGCGCACAAGATCACCGAATTGTTCACATGTGGTATTTTATGGCGGCTGGGAAATATGTAATTTTTGAATATTGATTGTTTATTGCTAGTTTTTCCCAGCGCCTCAACCGCACTCAAAAGTATGTACAAAGTATTTTGTACACATTTGATACGGCCAAAACGTATCAAAATAAAGATTTTAGACCCTAGATCCGTTTGGACCAAATCCGTTTCAAAAGATTTGGAGTCGCTCTAGCGATGTCTGCACGTATTTCTGGATGGCTGGCTGGTGCGTACGATAACTCTCGAAGGGAGTATCCGATTTGGTTCGAAAGCGATACATCGTAGTATTATTATCAGACTTAGATCTAGATCGGAGATGAGCAATATCCGCCCACACCTTCTGGAACGTCCTCCATAAAGTTAGAAATTTTCAAAAAAAAAAAAAAAAATATTTTACTACACAGAGTGAGAAATGATAATCCGATTTTGCCTAAACTTTGCAAATCCTAAATTTTGCATCAGTGATAGCTGAGGTGAGAATATTTGCAATATAGGACCACTGCATCCTATATATATTCCCCCACAAAGGGATATTTTGAATAATTATAACTCTTATAAAATGTGATATAAGAGTCCGACTGTCTTCAAATTACACACCATCATGATATTTTTATAAACCCAAGGTCTAGTGTGAAGTTGGAATGTATCGGTCCACTCCTTCTGCTACATCCCCTGAAAAGGGTCAAAGTTTTGAATAACCATAAAATACAAAATAAGCATCCGGTTCTATTCACATTTCACACATCCCATTATTTTCACTAATACAAGATCTGCTGTGAAGATAGAATATATCGGTCCACTCCTTCTGATACCTCCCTCACAAAGGTTCAAAATTTAGAATATCTCTTAACTAGAGACCTTAGATGAATATGGAATTAATGATTTCGCATAAAATTTGATATAAATGTTCGATTATCTTCTCATTTTGCCCATACCAATATATTTATCTGTATTAAATAAAGTATGAAAAAGGAATACTTCGGTCGACTATACGTCGTAACTCACGTACATTTTAACATTTTCTAGAAGTAATAATATATTTCATATAAAGTGAAGAAAGTAGTTGATGTATTCTAAACCTGGCACGTCGCAATATTTATATCACAAAAGCTGGCCTGTCCGCGTAGCCGGCTCATAGTCTTTGTCTTAAATGTATATTTTTGTAGCATTATAATTCC
Organism: Musca domestica; assembly: GCF_030504385.1. NCBI lineage: Eukaryota > Metazoa > Arthropoda > Insecta > Diptera > Muscidae > Musca > Musca domestica. Next base: position 29,518,409 of record NW_026712114.1, on the reverse strand, counting down.
CAGAACTGGCTCATATAAGTGGGACAATTTTTATCATAACGTCTAAAATGTCATTACATGATCAAGTACCGGTCAGCCATAAGCTTTTATTTAAGAGTTGGAAACCTAAGCGATATAGAAAATATATAAAAAATATATATCAACTGTATGTAATAGCCCGTGTAAGATCTCAGCTAACTTTTTAGTATTGTAAAGAGCTTAACAATATTTTCCATTCAAATTAGCTGTAATTTAGAATTTACAAAGATTAGAATTTATTTTTCCACCACAAAATTAGTCTTAATACACATTTTTAGCCAAATCGATTAGATAATGTGGACAAGACCATTGAAATACGTAATATCAGGAGGTACTACCCTTAAACAAAATATACCAAATAAGGAAGAAATCAATTGTAAAATGTGGCTAAGATCCGGAAAACTGGAATAAGCGGATACCTTTATATGAGGGTTAAGCCAAAAACTCAAATTACCAACATTTGCCGAAAATAGTTTGAAAAAAATATAAAAAAAATACTTTTAGTCGAGGTATCCCCTTTATGGGAGCTATACCAAAAAACAGACCGTCATGACCCATATTTTGTACAAATGATACTACGTGTGACCCATAGGTCTATCGTAAATTTTGTAAAGTATAGAGCAAAATATGTAAGGCCCTTTTTGTGTGGTTATGGCTATATATAATGGACCCTAAAAAAGTTTGGCCTGGGAAACCAAAACCCTTTTAGGATTTTAATCAACTAACCGAATCCTATCCACGTAGAATTTCCCAACACCCAGATTGACTGTAGCACAATGTTATTACTTTTATTGTGCGCTAATTTCATTTTCTATATTTTACATTTAAAATTCGAGACAGAAAAATTAAAATAAAATAATTATACTTCAATTTGTCAAATTGAAAAAATGTCGTACGATATAAAAATTGTGAAAAATGAAAATAAAATCACAAAAATATTTTTCGTTCACATTTTTATGAGCGTATTTTTACGCGATTTTATTTATTTATTTATTTTTATACCCTCCACCGTACTATGGAGGGTATATTAACTTTGTTATTCCGTTTGTAACTCCTCGAAATACTCATATCAGACCCAACAAAGTATATATATTCTTGATCAGCGTAAAATTCTAAGTCGATTTAGCGATGTCCGTCTGTCTGTCTGTCTGTCCGTCTGTCTGTTGTCCACGTCGTATAGACCCCAATATAACGGCTATATTCGGTATTTTTAAAATTTGAATATAATTTTTTAAGGATTTTATTTTTTAAAAATTTCCAAATTCGTTGCAAATGGTGGAGGGTATTAAAAGTTCGGCCCGGCCGAACTTACTGCTTTTTAACTTGTTTTTTTTTTTTTTTTTTTTTTTGTATTTTATCCTTTTCTGCCAATTGATCATTCCAAAATAGTATGAATTGTTAAAATCAGGTCAGTCGTTCTTGAGGTATATTCAGTTTTGACACCAAATAATTCGGTACTACACTTCAATGTAATCCGCCTGCAAATTGTTTTCTCAAAAAATCGAGTCAATTCAATAAAGTTAATCAGATTGAAAGAAAAACATTCGTACACGATAAAGTATTAAATTTTTTAGTTCAGATCTGACACTTTTCAGAAATGATATAATTCGTATAGTTCCACTTACCCAATAAATAATAAAATCTATATATAACAGTTTTGTCGATTGTCTCTTTATACTATTCAAAAAAGTCTACATATCATATTAGAATAAAAAAAAACTGTATTTACATTCGAAAATTCTAAGTCCAAATGAAAAAAAATATTGCAAAATAAAACATTACAATTGTACATTCCAAAAGTCAAAATCAAAAATTTCAAATATAACATTTCTACGCGATGTTTTTTTATGGCAATGCATAAAATTAGGATTTTATTTAATTCAAGTAAAAATTCAAGCAAATACGATACAGGGATATGAGGATGCAAAAAAGTAATAACCCTTGTGATCATACCATACCAAGGACGGTCATTCAACAATTCTTGAAAAAATATTAGACATTTAAATTAATCCTTATACTACGAAATATCGGGCTCGATAGGAGAAGGCGTGTAGATTTTCTATGATGATGGAAATTTTCAATTAGCTAAGGCAGTGGTTTTTCGGTATAAAAAATTATCCAATTTCCCCAATTGTCTTCTAATTTGGAATTGCTAATATATGGTGATAAAAATAATATCAAAAAATATATTTATTATCAATTAACCTAACAAACATTTGGAGTATCTTAAAGACTTATTTTAACGCCGTTTCTAATATAAATGCTTGGAGTACTTGATCAAGTTCGAAAAAATATATTTTAATTAAAAAATATAGGATTTATTTACATATAGAATCATATAACAAAACTCATTCTTTCACACATACGCTTATATAAAATTTAAACGCTTGCACAGATTTCTATCATACACAAGCAATCACTCGACGAAAGTTTTTTAAGGTTCCCAGAACAATTTGTGCTCGACTTTCTTGATGGCAAATCTATCAGTGATCCACAAGGTGTCATTTTGGGCCATTTCCAAGACTTGGACCAAATGCTCGCCAGCCTTTGCAGCGGGTTGACGTGGTGCAGAAAAGATTTTGTCCGTCAATGGTTTTGAATATTCAAAGGTATCACTAATTTTGGGATTGGCTGTCATGGGGCTTTCAGTCAAGCCGGGACATAGACCAGTTATGACTACACCGCTGCGATTGTAATAAAAGGGATCCTGGGAACGAAGGATTCATGTTGTGTTAAAATTGTATATCATATTCAGAAAAATTTCACAACTTACAGCCAGGGAACGTGTAAAGCCCACAACACCGAATTTCGATGCACTATACACGGCAATGGGGGGACAGGGTTCCAAACCCAAAACCGATGCAATATTTAAAATGACACCACCTCGTCCTTTCTGGGATTTATCCATGTAGGGCATAGCCTCAAGGGTGGTGTTAATTAAACCAATTAAATTTACATTAATTGTGAATTCAACATTACGGTCGGCAATAACACCGGCACCGTTCACCAATACATCAATATATTGCACCGATTTCACCACATGCCCAATGGCATTTTTGATGGAATTCTTATCGGTCACATCACACTTGATGAAGGTGACTTTGGTCTTTTTATTCATGTCCTGAAGGTGTTGCAGGGCTTGGGGATTTTCCATTACATCCAGAAGGAATAAATTCTAAACAAAAGGACATTGCATTAATTGCATTCGGTGTAATTTCCAAAGGACAACTTACGGCCACATTGCGGGACATTAATTGTTTGCAGGCTTCGAAGCCAATACCACCGAAACCGGCGACGAAAACAACATTTTTACCACTTAGATTCATTTTGTTAATATTTTTCCGAGAGCTTGCAACTGTTCGCAGGGAAAATTAAATTTAAACGATTTTCCACACTACTCACAACTTTATATAGCCGGCGCTGATCGAAAGCTGGCCTTGCGTTTAATTTAAAGGCAAATGTCAAATAGATAAGACATGATGCTTGTTTGTTTATTTGATCATTAGATTCTGTTCCAGAGAGAAAAGTGACATCCGACTGATAGTCTCCCCAGATTATTTAAAATCTTTCTCAAATCATAGTTGCTGTTGTTGTTGTTCACTTCAGTTTTTCGTGCATTGGTACTTGTTGGTGCATTATTTGTTGTTATTATTTGTCATATTATATCAGTATATTTAAATTTACCTTTCGTACACATTTACCTTACCGGTAGCTATCAAAATATTTGTATGCAACAAATATTCTTTTGAAAAATTAAAATTGAAAAAAAAAAGAACGTGAATACATATATAAGATAAGCATATATAAACGTTCTAATAATTCTCAAATGTCTTCTCATAGACGTCCAGAAGTTATTCTCATAGAGGACCAGCAGTTCTTCTCATAGAAGACCAGAAGGTCTTCTCATAGTAAACCGGAAGGTCTTCTCATAGTAACCCTGAAGGTCTTTTCATAGTAGACCAGAAGGTCTCCTAATAGAAGACGAGAAGATCTTCTCGTTGTAGATCAGAGTGTTTTCTCATAGAAGACAAGAAGGTCTTCTTACAGAAGACCAGAAAGTCTTCTCGACCAAAAGGGCTTCTCATAGACCACCAAAAGTTCTCATAGAAGACCAGATGGTTTTTTCATAGAGAAAAGATAAACCGGTCTACTCATATAAAAGCAAGACCAACCGGCCAACATTGAAGGCTAGAAGGCGTTCTCACAAAAGACCAGAAGGTATTCTTCTAGAATACCAGAAGGTCTTCCACTAGATGACTAGAAAGTATTCTCGTAGAAGACCAAGGTATACTTACATAAATTTGGAGCATATACATATCAACTTATAGAAGACTAACCGGAGTACTGAATGAAAACCAAGATCAACAGGACTTCTAACAGAAGACCAGAAAAAAAACAAAGGTCTTCTCCAGAAGATCTTCTCTTGGACATACATATCAACTTATATTAGACTAACCGGGCTTCTTATAGAGTACCAAGACCAAAAGGTCTTATCATTGAAAGTCAGAAGAACAGAATGTCTTCCGATAGAAGTCCAGAAGGTCTTCAGGTGGTTTTATTACTGAAGGTCAGGAGATCTTCTCATAGAAGACTCGATGGTATTTTCATTCGAGAATCGAAATTCTTCTTATAGAAGGCTCTATGGTCTTCTCATAGAAGACTATGGTGTTCCCATCAAACACGCGATGGTGTGTTTTTGCAGATTTTTTTAATTGATTCAGAATTAACAAGGACTGCTTTCAGCATGTGCTAATAGAAATTTCGCCAAGCTCTTATTTTTTTTTTTTTTTTTGAAATTTGAAATTTTTACCTTGATTACGGGAAACTATTTACATATATTTTCTTGGAAGACGGACCCAAAAAATCCGGGGTTCAAGACCCGACATAGACCCGGATCCACTTACCCAATAAAGACAATATATATATCTCTTATGAAAATACCTATCCAACAAGTGGTCACTTGATGGGGTTATTTAAAGCGTTTCGGAAGTTATAGTCAAATTATCGACCAGATCTATTATCAACACTCTTACCGTTCTAAAATGATAAAATTTGTGCTAATAATTTTAGTTTTTTAAATTTAACAGTTGTTGTAAGTAGCCGGCCTTCGGTGTGACCACTTGTTGGATAGGTATATGTATAAACCTATGCTGCCTATGTTGCTGTTATTATTTTCATGGCAAATGTCAAATACAAAATGGTCAAAAATATCAACGTCGACTAAAAAATACAATGTCGTCGTGTCTTTTTACGGCGACAGAAATTCTCTAAAAACGACTTCACGTCGACTGTTGTATCCACAATGATAATAGCAGTCATTCATCGCTATCGACAGAAAACGGCAACCTTAATAACGTTACTGTCGTCTGGACATCATTTTGCGACGACGACAACGGCAATAGGGCCGAATACTTCCCTCCTTTATGTGTAGGGTGTTAGGTGTTCGCCAACGTCCATTTTAATACTCTTTCCAATTAAAAATTTACTTAGCAAAAAAAATTACTAACGCCTGTTTGGACTTTCAATTGATAAAATTTGTTTATACCTACAATCGAATTTGCAAGTCTATTATTAGAAAAGAATCTGATATGGCACTTGATGCAATTCAACAAAAAGTGATCCGAATACTGAATGTGTGCAGTAATAACTGGCTGTGGAATTCACAGGAATTACTACGTAAACAAATTATATTAATTAATCAATCAATCAAATGCCTACACATAAACAATGGAATAATTGAAAGTGTTAAGTTTTGCAATAGATTTACACAGTTGTTTTCATTTAAAAATGGATGCGCGTCAAGCTATCCGACACATTATCGTGTAGGAATTGTTTATTTAAAAAAACACAAAAACAAATTATAAACAATATAATTGAAAAATTTAATAATAACAATGCCGTATTCTGCATGTTGTTTATCAGTGATCAGATGTTCAGAGATCATTCACATAAGTAGTTTAGCTGTCGATTAAAAAAATAGTCATTAAATTTGAACGATCCATCTTTATTAGATTGATAACGTTTAAAATACGTGTCCATATGCTATGAATTTGTATTATAACAGTGTTTTTGTTTTGGATCTTGTTAATCAAGAAAAAAATTAGATTATGCCGTAGAATGATTGAAAGCGACAACTAATCAGATCTTTTGTTTTATTATGACCTCAGCTTTTTGACAATAGAGAGTGTGTATCATTTCATAAAGCAAAAATGTGTCTGCATCGAAATAATGGTTCTAGACACTATGTCTCTCCTTCTCTCAAAGATATTATACTATTTTGAGCCAACTTCCGCATAAAATATTAAAAAATATAGGTCGCACATAATATTTTACATATGTTTTTTTTATTGTTTTTACTTCACAAATATTAAACATTTCAAAATATTGTAGAGTAATACCACATTTAGTTCCGCAGTAAAGTGGAAACCACATTGAAACACTCTTTGAATACCGCCTCTTAAAATATTAAAATTACAGATATTAATATAAACTAAATTTCAAATATAAAAAAATCTATCTATATTGGTTACCTCATTTACTTTATATGAGATATGTGATAATTTTTTAAGAACCAGTGAAGTAAAATATTTATGTCCAATTTTATGCGGAAATCTTAAATTCCGTATTCATCTCAGGTTTCTGGTTGAGTGAAATATTTAGATATAGCAAGCTGTAAAGAATCGCTGACATGTTTCGCAAATTATGACAGATAAAAGTATTGAAAATTGCGACCCTTTGTGAGTAACCAGAAGGGGTTCATAGATATATATCATCTACACAACATATCTTGTGTTTGCAAAAATTGAAGCTTTGTTTTTCAAAATCGTGAACCCTATGTTGGGGAGGTACCAGAAGAAATGATCCGATCTATACCATTGTTATAACACAAATTGTTTTGATGGGAATATTTAGATGGAATGGAATCATATGTTAATTTTGCGTTTTATGAGTTTCATGGATATTCAAAATTTTGACCCTTTGTAGGGAAGGTACCAGAAGTAGTGGACCGAGAATGAGAATCCGATTATTGTCAAAACTGGCACGTTCCAATATCATCAGAAGACCAGGTGTGAAAATGGAATATGTTGGGCCACTTTTTCGCGTACCTTCCTCACAACGGGTCCAAATTTTAAATAAGTATATATTATCTTCAAATTTCTACACATTTTTTTCATCATTTTTTGTTAAGAATTTCAATTTTTTAGAGTTTTAATAGGAGTTTTAAGACCTTCACATCTATAAACCAATCAAGAGTTGTTTTTTTTAAATATTTGTAAAAAACTTCTTTGGTGAGAGTCGTACCATTTCTATAACCATTTTTCAAGAAATTCTGGTCTCTAAATAAACTATGGAATATTTTATTAAGCACAAAATTGGCGATTTAATCGATTTAAAAGGTATTCCCAGACATAAATCCTGATTTTTTCTACATTCTTTAATTGAAAATACCCGAAAAAATCGGAGATTTTTAGGTCTATTTTATTTAAATCCTGCAAAAATTGCTATGTTTTAAGAATATTTTTCAAAGAAATTATGGTGGAAAATAATTATGGACTTTTTCAGGAGGCATTTACAAAATCCTGCAAAACGTGAATTAAAAAAACTTTCCTATTGAAAATGTTGTATATTAAAAAAAAACATTTTTGAGCTTTCCTGCAAAATTGCCTTATTGATAGACTTCCTTATAAAATATGTGTGAGTCATCCTAGACAAAATTGTGGATTCGTAAGAAATATCTCTAAAAATTGGTGAAAAAGGCATTTTTTTAATAACGTGGATATTTCAAAAATATATTTTACAAGGTCTTTCCAGAGGACAAAAAAAAATTACTTAAAAAACCTCCCTGAAAAGAAATTGTAAATGTTCAAAATATTTTTTAAAAAGCCCTTTTATACCCTCCACCATACTATGGAGGGTATATTAATTTTGTCATTCCGTTTGTAACTCCTCGAAATACTCATGTCAGACCCAACAAGGTATATATATTCTTGATCAGCGTCTGTGTGTCTGTCTGTTGTAATCACGCTATCTTTCGAACAAATTGAGATAGAAGGCTAAAATTTTGCACACATGCATATTTTGTCAGTATGCAGGTTAAGTTCGTAAATGGGCCATGTAGGTCCAAGTTATCATATAGCCCCCATATAACGGTACCTCCCGATATTCGGTATTTTGATGATTTTAGCGACATTATTCACCGGAATTGTTTCAAATTTGGCATTTGAAGTTCTTAAGGGATACTACAGCGTAAGACAGAAAATTATCTGTGCAGGTCTTCGTGTAGCCCCCATATAACGGTACCCCCCGATATTCGGTATTTTGATGATTTTAGCGACATTATTTATCGGAATTGTTCCAAATTTGGTATTTGAAGTTCGTAATAGATACTGCAGCATAAAACAGAAAATGGGCCATGTAGGTCCACGTCTTCATATAGCCCCCATATACCGTAACCCCCAATATTCGGCATTTTGATGATTTTAGCGACACTATTTACCGGGATTGTTTCAAATTTCGCATGTGAAGTTCGTAATGGATATTTCAGCCCATGCTAGAAAATTGTCTGTGCAGGTCAACGTCTACGTATAGCCCCCATATAACGGTACCCCTCATATTCGGAATTTTGATGATTTTAGCTACATTATAAACAGATTTTTCTTCAAGTTTCGCATGTAAATATTGTAATAACTTATGGAAAAAGTTGCCTATACAGGTCCACGTCGTCGTATAAGCATTCGGTATTTTTAAGGTTTTAACAGAATTCTTAACGGATTTTATTTGTTTTTTTTTTTTTGTTTTTTTGGAAATTGCCAAATTTGTACCAAATGGTGGAGGGTATTAAAAGTTCGGCTCGGCCGAACTTACAGCTTTTTTACTTGTTTACAAATGTTTTTTAATAAATCCTTTCTGGGAAACAGATTAAAGAATATTAAAAAAATCTTCCAGGAAAAAAAATAAATTAATTTTTTTATTTGGTATAAAAGGATATTAAAGTACTTTCTCCTAAAAATCTGTATTTGAAGCTACCGGACAAAATCGCGAAGGTAATTGTGTATTTTAACATAATGTAAAGAAATTTTAGCAAAACTGTTGTGAGCTTTCCTACAAATTACCTTTTTCAAGGACTTCCTTGTAAAATTTGTGTGACCCATCCGAGACTAAACTGTGGATTCTTTAGAAATATTTGTAAACAAATGAGGAAAAATTTATATTTTAAAATGCGGTTACATCAAAAATATATTTTACAGGGTCTTCCCAGAGGAGAAATTGTGGATTCTTTTAAGAAACTTTATTACTATTTCAAATATTTCCTATATCTTATTTTAAAATTTCTAGAAAAAATAGTGTATTTAATGTGTTTAGGATTAATTTTCAAAACATTTTTTAAAAAGCCTTTTTTAGAAAATGTGCTTTTTAAAATGTTTTTTATACATTCTTACTGGAAAACAGATTGCAGAACATTTAAAAAAATCTTCCCGGAAAAATAAATGAATTTTTTATTTAGTACTTCCGCCTGAATTTTTGTGTTTGAAACTATCTGACAAAAATCGCTAAGGCAATTGTACTTAAACCCTTTTCAAAAACAATCTTACAAAAAATAATGACACAAATTTTGTTATCAAGAGGCAAAACATATCAAAATGATGTTAAGTTAATTTCAAAATTGATAAAATGTGAAAGTACTGTAATATGTGGGTTAGCCTATATAAAGTATTTTTTTACAGGAATTAATCTACCCACAAAGAACCTTAAATATCAAATTAGAGGGAACCAAACCGAAAAGAGTCAAATATTAAGTAACATGTGATTTGGTTGGAATTCGGGTCCAAGGCCTCTATGAGACTATGCCAACAAGTAAAGCTATAGTTAAACTATATTGTATAGAAGTGAAACTACCTATTGAGTACCCGGAATGACAAATTACAGTGAATTAGGCTGGAAATTAGGACCCAAGCCTCCAAAATATAGATAATCAGGAGCTAATAAGCCGAAACATTCCATTTTGAATACCAAACATCCTATACGAACTAGTCTTTAATAGTTCGTAATATTAACAGTCGGGCAGGAAGAGTAAGGTGTGGCACATGATTTCGTGTATTAGCGTTTAAAAAGCTAACTTGTTTTGTTTACATTACTTTGTTATTGATTTTGGGACTATCTTCCTTACTTCATCAGAGAGGCTGTAAGATCTGTGAACAATACCTAAAATATTTTTGAAAAACATCATAATTCTTAATTCTAAATCTAATAACTCTCAAAAATCAATTTCAATACAGAAATATTCGAATCTAGTTATGGTCTGTGTAAAATATAGACAACTTTCTATTAAAGACAGGGGAAATGTTAAAAGGGTAAAGTAGTCTAATTCCAAGACATTTATGATATCCAAATACATTGTTCTATAAAACATTCAAGCTACTACAATTGACCTACCTAAAACAAAGAGAGCGGATCTATCAAAAACAAAAAATTAATTGTTTCTGAATATAATCTATCTAATTGAAAATAAAATGCTAATTGATTTTTAATTAACACCTTCGTATGCTGCTAATGTATGGTTCGCACCGCACAATAAATTGAGCGATCATATTTTTCGAACACTTAAATCTGAACAGCCCAAATACCTCACATGTATATATGTATTGACCAAGCAAACATTTGTGTTCTTGATATTTTATATTTTTTGGGCGTTCAGTCTGTTAAAGAACCCATTCGATTTCGTTGTCGTCATTAACATGTGAACGTGCCAAAAATTAACAACATTTGTTTGTTCCCCACCCCATTTGTTTTTAGTGGTATTGTACTTAGGCATTTATATTTCAGCGAAAACGATTGAAGACGTTGCCTTCATCAACAGCCAACCAGTCAGCCAGCCACTCGGAACAATGTCTGCCAAAATTGACCTACATTTTGGTGTTTAAGAATATTTTTTGACTCAGTGATTTAAAAGACATTAACAAAGAAAAATATTTGTTTAACATTGTTTTAAACATGGATTTGCTTTTGTTTTCTAATTTTTGGTGATCTAAATGTTGGGAGTGTGTGTTGCTAATGGACAATTGGTGGTGAATAAAAAAACGTTTATGAAAGTTAAAAATATATATATATATTTAATTGAAAGAAAGTTTGTGTGGCTTTAGGGAAAAAGCCTAATTGTGATTACATTTTACTTTTACTCGTATGTCAGCTCGAAATCTTTATAATTGTAAAATTAATAAAAAACAAGTAAGCAAAGGCTATAGTCGCGCGAGGCCGACCATGTGATACCCTACAACACTAAAATATGTTAGAAGCCCCCTTATATCCAGATCGATTTTGGAAGATTTCGCTTTTGAAATTATGTCAAGAGACATTTGCCCAATATTTAACCACTCGGTCATACTGTTAGTTGTTGTGGTCCATTTTCCATCCAAAATGTTAGAATCCTTCCCGGTCCTTAACTCTCTTGTCAGGCGTGTTGATTGGCTTCATATGTGTGATCAGGAATTTTTTTCTGTTTTTGGTTCATTTGAACCCCTAAATATTTTGCGATCATCTCCAAAAGCAAGAGGCCCCTCTGTATCTCTAAATTTAGACTCATCTCTATGTTTTGCTTGTCTACGATATTTTGCTATATTTGTCAACGAAATCAGCATAAAAAGCCAGAACTTCGCCTTTTGTGTATTTCATTCTATTTCCATTCTACTCGCTGTCCTAAACTCTAACTTCGTGCGAGATTTCATGTCCTTTGGTTTCTATTTGTGACCTTTATAACGGCTGCAAAATCAAGAACATTTTTAGTTGTTGGTCCATTTCAACCCCCAAATATATTGCGGACATCTATAAAACCAATAGGCCTAGCCCTTTTGAGCCTAACGCTGCACTTATGAAAATTTTGGTGAGGATTGGACGATAATTCCAATCTGTATATAATAACCCCAACCTGTGTTGTAAGGTGAAAAATATTACAAAATATACACTTCAATATTATAAGTCAAATTGAAAAAATCGCATGCGATAAAAAATATGTCACAAATTACTACAAAATCCATATTAACATCATTATTGGCATATTTTTATGCGATTTTTTTTTAGATTTTATACCAAGAGGGCATTCTGAATTGACAAAAAAAATCGATCCAGCGATTCTTAAGATATAAGCATTATAGCTAACATCCCCTTCCTTTGTATATACACATTGTATATATTTCACTATATATATCCGATATATTTTTTATAAATAATAAGATTTTTTCGAGCTTTAGGCCATTTTCGGATTTATTTTATTGATTACAATAATATGTTCCCAATATTTCGCAATTATCAAATTGCATCTTCAGGGGCAATCTATTTTAGAAAACATAATTATTAGTATCACAGCATTTTGTTATGGGCACAATTATTTTCCAAAAAAGAGATTTCTTACATTTACATAAAATTGTCAGATTTACTTATATCCGATATATTACCTATCGGCATCGACGTAACGGTCAGAATTGACCTGTTCGTCTGTTGTGATTTCGTCAGGATTAAAAATATTCGCGGTTTAATGAAAAAATTGACTTTTATTTATCACAAATGTTATGGTCTATTTCACCCAATAAATATTACCCGATGACCATCAAAATTGGAAGACTTCTAGCCACCCCTAAGCTCTAGCCCATTGCTAACTTCCGTCCACAATTGCGACCTGTAGAGCAACTGCAAAATCTGGACATTTTTCAGTTTTTGTTCCATTTCAACCCCTAAATATTATGCGATCATCAATAGGGTTCTATTTTGATCATAACCCCACCTACATTTTCAACTTCGTGAGGATCGGACTATAATTGCGACCTGTAGAGTGATTACAAAATAACATGGAAACGGACAGACAGACGGGCGAGATAGGAAGATCCATATATACTTTTCTTATGTGGGAAATCAATATTTTTGGCCCAATCAAACTTATAATACCCCCAACACATAGTGTTGTAGGGTATAATAACCAAAATCGAATTTGTTATAAATTTATCTCAAATTAGAAAAAAAAAAATGATTTTCACTCACAAGAATATATCGAATACATGCAGCCAGCAACTTACCTGTAAAAAAAACAAACACAAAGAATAATACATTATTTATTGAAATGAGACAAGAAATAAATTACAAGTTTTCTATATCGAACATTTTAATACTAAGACAATACATTCCGCTTGATTAGGGTTATGTGTGTCGGTGGTTTATAGTTACATTTGTATGTGTATGCGTTTTGTAAAACATAATAAATCTGTCTCAAATGTCATCTAAAATTCAAAGACAAACATTAATTCACTAATAAAAGTCATTTCTTCAGGTTGTCTGAGAAAGTTGGGGATATTGAAAACAAAAGGGTGCATTATTAATTAATTGAATGAAATGACCCCAAGCTAAGCCTTAATTTCCTAAAGAATCAAATGGGTTTGGAAAATAAAAAAAGAACAAAAACACCCACGGACGATTAGAAAAAGTCATATAAAGACCGTTTCCGTTTCAAATTAAGATTTATAAGTGGCAACACAAAAAAGACGATAAAAGATCTAGATGAATTCAGATGGGGTTTTGTATTTTTTCCTAATTACAACAAAGTCCATATTGAAAGGCATTGTAAAGTATGGTGATTAATATTTTGATGTGACAATGCACCCATACCCAAGAGGTAAAGAATATGGATTGGAAAAATGTTTCCAAGCTCAATGTAGCTTATAGATCATTAAGATGAATTGTTTATTAAAGTTCATTCGAGAGACTTTTTCCAACTTTCATCACTTAAATGTACTTTCGTCATTCACTTCAGATATACATTCACTAAAAAAAAAATTTTACATTTTTTGGGGAGATTATTATAATTTTTTTTTTTTTTTTTTTGGCCAAAAGTCAGAAACACCTCCAAATAATGATTGTAGACCTATCCTATGCCATACGTCTGCTTACAGGTTGAGATTAAATTTCTAAGCCACTCGTCCGGCAGCTGTTAAAATGATTCCAGCGTCATCTCATTATATTGTTTACAAGCTGAATAAATCTTTTGTTTCTCGTATCATCGCTCGTTACCGTGATATTGATAGCGTAGCCCGATGTCAAGGAAGTGGACGGTTATATTTTAAGGCTTATTCTAACCGTCGTCCGCGTCTTAAGCTAAATTTTGGGAAAACCGCGACCTACATATACATACAGGATGAGATAAAAAAGCTGCAACAAAGTCAAACGCCATAATTTTTACTTTTTTTAAATTTTATTGAATGAAAGCAAAAAAAAATTGCCGGAAATAGCACATCCATTTAGAATAAACTTAGATTTGATCGAATTGGTCACCTTTGGCACAAATTATGGCCTCAAACTCCAATGAAACCGTCACAAGCTGCCCGAATGTTGCTCCGCGGTATTTTGGCCCATTCCTGGCGAAGCGCTTGCTTGAGGTAATCGACACTTTGGTATTTTTAAGTGCCAACCTTGCTTTCCAAAATGCTCTACACACAATAGTCCAACGAATTGGAATCGGGTATTCTGGTGGCCATTATGCGCTGGAAATGAAGCGAGGAACCTTTTTTTTCTAACCATTCTTGGATGGTGCGTGCTGAGTGCGATGGTGCTGCGTCCTGTTTGAATGTTCAAGGTCTGCCGTCAAAATGTTTGCGTACCCAAGATTTTAATACAACCTCTAGAATATTTTATATTTTTATTTTTTTTTTTTATTTTTATTTTTTTTGCGATAATTTATTCGGCATTTATTCTGATGTCACGGTCGATTAATACGAGCGGAGAGCGACCTTTGGCTGTTATGGCGGCCCACACCATCACCATGGCCGGCGCTTGAGTTGTGGTGGCCAACCGCAGGTACACATTTTCAGCTGACCTATTTGGCAAGTAAACACGATAATTTTGTTTGTTTACAAACTGCTGGACAACGAAAGTTTTCTCATCGAAGAAAAGCTAATTCGGCAGTTCACCACTTTCGGCCAAGCGAAGCAACTCTTTAGCTCTTTTGAGTCTATTTTCTTTCTGGTGCGGTGTAAGTTCTTGCAATTTTTGGAAGATACCAGAAGGAGTGGGCCGATATTACCCATCCCCGAACTCGATCTAAATATAATAATAATATTATGATGTAATAAGTTTGGACCAAATCGGATACTCCTTTCGAGAGTTATCGTGCGCACTAGATAGTCAGACAGACGGACACTTCAGACTTCAAATATCCTGAAACGGATTTGGTCTAAATTTTTCCATTCGTTCGGAAGATAGAATGACAACAACAGACTGAGAAAAGGATATGGCTAAATCGGCTAAGATTTTTGAGCTCAGACACCCAGATTTGTCGCCTTTAAGTGATATTTCTACATTAGTGTTATTTCTACATTACATTTACATTTTTTCTGATAGCAGAGGGTGTTCCATGCTCGAATTTCCGTTTGCAAAATGGTAAAGGAAGCCGTAAAAAATGATTTTCACTCTTTCAAATTCAAGTCACTTTGCCTAAATATCTTCACAAGCCTTTGTTAAGCTATATATCTTCGTTTCACAGATGAGATGTAAAATATGTACCCCCTATTCGAATAGCAAAATGAAGCCAGATAGCTGCCTTGAGCGAAAATGTTTTAACAATGCACTCAGAATGTACTCAGAATGTATGTTAGACACTTTTAGAATATGTTAACTTGTTATAAACGTTATTATAGAAATTTGAAACTGTTCCAGTGAATAATGTCGCTAAAATCATTAAAATATCGAATATCTGGGGGTACCGTTATATGGGGGATATACGAAAATGTGAACCTACATACGAAATTTTTTATCATAAGCTGTACAGGGTTGCCCATATTCGACGGTCCTTTGGGCCCATTCCAATCGACGAGGCTTGTCCGCAGGCAACATTCTTTGCGTCAGTTGAATTTTGTACGGGAACAAATGCAAATCAATGCGAATAATCCGTTGTAAAGTGGACCGAGCCATTCCCAACTGCTGAGAACGGCGTATTTGGGATGTTCTTGGGGACCTCTCAACACTGGCTCGTACGGCAGCGATATTCTCGGCAGATCGCCTTGGTCGACTTCTATATGGCCTCTTCGGATTAGAAAGAGCCTTACCAGTCGAAAATTTTTCGTGTAAACTCTTAATAGTGTTCTTAGAAGGCGCACTTCTCAAATTTTTTAATGTTTTAAAAGCACGTTGAGTTTTCACAATTGACTTCTTCTGTTGAATGTAAATTTCAACTATTTCAGAGCGCTCGCGTGGCGTGTATTGTATAATATGGGCAACCCTGTAGTACCCATTACGAACTTTAAATACAAAATTTGTTACAATTCCGGTGAATAACGTCCCAAAAATCGTGAAAATACCGAGTATCGGGAGGTAGCGTCATATGGGGTTATAAGAAGACGTGGACCAGCATACGCAATTTTGTGTCATAGGTTGTAGTACCCACTAAGATCTTCCAAAACGAAATTTGAAACAATGAATAATGTCGCTAAAATCATCAAAATACCGAATATCGGGAGGTACCGTTATATGAGGGCTATATGAAGACGTGAACCTGCAGAGACAATTTTCTGTATTAAGCTGTAATATTCATTACGAATCTCAAATACCAAATTTGAAACAATTCCGGTGGATAATGTCGCTAAAATCATCAAAACACCGAATATCGGGAGGTACCGTTATATATTACGAAGACGTGGACCTGCAAAGACAATTTTTAGCCTTAGGTTGTAATATGCATTACGAACTTCAAATACGAAGACGTGGACCTGCACAGGCAGTTTTCTGTCACAGGCTGTAATATCCATTACGAACCTCAAATAACAAATTTGAAAAAATTACGCAAATGCAGTTTTCTGTCAGGCAGTTTTCTGTCATAGGCTGTAATATCCATTACGAACCTCAAATACCAAATTTGAAAAAAAATCCGGTGAATAATGTCGCCAAAATACCGAAAATAGGGGGCTATACCAAAACGTGAACCTACATTGCTCATTTCCAGTTTTAAAAGCCCTGCAGACATAATATACATTTGAGTTAAATTTAATCAACCTACTTTATTTCGTTCGGAAGCAAGGGTGATTTCCAAATATATATACTTTGTGGCCATTGAATGATGATGATAACAAAACAAAATTTTACAAATTGCTTGGTTTTTTAACTAAAGATAGGTGATTTTTATTACCTACACAAAAACTTGTTTAAAATGTTAAACTTTTCATACATACTTTTTAAATAAGGGTGTTTTTAATGTTCGAAAATCGAACAGAGGAGTAAGAGTACATATTGTTACATGTTCAACGTCACCATGTACCTATTTGTACAATATAGTATTAAGAATTTTCCTTATGTCTTGTTAAGAATATTACGGTAATTCATTGTGAATGTATATTTATTTAAAGGGTATATTTATTCATTTAAAATATACTACTTTTACGTCTACAACCCACAATTTGATAAAAAAAAAACTAATATTTTTGATGTATCTATGTTTCAAATATATAAATGTGCAACTTTTTCAAATTTTTGTCCAATTACTTAACGATGTATTTCAAGCAAAATTTTGGCAACACAAGGTACAATACCCCTAAATTTTTAGCAAAAAACGTAATTATTCAGCATATAATTGATTTGCGGCTACCCATGAAGATTAAAATATACAGCTGCTACATGACATGACACCATCGAACGAATGAGAGACATAATGAGAACCCCAAACCAAATATGACTTAACAAAATATAATTCAAAAAATAATCTTCACTAATGGGGTGTATAAATGGAATCAATGAGGTTGTTAGGCAATATTTACACATTATTCTCACGCACCATTTTTCATAATTATTACTGTATGTATGAAAAAAATGCCAAGTCTCGGTTGCTCTTTATCCGGAAGTTTTGTTAAAATTAACACATTTGTGTAAATTCATTAAAATTCATTGATGCCGGTAGTACTTATTTAAACCCTGAAAATGTTAAATAAATAGCTTTATGTTAACTAACAGATGCCAAATAAAAAGCTCTCTCTCTCTCCGCAATTTGTATTATTATTTTATAAGGAAATGTAAAAAATGAAATACTCACTGTTAACAAAAGCAAGCGGCCATGCAATTCAATTACTTTGTTTTGAGAGAGTGCGAGAGAGAGAGAGCGCCAACTAATCCCATGTGTGAGCATTTCGCTGCTGGATATCAAAAATGAAAAAAAAATCATGGAAACGACAAATGCTACGATACAACAACCTCTACGACACCAACATGGACATTGATTATGAATAGCAAGCAACAAGTTCATGATCATGGCCATGATCATTGCAATACGATTTTAGCCGACATTCGAATGCGGAGGGGTTGCCAGATTTATCAATGTTTGGTTAGCTTTTATGGATTTTTATTTATTTGTTAATTGATATGCACCAATTCAAGATTATATATAAATCAACCAATTTAAAAGCAAAATACGAACTGATAAAGGAAGTACACATGAGAGGGGTCCGATGAAGGTAATCTTAAACACAAAACAACAAATCAAAAGCGGATCATTACATGTGGAGGGCAGAATTCATTATAATGTTTTATTTTAAATCTGCTGAACTTAATTTTGAATTTTTCAGCTGAAAAACGTGGTAAAATATCCGAAGCCCGGAAGTTTGATTAAATGAGGCTGAAGTGGTCTGATGTCGACAAATATTTGATGAAGATACTGCACTAAATGGTACCAAATTTGGTGTAGTTTGGTTTAGGGTTAAAGGATGAAGCAGAAATTTTGAAATTTTATATTTAGGTACCTGTTGGTGGTAGGTTTCTGATAAATATGTGGTGTTGGAAATGCGTGCCACAAGTACTAAATTGTACTATATTTGGTACAATTTGGTATTGCGTGAAAAGATAATGCTTGAAATCTGAAATTTACATTAAGGTCACTTTTCATGTGTAGCCTGCACATATGATGGTGGTTTCGGAAATGTGTATTATAATTACATATATAATTATGAAATTTTTTACTATGATTGCGTGAAAAGTACTAAAAAGTACTACACCTCATTTTGTAACCATTCTAGGGTGGTGCGTGCTGTGTGCGATGGTGCTGAGTACTGTTGGAATGTCCAAGGCCAGGGGCGAATATGTTTGCGTGCACTAGGCTTTAATACACCCTCCAGAATATTTTCGCAATAATATTAGGCATTTAATCTGATGCCACGGTCGATTAATACGAGCGGAGAGCGACCATCGGCACACCATCACTATGGCCGGCGCTTGAGTTCTGGTGGCCAACCGAAGGTGCACATTTTCAGCGGACCTCTTTGGCAAGTAAACACGATCATTTTGTTTGTTTACAAACTGCTGGACAACCAATGATTTCTCAAAAGCGAATGTTTTCTCAAAACCAAATTCCGCAGTTCACCACTTTCGGCCAATCGAATCAACTTTTTACGTCTTCTGAGTCTATTTTCTTTCTGTTGCTGTGTAAGTGATTGCACTTTTTGGAATTTCAATGGCTTTACCCCGAGCTTATTTTTCATTTTTTTCCGAATGGAATATTGCGATATGCGAATTCAGTCTCACATATGTAATGTGCACTCCACAATATTTGGTACCATATATTAGATACAGCCCAGAAATACCTCTTCCAAATTTTATCGAGATCGGATCAGATTTGGATAAAGCTCCCATATATATCTCCACAACAATGATATTTCATACCGGACATCAGATACATTTCGAAAATACATCTGCCAAATTTTATCGAGAACGGTTCAGATTTTTATTGACCTTCGATATACATCTTCATCCGATTTTACGGTTATTGTCCACCAAACATGTAATATTAGCCCAAATTCGATAGGTTTGTTCATACTCAACCGAATTTTTCTATTTGCAGAAACTTGGTCCGGTTTATCTACAGCTCCAATAAAAACGCCTCCTCCAAAATTGTGACTACTCTAACGCCATGATACTCATTCAAATAAGGTTTATAGTTGGTATGATCTACTTCACACAAATTCCCAATATCAAATTTTTTTGTTACGGGAGCTCTTCTAAATACGCATAGAGATGTAGAGTATGTGGATTGCTTTTAAACATATCTTTAAAAATGATCCAAAAAAGCCTTCATTACGTCGCCTTACAACACAATGTCAGTACCGCTTTATTTGAATATTATTTGTCATTTGCTATTATACCTTGGAAAGGAGGGTATATTAATTTTGTCATTCTGTTTGTAACATCCCTAAATATTCGTCGTAGACCCCATAATGTATATATATTCATATTAAATGATAAGTCAGTTGAAATCACGATACATGCCACATTATTTGACGTGTGTCTAGGATGGTTGGTATTGAATATGAGATATAACGGTCCACGTTTTGGTATAGTACCCATATAACGGTACCTCCCTATATTCGTTATTTTGATGATTTTTGCCACACTTTTTCACGGATTTGTCTGAAAATTGATATTTGTAGGTCATAATGGGTCCTAGTTAGTGTGACGAAACATTGATATAGCCCCCATATAACGACGACGCTTTGGTATAGCCCCCATATAACGATATTCGGAATTTTAATGGTTTTTGTCACATTTTTCACGGATTTGTCCCAAAATTGGAATTTGTTGGTCATAATAGGTTCTAGCTTTGTTGGCGAAACATTGTATGTATATGCCCCATATAGCGGTACCTCTCGATATTCGGTATTTTGATGATATTTGCCATATTTTCCCACGAGTATGTCTAAAAATTGGTATTTGTGGGTTATAATTGGTTCTAATGTTTCCATTACCCTGAGGTGGAGGATAATAAAAGTTCGGCCCGGCCGAACTTAATGTTTTTTACTTGTTTAATTTAAAAATGCAATTAAGTTATTGCATTTTTATCTTGAAATAAAAATATCTAAAATATTAATAACAATATATGGTGGCAGATAAGCGAATCCGATATCCATCATTTTATGACATAGTCCTAAGAAATTATAAAAAGAATACCTTTTCCTACAAAAACAGTATGGTAACATTTTAGCTACACACTCTTGGGATTTTATAGGCTGGCTAGCTAATGCAGTTTCTGTTATTGGACAAAGCATGCGCGCATTGAAGAGATTTCGTTTTTCGGACTCAATGAATTTACAGTTAAATTAATAACACCGCTGAGGAAATGTGTAATAAAAACCGTGATCATGCCAAGTAGCCAGGCCACTTCAGACGTACGTACAAAGGTACGGAGTTGTGAACATCTTGCGAACAGGTAGCCTGGCCAGCTAAAAATATAATAAAAAAACCAAAGAAGCTGAATATGCGCGCATGCGTGCATGTCTGATGGCTAAGTGTGGTTGGTGTGGTATGTCGAAGTGTATTTCGCATTTCGTATTATTTATTTGTTTCGTCCAAGTTTTTTTCTCTGTCTTAAAGTTCTTGTTCTTTTCTGTGGTACGTCTGAGAATGAGTATAGGATGTTCTACTGTTATTGTTGTATTTATTTTTTTCTATTTTCTTATCAACAGCTTGGTAAGTGCTCCCAACACTACTTGAACGGTCAATGTACGTTTAGAATGAAATGCTTCGTTGATTTTCCATCATTTTCCACACGTCATAGCAACAAAATGGGCTTTATGATAAATCATGGCGTTTTCTTAAAGAAAACAGGCATTAATTTGATATTTTTTTGGCATTGCTGCTGTCGGGAATAAATCCAAGATTTACTTTATGACCACCACATAACCACCACCAGCTGGATGGCTATGTGTGGAAAAATATGTCTGCGCTCATAAAACCGTAACGTTTAAATCAGTGTTAATCTGAAATTGAATGAATGTTAGGGTTCTATTTTCCGGCTTGTTGTTGTTTGGTTCGATCAACAACAGGTTGGTGTTCAGCTACTGCCATACTTGTATGACAGAGAATTTTTTTTTAATTTTCTTTCTGTTTGAAGAGAAAGTGTGAGAGTAGCCGGCAGAAGAGAGCTAGCAAAGAACTTTCATCAATGATCATTAAATAAATTAGAATAAAACGTAAGAGAAAGAAATACATTTAATGATAAGAGATAAATCTCTTAATCAAGATAAGGGAATTCCATTATTGAAAAGTTGTGTTATTTTTTTTTTTTCAAAAACAAAGCTAGTTCATTATAAATATTTATAGGTTCTGAATGCTAGATGCGACCTTTTCCATTCACTTTAGTTAGAGCGTTAAAACGACAAATACTGTAGTCAAAATATTTTGAATAATAATTTACCTTAAGGTATTCAATGGAACTAATTTATAGCGGGTAGTATAGTATGGGTAGTATATTAAGATTGTCATTCCGTCTGCAACTCTTCGAAATAATCATTTTGACCTTTTGACTAAAATGCATTAAAAAATACTTTATAGTATATATTTTTGTGATTCATACAAATTAAATGAAATTGACTTAGTGCTCATGTCTGCGGCATAGTTCAAACGGCTTGTTATAGGTAGTAACGTTTTACACAGCAGACAGTTTGAAAATGATTTATATCGGATAGACCCATATAACGGCATTACTAAATTGTCAGGATGGTTGGGATGGCACATTTCAGAAAGGAATTGTTTAAAATGTAGTGCCTGAATTTTCTTCTGGTATTATATTGTTGTGAGATGAAAAACTGCAACCAACTTCAGAATGCTGTCATTTCCAAGCCAATCGTCCAACAGCTGTTAAAATTATTCCAGTGACAACTCATTATACAGGGTGAGATGAAAAAACTGCAACCAATTTCAGACTGCTGTCATTTCTAAGCCACTCGTCTGACAGCTATTAAAATTAATCCAGTGCCAGCTCATTATATTGTTTACAAACGTACAGAAGCATTTTGGTCATAATTTTCCAGAAAAAAAGTTATTCGTGATGGAATTCAAGCGTGATAATGTGATTTCTTTATATTTGGCTGGAAAACCACAAGTGGCGATCGTTACAGCACTCCGATGAGAAAGCATTCGTTGTCCAGCAGTTTGTAAACAAACAAAATGATCGTGTTTACTCGCCAAAGAGGTCAGCTGAAAATGTGCACCTTCGGTTGGCCACCAGAACTCAAGCGCCGGCCATGGTGATGATGTGGGCCGTCATAACAGCCGATGGTCGCTCACCTCTCGTATTTATCGACCGCGGCATTAGAATAAATGCCGAATATTATCGCGAAAACATTCTGGAGGGTGTATTAAAGCCTTGGCCACGCAAACATTTTGGAAGCGCACCTTGGGCATTCCAACTGGACTCAGCACCATCGCAGTCAGCACGCGCCACCAATGAATGGTTACGAAATGAGGTTCATCGCTTCATTTCCAGCGCACAATGGCCACCAAAATCTCTCCGTTGGACTTTTGTGTCTGGAGTATTTTCCAAAGCAAGGTTGGCACTAAAAACACCAAAGTGTCAATCACCTCAAGAAAGCGCCAGGAATGGGGCAAAATACCGCAGAGAAGCATTCGGGCAGCGTGCGACGGTTTCATTGGCCGTTTGAAGGCCATAATTAGTGCCAAAGATGACCAATCGAACAAATCTAAACTTATTCTGAAATTTGAAGCTATTTCCGACATTTTTTGCTTTCGTTCAATAAAATTAAAAAAAAAGTAAAACTTATGTCGTTTGACTTTGTTGCAGTTTTTTTTCATCTCACCCTGTACATAGCTCCACGTACCATAACGGTACCTCACGATATACGGTGTTTAGTGTCAAGAGGT
This sequence comes from Musca domestica, assembly GCF_030504385.1. Lineage (NCBI taxonomy): Eukaryota > Metazoa > Arthropoda > Insecta > Diptera > Muscidae > Musca > Musca domestica. The sequence goes on along the minus strand of NW_026712114.1, from coordinate 29,494,724 downwards.
TTCAATGGAATTCCCTTGAATCCGAAAATATGTCTTCGGTTTTGCACATAACCCCCTTGTAACAATATCCCCGAGATTCAGTATTGCAATTATTTAACCACATTTTCAATAAAATTGACTGGAATTCTATATATGAAATTCTTATTTTATACAAATTATCCTATGTTTGATAAATGGAATTGTTTGCACTTGATTCTTCCCCATTTTAGTATTTTGATGGTTTTCACCACAACTTTATAAATTTATTTATATTCTATTATTTATTTATACTTCCTAAATTTGTTATTTTAAATATATACGTTTATTGGTTCTCAGAAACAGTATGTAACATTGGAGTATCAAGTCTCAAAAATGAGGTTTTTACCTAATGGTTTCAACGGTTTGAATGATTTTAATTTTTTGTAAATTAGGTTTGTTGCACTTAACTTTGAGTTTTAGCACCGACATCTGTTGGTACATACATTTACAATAATCATAATTTCAGAAACACATATTCCACATATATTTATTTTTTCTTTTGAAGACCGTAAATATTATTTCTAAAAATTTACGATTTGTTGTTCCAGGAGTCCTTATTTTTTAAATATTTGCGACTTTTTGTCAAAGGACATAAAAAATTAAAAAAAATCACGACCTTTGTGCGAACAATACCATAAAAAATATTCTAAAAATGTCACTATTCTTTGACGACGACCGAGGAAATTTTCGGTAGTTTCTGTAGGTCTAAAACCTTTTGGACTTGAATGAAAAAATCCCTCAAAATGATCGCTCAGATTTAGCTACATTTATGTATTAGTGATTTCATCGGAAAGTGACTTTCGTCGATAAAACCTGAATTGTTGGTTCATTTCATCCCATTAATAATTTACGGTCATCTCCCCAACTAGAGGCTTCAATTCTAACCCTAGAACTCCCTTTGAAATTCGAACATTTCAATTGTAATTCGGGTATCCATTAGTAATTCGTAAAATTCCAATTGCAATATTTTGTCCATTTCCGGATTAAACTTAAGTTTGAATAACTCAATATATAATATTTGACTAACTTACTAAATAATATTTCGATGCATCAAGTTTGGACCTAATCGGATACTGCCTTGAGAGTTAACGTGCGGGAGGGCACCCCTAGATCGACTCTTAAGTTCCTGAAACGAATTTGGTTCAAAGATACCAAGGGTATACAACCGTTTCTTCGATGAGGCTAGTTTTGGTCATATCATATGATATATACTCTCTGTAGCCTCTGATTGAGGGTATAAAAAGTAGACTGATATGAGTGAATTCAATGTGCTGGGAAGATTTTATAGCCACAGCGAAGCCAACAGAATATGTTGTGGAATTGATCTCAATAATCTAAAGTAACAAGTGACGGCAAACCCGACAGATACATCCTTATTTATTTTAAATAGTTCTGGTAATTCTTAACAAAAAAATAGCAAAAATATATTTCCAACAATAATGCCAATATGCATTCTTTTGTAAAACTGTACGCTCAAAAGTTAAAAAGTAAAAATATATTAAGTTATAAGTTCGGCCAGGCCGAACATTTAATACCCTCCGCCATTTGGATCGAATTTGTTAAATTTCAAAAACAAAAAAAAACCGTTAAAAATTATGTTAAAATCTTAAAAATCCCGAATGTAGCCATTATTATATTAAGGTCTATTCTACGACGTGGACCTGCCTAGGCAACTTTTGTCATAGGTCATTACTGTGAATAATGTATCTAAAATCATCAAAATACCGAATATAAGGAGGTACTATTATATTCGGGATATACTAAACGTGCACCATCACAGACAAATTTCAGTCATAGGCTGTAGTATTCATTACGAACTTCAAATACCAAAATACCGAAAATAGGGAGGCACCATTACATGGGGGGCTATACCAAAACGTGGACCTATATGGCCCATTTTCAATACCAACAGTACTGCAGACATTATATACGTGTGAGTAATATTTTATCAACCCACCTCATTTCGTTCGGAAGCTAGAATGATTTTCACAGACGGACGGACATCGCTAAATCGACATGGAATTTTATGCTGATCAAGAATATGTGTACTCAAGAATATATATTCTTTGTGGGGCCTAAAATGTATACTTCGAGGTGTTACATACAGAATGACAAACTTAATATACCCTCCATACTATGATGGAGGGAATAAAAATGATGGTGTACTAGTGAGTCCGTTAATTTGATTTTTATATGATATTGTCAACATTGTTTGCTTATTTTTAGAAGAAAGAACTTCCTTTACTCTCCATTCTCTAGAGAGAATATTTTCTCACAAACTAATTTTTGCAGTGAAAATTAATATTTCTCTTAATGTGCCTGCTGAATTATGCCATGTCTCTCCCTCTTTTCCCACCTGGTTTCAACTTAACTGACAAATGATCATTAACTCTTGATCGTAATTGTGGTTTGGTTTTGCGGTTACAAACTTGACTCTTTGGGATTTTTCTTATGACTCACAAACGCACACACAATACATACAACAATGTAGGGAGGACAAGTGTTGTTGCTGGCTGGTAAGTTGGTTGGTGGTTTTTGGTATGAAGCGACAAGAGGCTCCGAAGGTTTGTTGGTTGAACCAAAACATTGGCATTGAGTTGTTGGGGCAACACATGTGCGTGTCTTTCTGCTTGCTTTGAGCACAAGAATGAAAGAAAATGGCAAAAACTCGCGTTCTTTTCCTTTTTGTTGCTTACATAGAACGAAGAACAAACTTCAATTGTTGGTTGGCGTTCTTGTTGGCAATGAGCAACACCACCAACCCATCTAAGAAGCAGCACAACATTTGTTGGATGTGTGGAGTTCATGGATGGATGAATTGCTATGACGGCGACGGGAATGATGATCATGATGAAAAAATGCGAGTTTGGTATGGTGTGGTTGGTATTGCCTTGGCTTTGACTTTGGCCACCAGCACAATCACCAACAACAACATTAAAATGACGATCATCATCATTGGCATTATAACGATTATGATCACGTTTATGATCATTGTTACGACGAGGATGACAATAATTATGAATTTCATTTTGGCATTTGCTGTTTTTCTTCAATGTTGCTGTTGTCGTTGTTGTTGTTGCTGCTGCTTAAAGCCTTTGTTGCTCTCCCATTTTCTGTAGTGGCGGAGTCGTCGTAACATTCTGGTTTTCTATCTTCATTTCTACTTATTCTTCTCCTTTTGGCCAAGAAGCTGGAGCATATGAGTATGAAGTGGCGCTGTTGATTATCTTTTCAGGGGTTTTTGCTGTTGCTCGAGCCAACTTAGTTTTGCTCATTGCGAAAATGTGCTGAACGAAGAAAGAAGTCTTCTAACTTATATAACAACTCATTACATTGGTAAAAGACTTTAGTTCCACATCGACCTTACATTGGTCAAGATCGGTTACAAAGTTTCCATAATTTCTGCTCCGTTCTTGAGTGAGTGTATGACGTTCTAGATTGATATTGAAAAATAAATATTCCTTGTTGACTGATTTGATAATTGAAATACGGAGAGAAATAAAATATATGTGTATCTAAAGAAATTTAAATAAAAAATAAAATTGATGAGCAGAGTTCTCCAAAGAAAATTTTGTGGATTTATATGAAATAATATTGAAAAGTAAACAACTTGAATTTCGTTTCTTTGCAAACACACACGCAGGAAAATTGGTGCTTGTTGAAAGAAAAACTGAAAACAGAATTTTTGTTTTAGAAGTGAAACAGGTGTTATTTTGATTGTGGGTGATTTGAGAATTGTGAATTTTGACAAACTGAAAATTAAGAAAAAAAAGGAAAACACTACGAACCTTTGATAAGGTGAGCTGAAATAACAATTTATTTAATTTTGTTATTATAATAAAAATTGTAATTTTATTTTACGTATTAAAAATTTTTTTAAGATTTATTTTTTAAATTTCGATCTATAATAAATTTAAAGCACTACATTTAAAAAAAAATTATATATATTCGGGTTTAAGGTCCCAAATATAGTCCCAATATTGGTGTTAAATGAAAATAAATATTTGCTGGTTGGATTGAAACTGAACTATATGGATCGAGGTTTGCATAGTTTTTCTGGTACCGCCCCAAAAATTCAATATTTTTCGAAGAATTATACATCTTATAAATAGGACAAATATCATTCGATTTTACTGAAACTTGGCGTATTGTAATATTTATATCAGCCTAGTATCATGGACAAGATCGACTTATTTATTCTTGTAACAACCAAACAATAGTTCTTTATTGAAAAAGGGAAAAAAATCAGTGATTTTCTTCCGAAGATATTTTTGGCAATCTTAGACGATTAGATGAGTAAATATGGAATGTATATGTGCACCCCTACTGGTACCGCCTCCAACAAAAATGATATATTTCGATCAGTTAAAGTCCGGCAATATAGGCCAACTTTTTCTCTTACATCTCCAACATCAGGTCAAAATTATGAATCATAATTACACTTATAAAAACAAACTTTGCACATCTGTGCACACCTACTGGTACCGTCTCAAAAAAAAAAAAAAAAAAAAAAAGACTAAATTCGCTCAGTTAAAGTCCGGTAAAAAAAAACAGACAATATACGCCAACTTTTTCTCTTACCACCCCCATATCAGGTCAAAATTATGAATTATAATTACACTTATAAAATGTGCCCGAATGTCTTCAAACTTTGCACATCCCAATAGTTCTGCAAATATTGCAGATAGTGTGGAGATAAAACCCATCGGACTACTCTTTCTGGTACCTCCCCTATAAACGGCCAATATTTTGAGGAAAAACTCACAAATTACATATAAAGCGTAGAGTACTCATGACGAAGTACACATTTGTAGCGAAGATAGAAAATGTGGGTCCAATTTTTATGGATCCTCCATCATTAAGGGTACAATTCTGAATTGTGCTAATTCGCATAAAAGGTTGAATTAATTACCAATTTGCCCAAAACTTTGAAGTTTTGTTGGGAAATATAGGTTTATACCTTCTGGAACCTCAACAATAAAGTCAAACATCTCTCGGACAAATCTCAGATTAGTCGATTAAAATATTCGGCCGAATTTTGAAAGTTTTAGCAAGAGGCTTAATAGATTTGAATTGTTTAAGGATTTTGGTTACAAAAGTTTTATAAAATTCCGAAAATATATCTAATTATAAAATTAATTAATTTAAACTTACTCAATATTGCAATGAAAACATACCTGGAATTAAATGAAAATATTATTTTTATTGTAAATTTCATATTTTAATAATTTAAAATAATTATACAAAAACCTGAAATTATATAGAAATTGAAACTGATTATTTTGACTGATTATTTAGATAATGGACCTTTTGAATTTATTAATGGTTGCCGCTTCTATTAGCAAAATATAGGGCGCGAATTTGTGCCTCAGGGGCTATAAACCCTGTAAAAATTTACAGATATATGTCCACAATTTGGAATAACCCTAATTTTCATTTTTAGGTGGTAGATTAAAGAAATTATTTAATATTTTCTAGGCAAGGTCGATTTTCTCAATGATATCCTGGCGAAAAATTATATAATATAATACTTTCCTAAGTACGTAATGTTTTGATATTTGCAAGACTTGGCCCAATTTTAGGGTTTCTTAATATATTTTTCTATATTTGACAGATGCTAAGACTTTTTAAAAATATTTTTTCAAGTACTTCATTTTTAAAACTTTTTGATTTGTTAAACAGTTTTTTTTTTTGTACAAGATCTTCCTGGCCAAAAATCATGGAATCAAAAATTATTTTGTCAAGGTATTTGGGGAAAAATATCGAAAACTTTTAAAAGCAAATTTAAAATCTTCTAGACGAAATCATTATTTATTTCAAGGATTTTATTGAAAAAAAATTTCTAGATTATAAAGCAGTATCAAAAGGACGTAATTTAAAAAAAAGGAATCCTGGCATAAGGTCAATTCTGTCAAATATAGTGAATATCTTATTATGCGAGTGAGTTTGCCGCATTTTAATATTTGTTTCTTACTTCGACAAGAAATCTCCAAACTTTATGGATTTTTTGAAGGAGAATTCTTGAATTTTTAACAACTTTTTTTAATAGTTTCTTGCCAAAGGATCGTGCGTTTAAAAAATGTTCTCAAGGCCTTTCGTTAAAAAAAAAAATACATTAAATATATATTAATTTTAAGAACTTCTAGCACAAAAATTGTGGATTTTTTTTAAGTATATTTAATATTTTCTTTTCAAAATGGTGAATCAAACTTCTCCGCAAAAAGTCATGGAGATTTTGAGACAATTTCCCGAAGAAAGTCATGTAAAAAATCAGGGATATTTACGATATGTCCAATTTTTTTCAGACTTTAGAAAATTTTGAAAACTTAAGTTATCTAATTCCTGCGAAGATTCGTAGAGAAAAAAATTTCCAAGGTCTTATCGTATTTTTATAAAACTTATAGTATTTTTATACGATAAGACATTGGAAATTTTTTTCTCTACGAATATTCGCAGGAATTAGATAACTAAAGTTTTCAAAATTTTCTAAGTTTGAAAAAATTTGGACATATCGTAAATATCCCTGATTTTTTACATAAATTTCTTCGGAAAATCGTGCACCTTAAGAAGATTTTTTCAAAAGCTTCCTTGACAAAATCGTGGATTTTCAAAGATTTGTTGGTCAAAACTTCCTTGCAAGATGTAATTCAGAATTTAAGGATATTTTCTCAAGGACGTACTACATCATGGATTTTTTCAAGAACTTGTTCGAAGATATTTTGGCCAAAAATCTTCAATGTATACCAAATTTGGAGCTTCTTACTACAATTCATAACTTTGACCAGATGACAGGTTTTTTAGGTAAATATTTTTAATTATATTTTGTATTTTAAAGAAATTGCCAATGAAGAATCATTGAATCTTTACAACAAGTTACTGGCCAATATTTTTCCACGTTCATTTGGGACAAAACTCACGCATTTTTTTAAATGTTTTTTATACCCTCCACCATTCTATGGAGGGTATATTAACTTTGTCATTCCGTTTGTAACTCCTCGAAATATTTATAATAGACCCTAAAAAGTAAAATTCTGAGACAATCTAGCGATGTCCGTCTGTCTGTCCATCTGTTGTAATCACTATCTTTCGAACGAATTGAGATAGAGGGTTAAAATTTTGCATACATACATAGATTACCAGGTTAAGGTTAAGTTCGTAAATGGGCCATGTCGATAACCCCCATGTAACGGTACCTCCCGATATTCGGTATTTTCATGATTTTGGAGACAATATTTATCGGAATCATTTCAAATTTCATATTTAAAATTCGTAATGGGTACTCCAGCCTACGACAAACGTCCTCGTATAGCTACCATATGACGGTACCTCTCGATACTCGGAATTTTCATGGTTTTTGCGACATTATTCACCGAAATTGTAACAAATTTCGTAAAATTTCGTTAAAGTTCGCAATGGGTACTACAGCCTATGATAAAAAATTTCGTATGCAGGTTCACGTTTTCGTATATCCCCCATGTAACGGTACCTCCCGATACTTGGTATTTTCATGATTTTAGCGACATTATTCACCGGAATTGTAACAAATTTCGTATTTAAAGTTCACAATGGGTTCTATAGCCTATGACAAAAAGGTTAATGTATTCCCCATATAACGGTTTTCAATTAAGTGGTAGTTTTCATGATTTTAGCGACATTATTCACCGGAATTGTAACAAATTTCGTATTTAAAGTTTACAATGGGTTCTATAGCCTATGACAAAAAGGTTAATGTATTCCCCATATAACGGTTTTCAATTAAGTGGTAGTTTTCAGATTTTTTTTTCAAATTTTCAAGTTCCTTCCAAATGGTGGAGGGTAGTAAAAGTAAGTTAAAAGCCGAATCTGGTTGTTCTTTTATTCGTTTATCCTATCATTGGATTTTAGAACAATCAGTAAAGAGATTTTAGAAAACTTGACCCGAGGTAATAAACAATTTTTTTTTGGTTTGTAAACAAAATATATCAGTATGTAGTAACTGTTTTGATTGATTGACTGAAACCCTTGGTGAAATTTGTATTTTTCTGTAAGATAAAATTCCCAGCACTGGTAAGCCAGAGGTTAAATATAATTCAATTTGGTTCTCCACCAAAGAATTTTCAGACTTATATTTTTTTACTTCCATGACTAAAAAATCATTTATATAACAAGTTTTTTCCATCGAAAATAAATTTCAAACATTTAGAAAAAAAAAACTTTTCATTTAAAAGAAAATAGGAATACTTCAAGAGAAAAGTAGCTCCGAGAATTTTTATAATAACTCCAAATAATTATCTAATTACGCACCACAACAAGAAACCAATTAACGACCAGCCTGCTAATGCATTTGGTGTGTTTGTTTTAATTGTGGCCATTGACAGTTGGACACCCTGGGCTATTCATTATTCCATGAAGTAGTATACTTTTCATTTTTCCACCAAGAATATTTTCCTAAGAAATTCTCCAAAAATAAAACCGAAAACATTTATTACCACTTTTACCGAAGAACGACAGCACTCACTCTCGTTGGTGGCCGGTGCTCACTTTCCATTTAAGGCCATTAACATTTAATTCAATACAAAATGTAATAAAAATTCATGAAAGTAGTTGCCATTGCATGATGCATTTATATTTCATTCATTGCGGGTTTAACCTTTGTGGCCATGAACAGCCGGCTAGGACGGCTAGCCAGCCACACAAAACAATTCTCATGGTTAAATGATAATCATGTTGATTTTTTTATTCATTTTTTTCCCTCTACTAGTCCTCCATACAAGCCTAGTTAAAACCTTCATTGCTTGTTATTGAGAAAATGTTCCGAAACCACATTTTCATGGACAACAAAAACTCCATAGTATTTCATTCTAAATCCTAAAAAAGGCTAGCCTAGCTCATTCATTCAACCAAAAAATATTGTCCACTCTGGGTTTTATGCGATACCTTATTTTTTCGGGATACTTTGGCATGGCATATTATCATCTGCAATTTAAGGTTATGAGATTGTGTTTGTTTGTGTGAAGTGCCGGTCCTAAAGTGGTCAACGATTATAGACCGGGCGACCGACGAACCAAGCGACCAACCATCATTTCAGATGGCCATGCGTTATTGTAATGAAAAATAATAATAAGGGATCTGGTTTGTGATTCCAATTTTACCACTACTTCTTTGGGACATTGAATTGATTGTGGACGTTTTTTGTGTTTTTTTTTTTTTTGCCAGGACATTTTTATACCAGGGGTAAACTAACTTTGTCTGGGTTATGGTTGTCTTCCTCTCCCGTTGGTTGTTGGCAAAAAAGAAATATTTAAAAGATTCGTTTTTCCCTAAGATATTCTTGTATAGGAAGATGATTTCGTATATCTTTAACATTCGGCTTGTTGAGCAAACACATATGGAAACATAAAAAAAGCTTGATAAATACCACCTATTAAAAATCGGTTTTTGTTGTCCTTATAAACATAGTGAAATCACAAGCCAGAAAAATCGACAATAAAACGGGAGGGGTAAATGGTGAAAAGAAGGTATTTTATTAAATGCGTGACTATTTTTTAATGCAATTATTTGTTTTTCTTTATGGTCTATAATGAGCTAAAAGGGTTACCAGATCGGGTAGAATGAGATGCCGAGAATGTGATTTTTGCTTTTGCAAAAGATAAACACATTTTAGACCACACATAGCATATATTCCTGATCAGCATAAAATTCTATGCCGATTTAGCGTTGTCCGTCCATCAGTCTGTGGAAATCACTCTAGCTTTTGAACGAAATGAAGTAGGTTGATAAAATTTTACTTAAATAGAACAGCGTGGCTTGTTTGTTCGGGATACCGTAGTATTTTGTTGTTGCAAAATGGTCAGGCTTATCCCTTTATTGTTGTTTTTATAAAAACAACGTTTGCTTATTAGTGGAGAACGATGGTAATGTTTACAAGGGGGTAAGGCAGGGAATACCTAGGTTTCGGAAAGAGCCACCAATCCTCATCAGTTCCCTTGTTTTTTGTCTGGGATATTCTCCCCAGAAGTTATTTTAAAAATAACTTCTATGACAAAAAAACATTACCTGCCTTCCCCCCTGGTAAACATTACCATCGTTCTCCACTAATAAACAAACGTAGTTTTTATAAAAACAACAATAATAGGCTTATCCCTGACCATTTTGCAACAACAAAATTTTACTTATATGTAACTTATGTGTGCGGGACATTTGGTATTGAAAATGGGCCATGTAGGTCCACGTTTTGGTATATTTTCGGTATTGCTGTTTTGACCTACATTATTCACCGGAAATGTTTCAAATTTGGTATTTAACGTTCGTAGTGGATTCTGCACCTCCCGATATTCGGTATTTTGATGATTTAAGCGACATTATTAACCGGAATTGTTTCAAATTTGGTATGTGAAGTTGGGTGAGATAAAAAACTGCAACAAAGTCAAACGCCATAATTTTGGCAATTTTTTTATTTTATTTAATGAAAGCAAAAAAATGTCGGAAAAAGCATAACATTTTAGAACAAACTTAGATTTGATCGAATTGGTCACCTTTGACACCTCAAACGGCCAATGAAACCATGGCCGCACGTTGCCCGAATATTGCTCTGCGGCATTTTGGCCCATTCCAGGTGAAGCGCTTTCTTGAGGTGCTCGACTCTTTGGTATTTTTTAGTGTCAACCTTGCTTTCCAAGGCCTTAATACACCCTCCAGAATATTTTCGCGATAATATTCGGCATTTATGCTGATGCCACGGTCGATTAATACGAGAGGAGAGCGACCATCGACTGTTATAAAGGCCCACACCATCACCATGGCCGGCGCTTGAGTTTTGGTGGGCAACCGAAGGTGCACATTTTCAAGTAAAAACAATCTTTTTGTTTGTTTACAAACTGCTGGACATCGGAGAAAACCAAATTCGGCAGCTCACCACTTTCGGCCAAACGAAGCAAGTCTTCAGCTCTTTTGAGTCTATTTTCCTTCTGGCTTTACCCCGAGATAATTTTTCAATATTTGCCGAATGGAATATTGCCATATGTTCAGCTCACGAGCCATTTTTCGGCCAATGCGACGCGGGTTTCGATCAAGTCGCTTCTTTACCTTTCAAACCATTTCTGCCGATGTTGCTGTTTTCTTCCGTTCACTTCCTTGACGTCCGGGTTACGCTACGATGAGCGATGGTACGAGACACAAAATATTTATTCACATTTAAATGCTGGAAAGCTCTTACTATATCCAGTAGTGGTTTTCCTGCTAAATATAATGAAATCACACTATCGCGCTTGAATTCCATTACGAAAAACTTTTTTCTGGAAAATTCTCACCAAAATGCTTTTGTACGCTTGTAAACAATCTAATGAGCTGTCACTGGAATAATTTTAACAGCTGTTGGACGAGTGGCCTAGAAATGACAACAGTCTAAAATTGGTTGAATTTTTTTCATCTCACCCTGTATTTCATATTCTAAGGGAGATTTTTTGTTTTAAATAAGTATTTTACCTCTAAATTGGGTTGCCACCAACATGGTTTTTAGAAATATTTTTAGCTTCACTAAGGAATTTAACCACTTCCGAAAATGTATACAATTTGGACGTAATTTGACTTCGGTTCTTCGGTTTCATTTTAGAGAATAGTTTGTCTTTAGAATTTGGCTATATAAATTTCCTATCATCAAACAAATTCGAATTCTACCTACAAAAGAATATGAATATATGCAAAACACTCAAAGAAAAAATTGTTCCTAGCTGGAAATATGGACAAAACCCTCGAAATTAATGAAATTAGGAGCATCCTATTTATTGGCACTGCTCCAAAATATGGACCCACTGTGATATTTATTGCGAAAAAGCGTTTTACGACCAACGAACAAAAAGTTAAAGACAAATCGATAGGAAAATATGGCAAAGGCCCTTGCATGGCCCAATTATAAGGTCGACCAGAAAGCGAATTCCTAATTAAATACAACTCTTCATCTACATATATTGTCAAAATGTGTAATTACAGCGAAAAAGAATGTATTTCGCCTCGACATAATAATAGTGCAGCGAAATTCCGATTTGTCAATTTTGACAGTGAATTGAATTGAAATTAAAAAAAAAAACAACTGGGCTTATCCTTCTTTCTAAATTGTAAAGATTTTAATGAAAATTAAAACCTTCCATTGTTACAGGAACACATTATTTTACGCTTTGGGAGTTTTCGTTTGTCCTGAGTTAGCGGTAGTCGGTGTTTCAGATTTACGTCCAAGAAAAAAGTGTGGTATTTTTAATCAAACATGTAGTCTTAGAGCTCAAGAAATGTGCCCCACATGTGACCACTAGAAATTTGTAAACTTGGGAGGTTTGGGGAGTTTTGAACTTTTCCCTTGAATCCTTTGTTGTTAGATTCATTTGTGTCTTCATTCGTGTCGAATGGTGGTTTTCTGCCCATACTAAGATTGAAATCGTTAATTAAAATAACGTTGTGTTTAAATGTATTTGTTTGTTTCTTGCACCTGCGGTCTTCTCTTTGTCACCAGCTCTTTATGAATTAAAAACAAGAGCACTCGTTTCTTTTATTCCCTATTGTTCTTTTTTTGTTTCAAATTAAAATTGTTTGACAAAAAACTAACTAGTTTTATTGACATTTATTGTCAGGCGAATTTAAATTATGTTGAAAGAAAATGTAGGTATCAGCTGGTCTTACTTGTCGACCTTATAATTGGGCCATGGGCCCTTGCAATAACTTAATCAAGAGAAGAATTTGAATTTTCACAATAGTGTTCAATTCTTTGATAACAAAAAAAGAAATATAACAAAAAAATAAAGATTGAAAATAGCTAAACAAGGGGTTTCGTAAACTTTAAAAAGTTTTTAACATTGTTTCTATCACATTTTTTATAAAAAATAGCATATTTTAAAATGGCCATAACTCCTTTAATATTGACATTTCGAGGTTTTTGGCTATTATTTGTGATCACTTTTTTAAAGAGGAAAAATAGCATACTTTAAAATGGCCATAAATCCTTAAATATTGAATATTAAATTTTAACATTTAAAAGATTCAGTGGCGTTTAAAATTCAATGGAATCTTGTTCCAATATCATGTTCAGTGCAGTAGTGCAAACTTTTAAGGGGAGTACTAGTAACACAAAAATTCACTTTTTCAATTCATCAAAATTTGTTCCCACGAAGAGAGAAAAAAAATCAAGGAAGACTTTAAGACATTTTAATCGAACATAAAACTGATGATTGATTACTTGAAGAGTAACATTAAATTTTTTCCTTAAAAATAATACATCATAAAATACACGAAGACTTTTAACCGCCACCTTGGACTAGCACCACCCGCCATCAAATTAACTGTGGTCAACACTTCAGGAGTAGGACCCCCGTCTGAGTCTTTGGCTGTAATGACTTCAAACTGTGTTGCCTGGTTAGATCTTAACTATAGGGTCTAAGGGTTAATTTACAAAATATGAGAACAATGCATTTCGAAATGCAGCCAACATGTACGTAAGCAACAAGAGCGGTATGCAGTAGCATTTGTTGTGGCAGGCAGCAGGCCGAAGACAACAAAAACAAATAAAAACAGCAACAGCTTTTCAAATAAAACACTGCTTTATTTCAGAGCGGTGAGCAGTTGGCTATTCAATTTTATATTTTTCTATGAATAATTAGAATGAAGAGATGGAGATGGAGCAAGAACTCAAAATAAGAATATTTAGCCGGTGTTTGAGGCAGAAAATCAAGTGTTTTAGTGTTCTTAGCTGTACTGCCACCTCACAACTCAAATGATGTTGTGGTTGTTGCTGCTGCAGATGATGGGAAGAAGAAGGATGTTGTTGTTTGTTGCTATTGCCGTCGTTGATGGCCAACACAACCCAGCTAATGTTAGTTAGAAATACAAGTTGTTCCAGATGACTTTTACTTGCTTCTAAGTTATTATTGTTGTACAGTTTAATGGTGGTTATATGCTTTGTGCCGCTACTGCCATCATTGATGATGACATTCATTCTTCCCCATATCCTCGACTCACTAGAATATTGTATGGTATTCCTGGTGTACGTTCGTTCGCTCGCTCAGAGTTGAGTTGTTTTTCAACATTATTTTTTTCTATTAGTTTTAAATGGGCAGAATGTATCACATCTTTTTTTTTTCTTTCTTACCAACATCAACATATTATGTTGGAACTTCTATGCTCGTGTGTCGCCTCAAGTCATAATGGAACAGAAGAAGACCAACCTCAATGAAAGAATGAACCCAATATGAGGTTGTTGATCGAATTAACATACACGGCCTGAATGGAGGCTTCTATTCACCCAGGAATGAAAAGAGCTTTTCCGTAAAGGACGATTTATTTTGAGTACAGGAAACTTCAGCCAGGGCTTAATAGAGATTTTTCGTATAGAATACTTGTCTTCAGATTAGTAGAAGTTTTTTCCGTATGGAAAATGTGTATTCAGCCAGGGTTGAATAGAGGTTTTCCGTATAGAAAACTTGTATTCAGCCAGAGCTGAATAGAGGTTTTCCTTATAGAAAACTTGTCTTCAGCCAGGGCTGAATTGAGGTCTTCCGTATAGAAAACTTGTCTTCAGTCAGGGCTGAATTGAGGTTTTCCTGCAGGAAACTAGTATTCAGCCAGGGCTGAATAGAGGTTTCCGTATAGAAAACTTGTATTCAGCCAGGGCTGAATAGAAGATTTCCGTATAGAAAACTTATCTTCAAGAACTTGGATTCAGATAGGGCTAAATTGATGTTTTCTTTTAGGAAACTTGTATTAAACCAGGGCTGAATAGAGGATTCCCTATAGGAAACTTGTACTCAGCCAGGGCGGAATAAAGGGCCGAATAGAGGATTCCGTATTCAGCCAAGGCTGAATAGAGATTTCCGTATAGAAAACTTGTATTCAGCCAGAGTTGGATAGAAAACTTATATTCAGACAGCCAGGGCGGAGAAGAGGTTTCTCTATAGGAAACGTGTATTCAGCCAGGGCTGAATAGAAGTTTCCTTTTAGGAAAGAGTTGTTTTTCTAAACAACCATACGCTTTCTGCAAAATATTTGTGGTTTTTGTTTCATCACTCTTACTTTACATGTGGCTTTTACCATCAGTTCACTGAAGCAGAAATATAGCGAAAATACCATCAGTTGTGATAATGACACCGGTGCATTGTTATGCATTCAGACCACAATCACTCATAGAACAAAACCTTGAATTTATGGAGCGTCAGAAAAAGGGTACACTTGGCTGGATGGATGGTGGTTAAAATTACCAGGTCATACTAGATTTTACTTTTCTTGGTTTAATTGCAGACACATATCAATCAAATTTTAACGCAAATTCCAAGAGAATGAACAAACTCGTCCAGCAATGAGCTAAACTAAAAATAAATAAAAAGACCAGACCAAGAAAAAAAAATAAAAAAAAAAAACGGAAAAGGATGCAGAACACATGGGGAGGTAACGACATAATGATATAGGTGTTTATTATACACAAATTGTAAATTTGACATTGATTATTGGTTGGGGAGGTAATTTTTGCTATCACTTACTTGAAAACTGGTTAAAGGCGAAATCGAGCATGTGTCTTGAGTCTTTTGCTTTTGTACTGAATAAACAAAAATAAGTTACATGAAGGCAGGGTAACTCTGTTTCTCTGGTTTCTACACTCAAAAGTATCTCAACTCCATAATGGAAATGGAGAAAAAGTATCACAAAACACGTGTTCCATGTGAGAACGCCCTCTGGCTATTAAGAAGTATCTCTGTTATCCGAAAAACTGCATTGGTCTATGGTTTAAACGATTTTTAACTATAAAATTCACACCGTGTTAATAAATTCCAAGGAAACACATACCCGGGTCCAGGCGAAGCAACTGAATAAACAAAATCCATAATCAAATCAGTGAAGCCTTTTATGTTGTGTCCAGGATTTTATGTGTTGGTTCTGGAAGCACAACAAGAAGAGAAACGCCTAAAGATTTTATTGCCCAACGCTCAGTCAAAGACATTTCGCAAAGCAAGATGACTTGGTTTGCCCACAATAAAATCAATTTTAGCAATTAATAAATTGCTGCAATTTTCTGAACAAACATTTATAGATGTGTGAGTGTGTGTGTGTTTTTTTTTTTTCATTTGCAGAGAAATCCCTTGGTAGGGCCTATTTTACTGTGTTTTAATTAATGTTATTTTTATTGATTTTCTCTTTTTATGGTGTCATTTGATGACTCGTTGCTAGATAAATTCCAAAACGTTGTTATAGAAAGATACAAAAGAAAATTAAAACGTTTTTATCGTTTGCCACAGAATGCAATTTGAGGTTAATGGCTTAACTAAATGATGCAAAATGTGCGTGGTGGCATTTTAAGTGACTCTAAAGGGAATAGAGAGAAACACTTACTAAAGTAATAAAAGGAGATAGCATAGAAAACGTTTTTATTTTGCAATAGATGGGGACAGACAGGGTGAGTTAAGAAAACTGCAACAAAGTCAAACGAAAATTTTTAATTTTTTTTTTTTAAATTTTATTGGATGAAAGCAAAAAATGTCGGAAATAGCAACAAATTAAAGAATAAGTTTAGTTTAGTTTAAATTGGTCACCTTTGGCACGAATTATGGCCTCCAAACGACCAATGAAACCGTCATAAGCTGCCCGAATGTTGCTCTGCGGTATTTTGGCCAATTCCCGGCGAAGCGTTTGCTTGTGGTGATCGACACTTTGGTATTTTTTTGTGCCCACCTGCTTTCCAAAATACTCCAGACACAAAATGTTCCAACGGATTGGTATCCGGAGATTTTGGGTGGCGCGTGCTGAGTGCGATGGTGCTTAGTCCTGTTGGAATGACCAAGGTCTGTGGCCAAAAAGTTTGCGATCCGAAAGCTTTAATACAACCTCCAGCATATTTTCGAGATGATATTCGCCATTTATTCTGATGCCACGGTCGATTAATACGAGCGGAAGCTGTTATGGAAGCCCACACCATCATCATGGACGGCGCTTGAGTTCTGGTGGGCAACCGAAGGTGCACTTTTTCAGCTGACCTCTTTGGCAAACAAACACGATAACTTTGTCTGTTTACAACCCGCTGGACAATGAATGTTTTCTCATCGGAGAAAACCAAATTCGGCAGTTCACCACTTTCGGCCAAGCTAAGAAACTCTTTAGCTCTTTTGAGTCTATTTTCATTCTGTTGCGGTGTAAATTCTTGCACTTTTTCGAATTTTAAGGGCTTTACCCCGAGCTAATTTTTTAATATTTGCCGAATGGAATATTGCGATATGTTCAGCTGACGAGCCATTTTTCAGCCACTGCGACGCGACGGTTTCGATGTAGTCGCTTCTTTACTTTTCGAACTATTTCTGCTGATCTTCCATCCACTTTCTTTTCCTTGACGTCGGGCTACGCTACCAGTATCACGGTAACGAGCGATGGCACGAGGTACAAAAAATTTATTCACATTTAAATACTGGAGTGCTCTAACGAAAATTCTCACCAAAATTCTTTTGTACACTTGTAAACAATATAATAAGCTGTCAGTGGAATAGTTTTGGTAGCTGTCGGACGAGTGGTTTAGAAATGACAGCAGTCTAAAGTTGGTTGCAATTTTTTATCTCACTTTGTATTTTGAAAAATACAGCGCAGAGTTATTTTCTTTAAAAATAGCCCTATTGAGCCTTGCTGAGTGCGAGTTGCCGATAGAAGGAATCTTTTCAACCAGAAAAATTAAAACTTAGCTATTGCCTTGCTTATAACTTTATTTAACTGAATACAAGTTTTCTTTATGGAAAACCTCTATTTAGCCCAGGCTGAATACATTTTTCCTATACGGAAAAAACCTCTATTAGGCCCTGGCTGAATTAAGGGTTTCTATACGGAAAGCTCTACAGTTTGCTTGCAAAAAAAATTCTTATTAATTTAAAAACATATTTGTGTCACTGTTTTGGTATGTCACCAACAAACAAAATACTTAAAAAACAAACATGTCATTACTCACCGCCAGCACCACGACAATTTTTTTTTATATTTATCCAATTCAAGCTAAGGCGTCAGGCATTATAAAAAATTACACAGAATAAAATATCAGTCAAGCAGTCTCATTGACCATTAGATCCAATCAAAAAATACACAGAATACAAACTCAAAAACCAAGAAATTCAATTTCAAATCCAACTTGGCAAGCAAACGAAAAAAAATGGCAGAAAAGTGTGTCACCCAAGACAGCAACAACGACAATGTCACCTTGTAACGAAAGCTATTTGTAATCTGTACCATACAATCATTATTCAGGAAAGCAACACCACTATTAACTTCCTTGTGACAAACCGGCAGAATGCGGAGATAATGCCAGAGAGAGAGAGATGCCATATGACAAGGGATTTAAACAAAAATATACACTAAACAAAAAAAAAAAAAAAAAAAAAAAAAAACATTTTTGAAAAATTTCAATTTCAAGAATATTTTGTTTTTGTACATTTATCTCTCGAAGTGTGTTTGTTTGTGTGTTTGCCGAGATGACATTGCTAAATTCTCCTTACATTCAGAAAGTGATTAAAGATTCAATGGAACTTGGTGAAAGTTTTCTTCGCGTTCTGACTCACCAACAACAAACCGATATGTTTAAGCCTTGTTTACTGGAGGAGGGATGTTGATGTATTTTATTGTTGTTCAGTTTGTATTTCGATTGATTTGTGAAGCATTGATTGTTGGGGAATTTGTTTTCTTTGATATGTATTTGAATGATATGTACATTGTTGTACCTCTGTGACCTTTATGATAAATGTTCTTTTTATTATTACTTTTTCTTCGATATAACGGAAATAAGAAAAAGTTTTTTGTGAATTGCCAAAAAATATAAATATTTTACACTTTTGCTGCTTAAGATGATTATTGTTAGGCTTATGGTGAGAACATTCGTTTAGAAATATTTATTTTGACCCATCATTATCGTGTTATGTGTGATTCCAATCAATAACGAAAGTCTGACAGAAAACAATGTTATAACATTTCAACCTAAAACTATTAATCAAAAATGAATTTCACATAACGTCCTCCCTCCAAGAGGCAAAGATGGAAATTTCGAATTTGCTATACCGTACATGATGGTTTGGTTTGTGATATGAGAAATAAACGTTGGCGCCCATGTTTATAGAGTTGTATCAGCCTGTAAATATGGCCGATCCGAACCTTGGGCTAGTAGAGCAGATTTACATTTCAATATTCTCGGTATTTGTTAGACATATCTATACCTCAGCCATATGTGCCAAAACGTGCTTCATCGAAACAAGAGTTTTAGACAATAGGTCTCTTTAAACTAAATCCGTTTCAAGACATTTGGAGTCAATCTAGCGATGTTCGTCCGTCTGTGTGGCTGGTGCGCACGATAACTCTCGAAGGTAGTCTCCGATTTGGTCTAAACTTGGTACATCGTAATATTATCAAATAGGTCGAGTTCGGTTGACTCCTTTTGGTAACTCTCCCACAAAGGATCAATATTAAAAAATATTTGACTGCACAGAAAGAGTAAGGATAATCCGATTTTGTTCCAACTTTGCAAAGCCTAATATTTCCATCAGTGCTACGTGAGGTGTGAAAATGGCCAACATCGGTCCTCATCATCAAGTACCTCCTCCACAAATGGTCAAAATGTTGAATAATTATAATTCTTATAAAATGTGATGTAAGAGTCCGATTGTTTTTAATGTACACATATCACAATATTTTTATAAACCCAAGATCTGGTGTGAAAATGGGATATATCAGAGCACTCCCTTTGGTACCTCTTCCACAAAGGGTCAACATTTTGAATATCCATGAAGCTCATAAAATGCGAAATTAGCACCCGATTCATTCAAAATTGGTACATCTCAATATTTCCATCAACACAAAATGTGTTACCTGTCCCACAAAGCGTCAAAATTTTGAATAACCAATCCGACTCCATTCAGACTTGGTACATCTCAATTTTTCTATCAACACAAGATCTGTTATAAAGATGGTGGAGATCGGATCATTTCTTCTGGTACCTCCCCCACCTAGGTTTTAAGATTTTGAAAAACAAAACACTCAAAAAAGCAAAATAAGCATCCAAGTCTCTTCACATTTCACACATACAAACGTTTTTGTTAACACAAGATCGGTTGTGAAGATGAGATATATCGACGAACCCCTTTTGGTAACTCAGCCTCTAAGGGTCACAATTTCCAATTCTTTAATCTGTCGTAACTCGCGAAACAAGTCAGCGATACTTTTTAATCTGCTATATCTAAATATTTGTTTCAACAATAAATCTTAGATGGATATGGAATTTATGACTTGGCATAACATTGGATGTAAATGTTCGATTTTCTTATGATTTTGCCCATACCAATATTTTTATCTGTACTAGATGAAGTATGAAATTTTAATACTTCGGTCGACTATATCTAGAAAAATTATCACATATCTCATATAAGTGAAGGAAGTAACAATATAGTCCAAATCTGGCAAGTCACTATAATTATTTAGTTCCATACGAAATGGATAATATTGGCTCCTTCGAAACCTACTCCATAGATGGTCAACATTTTGAATAAACGTAACAGAAGTCAAACTGTATTTAAATAATCCAATATTGGCTGAGGGCATACATCTACCAGTAAAACCGACTGATAGTTTTTGACTTATTATTGAACACTTTATGAACTTTGGTAGACACTTTCGGGTACTCCCATGGCAGAAGAATACAGGCAGGTGCATCAACGCTTGGGAGCATTGATAAGTCAAAAAATTTTTAAGGTTTTTTCAAATATAAGTAGATTTTTATAAGTTCTTTTTTTTATACGACGTCATTCGGACGTTATTATAATTTGTGTTTTCAACAATTTTTACAAATTTAAATAATTTTTCATTCAACATTTTCAATTCCAAAATTGGTTTGACAGTTCACTGTCCCAGCAGGTGTGTCGATGCGTCTACCTATATTCTTCTACCATGGGTACCCCTATTGCGCAATAATATATTTGTGTTTATTTTATTATTTGGCAACATTTTGAATCTTTGTGGGGAAGGAACCAGGAGAAGTGAGCCGATACTCAAATTTACCAATGTTTGTATCAAATCTTGCAGAGAGGCGTATAAACGGATATAGCTAGATCGACTCTAAATGCTCTGAAACGGATGTCACTTAAAGAGACCTAGGGTCGTGATCAAGAGACCAGATTTCAGGGACACACATAGGGTGGGTGGTCAAGGACACCTCAGAACTTTTCTGCAATTTTTTTCTGTATATTTTACATGGAACATTTAATTTTTTGCTTGTAGATGCACACCTGATACAACTGCCGTGGTTTCGAAATACATTTCTAGATACTTCCCTGTCAGATTTATCCCATGTAAGGAACTTAAAAATTTCAGTATCGATATGAGAACTTATGATTCTGGGAAGCCTAATTATTAAATTACACTCAAATCGAGACTAGCTACCTATTACTTGGAACCTATAGTAATCCTCAGTTTCTTGCTTAAGTGTTACATATATGTGATTTCTAAGGTTTTCGGTTTTGTTCTTACTGAATTTTCGATGAGTTTCCAATAGATACTCAATGACTATGCAAAGATTTATTTCTAGATTCAAAATATGATGTCGACCGATAAGACCTAATTTTTAAAGCTGCGAAATGTAATCCAAAATAATGTAAAATTCGACGACGTTCTTTTGTGCAACGTCGAAAAAGGTCGACACAATTGGCATTCATGTGTCGAACTAAAGTTATTTTTTTCAAAATTGTTAAATTTTTCCTCTCAAAAGACAATTAAAAACCACAATATATTCGTTGTCGATGACTCCAATTTGTTGATAGTCTTTTTGTTATTTTTTTATCAATACTTTATTTTTTCTTCTAAGCTGTCTGTCATGCCTAAATATTGTGCCAACAAAATGTTTTTCATATTGTTAACATTTTTGAATTGATGTTTACAATCATAACAAAAAAAAAAGATGCTTAATCTCGGCGGAGGCTTGTTAGGAAAATTTCCACCCAGCATTTGTAATTTTATCAAGTATTTGAGGCGTTAACTGTTTGCCACAGACGCCAGCCAAGCCAAACGCCCATTGTTGGGCACGTTTTCCGTTTTTTTCTAAAAGCCTATAAATTCTTGGTGTTTTGTTAAGAAAATTTTTCATTTGTCATGTTTTATTATATAAAGAAAAAAAATAGTTTTTCTCTTGCAGATTTTAGACTTGCTTCACCCATTTTCGACAGTGACGGCGGCACATGCCAGCCACGTTGACTAACGAGCTTTAGAATGTTTACCGCTCACAGCTTGCTTTGTTTGTTGTCGTCGGTTTTTTTTTTTCTCCCCAAATTATTGGGTTTAAGTTATAACTCTGCACTTCGTTACTCAAAAGAAAGTAGAGTAAATTTAGAAAATAATTCTTAATGGCAGAATGATGAAAGAAAATAAAAAATAACTAGTTGAGACGCTTGGCATTAAGTCTGGCAAAACGAAAAGAATTAAAAATTAATCTACTTGGAATTAGAGTTTGAGATTTGTGTTGTGGTATGGTATGGTGTGTGTCTGTTGTGTTTTTCGTCCATGTAGTAACAACAACAAAATGAAATGGTATAAACGTTTGTATCACCGGATGTATTTTCACAGAGCCTAAGAATTTTTGAAGGCGTTAAAAGAAATTAGTAAATTAGTGGAAATTGGGTTAACATTCTAAAGAGAAAAAAATTATTTTTTTTCCAAAAGAAAATAAAAAATTTTTTCTTTAATTTATGACTGACAGTTTTGGAATTTTTTTATAATTTCTGCTATTACATTCGTGCAATTCTGTTTATTTCTACTCATTCTTTATTCTTAATTTTCATAGCTACATTTTAAGGCATTCTTTAAATTGATGCTGATTACATAGTGTTTCTCTAATTCTCATGTTTATACCAAATACGTAGTAAGAAGTTTATTTTGACACTGCAAGTTGGTATCAATATTAATACCTTTATATCCCTAGTTATGACTTTTTAACAATTTAAAACTATAAACATTGTTTAGGCTCCTTTTAAGAAGCGGCTTAAGGGAAAATATCGAAAAAAAACATAAAAAACTCAAGGAAGTAAAAAAAGAAATAAGAAGACAAGATAGAAAAAATTGTTATTAAAATTGATTCTACGAAACCCGGTTTTGAGATCCATGTGTTCCGAGATATTTGGAAATGTTGAATCAGAGCTATCGGAAGGCTGTCCTAAGGACTACTTTTAGAACTCCTGAGGTCGGGGTAAAGCCATTGAAGTTCGAAAAAGTTCAAGAACTTACACCGCAACAGAAGGAAAATAGACTCAAAAGAGCTAAAGAGTTGCTTCGCTTGACCGAAAGTGATGAACTGCTGAATTTGATTTTCTCCGATGAGAAAACATTCGTGATCCAGCAGTTTGTAAACAAACAAAATGATTGTGTTTACTTGCCAAAGAGGTCAGCTGAAAATGTGCACCTTCGGTTGACCACCAGAACTCAAGTGCCGATGGTCGCTCTTCGCTCGTATTAATCGACCGTGGCATCAGAAATATGCCGAACATTATCGCGAAAACATTCTGGAAGGTGTATTAAAGCCTTGGACTCAGCAGTTTTTTATCTCACTCTGACCCTTGTGGTGGAGGTATTTGATGGGGTGGGCCGGTATTGTCCATTTTCGCATCTGACCTAGCACTGATGTAAATTATAATTTGGATTTGCAAAGTTGGAGCAAAATCGGATAATCTCTTCTCTTTCTGTGCAGTAAAATATGTTTTTTTTTGTTTTGAAAGTTTCGTCCTTCCGTGGTGGTGGTACCAAAAGGAGTGGGCCGATATTGCCATCTCCGAACTTGATCTAAATTTCATAATATTACAATGTACCAAGTTTGGACCAAATCGGAAACTTCCTTCAAGAGTTATCGTACGAATCAGCCAGATAGACAGACGGACGGATATCGCTAGGTTGACTCCAAATGTCCTGGAATGGATTTGGTCCAAATGAATTATTTCAAAGAGGCACGTTATGGCTGAGGGTATAAAAATCTGATTACCATATAAGGTACATTTTATCATCAGTAACTGTTTACATACTTGCATTCGGAGCCCTTACTTTAACATGAGCATGCCATTGGAAATGATTACTTACCAAACTTCCACCAATAGACAACAAAAAACATCAAAATAGCAGCCGATTTATTTTTAGAACACACAGGTTCAATTTGTGATAATTTTAACAATACCAAATTTTTTCATTTTATTGTACCCTCCACCATAGTATGGAGGGAATTTTATGTTTGTCATTCCGTTTTTAACACCTCGAAATACACATTTTAGACACCCAAAAGTATATATATTCTTGTTCAGGATAAAATTCTATGTCGATTTAGCGATATCCGTCCGTCTGTGGAAATTAAGTTGATAAAAATTTACTCAGATGAATTTTATGTTTGCAGAACTTTTGGCATTGAAAATGGGCGTTGTAGGTCCACCACGTTTCGGTTTTAGCTCCATATTTTCGGTATTTTGGCGGTTTATGCGACATTATCCACCGGTAATGTTTCAAATTTGGTATTTGAAGTTTGTAATGGAAACTACAGCCTATGGCAAAAAATTGTCTTGGCAGTTCCACGTTTTGGTATAGCTCCCGTATAATATTACCTCTCTATATTCGGTATTTTGATAATTTTTCACCAAATTTTTCCAGTTTCGCATTTGGGTATTGTAATGGTTTATGGCAAAAGTTGCATATGCAGGTCCACGTAGTCATAATAATATTAGACTACATTCGGTATTTTTAAGATTTTAACATAATATTTAGGGATCTACTTCTGTATTTATTAATGACTTCTTTACTCATGGGCAATATAAAACATATAGCTATCTATATCTCAATAAGACTTTTAAAAATCTTCCCAGGTTCCTCAAAATTAACCTTACTTAAACAAAATAAAAAAAAAAAGATAAAAAATATTAAACTACAATCCATACTTTCAAATTCCATCAAGACGATTGCCCTTCGGAGTTAACCAAAAAAAAAAAAAAAAAGAAAAATACAACAGCAACACAAAACATATTCAATTCAATTTATAAGGCGGCTAGATGATTGTTATGAAAGCCTGGGTAACAACGTGATTTTCTCATTTCTGTTGTTGTTTTTGTTTGTCTTGCACAAAACCTAAGTCCAACATAGGAATTTCATGTCGGTTATTGTTTCGATTACGAAACAATGATCTCCTTTCCTAAACTTTTTTGTTCTTTCGGATTGTTCTTCTTTTATTTAATGAAATCCAGTCACCTGTTCAAATGATTGTTTCTTCTGTCCATGCGACTGCTGTCTCTTCTACTGGCCGTTCGGCCATTGTGTAAGGTGCTTGTAATTCGTGCTTCAATAGTTCCAGTACAAGAACAAACGCTTTTTCCCTAAGTACAAGACAGCGCCTTATACTTATGTTGTGAGTAGGTTGGAACATGACCAACACAGTGTGTTGTTGTGGTTGCTGTACAACAACATTGTCTATGATTGTTTTTGTTTTTTTTTTTTTTTTTTTTTTTTTTTGAGCCAAAGAACTAACCAACCAACTCCATTCTGGACAACTTTATTAAGAGTTCATTTACAGAATTTGATTGTTTTCGTTTGTCTGCCAGAGACGGGAGAGACTTTAGCCTGGAGGCTTTAAAGAAAGTCTAGAATCGTAGCCAAATGTAAAATAAAAAAACCTAAAACATAATGGACAAAACTGTGACCAGAAAAAAAACTAAGAAAAAATCTAAAATAAAAAAAATTTGCCACAACATTATGGCCCACAGAAACCATGATGCAGAACTAATGCCAAAGAATGGAATTGTGAATTTTTATGTAGTCTCCTGCCATGCTTTTTTGTTTCTGTTTTTTTTTTTTTTTATTGGAAATCTTAAGTTGTTTGAATAACTTTAAACAATAACAAAATTTTATAGTTCTCCTTTTGTTGTGCTTAGAATAGAAAGCTTATTAGTTTTTTTTTCGCTTTTTTTTTAGTTTTCATTTTTCATATTTGTTTGAAGGGGGTTTATTGTATATCAAATGTATTTAAGTCCGAAAACAACCCATGCAACAATATGTAATTCGTTAACCGACAAACAACAATTCCATGTTAAATGGCTCCCGGCCATATCGATTAAGTTGTCATCAACGAGGGTGACCAAAAGAAAATTAAGAAATTCTCTCCAAATTTGAATGACATTTTGGTGCTACCAGCTGTGCCCCAGGGAAAGAAATTATGGTTTGAGAAATATGTTATGTTTTTTTTATTTGCAAAAGTTATTTTGAAGTTTCAAAGAAATTTGAAAATGGAACTTTAAATATATAAACTGATTTATATATTTTAATTTGTTATGCTTTAAATTGGACTGACACAACCTTTTTGTGAGTGTGAAAAGGTCAATTTTGTAAATTTATTTGGTTAAGATTCAGGACATCGTTATAAAAACAAAAAAACATCATGGGCCTCATAGGGATTCACTATGATTTGCCTGTGCATTTTGAGGAAATGTAGATATCAATATCTATTACTCAATCTTAATATAGTTAATATTGGTAGAGTACCTTCCTGAGATCAGATTTAAAAATCTGGCCTTTAAAATTTGTATATTTCTAATTTTTAAAAAATGTTAAAATTTTTCGTAATTTACCAGATATAGTCGACAGAAGTATTCAATATTCACACTTCATCTAATACAGATAAAAATATTGATATGGACCAAATTACAAAAAAATCCAACATTTATATCCAATTTTATGCGAAATCATAAATCTAAATAAATCCAAATACTTGAACCCTATGTGGGGGAGGTATCAGAAGAAATGGTTAGATCTCTAACACCTTTACAACAGATCTTGTGCTGACAGAAATATTGAGATGTGCCAAGTCTGGATGGAATTGGATTTTAATTTCGCGTGTTATGAGCTTCATGAATATTCAACATTTTGACCCCTTGTCCCACCCCTATTTAGGTTACTTTGAGATGTAACCTTTGAAAACGCCGATACACGTGTCTTCTTTTTTACCTGAGAGGTAAGATAAAAAACTGCAAAAAAGTCAAACGCTATAATTTTTTTTTTAAATTTGTTGAATGAAAGCAAAAAATTTCGGAAATCGCATCAAATCTTAGAATAAGTTTAGATTTGTTCGAATTAGTCACCTTTGGCACGTATTATGTCCTTCAAATGGCCAACAAAACCGTCACACGCTGCCCGAATGTTGCTCTGCGGTATTTTGGCCCATTCCAGGCGAAGGTGATCGTCACTTTGGTATTTTTTTTAGCGCCAATCTTGCTTTCCAAAACACTCCAGACAGAATAGTACAACGGATTGGTATCCGGAGATTTTGGTGGCCCTTGTGAGCTGGAAATTATGCGAGAAACCTCATTTTGTAACCATTCTTGGGTGGCGCGTGCTGAATGAGCGATGGTGCTGAGTCTCGTTGAAATGTCCAAGGTCTGCGGTCAAAATGTTTGCGTTCCCAAGACCTTTATACAACCTCCAGAATATTTTCGCGATAATATTCAGCATTTATTCTGATGCCACGGTCGATTAATACGAGCGAAGAGCGACCATCGATTGTTATGGCGGCCCACACCATCACCATGGTCGGCGCTTGAGTTCTGGTGGCCAACTGAAGGTGCACATTTTCAGCTGACCTCTTCGGCAAGTAAACACGACCTTTTGTTTGTTTATAAACTGCTGGCCAACGAATGTTTCCTCATCGGAGAAAGCAAACTTCGGCAGTTCATCACTTTCGGTCAAGCGTATCAACTCTTTAGCTCTTTTGAGTCTATTTTCTGTCTGTTGTGGTGTAAGTTCTTGCAGATTTTTGGAATTTCAATGGCTTTACCCCGAGCTCATTTGTCAATATTTGCCGAATGGAATATTGCGATATGTTCAGCTCACGAGCTATTTTTCGACCAGAGCGACGTGGATTTCGATCAAGTCTCTTCTTTACTTTTCGAACCATTTCTGCTGATGTTTCTTCCGTCCCTTTCCTTGACGTAGTACCAAGCGATGGTACGAGATTCAAAAGATTTATTCACATTTAAATGCTGAAGTGCCCTAACAATAGCCACTTGTGGTTTTCCAGTCAAAAATAAAGAAGTCACACTATCACGCTTGAATTCCATCACGAATAACTTTTTCTGTAAAAATCTCACCAAAATGCTTTTGTACGCTTGTAAACAATATAATGAGCTGTCACTGGTATAATTTTTACAGCTGTCAAACGAGTGGCTTAGAAATGACTGCAGCATGAAGTTGATTGCAGTTTTTTCATCTCACCCTGTATATTATGTAAGATTTAGACTCTTGACGTCCTTTAGGACCTATTGTAGCATTTTTTGACAAATAATTTTGTGGAATATTTTGACTTGCTACGAAGTCGTATAAACATTTTTAACGCTATTTACAGAACGACCCCTTTCATGATGCGTTTGAGGGTTAAAATTTTCGACCTAAATGTTCCGGTTATTTTAATATGCAATATCGCCGAAGACAATATATAAAATTTCTAAAATCGTAGAAGAGTGGGGAACTTGTCCCTCCCCTATTTGCGTTAATTTGCGACGTAAATTTTCAAAACTCCGATACACGTGTCTTCTCTTTTAGTTCTACTTTCATAAACTGCTGGACTACCTACCCCTTCCCCCCACCCCTTAAATTTTTGGTGTCGCACAGAGTAATGTGTTATTTTCGATTTCTTCCAGAATCCCAGGTCTATGCAAAGTTTTTGAACAATCGACCTCTATCGTTCTAATACGAATTCAAAATGTACTGGGAAACTAAGACTCATGTATAGATGTTGAAATATCTCGAAAATCATACGTTAATTAGAACGGCCTCAATGTAAGGGACAGGTAATGTTTATGTGATTAAGCCGTGATGTTAGCCATTAATATATAACGTTTAACAGGATTCAATGTTATTTTTCACACAAAAGATATGGTACGAATATAATCCAAAACTCTCTCTTCTCTATCGCAATATCGTGTCGGTAATTGTGATTTGCAGGAAAAATACAGGGTGGGTCCATTTCATGTACTAAATACTTCGCAGTCATCTCCAAAACATAAAGGCTTCTAAACCTAACCTTTAACACGTTTAAAATTCCATGAGGAAAGAGCAATATTAGGTACCAGTAGCATGATCAATATTTTGCGGACCTCTCCTCCAATAAGATTATTTCAAATAAATATTTGAATAAATTTACTTTACCCCCCATTTCTAGCCTAGATTTTCTGTATATAACATCTCAATATCATAACGATAAATAAAAAATCACTTTGTTTTTTTTTTTTTTTTCGTCAACAAGTCCGCCAAATTCCAATTGTCTTAGGTTGGGACTGCGGCAATAAAACCAAATAAACGTGCATAAGTACTGAAGGTCATTACTACCAGCGATAGAATCGGGCAAGCGAACGAGCGTATCGTATCGCCAGCACCAGAGTCAGGTGGATGGGTCTACACGACTGGCGCATGATATACACGGCAGAAGTTTACGGAAGGCATGACTTCGCTCGATGTCCATTACACTACAACAACAATAATAACAGCAATAACATTTCACATATGAGGTAGTAGGTACAAGAAGTACTTGTACTAAGCACATACCAATGGTAGTGTGTGTGTGTTTGTCATTCATGTATGAAAACAAGTGTTCCAAAGTCGTTGTAGCCTTTGTTGATGTTGCTACTGCTGCTTTTAATGTTGACTTTTCTAAACGATGTGAGTGGTGCCAGTTGCATAGAAGCATAAAGTACTTTAACCTGTTGGTAGTGGCTGGCTGGCTGACTTGAAATGCTTATGTAATAATATTGTTGTGGGATATGTGTTCTTTTTTTTTAACTGACAGAAAAAACAACCAACAACTCTTTGAACGGAATTTATTTTACTAAAAAAACCAACAACATTATAAGCAGAAGCTCCAATGTAAGAGGGTTTTTTTTGAATGACTAAAAGTTTTCGTTTGTCTTTCTATTTCTATCCGCCAGACAATTTAGTTTTGTTTATTTAAGTACGAATGTCATAAAAATTTAGATTATAACTTCATTGTTTGTTCTTTGAACTCGAATGATATTTGGTTATTGTTGTTGTTGTTGTTGTTATTGTGTCTGTCATTGTCTGGATATTATTGCCACTGCTACTTTTGCCACCATTCATAAAGTTAATATATTATATAATCAACAATCCATGCAGTTGAACTCTTCGGTGGACTCATAGACATATATAAGCACATATTTGTATATATGTACACACACGTTCTTGACGGGAATATATATGAACTAAATAATATGCATGAAGGGGTTGTTATAATTAAAATAGCTATTAGGGAGGGGATTTGCTTGAGTGTTTTATAAAGTACTTCCAAGAGGGGCTTAAAAGAAGGAAATAAAACATTTTTATTGTAAAAATATATTTTATTTTATTATAAAAGTAATAATTATTGCTGAAAAAATCATTTATGAATAATTGTTAAGGCAGGATTTATGCTATTTTTATACGAAAACATGTTAACTTCTCCCTTTGTATGGTGACACTTACTTAATGTACCGTCCACCACCCGATATTCGGTATTTTGATGATTTAGCCACATTTTTCAATGGAATTGTCTGAAAATTCACACAAGGAGTTCCTTGTGAGTACTTCAATCCCTAGAAGAGAATTGTATTTACAGGGTGAGAGGAAAAAACTGCAACCAACTTCAGACTGCTGTCATTTCTAAGCCACTTGTCCGATAGCTGTTAAATTATTCCAGAGATAGCTCATTTTATTGTTTACAAGCATACAAAAGCATTTTGGTGAGAATTTTCCAGAAAAAAAGTTATTCGTGGTGGAATTCAAGTGTAATGGTGTGATTTCTTTATATTTGGCTGGAAAACCACAAGTGGCTATTGTTAGAGCGCTTCAGCATTTAAAACCTTTGTGTCTCGTACGTACCATGGTTCGTGATACTGGTAGCGTAGCCCGAGGTCAAGGAAGTCAAGAAAACAACATCATCGGCAGAAATGGTTCGAATATTAAAGAAGCGACTTGATCGAAACCCGCGTCGCCGTAGCCGAGAAATGGCTCGTGAGCTGAACATATGGCAAAATTTCATTCCGCAAATATTGAACAATGAGCTTGGAGTAAAGCCATTGAAATTCCAAAAAGTGCCAGAACTTACAACGCAAAAGAAAGAAAGTAGACTCAAAAGAGCTAAAGAGTTGCTTCGCTTGGCCGAAAGTGGTGAACTGCCGAATTTGGTTTTCTCCGATGAGAAAACATTCGTTGTCCAATTGCTGGCAAACAAACAAAATAATCGTGTGTGTCTTCTTGCCAAAGAGGTCTGCTGAAAATGTGCACCTTCGGTTGGTCAGCAGAACTTAAGCGACGGTGATGGTGTGGGCCGTTATAAAAGCCGATGGTCGCGAAAATATTCTGGAGTGTGTATTAAAGCCTTGGGCACGCAAACATTTTAGCCGGAGACATTGAACATTCCAATTGAGGTTCTTCGCTTCATTTCCAGCGCACAATGGCCACCAAAATCTACGGATACCAAACCGTTGGACTATTGTGTCTGGAGTATTTTGGAAAGCAAGGTTGGCACTAAAAAATACCAAAGTGTCGATCACCTCAAGCAAGCGCTTCGCCGGGAATAGGCCAAAATACCGCAGAGCAAAATTCGGGCAGCGTGTGACCGTTTCAGTGGTCGTTTGAAGGCCGTAATTTGTGCCAAAGGTGATCAATTCGAACAAATCTAAACTTACTCTAAAATTCGATGCTATTTCCGACATGTTTTGCTTTCATTCAATAAAACTTAAAAAAAGGATGTAAAAATTATGGCGTTTGACTTTGTTGCAGTTTTTTTTTTCATCTCACCCACGATATCGTATTGCCCCCATATAACAGTAACCCGGTTTTTTGATGATTTCAGGCTAAAATTTCAATGGAATTTTGTTAAAATTCACACAAGAGGTTCCTTCTGCGTACTTTACCCACTAGAAAAGAGTTTTCTATATAGGTCCACGTTTTTGTATAGCGCCCATATAACGTTATTTTCATAATTTTTGCAACATTAATCACCGAAATTGTTTAAAATTTTGTATTTGAAGTTCGGAAAGTTTTTCCAAAAAGACATGTGTTTTTCAATTATTGTATTTAGAACAGTGTTGGCATGTTTGTTAGGGATACCATAGTATTTTGTTGTTGCAAAATGGTCAGGCTTAATCCCATTATTATTGCTATTTTTATAAAAACAACGTTTTTAGCTCAAAAACTAAAACGTTTGAGGAACTTATTTCGAATGGTGTTTTCTTTGCCATTCTCTGTCATATCAACATACAGAAATATATATTAAGTCTAATTTTTATTCACATGACAAAGAAAGAAATTACTTTCGATTTTCCTATCTATAAGGGATACCAAACTTTAAATTGAACCCATAAAAATTAAGCTATGGTTATTTTAACGTTTTATATAATCTTAATTTCTTTTTATAAAATTTCCTGCAACAACTTTCGTTAAATTTATAAAATTTCACATGTGAATATGATTTTACTACCATTATTTTCTCCACTTTCACAACAATTAAATGAAATACTTAAGCAAATTTAATGACAATTTATATTAATTGCACACATTTTTAATATTGTATCTTTTTAGGTAAGTGACCAAAGAAACCGAACAAATCTATTAAATTTATTGCGGCGGAAATAAAAATATTTACGAGTAAGTAAGAAGACATAAAGACCAACAAAAAAAATCCAAAGGAAATGGTTTGCAAAAGGCAAACAAAAAGAAAATGACACAAAAACAAATAGCAGTGGTATTAAATAAAATTTGCAAAAAAAGTAAACAAATAAAAACGGTGACGGCGACGTCGACTTCTAAACGTAACTAGTTCATTTCCTGGTACTTGTTGTATAAATCTGACCACAACAAACAGACGGATAAAGATAAGATCAACAGAGATAGACAGTGAGAGGCAATACTAGACCATGGAGAAACGACATACACATAAGCTGGTCTATATCATTAAGCCAGATCATCTTTTCTGCATCATCGGGGTATAAACTTCAGTAGACTATAATAAAGTATAATTTGCGCAGAGAAAAAAAAAAAAACATTTGTTTTTTATTCTCTCTCTCTCTCTCTCTCTCTTCGTTTTCTTGTTAAGTCAAGTATAAGTGATATATACACATCTCTGGGGGCTGAAGCAAAGTGCTTAAGTGGTTGGTAATGAATAGTCAAATAACAATATCCTCTGCATAGAAGCAAACATCAAGTAAAAAAGCATTTCAGTTTAGCCGGGTAGAACTTTTAATACCCTCCACCATGGGGGATAGAAACATTTTGCAAACATGCAAAAATTTTTGGATTTTGGTATTCGATTTTTTTGTGGGCATAAAAATAGGCATCCAAATGACGTAGTTGGTTAAATGGCTGGCTCTACAAAAACGTGGACCTATAAAATGAGTGAAAATATACTTTTTTAATACACTTTTTGGTATTTTTCCGATGCAGGCATTGGAACTTGCAACCCTATTATTTGGAGCTAAACACTGTGCAACTGTTGCGAACATTGATTGACTACAGAGGATATACAGGGTGAGATTAAAAAACTGCAACCAACTTCAAACTGCTTTCATTTCTAAGCCACTCGTCGCACAGCTGGTAAAATTATTCCAGTGACAGCTCATTATATTGTTTACAAGCG
The DNA here is from genome assembly GCF_030504385.1 of Musca domestica. Taxonomy (NCBI): domain Eukaryota; kingdom Metazoa; phylum Arthropoda; class Insecta; order Diptera; family Muscidae; genus Musca; species Musca domestica. The sequence continues at coordinate 29,461,054 of NW_026712114.1, read as the reverse complement.
TATAAAAGCATTTAAAAAAAAATCCAGAATAACGATATTCGTGATGGAACTCAAGCGTGGTAGAGTGATTTCTTTATATTTGGCAGGAAAACCACATGTGGCTATCTTTACAGCACACCAGAATTTAAATGTGAATAAATCATTTGTGGCTCGTACCATCGCTCGTTACCGGGATACTGGTAGCGCAGTCCAACATCAAGAAAGTGGTGGATGAAAACAGCAACATCAGCAGAAGTGGTTCGACAAATAAAGAAGCGACTTGATCGAAATCCGCGTGTGCCGAAAAATGGCTCCTGAGCTGAACATATTCCAATATTCCATTCGGCAAATATTGAAAAATGAGCTCGGAGTAAGGCCATTAAATTTAAAAAAGAATCAAAAGAGGTAAAGCGTTGCTTCGCTTGGCCGAAAATGGTGAACTGCCGAATTTGGTTTTCTTCGATGAGAAAACATTCGTTGTCCAGCAGTTTGTATACACTTGCCAAAGAGGTCAGCTAAAAATTTGCACCTTCGGGTGGCCACCAGAACACAAGCGCCGGCCATGGTGATGGTTTGTGTGCTCCACTCGTAATAATCGACCACAATAAACGCCGAATATTATCGCGAAAATATTCTGGAGGGTGTATTAAAACCTTTGGGTATGCAAACATTTTGGCTGCCACCCAAGAATGGTTACAAAATGAGGATCCTCGCTTCATTTCCAGCGCACAATGGGTATCAAAATCTCCGGTTATTAATCCGTTGGAGTATTTTGGAAAGCAAGGTTGATACTAAAAAATGCCAAAGTGTCGATCACCTCAAGCAAGCACTTCGCCGGAAATGGACCAAAATACCGCAGAGCAACATTCGGGCAGCGTGTGATGGTTTAATTGGCCGTTTGAAGGCCATAATTCGTGCCAAAGGTGACCAATTCGAACAAATCTAAACTTATTGTAACATTTCATGCTATTTCCGAAATTTTTGCTTTCATTCAATAAAATTAGAAAAAAATGTAAAAATTATGTCGTTTGACTTTGTTTGTTGACTTTGTTAGGTCAAATCCGAAATGGGCAATATTGATATCTCCCCCATCAAGGACCAACATTACCAATAATCATAACGCATGTCAAAATATATTTTAATAAACGGACAGAGGCTGAGGGTATACATCTTGGGGTAAAAGCGAAGTCACAGCGTTCGGTTCTGTAGTCGAGCCCGCATACTCGGTAACGATGTTACGCATTATTTGGTGATGGGAAAATTAGGTTCCTACGCATTGTAGTTATTTGGGAATAACCGATTTTTTACAGCTTGCTTGTAATGCTAGTTAATTTCTTAACATTACCTTTTAATGGGTCAGAAAGCTCATTCATACCTGTTGGCAAACCGAGTGATATATTATAAACTACCTTTGCCATTTAAAATGAATATTTCGATTAGTTACAAACGAAATGACAATCCTAATATACCCTATATCCCATAGCACAGGGTATTAAAACGACAAAGCAAAATTTTCATACTTTATTTTACAAACAAAAAGGAAGGCTGCAGACAAAAAAGATAATTGTTGCATAAGGAAGCTGTTATACCAACGATAATGTTAATTAAACTCAAATAATAATGGAAATTAAAATTGCCTATAACGCCCTTAGAACTAGTCAGGAGAACTTCTTCGCTGACAGCAGCAAATGTTGCGATGGTCGCCTTGATATCTAAGAAATATGTGTGTGTGTTGTTTTGTAGCTTCTCTCAATGACACCATTTTGATATTGTCTTCGCCTTCTTACCAGAGGACGACCAGTAATTTATCAAATTTCTGGCTAAAGCGAAACCACTTCTTGCGGCATTGTCCTCCATATCACCTCCTTAGCCACCAGCAGCGTTGCTTATCAGTCGAGAGTCATTTGCAACAACCTTCTGTAATGGGTACGGCCGAGATTTTCGCCAGCCTTTCTGTTGTTCATAAAGATGCCTAAAATGATAAGACACCGCCGCCGCCACCAAGGCACGTTATGTTGCAGCCACTACTATTCAGGCCACTCGGGTTGTGGTGAGTCAAGCAAGCATTCAGCCATCCAGTCAGCATCCATTCGGGTACCGCCAAACAAACACAAGTCCTACTTCTTCCTATTACCAGCCAGTATTGGTGAAAATACGTGTCAGCTAAAGGCTTCTTTTCTGGGCCCCATCGACATGCCCCCCTCTCCAAAACTTTGACTCCACTACGTTATCGTCAAAGTGTGGTGTTGAGTTGTGGCCACAGGCTAAACACAAAAGGCATGCGCGCATGTGTGTGACTGTGAGGTGTGGTGGTGAAACAAAAGCCTCAATTTCAATTGGTGAATTATTGGTACGCATATAAGGTCGCCAGAAGTACAAAAAGAAACAAAAACCTCTCCTCCTCCTCCTCTCTGCTCGTGTAAACGCATAATTTGTGAAATTTGCTACGTTTTAGTGATTATGGACATGGAACACTAAGCCCCAACTCCAGTCCCAACCTAAGAAGAAGTAGAATTTCTGTGGCAAATGTATGCATAATAACGTCACGATTTGGTCATTTGTGTTGTTTTTACGATGTTTGCAGGCAATTTATTTCATTGCAGAATATCTGTGTAACCTCTTTGATTTGGGGCCAAATGATAGAGAAAATAGGGTGTAATTTAAACACTTGTCCTTCTCTAGTTTCATAATAATCACATAATAGTAAGGGTTTTATTTCCAAGTCATATAATTAAGACATTTAATGTTGGTCACAAACAAAACTGCAGCCCGAAGGGGCAGGAGATTGTTGCACATGGTATGAGAAAATGTTTGTTTTGGCTGGGATTTTGTTAAACAAACATAAGTCGTGAGCATGGGGAGGGGGAAGCAATAATAATAATTGTGTGTTATTCTGATGGCCCTTAGTGTGATCCGGAAGCAAATGGGCAGGACTATTATATCACATTTGTATTCACATTAAGGTTGTATGAATGTTATATCTCGTTTCATATTTCCATGCAGTTCTAATTTAATAATATTCTGGAAGGTAGGAGTAAAGGTTTAATGCTTTTACTGCAATGTTGAAACAATTCGTATTAATATGCTACACATGAATCTGAATTTGTCCAACAAATCATTACAGGTTGATCCACAAAATAATTTAATATTACCTAATTAATATGTGGTTTCAATCCGAAACAGGACCATAGGAAAATTGACAAAGTATCAGTTATTCTCTAAATATAGTGGTGTTTCGTTCAACAATCTCCATAAATCTATGGATGTGATTTTTATACCCTCCACCATTCTATGGAGGCTACATTAACTTTGTCATTCGGTTTGTGATTCCTCGAAGTACTTATGATAAACCCAACCCCCGTACGGCTGTCTGTCTGTGTGTTACGAATTATGACCTTCAAACGGCCAATGCGCTGGAAATGAAGCGAGTAACCTTATTTTGTAACCATTCTTGGGTGGAACGTGCTGAGTGCGATGGTGCTGAGTCCTGTTGGAATGTCCAAGGTCTGCGGCCAAAATGTTTGCGTGCCCAAGGCTTTAATACATCCTCCAGAATATTTTTCCGCGATAATATTCGGCATTTATTCTGATGCCACGGTCGATTAATACGAGCGGAGAGCGACCACCATCACCACGGCCGGCGCTTGAGTTCCGGTGGCCAACCGAAGGTCCACATTTTCAGCTGACTTCTTTGGCAAGTAAACACGATCATTTTGTTTGTTTGCAAACTGCTGGACAACGAATGTTTTCTCATCGGAGAAAACCAAATTAATCACTTTCGGCCAAGCGAAGCAACTCTTTAGAGTCTACTTTTATTCAGTTGCGGTGTAAGTTCTTGCACTTTTTAGAATTTCAATGGCTTTACACCAACCTCATTTTTCAATATTTGCTGAATGAAATTTTGACATATGTTCAGATCACGAGCCATTTTTCGGTCACTGCGACGCGGGTTTCGATCAAGTCGCTTCCTTACTTTTCGAACCATTTCTGCTGATGTTGTCGATTTCTTCCGCCGACTTCCTTGACGTCAGACTACGCTACCAGTATCACGATAACGAGCGATGGTACGAGACACACAAGATTTATTCACATTTAAATGCTGGAGTGCTCTAACGATAGTCACTTGTGGCTTTCCAGCCAAATATAAAGAAATCACACTATCACGCTTGAATTCCATCACGAATAACTCTTTTTCTGCAAAATGCTCACCAAAATGCTTTTGTACGCTTGTAAACAATATAATGAGCTGTTACTGGAATAATTTTAAGAACTGTCGGACGTGGGGCTTAGAAATGACAGCAATTTGAAGTTGGTTGCAGTTTTTTCCATCTCACCTCACCCTGTATATGTTTCGAATTTAAGTCCCTCACATTCGTAATATGCATTCGACAGCAATGATATTTAGTACCGAATATCTTATAGAACTGGGGAGTACCAAATTTTATCGGATCGGCAAGATTTGGATATAGCCACCGTATATATCCTTAATCCTATTTCAAGTTTACTGTGCAAATAATGTCTAATATCTGACCAAATGTATTTAATTTCAAGATGTACGTTTCCATTTGAAGGAACTCGGCTCCGATATATATTTTTTTAATATAATCCTTTCTGGAAAATTCTCACCAGAATGCTTTTGTACCCTTGTAAACAATATAATGAGCTGTCACTGGAATAATTTTAACAGCTGGTGGACGAGTGGCTTAGTAATGACAGTAGTCTGAGGTATAATGACATATATAGTCCAATCTTCAAATACCTACAAATTCAACAAATCCAATACAAAAATCTATGAAAATACAAAGTATTGTTAATTTTGTATAAACATTTTTTTTTTTCATTAAATGGATTAAAATTTTTGTGACATTTTGGACTTTTTTTGTATTCTTATTAACTGCGTTCATAATTAATACGCGGATGTTAGCAGATAACCCATGAACTATAACTCCCTATATATGATGCGAATGAAAAATCATAGAATAGACGGGTTTCGTCTAGTTTACAAATAATAGTACCTCCCAATATAGAATTTGTTACCAAATATTTTATCAGATTTTTTTCCAACAATAAATAATAACCACATGACTTATTCCCACAATACCAAAAAAAAAAAAAAACAAAAAGATAATTTGCCACCTCTTCGGGTATCAATGACATCTCCCAGAATCCAATATTTATTATTGTTAATTACATGCAATTAAATCTGAAAATTATGAGTTATGAAAAGCAAAGAATATGAAATATCAATTAGTTTTAATATGGCAAGATAAATCAGTGTTTAACAACAGAGACAGAAACAAAAGACTGGGTAAAGAAGCACTTAAGTGGCGGTTGGCAACTGGCAGCACGTGTTATCCGCCAAAACTTTATTACCACCAACTGTGAGAAACTATCAACCGTATATAGAAGATATATCTCCTAAGCCATAATTTTAATGAAAACTGAGACAAATCGTTGGCGATTACGGCTTAGCGGAAAAAGTGTAAAGAACAAACAAACAGAACGAAATAAAAAGAAACGGTTGTGGACGTGAAAGAAAAGCTTGAATTTAATTAAAGTGTGCAAAGCAACGAATTGCCTCAAAATTTCATTTCATTAGTATGGGGATAACAGCGCCCATTAAAAAAAATGGAAAAATCTCGACAACAATAAAACATGCATAAATTTTGGGCAACGATTTTAGAACTGGGTCACCATACCAAATGGCTAAGCGTGTGGTGTGTTGCTTTGTGTGAAGCCAGGCATCTGCAAGGTGTGTTGTAATTAAATCGATGCTGATTTTGAAAGTAGAAACGAGTCGTTTCTAAACCAGAAAGTGCATAGGATATTGTAAAAGATTGCGGTTCATGGTGCTAAATGAACATCCACGTCTCTCTGCCATGGCCGCGTAATGCATTAAAAGCTTTGCTGCCAGTCGATGATACCAAAATTAAGAAAACAATTAAATATTTATGACTTGCCGCTAAGTTCTAATGTTGCCGGTGGTTCTTTTTACCTCCTGACTTGGCTTATATCCGAGCAACACGTTTTTTTTTATTTATTTTTTTTTTTTTTTTGCTTAAGATGACGATTAACCGTTGTTTTTGGTGTCTAGCTGGGAAGATAGGTTAACTTTTTGCTGTGCGGACAGTGAAAAAATCTTCTGAAAAACCTGTCAAGAAAGAAATCAGCTGCCTGTTTTTTTTCTTTCCAGTTGCTCTCTTCTTGCCGACAACATTCAAGAGTAATTATTAACTTTGGAAATCTCCGGAGCTTAAGTAACTTGCTGCAGTTGTTTTATGGTAAAAATCTTATTAGCAACATTATGGTGGTGCGACTGGAACATGTGTATGATTTGCCAAAACCCATAAAGGCTTAAGTTGGTTGCTACCACCACCAAGCAAGCCAGCAAGCGTGATGAACTTGCCACACAAAAATAATACCAAAAACCCAACCTAGCAACCATAACTTGTGTTTAGGCTTTAAAACTGTCACCGGCATTGGCTATGTATCTATCCCGTGTCGGCGGGACATTAGTCTATGACAAAATAGATGGACAGTCTATGGGTGACAGTTAGTGGGCAATAAAAGTACTGATATCGCATACCAATGTCAGCACAAGAATATTTCAAATATTTCTGATGGACGTCTCAGACCCCCACCACTTCCCCGTCCAAGAGTAAGAAAAAGGTCTTGTCATTCAGCCATTTAGACGGCTTGAAAAAGTCTATGCAACCAACTGTCTGTCTGTCTGTCTATCCATCTATCTATTGTTAGCTGCTCAATTTGGCTATGGATCATCATTTGATGGCAATTGATTGTTTGTTGTTGCAACTTTTTCTGCAATGGCGGCTAAACACTTGATGCATTAGTGTCAAACGGTTTGATATGATGACTGGACAGATATTGCAATAAAACAATAACTAACAACAACAAAACCCCTAACACACACACATAGTTGATCATCAACTTTGGCAGCAGAAAAATGACAAGAAATTATTTAACTAATATTACATAAAAGGTTATATAATTGATTTTAGCTAAATATAGTTATAGACTTACCAACTCGAACAGAATTAGCCAAGCATGATCGATCGATGGCTGGCTAAGTTGAAGGTAGCCAAGCCAAAGAAATATCACTGCCAAAGTGTCAATGAGCCAATACCTAATCGATTGTCATTAAATGGCTCAAAAGGGTAAATAATCACTTCAAGCAGAGAGAAAATACAGGAGAAAAAACAAAAGACTTAAGACACAAACCTGTAAAAGTAGCTAACTTCATTAGTTGCCATTCAACTTCATGGAGTTGCTGCTGCTGTGAGTTGTGATTTTTGAAATTTCTGAAATATTTAAGAGTAGCATTTGAATTGCTTTCGCAGAATAACACATTGTATTCGTCACCATTTTACAAAATATTTTATTGAAATGTATGAATAGGCCCGTAAATAGAAATAAAACAATTTACATAGCTGCAATATTTTTTATGAAGAGGTATTTACGTGAAACAACTGGTTTAAGTATCAGGACAAAAAAAAATAAAAAAAACACCTTTATTTTATAAAAACAATAGAAAAATCTCAAGAAATTGAATATGAATTTCTAACATTGTGTTCAGTGTTGCTGGAGTGGACAAAATAAAATATCGAAATAACAACAATATTGCATGGTCTTTATTTCGTATCGATTGGCTTCAAAAGTTTGAGTTTCTATTATGCCTACGGTTTTTTTTATAATTTTTTATACAAAATTATTTACGAATATTCAAATATACTTACATACAGATATTAAATAAAATGTTCCAAAAAACATACCTGAAATACAAAAAAAAAAAAAATAAATAAATAAATAAATTAAAAAAATTAATAGTGCTATGATTTTTTTGTTTAATTATTTTTTTAATTTATAAATCAGTCATAAAGTGGTTATATTTGTTAATGAGCAAAAACTTGTGCAGGTTTACATTAAATGAAATTGATTAAAATTTAGAGGTGCTTAGATATTCTGAAAATAGGGTTTTTAAACATTTCACTTCTCTATTGATCTGTTTATCGTCATGTAAGGTTTTTAAAAGATTTTGTTTTGGAAGAGGATTTGATTTTAATAAAACATAAGGGGCATACTTAAAAATCAGGTATATTGGGAACTATTTTCAAAGTCATGGCCTTTCCCGTTTTAAGTCTTGTTAAATAATACAGTTTTGTAATAAGTAAACAAGAGCACAAGGATTAATCCTGAAATTACAAAACCTATGCATCCCAAGACATTAACATAAATTCCAATAGAGAATATAAAGGTTAAAAAATACTAAACGGAAAAACCGCTTTCCTATAAAAAAAAAAGAAATTCTGAAAGCTGATCTAAAAAGACACTTATATCGGTGATTTGACACCTACGTCGCAAAAAAACTAAAATAGAGGGGGAAATTCTACCCTCTTCTTAATCTGCAAATCTTAGTGGTAAGATCGGTTGAAGAATATAGCTGAAGTTTTAAAATGCAATTATGTGGGTGGAACCGTTGTATGGAGACTATACCAAAACGGAAACAATTTTCTACTCCAAGGATTGTTATCCATTGCGAGTTTTAAGTACCAAATTCAAAACACCCTGGACAAATTTGGATAGGATCATCGAAATACGGAATATCGTGGGAACCATTATATCGACATCTTGAAGCAATGTGGTCAATTGTTTGAGACCGGTTGTGGGACCTATTATGAACTACAAACATCAGATTCGCTAGAAAAGGTGGCTTCAATTGTCAAAATAGTTAATATCCGAAGTTATATTATATATATGGGAGCAACAGGGTGAGATTAAAAAACTGCAACCAACTTCAGACTTCTGTCATTTCTAAGCCACTCGCCCGAAAGCTGTTAAAATTATTCCAGTGACAGCTCATTATATTGTTTAAAAGCGTACAAAAGCATTTTGGTGAGAATTTTCCAGAAAAAAATTATTCGTGACGGAACTCAAGTATGATTTCTTTATATTTGGCTGGAAAACCACAAGTGCCTATCGTTAGAGCACTCCAGCATTTAAATGTGAAAAAATCTTTTGGGTCTCGTATCATCGCTCCTTACCGTCATCCTGGTAGCGTTGCCCGACGTCAAGGAAGTGAACGAAAGAAATCGACAACATCAGCAGAAATGGCTCGAGAAGTAAAGAAGAGACTTGATCGAAACCCGCGTCGCAGTGGCCAAAAATGGCTCGTGTGTGGAACATATTGCAATATTCCATTCGGCACATATAGAAAACTAAGCTCAGGGCAAGGCCATTGAAATTCCAAGAAGTGTAAGAACTTACACCGCAGCGGAAAGAAAATAGACTTAAAAAAGCTAAAGAGTTGCTTCGCTTGGCGGAAAGTGTTGAACAGCCGAATTTGGTTTTCTCCGATGAGAAAACATTCGTTGTCCAGCAGATTGTAAACAAATAAAATTATCGTGTTTACTTGCGGAGGAGGTCTGCTGAAAATGTGCACCTTCGGTTGGCCACAAGAATTCAAGTGCTGGCCATAGTGATGGTGTGGGCCGCCATAATAGCCGATGGTCGGTCTCTGCTCGTAATAATCGACCGTGGCATGAGAATACATGCCGAACATTATCGCGGAAAAATATTCTGGAGGATGTATTAAAGCTTGGGCACGCAAAAATTTTGGCCGCAGACCTTGGACATTCCAACAGAACTCAGCACCATCGCACTCAGCGCGCGCCACCCAAGAATCGTTACAAAACAAAGTTCCTCCTTCCATCATTTCCAGCTCACAATGGCCACCAAAATCTCCCGATACCAATCCGTTAGACTATTGTGCCTGGAGTATTTTGGAAAGCAAGGGTGGCACTAAAATATACAAAAGTGTCAATCAACTCAAGCAAGCGCTTTGCCGGGAATGGGCCAAAATACCGCAGAGCAACATTCGGGCAGTGTGTGATGATTTCATTGGCCGTTTGAAGATCATAATTCGTGCCAAAGGTGATCAATTCGAACAAATCTAAACTTATTTTAACATTTGATGCCGAAATTTTTCGTTTTCATTCAATAAAATGTAAAAGAAAATGTAAAAATTATTGCGTTTGACTTTGTTGCAGTTTTTTATCTCACCCTGTATAAGTTTAAAACAGTTGAAAATATCCATTTTTTATCTCAGCAAACCCAGTACAAAAAAGTTAACCTGAAGTTATAGTATTTCTATTTAATTTTTATTTATTCGAAGAAATATATACAACAATCCAGTTTTAGATTTTGGGATTTTTCCAACCACTATGGTTAAGTATTTAAAAACCCATTGTTCAAACGTTTTATCATTTTCTTCTTTTCTCCCACAACAATTGCACTATATTTTCAATAAAACCGGCTTTTATTAAAATTATAAAAAATCCTCAATAACATTTATTACATTTTCCAAAATAACCTTCGGTAAAATTCATGCCCACAATATACACGAAAAACGAAGTGAAAATGGCTTACCAAAATTTTTCGACATGAAAACTGTAATGCTTATAATTTTCCTAAATAATGCCCAAAAACTAGATCAACATGCAATTTTTGTTTTCGATTAATCACCATTTACTTTTTCACCATGACCACAACCACAAAAACTATTATAATTTCCAATAAATTATAAACCTCATACTTCAATACCTTTTTTTCCAAAAATCACTGAAGGAAAAATCAATTGAAAAGAAATCCGCAATAGAATCACGTAACAAACGATTAACATCGTCATGGCCTGGGTCACCTGTGCGATAGGGGGAAATGTGCGTTCTTGTAGTGAGAAGTAAGAAAACCATAGAATTTTCATGAAAAATGTAACTAAATTCCTCGATATTGTTCTACTGCCATAGTCCTAGCGTGGTAGGTAGGAAGCTTTGAGGCAATCAGCCTAAATTCTTCGGTAGCTGTATAAAATGTGCGCCAAAAACACAACCACAATAGCATAGAAGTTTCTCTGAATTGCCTTTGGCTTTGAGTTTTTTTTTTTCTTTTGGCCAAACAAAGCAAAAACAATTTGATTACTCTAATAGCTGTCAACTTGGATTGGAATAATTTGCCCACTGTATTTTGTATTTTTTTCCGATCTTCTAGTCAGGGATTTTTCAATTTCTAAACATTTCGTTAAGCATTCCGCCATCGAGCGTTTGGTAATTGATTATTCACGCCATAGTAATTTGCAAAGGTAGAAGTAAAACCAAGGTTATAACAACAAAACTAAATTTCATTTGAAATTAAAGTTTTCCATCTCTCCTTAACATTATGCGGTTTGGTTTACGAGCAAACATTAAAACTGCCATGAAATGACGACGATGGCGACGACGAAAATGGGTCTAACCCAGAACTAGCAACCGCCAAGTGAAAGAAGTGGTTAGCCTAAATTCTTTTGATGAATTAAATAAACAAATAAAAAAACAAGCCATTCAAATACATTGTAAATTGATTATTCATTAATGGATGGATGGATGAATGAACGGACGGACGGGCAAGCAGACGAAACGAAGACAAGCCCCAAATGTCTCTTGAGATACGCAAATCGAGTTTTTTGTTTGAGTCTCTTCTTTGCCTAGAGGCCAAAGCCATGACACTACCCCAAACCACCACCACCACCACTACCATGATTATGAATAATGATGATGAGCCAACTGATGATGATAGAATCAATGTTAATAGCTGATATTGGTTTTATGGTAAATAATCAATTAAATTTAAAAAAAAGTTGAATTTTGATTAGAAGGAAAGTTGAGATACTCCAGAAAGACATGAGGAAAGACAAACCCCAAAAAATACGAAATAAAATAAAAAAACGAGTCAGAATAATTACCTCATATAGGGAGGTACCGATATATGGGGGCTATACGACCTAGATCTGCGTATTTTTTGTCTCAGATGTAGTACCTATTAGGAACTTCAAATGCGAAATTTCAAACAATTTCGGTGAAAATTGTACCGATACTTTCCATCTTCTCAGCAGTTCTTGTGTTAGTAGAAATAATGGGATGTGTGAAATATTAAGCGAACCGGTTGCTTATTTTGGATTTAATAATCATTTTGGTTATTCGAAACTTTGAAGCTTTGTGTGGGAGGTACCAGGAGGAATGATCCGATCTCTACCATCTTTCGAACAGATCTTGGAAATGGAAAAATTGAGATGTGCCAACTCAGCAATGGAATCGGATATTAGTTTCTCGTTTTATGAGCTTCATGGATATTCCAATTTCTGATCCTTTGTGGGAGGTACCGAAAGTTCTTGTTTTAGCAGAACTAATCGAATGTGTGAAATATGAAGAGAACCAAATGCTTTTTTCTTTTTTTTTAATCGTCTTGGTTATTCAAAACATGGAACCTTTGTGGGGAGGTACATATGGGGGCTATAAGACCTAGATCTGCGTATTTTTGTCTCAGGCTGTAGTACCTATTAGGAACTTCAAATGCGAAATTTCAAACAACTTCGGTGAAAATTGTACCTGCATAGACAATTTTCTGTTATACACTGTAGTACCTATTAACAACTTCAAATGCGAAATTTCAAACAATTTCGGCGAATATTGTACCTAAGATCTTGAAAATTACAAATATAGGGAGATACCGATTTATGTGGTCTATACGATAACATAGACCTACTTAGACAATTTTCTGTCATATACCGTGATATTGGTAGCGTAGCCCGACGTCAAGGAAGTGGACGGAACAAAACAGCAACACCAGCAGAAATAGTTCGAAAAGTAAAGAAGCGACTTGATCGAAACCCGCGTCGCAGTGGCCGAGAAATGGCTCGTTAGTTATGTTCAGCTCATTCCATTCGGCAAATATTGAAAAATTAGCTCGGGGTAAAACCACTGAAATTCCAAAATGTGCAAGAACTTACACCGCAACAGAAAGAAAATAGATTCAAAAGAGCTAAAGAGTTTCTTCGCTTGGCCGAAAGTGGTAAACTGCCAAATTTGGTTTTCTCCGATGAGAAAACATTTGTTTTCCAGCAGTCCAAAGAGGTCAGCTGAACATGTGCCGAATATTATAGCGGAAATATTCTGGAGTGTGTATTAAAGCCATGCATGCAAACATTTTGGCCGCAGACCTTGAACATTCCAACAGAACTCAGCACCATCGCACTCAGCGCGCGCCACCTAAGAATGGTTACAAAATGGGGTTACTCGCTTCATTTCCAGCGCACAATTTTCACCAAAATCTCCGGATACCAATCCATTGGACTATTGTGTCTGGAGTATTTTGGAAAGGAAGATTGGCACTAAAAAATACCAAAGTGTCGATCAACCTCAAGCAAAAGCCAAAATGCCGCAGAGCAACATTCGGGCAGCGTGTGACGGTTTCATTGGCCGTTTGAAGGCCATAATTCGTGCCAAAAATGACCAGTTCGAACAAATCTAAAATTATTCTAAAATTTGATGCTATTTCTGAAATTTTTTGCTTTTATTCAATAAAATTAAAAACAAAATGTAAAACTTATGGCAATTTTATCTCACCCTGTTAATACGAACTTAGAAACAACTCCTCTGAGTAATGTGCCTAGTCATAAAAATTGTATTGGTTGTATGGTGGTTATACGATATCGTGGAATTATATAGACAATACTCTTCCAGGGGGTAAAGTATTCAGAAGGAACTCCTTGTAGGGATTTTTAGATAATTTAACTGAAAATTTTGGCTACAATAATCAAAATGTCGTTATATGGGAGCTATACGATGTCGTGGACCGATAAAGCCCATCTTTGATCTTGACTTGGCTGCAGAAAAAAAACTGACCTGTGCAAAAGTTTAGCCTCCTATCTTTATTCGTTTTGACTCTAGTGTGATTACTATAGACGGACGGAGAAACGGAATGTCGAACTTAATACACCCTCCATACTATGTATGTATGGTGGAGATTATAGAAAACCTAAAAAAAAAATAATATTGGTCGCATAAATTTTGTGTTGCATATTCTTGTTTTAAAGGAGTGGCCACAGATACATTCCTGTTTCTAATGACCACTGACAGAGATGTCTGCACTAGCAAGCCAGGGGCAGAGAGGCATCCCCATTGATCATTAACCTCACCACTTTGTCATTGCCAAAATAATAGATTTCAAATAAACTCCAGCAGCTTCTGGCTGCAACAAACCACCGACTCTAAGCACTGATTTCGGTTTGGTCATCGATCTATGTCTGTATGCCATAATTTCCTTGTCAAATATAAATGCATCTGGTATTGACTTGACTTCCAGCTGACAATATAAGCTTCCTACCACGAAATGCAAACACAAAAAATAAAGAAAAGCGGAAAAAACAAACAAGAATTTTGTTTTCCTTAATAACATCATGTTTACGGTTATTTTTTCACCGTTCGGCATCAGCAGCAGCCATCAACCCCGGCTAGAAAAGTAGCGGCTCAAAAACCAAAAAAATGTAGTAAAAAATTTAAAGGTCATTTGCATAAATTTGTGCCCAAAAGCAAAACAACTCCACCACATTACACGACACTAGACACGTTTTACGTTAAACACATGTGAACACCATCGAACAGAGGAGCCTGCATGCATGCCGGCTAAGAATGAATGGGCGTTGTGGCCAAAGGTGCAATTTATGACCAAAAAACATTTCTTGAGAATGAACCGTGTTTTGTGAAGGTGTCTGCAAACACGAAATCACAAGTGGCCAAATTCATGGCATTCTTTGCATGGCTCATAACATAACTGACCACAGCCATCATCATCACCACCACCACCACACTGGAAATTTACCCATGTGTCAAAAGAATAAATTAAGGTAGTATAATGCCATGATACTCTTAAACATTCAATTTAATACGGATTTTATGGCACCAGGAGGAAGGAAGGATGCGCTTTCATGTTAGAACAAGATACAGTTAGGTGACGAAACTATGTAAATCAATCAGGTGTACATTACAGGATAAAACAGCATGATAAAAACGTGAGGCTTAAAAAATCGAAATCTTAGGAAGTAAATATGGAAGAGGACGTATATGAAATTTGATGCCTATTGTCATAGTTACTTAGTGCTTAATGTTGCGCTTAGCGCTTTTTATTGCATCAATGAAATATTTCTCAGCGGTTTGAAGAATTTTATGCCATATTAAAATTTTGGGAGTTTGGTTTTTCTTCTCAGATATGACAACTTATTGTCATAGATCCTTTGGAAAAAATTGAGTCATTCAACAAAAAGATGAGGTTTTGCTGAAGTCCTACGTTTTTTTTTTATCCGTCAATTATTTTATTACTGATTTGGTACCTCGCTTAATTGTGATTCTTTCAAATTCAATGCAATTCCCGACATTTGTAAAAACTTGATCTATGATTTCTTTTATATATGTATGTTTAATTTTTTATGTGTATTTTTACAAACTTTAACTCAAGTTCTATGTAAAAATTTAAGATTTTAGATTTTGATTAATATCAAATAAAATTTTTGGAAGGGAGTCCTCAATGGTGTTTTAAACAATCCAATATATTTGTGCATAGATTCCTCAAACAAATCTTGAAACCAAGTATTTTTTGTCCAGATTGGAAGTTTTTTATCTTAACAGAAAAAATCGAACACATACATAAAACCCTAATTAATATTTTTGTGAAAACTGTTGTAGAATATTTCTTCTTTTGACACCTTCTACCTAAAAAGAAATTCTATACTAATTTCATTGAAGAACCCCCGAAAAAATATCGACAAAAGATTAGGAAATACTTTTTTAAAGATTAGGAAATATTTTTTTAGAAACCTGATATATTTATTTTTTTTTTTTTCTTTGTTTCTTATGCCCTCAGCCAAATGGCTGGAGAGGATAGACAGATTGAGCTGAAAAAGCTGCAACCAACTTCAGACTGCTGTCATTTCTAAGCCACTCGTCCGACAGCTGTTAAAATTATTCCAGTGACAGTTTATTATATGGTTTACAAGCGTACAAAAGCATTTTGGTGAGAATTTTCCACAAAAAAAGTTATTCGTGATTGTGATGCGTGATAGTGTGATTTCCTTATTTTAGGCTGGAAAACCACAAGTGGCTATCGATAGAGCACTCCAGCATTTACATGTGAATAAATGTCGGTGGAGATTATAGAAAACCGTGATACCGAAGCCCGTCAAGGTAGTGGACGGAAGAAAACAGCAACATCAGCAGAAATGGTTCGAAAAGTAAAGGAGTGATTTGATCGAAACCCGCGTCGCATTGGCCGAAAAATGGCTCGTGACCTTAAAATATTCGGTAAATATTGAAAAATGAAGTCGGAGTAAAGCCATTGAAATTCCAAAAAGTGCAAGAACTTACACCGCAACAAAAATTAAACACACTCAAAAGATCTAAAGAGTTGCTTCGCTTGGCCGAAAGTGGTGGACTGCCGAATTTGGTTTTCTCCGACGAGAAAATATTCGTTGTGCAGCAGTTTTTAAACAAACAAAATTATCGTGTTTACTTGCCAAAGAAGTTAGCTGAAAATGTGTACTTTCGGTTGGCCACCAAAACTCAAACTCCGGCCATGGTGATGGTGTGTGCCGCCATAACAGGCGATGTCATTAATCGACAATGGCACCAGAATATTCGACAAAATATTCTGAAGGGTGTATTAAAGCCTTGAGAACGCAAACAATTTGGCCGCAGACCTTGGACATTCCAATAGGACTCAGCTCCAACGCACTCAGCACGCGTCACCCAAGAATGGTTACAAAATGAGGTTCCTCGCTTCATTTCCAGCGAACAATGGCCACCAAAATCCCGGATACCAATCCGTTGGACTATTGTATCTGGAGTATTTTGAAAAGGATGGTTGGCACTAAAAAATACCAAAGTGTCGATCACTTCAAGCAAGCGCTTCGCCGGGAATGGGCCAAAATACCGTAGAGCTACTTTCGGGCAGCGTGTAACGGTTTCATTGGCCATTTGGTCATAGTTCTTCCCAAAGGTGACCAATTCGAACAAATCTAAAATTATTCTAAAAGGTGATGCTATTTCCGATATATTTTGCTTTCATTCAATAAAATTAAGAAAATTATGTAAAAAGTATGGTGTTTGATTTTGTTGCAGTTTTTTTCTCACCCTGTATGGTTCGAGAAGAATAAAAAAAGTCAAAATTTATTTAGATAATCGAACATTGGCGGACTATTTAACTTTTCTATACCCTCCACAATAGTATGGAGTGCATATTAAGTTTGTCCTTCCGCTTGTATCACCTCGAAATATACATTTTAGACCCCGCAAGTATATATATTTTTGATTAGCATAAAATTCTATGTCGATTTAACTATGTCCTTTCGTCGGTCCGTCTGTGTAAATCACTCTTGCTCCCGAACGAAATGAAATAGGTTTATAAAATTTAACTCAAATGTGTATTATGTCTGCAGGACTTTTGGTATTGAAAATGGGTTATGTAGGTCCACGTTTTTCTATAGCCCGGGCGACATTATTCACCGGAAATGTTTCAAATTTGGTATTTGAAGTTCCTAAGACAGAAAATTGTCTGGAGGAACTTCAATTTCGTACATATCCATACATATAACGGTACCTCCCGATATTCGGTACTTTCATGGTTATATATTCATTTTCAAACCTGAATCGGACATTACCTTCACATTTTATAAGAAATATGTTTTATTTTGAAAATCTGGATCATAATTGGGATGGGCACGAAATTTACGAACTCAATATAAGTTTAGAAGAACTATTACAATGTGTCATGTTAGAACTAAATGTGGTGAAGTGTATAACTTTTAATGCCCTCTTACAACTGCCTTCTAAAAATCCCCATCGCCCATCATTCTAAATAACTTTATCAAATAAGTTTTCCAATTTTTTTCATCTCCACGCTGACAGGTAACGATAATATAAATTAGATTTTGTTTGTTGCTCAGTTGTTGCTTGTCTAGATTTGGGATCATGACTTCTTGATGTGGTTGTTGTTATGCATTTCATTTTGGGAAATAGCAATGTTAAATGCCACAATATGTCGTCCTTTAATCAGAATTGTCTCTCGAAACTGCATTCGACTACTTCATATATCTTTTGGTGAATTTGGTTGCAAACATTTGCAGTTTTTTTTTTTTGTTAGTCAAATGGCCGGCCAAAAAAAGCAAACAATTTTACCAAGAATTTTCCTCCAAAAGAAGGCGGCAGTGGTGGTGTCCCAGGTTAAAAAAAACAAAAACGCTAACAAACATTTCTCTAACGTGACATTAGAGACAAGTGAACGAACAAACGAATGAACAAGAACCCGGAGCAGCAGCACTAAGACAACTACCATTCAAAGCTTTGGCAAATATTTCAAATCTTGGCAAATCCGCACAACAAAGGAAAATCCAAAACGAAAAAATGCAACAGCATTGTTAGTCGGAAAGTGAATTAGTTTAGAATGTAACTCTATTCTTGTTTGTTGGAATATGCAGAGAGTTTGTTTCGTTGTGTTGGGTGACATTTAAGCCATTAAAGTTTTAAATCTTACAACGACCGACCAGAGCCTCAGCAACAACAACAATGGAAAACCCTGATACACAACAAAAGCATTGATTTTCACGTTAACACTGAAATTTGAATTTCAAAAGAGTTGGAGTCTCACCATCACCGCCACCACCCATTCATCCAACCGTGCGGCCTTCTGTTGGCCTGTCTATCCGCCTGCCTGTCCGTCCGTCCGTCTATCTGCTGGTGCTTGGCTGTATTTATCTGTTTAACCTTTCCTTCAGAGCATGGCGCAGATTTTCTTTATTTGTTGCTCTTGCCCATAACAGTAGCTACATTTAAAGGTTTTTAGTGTCACTTCCCAACAACTTTTTGTGAATTTATTGAAGAGTGCGGGGGAAGGCGAAACCGAGAGAGGCATGCAAAAATAGAAACGTGACTTAATATGGGTGTTTTATAGACAATAAAACATTTTGTTTTCTTGACGTTTGCTTTTATTCTTTGGCAGTTGAATTACATTTTAGAAATGGAAAACATTGGTGTTGGAATGATTTTTTTTTTGTCTGTGTTGCCTCTCTTGATTTTGTAGTAGCCAGCAGCGGGGTCAAAAGTTATAGAGTTTCAACCATGAATAATATTTCCTTGAAGAAATCTGTTTAATGTTAAAAGGAAGCTAGCTTAAAGCTGGGGAGGCGATATTGTTTTATGGGATGTTGCAGAATATTACAGGCAACATGACAATAACTGTACAGCAAAATACAAGGTTTTGATTAAAAATATTTTTAGAAAATTACAATTTTTCGGAATAACTCTATGTAAGATATGTAAGAAGACTAAGAAAATAGACCACAAAAAATTATTTTTCATAAAAAAAAAATTTTGTCTAAATACATCCAAAGTGGAATTATCTAACTAATTTTTTGAGTTACCGACAAAAGTCGGAATAAGCCTTCAAGCTAGTCAAGAAAGGGAGATTTTTGGTTTTTTTTTAATATATGGCTAAAAATCCCTTTAAACGGGAACAAAGCAAGTCAAAATATTTTACAAAATTATTTTAGGGTCAAAGCCGTACTTTGTGTGAATTGTGCACTTAATATGAAATTGATAGTACTTGTTTTTAGATCAAAACCCCAAAAAAAGAGTTTAGGACTTTTTATAGTTTTGACCATATGTAAAGGGAATTTTATAGTTTCAGATAAATAGGGTGATATAAAAAACTACAACAATTCAAACGTCATCATTTTTAAATTTTTTATTTAATTTTATTGAATGAAAGTAAAAAAAGCATACAATTTTAGAATAAGTTCAGATTTGTTCGAATTGGTCACGTTTGGTCACGTCACGAATATTGCTCTGCGGTATTTTGGCCAATTCCCAGCGAAGCGCTTGCTGGAAGTGATCGACACTTTGGCATTTTTAGTCCCAACCTTGCTTTTCAAAATACTCCAGACACAACACTCCAACGGATTGGTATCCGGAGATTTTGCAGGTCATTGAGCGCTGGAAATGAAGCTAGGCACCTCATTTTCTAAACATTCTTGGGTGGCGCGTGCTGAATGCGATGGTGCTGCTGAGTCCTGTTGGAATGTCCAAGGTCTGTGGCCAAAATGTTTGCGTTCCCAAGGCTTTCATACACCCTCCAGAATATTTTCGATATAATATTCGGCATTTATTCTGATGCCACGGTCGATAAATACGAGCGGAGAGCGACCATCGGCTGTTTTAATGCGGCCCACACCATCACCATGGCCGGCGCTTGAGTTCTGGTTGCCAACCGAAGGTGCACATTTTCAGCTGACCTCTTGGGCAAGTAAACACGATCATTTGGTTTGTTTGCAAACTGCTGGACAACGAATGTTTTTTCATCGGAAAAAACCAAATTCGGCAGTTCATCACTTTCGGCCAAGCGAAGCAACTCTTTAGCACTTTTTAGTATATTTTCTTTCTGTTGGTTTCTTTTAATCGCTTTACCCCGAGCCTGATATGTTCAGCTCACGAGCCATTTTTCGGCCATTACGATGCGGGTTTCGATCAAGTCGCTTCTTCACATTTCGAACCATTTCTGCTGATTTTGCTGTTTTCTTCCGTCCACTTCCTCGACGTCGGACTACGCTACCAGTATCACGGTAACGAGCGAAGGTACGAGACACAAAAGAATTATTCTCATTTAAATGCTGGAGTGCTCTAACGATAGCCACTTGTGGTTTCCCAGCCAAATAGAAAGAAATCACACTATCACGCATCACAATCACGAATAACTTTTTTTCTGAAAAATTCTCACCAAAATGCTTTGGTACGCTCGTAAACGATATAAGGAGCTGTCACTGTAATAATTTTAACAGCTGTAGGACTGAGTGGCTTAGAAATGACAGCAGTCTAAAGTTGGCTGCAGTTTTTTCATTTCACCCTGACCTATACATACCTTTATGCGATATCAAATGGCTAATATCACCCCAAATAGACTGAATATTGGCACTTCCGAAGGAATTCAACCTAAAAGCAAGTGCCTCAAATTTTGGTGAAAATCGGATCAGATATAGTATATTTGGTGGTTAAGTCCTCAAATGCGTAATATCTACTCCACCGCAATGATAATTGATACGGGGTATCAGATCGATACCACTTTAGATTTTTATATAGCTTCGATATACATCTTTATCCGATATATGTAATATCAGCCCAAATTGAATAGATTTTTTTTATATTTACCTAATTTAACCATTTGATGAAACTCGGTCCGGTATATCTATTGCTCCAATAAATACAGCAATGTTATTTGGTTCACAGTTGGTATGATCGACTTCACATAAATAAATAATAAACTTTTTTTGTTACGGAGCTCTACTAAATACGCATAGTGGTGTAGGGTATCATATAGTCTTATTTTAGCATGGATATGTTGTAAAATTACCAATAAATAATACAAAATTTTAAAAAGTCGCTCGATTTTAAGAACTCTAAATTAGGTTTTTTTAAATTTCAGCATATTTAATATTTTTGTTTGCTTAGAGTTGAGTTGAGGACCATATAGCTCTTAGTTACTGTGTTTTGCACCCATACAATTTTCTTATTCTTGGGTGTTTTTTTGGCACGGTGATTCAAAATCGAACTAGGTGCTTACACTGTGCTGCTGTTTTTGCTGGGCATTTCTACAACTTCTCAAAATGCAACTAGCCATCATCATGATATTAATATTCATGTTTTTCTTTTTACATGCGCACATTCCCGCTCCATCTTACCATTCACAAATGCCTTTCCAGACACTTTGCCTTTATTAAGACATTATGGCACAAACAAGAATATCGGTACAAGGAAATGCTTTCCTTTTGGCATACTTCCATTATTTTTTCTTTATCACATTATTACCCTACGCATTCATCGATGGGTGTTTGAAAGCATGTCGCAAATATTGCCATGCTGTACATCTTTCTCCTTATTTTATTACAAGAACAACAACAATTTCAAACGCATTTCATCTTCCTGTTGTGGCAACGACGATGATGTTGCTCAAACCAGAATCTGAGGAACACCACCCTAAGTAGAACCAAAAAGCAAACAAGTATTTCAAGATTTTAATATTTAAACGGTTGTTTGTCGAGATTTTATTTGTTTTTTTTTTTTTTCTTTGCCATTCCTTGGCGATTTTGATCCAAGCGCGTGCTTTTAAATGCCTATAGTATTTAGATTAATGAAAAAAAAAAAAAACAAGTACTATTTCAGCGGAATCTTATATTGTGATTTGGAAATCTGGCTGGTTTTGGATCTGAACCAGAAAAAAATAAACAATGAAAGAAAATTCTATCAACGACTGCAGCTTCAATTCACTTTAAGGCCATTCAAAATCTGTCCGAAAAAACCACAACAACCGGACTCATTTGAATATTGTATGCCACGAGAGAAGGCAAGTCTAGTTTGTGAGCGGACAGTGTAACGTCCGTCGTCATCGTCGTAGATAGCACCATAAAAATGTCACCATTTCTTGTGTGTTCACTTTTCGAGTGGTGCCACAGATTTTCTTGCTTCGATCTTCGTCTGCAAATGATGCCACTACTACCACCATCCATATGTTGATGAGGATGCAGTTATTTGGAATTGACTAGATTCCAGAGGAATTTATTTAAAGTGCATAAAATCGTAGCAGTATTTTGCTTCATTTGCCACTTGTGGAGAGCAGTTAGTCTAGCATCTAAAAATTTGCAAATTGAATAACAAAAATATCCAAGAGTTGTAGTGGTCGTGGCACATGAGCGGAAATTATTTTAATTTAGTTTTGAAATCAAATCATATCAATTAGAAATAGCTTCTTCTCAATTTATCACAAACGCATCAAATGCTAATAAATTATTTTGATTTAATGCGAATTATTTTAATTTATTACAACAAGACGTGGAAGTATTTAAGTGGATGTCCATTAAGTGTCATCGTTAATAAAAATCAAAGAGAAAATAGAGCGGATAATGGTAATGGCATAGATGTGTTTCGCAAAAAAAAAAATATAAAATAATGGGAGAAGAGAAAACGGTATAGTCAACGTGTTGAAATTAAATAAATTATTTTGAGATAAGGAAGAATATTGTAATAAAATTGGTTAGTAATGCAAATGTACATTTATGTATCTATCAAATTTGAGCATAATTAAAGAATGTAAAGAATATTAAGTATTTATATATGAATAAACCAGTAAAAAAGTCTTAAAGTCGGGCGGGGCCGACTTTATGATACCCTACACCACTTTGCCAATTTAGTAGAGCTCCGCATAACAATTAAAAGTTCATACACGCTATGATTATAATTTAAAGTTCAAAGGACTGAGTATGTCGAAGCATTTGTATCTTTTAAATTCGGGCTTGTATTACCCATTTGGTGCACAATTAACTTCAAATCGGATAATGATATATATGGGAGCTATATCCAAATCGGAACCGATCTCGATAAAATTTGGGCCGTATTTGATATATTTCAATGAATATCGTTGTTACGGAGTGCATATTACAGCTGTGGGTAACAAATATAACAAATCGGATGAACAGTATATATGGGAGCTATAGCTATATCTGAACCGATATTCACCAAATTTGACATACTAGCTTCTAGACTCAATTCGGTCGTAAGTGCCAAATTCCATCCCATTTGGACTAATATTAGAGGTTTGGTGCACAATAAAAGTAAATCGGACGAAGTTATATATGGGAGCTATATCCAAATATGAACCGATCTCGATAAAATTTAGCAAATGTATTTCTGAGTTGTATTTGATATATTTTCCAAAATATTGTTGTTACAGAGTGCATATTAAAAAAAGACAAATCGAATGAACAATATATATGGGAGCTATAGCTATATCTGAAGTGATAAAATTTGGCATACTTATTTTCAGGCATAATCTGGTTGTATGTGCAAAATTCCATACCATTCGGCCTGATATTACACGTTTGGTGCACAATAAAACGCAAATCGGACGAAGATATATATGGGAGCTATATCTTAATTTTGACCGATTTTCTCTAATTTCAATAGGGTTCGTCCTTGGGCCAAACAAATGATTTGTGTAAAATTTCATATGCATAGGACAATAAATGCGAGCTTTACTTTGTTTACAAAATACATGGACAGACGGACTGACGGACGGACGGACATGCATAAATTGACTCAGAATGTGATTCTATGTAGATCATTAAAAGAAACTATGGTTCTATCTAGTTTCCTTTTGTCTGTAACAAACAAATGCACAAAGACATAATACCCTGACCACCTTGTGGTGTAGGGTATAAAAACATATATCAAAGAGAATACAGGATATAATAAATGAAGTCTTCTGAATGTGTCGAATAGTTATTTACACACATTCGATGTCCTTAAATTGGTATAAGGTAGATGGTACACCCATCGAACTTCTAATATCAAATTTCAAAAAATTCTATTGAGTAGAAATTAACATACCCAAACAAAGGATATGGATCGAAAATATAATAAGACCTTCATGGAATTTTTTTTTTGTCAGATGCGAATGTTCGCTTAGTATATTGTGGTAATGAAACTTTAATATTGAAAACAAAAGTATGATTACTCGGTGCAACAAAAAACCGCATGAAAATTTCAGTAGGTTATAAAAGAGCTAACAGGTAAAAAAGGAGTAAGGGCCGAACTTTAAATACCCCCACCATTTGAAACTTGAAAAAAAATCCGGTAGATAATGTCGTAAAAGTATCAAAATACCGAATATAGGAAGGTACCGGTATATGGCTATACGAATACCCAGACCTGCATAAGCAATTTTCTGTCACAGGCTGTTGTACCCGTTACAAATTGCAAATACGAAATTTGAAACAATTTCGGTGAATAATATCACAAAAATCATTAAAATACAGAATACAAGGAGGTACTTTTATATTGGAGCTATACGAGAACGTGGACCTGCATAGTCAATTTTTTGTCATAGTCAATTTTACTGTGGAGGGTAAATATGTAATTTGAAACAATTTCGGTGAATAATATCGCAAAAATCATTAAAATACAGAATACAGGGAGGTACTTTTATATTGGAACTATACGAGAACGTGGACCTGCATAGTCAATTTTTTATCATAGTCAATTTTACTGTGGAAGATAAATACGTAATTTGAAACAATTTTGGTGCATAATATCACTAAAATCATGAAAATACCGAATATGTGAACCTATATAGCCCATTTTCAATACCAAAAGTGCTGCAGACCTCGGACATCGTTAAATCGAAATAGACTTTTATGCTGATCAAGAAATATATGTACTTTGTAGGAATTTGGAATCTTGAAAAGGATTTCATTTTAGTTTCGTCGGCTATATTACCGAGATAAAAATACGAGGATTATTTTGGTCGGCAATTATAACCCTCCTGTGTGCTCATTTCATTTTTAACTGTGGCAAGACAGCTTATTCTACGTATTTATTTGTCAAAAATTTTAATGTAGTTCTAAGCATTCATCAACTGTCAAAATGAATTCCAGGATATTAAAAACTTATGACGTTATCCTTCTAAAATTCTCCTACAAAACTCATGACGTTATCCTTCTAAAATTCTCCTACAAAGGATCATTTTAGAAGGATGACCCGAAAAGATTATCCATATGACCCAATATGAAAAGCAATGATCCGTGAAGTGAACAACAGTCCACTCAAAATTTAAAACCTTTATATTGAGAATGTTGTGAAGTAAAGCCCAAAATATTAGAGTCTATGAGTGGTTAAGGCTATGAGGGTCCTTTACGAAGTTTTCCCTTGACACTTTCTGCCTAAAATTAAGTTGTATATTATTTTTATACATAAATTCGAAAAAGACCAAGACCATTGATAAAAAATGAGCTAACACTTTTTTTTCCAACATTGTTGCAAATATTTTCTTGATATATAATGGAAATAGAGAGTTCTGTAGCGATGCATGAGACCTCTGTTTTCAGCACTTTCATGATCTACTGAAAATTTCCAGTAAATGTTGACTTAGGTCAGCTTTGGCTAAGAGTAAAACCTCCAACCCCACGAAACTGAAAATGTTAAAAAAGGAGGTCTCATAAAACGCGAAGGAAGCAAATAGGATTTAATTCTGTGTAAAAGTCGACCCACTCTCTATGGTACTTCCCCCGCAAATTCACACAATTTTTAATAAGCAAGGAATTAAATGGAAGGAAGGATGATAAAGGATGTATATCGACGTAAATTAACATGGAAATAAGTACCTATTAAGTAGACCAAATGTCAAATTACAGTCCATTCAAATTGAAAACTTTTAAATTTCTTTAAATCGGAGGGTACCGTGCCTAAAAGTCTTCAATTTTTTGTAGTTACATTATTGGTTAGAAGCTTCCCTAAAAATCAGATCGATTAGTTGAATAGAAACAAAATTAAATATATTCTCTAGTTTCCGATTGGACGCCAATTTAAGCTAAGGCAATTCAAAAATTAATTAATAAACGTTATATATCATTGTCTTCGATCAAGTTTTCCACTCAGACAAAAACTCATTACAAATCTGATTACTTTGCCAATTATTCTTCTAAATGTTGGGTCACTTGGGAAATATATCATGAAAATATATAAAATCGGCCTAAACTACCATCAGGGCTAATTCCAAAAAGTTGACCGATAAATTAGAAGTTCTTGAATCTAAAAAATCATTCAAAGATTACATTCTGCTTATATATAACTAATCCCATATTGTGCTGGGGAGGGGGTAAGTTGTTTAATTTTACACGTTTTCGTTTCAGTCACTCTCCCGAAATCAAATTATATAAACCCGATCAGTATAAAGCAGACGGATCTGCCTGTTGAAATCAAGTCCATATCATTTTGTGTTGTGTCTAGAATAACTGAAACAGAAAATGATGTATATGAGATTCTAAACGTGGATCGATATTCCGTATTTTGCCGATTTAAGACGCATTATGCAAGAGGATTGAAAAATTTGCAGAAAATTGTATATATTGGTTCACGTTTGCATATGCAGTTTAAAAAGGAAATTATTCAAATATTGAATCCAGATACTTCCATTCAATGAATTATGGTATTGAATCAACATAGGCGCCGTAGTATGGGAAACCTATTTTTTCACGCTTCCGAGACCTGGACCAATGTATCCTAAGCATTAGTAATTCGTTGCACAGTAACATTAGGTATTAATATTTTAGCCTTCCCAAACCCTAGGTATGACATAGAGACATTAGAATCATTTTTATATGATTGTAATTCGGAAAATAATTACTAAGAGTGAGCATATTACCTTCCCTTTTTATACCTTCCACCATAGTATGGGGGGTATGTTAAGTTTGTCATTCCATATGTAACTTCTAGAAACATACATTTTAGACCCCACAAAGTATATATTCTTCATCGGCATAAAATTCTATATCGATGTCCGTCCGTCTGTCCCTGCGTGGAAATCGCTCTAGCTTCGGAACGAAATGAAGTAGCTTGATACAATTTTACTCAAATGTATATTATGTCTGCAGGACTTTTGGTATTGAACATGGGTTTTGGTACAGCCCCCATATAACGGTACTCCCGATATTCGGTACATTGATAATTTTAGCGACATTTAGCGGAATTGTTTCAAATTTAGTATTTGAACTTCGTAATGGATATTACAGTCTAAGACAGAAAATTGTCTGTGCAGGTACCACGTTTTGGTATAGCCCCAATATAATGGTACCTCCCTCGATTCCGTATTTTGATGATTTTATTTTTTATTTATTTATTTTTTTTATTGCTAAATTCGTTCCAAATGGTGGAGGTTATTCAAAGTTCGGCCCGGCCGAAATTACAGTTTTTTTTACTTGTTTATTAATATAAATTAATAGCTATTTTTTTAATAATATAAATCATATAGATCGCATACGACAAAAAATAAGATTTTAATCGGAAAGGTCACTTAAATTCGCACATTTTCTAAATAACTCTTCTTTTGAAATATTTAAAGCGCCAACTTTACAACTTTATTTGTTCCTTGGGCACTTCCTAATGTAGCCACTGTTTAACGTAGCTCTTTGATATGCAATTTTAATGCTATGCAGAGTGTTCCTATTTATAAACTGTAAAACGGTTCAAATCCTAAATCCTTTAAAAAGGATAACAGATTTTATTTTCTATCAATTGAAATTGTAAACGGTGGCACCTTCTTTCCTCCATTACAATAATTGCATTTATATTGAGAACCACTTTTCGGATTTAGTATGGAATTTCTTAAATAAATTGTCGGACGTAACCTGAATCAGTTGGTGGGTTAATGTTGACAAAACCAAACAACAAGAAACCACTTAACCGCCAACAACAACAGCAGAAACTGGTAACAAATATTCTGTTGTCATTTGTCTTTTAGCAAGGAACCAACCAGCAGCCAGTTGACGTTTTGCTTGATTTGTCGGCAGTTGTCGGTTGGACATTGCTTGAGTTTGGCATTAGGTTGCTGTTGTGGTTTCTTTAGTTGCAATCTTTTTTATTCATATTATTATTATTATTAAAGTATACCAGCGGTAGCTGCACAGAAATCTCAGGAGGCATAAGCTGCATATAAAGCTATATTAAATGCTTGTTTAGTTTTCATTTCCCAGCTTGTTCTCTCTCTCGCTCCGTCGAAGAATAAAACTTACAGCCACCGGTTGTGGCGGCTTATGTCCGATTATAACTGTGTTGTCATGTAAACGTTAACGAAAAAACGAAACGAACAACCGAACAACATTTAGGCTTCCTGACATAGTAGTCGTCCTCTGCTACTCGGCTCTAGAGACCAGAAGGGGGTCTCCCATTTGCCAAATGCATAACTCGACTCCACTAAATGTGTACGTGTGTGTGAGTGTGCGTTAAATATTTGCTTGAATGCCTGCTTTCAAACTGGCTGAGACATCACGGTTTCGGGTCCTCAAAGTCAACGATGTCGTTGTCTTTGGGATTTCATAGAAATTAGGCCAAACAATTTAATACGTACTCAATTGTGTGTGCCTATCCGTGTGTGTGTGTGTGTGCGCGCGCGCTAAGTAGTAGCAAGTATTTTTCTGCTTCACCAAATATGCAACAATCCAGTGTGGCAGCAGCAAAAACCACAACATCGCCAATGGATTTTGTAAGACACCATGAAATTGTTGCTTTGTCCGCTGGACTTAAATCCTATTTTATTGGCCACAGTAGCCTCTAAATTGAATGCGTTTATAACAATTCACTGGTTGGTTTTTTGCCGACTGTTTTAAATTGAATTGACTCGAACGGTTTCTTTGCGTGGTATTACTGCTGCCGGGTTTTGTGTTGGTGATGGCGGATAATTGTCAATAAAATATAAATTAACCAACATTTGCCCCCATCTCGAGAAAAGCTTTGCTTACAGAAGTGAAATCTCATTCCAATTGATTGAGAATCTTTTAAACTGATCGACAATCTGTAATCAATAGAGATTTATTTTAATCGGCCAAACATCAATTCTGGTTTTAATTAGAAAATTTCGAAACTGATTTACGCCTGACACATCCTGAAAATGACTACTACGTGGGAAAGAGGGAGAAAGGCGTTTATATGAATTTAAATTGAAAATAAAAATAAAAAATGTGTCTATACAGGGTGAGATGAAAAAACCGCAACCAATTTCACACTGCTGTCATTTCTAAGCCACTCGTTCGACAGCTGTTAAAATTATTCCAGTGACAGCCCATTATATTGTATACAAGCGTACAAAAGCATTTTGATAAGAATTTTCCAGAAAAAAAGTTATTCGTGATGGAATTCAAGCGTGATAGTGTGATTTCTTTATATTTGGCTGGAAAACCACAAGTGGCTATCGTTAGAGCACTCCAGCACTTAATTGTGAATAAATATTTTGTGACTCGTACCATCGTTCCTTACCGTGATACTGGTAGCGTAGCCCGACGTCAAAGAAGTGGACGGAAGAAAACAGCAACATCAGCAGAAATGCTTCGAAAAGTAAAGAAGCGACTTGATCGAAACCCGCCTTGCAGTGGCCGAAAAATGGCTCGTGATGTGAACATATCGCAATATTCCATTCGGTAAATATTGAAAAATAAGTTCGGGGTAAAGCCATTGAAATTCCAAAAAGTGCAAGGACTTACACCGCAACAGAAAGAAAATAGACTCAAAAGAGCTAACGAGTTGCTTCGCTTGGTCGAAAGTGGTGAGCTGCCGAATTTTGTTTTCTCCGATGAGAAAACATTCGTTGTTCAGCAGTTTGTAAACAAACAAAATTATCGTGTTTACTTGCCAAAGAGGTCAGCTGAAAATGTGCAACTTCGGTTGGCCATTAGAATTGCAGCGTCGGCCAAGATAATGGTGTAGGCCGCCATGACAGCCGATGGTCGCTCTCCGCTCGTATTAATCGACCGTGGTATCAGAATAAATGCCGAATATTATCACGAAAATATTCTGGAGATAGTATTAATGCCTTGGGCACGCAAACATTTTCGCCGCAGACCTTGGACATTCCAACAGGTCTCAGCACCATCGCACTCAGCACGCGCCACCCAAGAATGGTTACAAAATGAGGTTCCTCGCTTAATTTCCAGCGTACAATGCCCACAAAAATCTCCGGATACCAATCCGTTGGACTATTGTGTCTGCAGCATTTTGGAAAGCAAGGTTGGCACTAAAAAATACCAACGTGTCGATTACCTCAAGCAAGCGCTTCGCCGGGAATGGGCCAAAATTCCACAGAGCAACATTCGGGCAGCATGTGACGGTTTCATTGGCCACTTCGAACAAATCTAAACTTATTCTAAAATTCAATGCTATTTCCGAAATTTTTTGCTTTCATTCAATAAAATTTAAAATAAATATAAAAATTATGGTGTTTGAGTTTGTTGCAGCTTTTTTATCTTACCCTGTATATTCATGATCAGTATAAAATCCTACGATGTCCGTAAGTCTGTTGAATTCGCGGTACCGTCCACATTATTTGACGTAGAGCTTTTAAATTTGGCAAAAACGTTTGTATGTTGTCTAGGATGGTTGGTTAAGCCACATTTTCAATCGGATTTGCTTCAAATTCCTAAAATTTGAAATTTGAAGAAAATCCGATATAAAATGTGGCTTAAATCATCAAAATACCGAATATCCCAAGGTACTGGGTTATACGACAGGTGTCAATATACTCGTAGGTTTCGAATTTTCTATCACAGGCTATAGCATCCATTACGAACTTCAAATACCACATCTCAAATTGCACCTAAAATCGTCAAAATACCGAATATAGGGAGGTACTGATATATGGGGCCTATACGAAGACCTGGACCTGCATAGACAATTTTCTGTCACAGACTGTTGTTCCCATAACGAAAAATAAATACGTAATTCGAAACAATTCTGGTGAATAATGTCGCTAAAATCATCAAAATACCGAATATTGGGAGGTACCGTTATATGGGGGCTATACGAAGAAGTGGACCTGCATAGACAATTTTCTGTCTTAGGGTGTAGCATCTATTTCGAACTTTAAACACAAAATTTGAAACAATTCCGGTGAATAATGTCGCTAAAATCATCAAAATACCGAATATCGAGAGGTACCATTATATGGAGGCTATACGAAGACGTGGACTTGCACAGACAATTTTCTGTGTTAGGGTGTAGCATCCATTTTGAACTTCAAAAAACAAATTTGAAACAATTCCAGTGAATAATGTCGCTAAAATCATAAAATACCAAATATCGGGAGGTACCGTTATATGGGGGCTATATGAAAACGTGAACCTACATGGTCCTTTAAAAGCATTCTTCCATTCCAGATCCTTCAATTAAGTTTTAACGTTATTTTTACTTGTTCGTGTTAGTAACATCTTGTGCCACAGTAGGTGGGACTACAAATTTTAATATTGGTTGGTCTGTTCTGTAAAATTATTAACAATTCTAAAAAAATGATTTCTAACCATTGATGATCTATAAAGCGTGTTCTGTGAATAAAAAAACTTGAGGCAGGTTTTCCATCCACATATACCTGTAAAAGGTCTTCTATCCATGGATAATATATAATACGTCTTATATTTATAGGGGAAATGAAAAGGTCTACTGTGCATGAAAAACTATAGCAGACCTTATATGTACTAAATGTCTTCCATCCATAAAAAGGCTTATTATTTTTAAAATAAATGTAAAATGTCTCATATTCTTGACATAACGTATAAAAGACCTATAAAGGATCTTTTGTGTGTACAAAACTGTAACAGATCATATAACCAGAGAAAATTTCAAAAAGTCTTTTTCTAAAGATGATCTGTAAAAGTTTTTCTACCCATAGACGAATTGTAACAGGTCTTTTATTAAAAATAACTTTTCCTCTTTACAGAAGACTATCAAAAGGTCTTCCTCGAGAATGTCTTCAGTCTGTAGGCCTGCAAAGATTCAGAACATAATCTTCTATTTTCCCTTGCGCTAATTGTGTAAGCTATAAAATCACCAAAATACACGGACATCAAAAATTTTTTGCTACACTTCCATGATCGGACCATTTGGCTGCGCTACCAAAACACAAAAAAAGAGAACATACAACAACAAATTAATTTTCTCTGGCACATTAGAACATGAAAAATCAACTTTTTGGGGCGTTAAATTCAACACGGCAATAAACTCCTAGCTTTTAAAACCAACCTTAAATTTAGATAAAAATCGCTATAAATTAGTTAAAATGTAACAACAAAGCGGTGATGGTGGTCGTTGGCTGACCATCAGAAAAATGTTAACTGCAATGGAGAAATTGAAAAGTCTAACAAAAATAAGAAATAAAAATTACAACGAGAAAAAATAACTATTAAAGGCCTTTTAATGTACAGTAAGTGATTCATTAAATGCGATAAGAATTCCCATTTTCTTCAGCAAGGAAGCTGAAAATCTTCGAAAAAAAACAAAACTGGAATCAGAAACCTCAAAAAAAAAAAGTTGTCTACAAAACATATCAAATATTGGTTAAGTAGTGCCACAAGTGGTTCACTTGTTTTTTTTTCCGTGGAGTCTTGGCTTTTTCCTATTCTGCTGCAATAGTTTCACATGTCTTGGGAGTACACGCCTTCTTTGTCTGCTTAGGCTTAACTGAAAAAGTGCTGGTCAATGGACACTTCTAAGCCGAAACACCATTTGGGAAAAGGAAAAGAAAATATTTGTTATGGTTTCTCATCAAAAGATAAGAACCTCATTTTGTTGTTGTTTATCTTTATTTCTCTTTATTATATTGGCTGTTAATTGTTTTTTAGCCTATTTGTCTGTCATATCGCATTTGCAGCACTCGAACATTGAGATAAGTATCTGATACAAGTGGCTGTCAGAAAAAAAACTGTATTTGTTTACTTGTTATGAGAAATGAGGTCAATTTTTTTATTAAATCATCAAAAGAATGGGTTTCGGAGATATAAAAAACAGTTTCATGTATCAACAGATTTGAATATTTCTATGTTAATCTTATTAAGAAAACAACAAATTCATTACAAACAAAATTGACAATAGAAAGTATGCAAACTATCAATGTGAAAACAATAAAAACACTTTCGTTATAAGAAGTTTGCGTGGGATTTTAAATTGATGATTAATTGTTATAATAATAAAGTAATTAAATTTGAAAATTATTCATTGAACATAGAAAAGTTCAAATTCCCACAGATGTATTTTTTACAGCAGATCTTTATATCGTAAAAAAGTGACTTTTCTATAATTTTTTACATAAAATGTGTTTCTCTTCCTATAGAAAAACTTTAGATCTCATAGAAGATCCTTATTTGTCTTCTATTCTCCTCCTCCACCATAGTATGGAGGGTATATTAAATTTGTAACACCTCGAAATATACATTTTAGGCCCCCCAAAGTATATATATTCTTGATCAACATAAAATTCCAAGTCGATTTAGCAATGCCCTAACAATGTCTGTCAATAACGGCAATATTCGGTATTTTTAAGATTTTAATAGAATTTTTAACTAATTTTTTTTTTGGAAAATTGTCAAATTCGTTCCGAATGGTGGAGTGTATTTAACGTTATAGCTTTTTTACTTGTTCTATAGAACAATCATTACCTAAAACACAGTTTTTTTAAGAAGTTGTCTTTATACCAAAAACGTGGATTTTTTCTGAAGGACTTTCATTAGCTAAATCGTAAATTTTTAGGTGTGGTTCTTTTAAAGACATTTTTTTAAGGAATATCTTTACGTAAAAAAAATATATTTTTAAAAAAAGTTGTCTGAAGGACATTCTCTACCCAAAGCGACAATTAAAAAACAGAAATCCGAAGGACTTTCATTAACTGAAACGTAAATTTTCAAGCGACGATTTTCAAGAATTTATCTGAAGGACCATCATTAGCTGAAACATATTTTTAATCGTGGATTTTTTTAAGATTTTCGTCCATTTTTAAATAATTTCTCTGAAGGACTTTCAGAGCCACAAAACGTGGATTTTCAAATAATTTTTCTAGTGGACTTGCAGAGCCATAAACGCGAATTTTTAAATAAACTTTCTTAAGGACTTTAGAGCTATAAATGTGGATCTTAAAACAATTTTCCTTCAGAGCCATAAACGTTAATTTTTAAATAATTTTTCTTAGGGCCTTTCAGAGCCACTAACGCGGATTTTGAAATAATTTTTCTAAAGGACTTTTAAAACCGTAAACGTTGATTTTAAATAATTTTTCTTAAGGCCTTTCAGAGCCACCAAAGTGGATTTTTAAATAATTGTTTCTAAAGAACTTTGAGAGCAATAAACGTTGATTTTAAAACAGTTTCTCTCAAGGACTTTCAGAGCCATATACTTGAATATTCAAATAGTTTCTCTAAACGATTGTCGGGACAATAAACGTGGATTTATAAATAGTTTCTCTAAAGGAGCAGTAAACGTGGATTTTCCAATAGTTTTTCTAAAGGACTTTCGGAGCCACAAACGTGGATTTTCAAATAGTTTTTCTAAAGGACTTTCGGAGCCATAAACGTGGATTTTCAAATAGCTTTTCTAAAGGACCTTCGGAGCACTGAACGTGGATTTTCAAATAGCTTTTCTAAAGGACCTTCGGAGCACTGAACGTGGATTTTAAATAATTTTTCTTAATGACTTTCAAAGCCATAAACGCGGATTTTTAAATAATTTTTCTTAATGACTTTCAAAGCCATAAACGCGGATTTTTAAATAATATGTCTTACGAACTTTCAGGGATTGTTTAATATTTTTTCTAAAGGACTTTCAAAGCCATAAACGTGAAATCTCAAACAATTTTTCTTCCGAACTTTCAGAGCCATAAACGTGGATTCTTAAATAATTGTTCTGTCATAACGCTTTTAGAGCTCTCTCTATCTCTCTTTCTCCTAAATTGCGAAATTCTAATATTTCTACAAACACTAAAATTAGCCTGAGGATGAAATTTGACGATTCATCCTTTCTGCTACCTCCCCAAACATAGTCAAAATTTGCAAATGAATCCGATTTAGTTGAAACATGGTATACCTTATATTTGTATAGAACTTAGAAGCCCGGTCCCTTCTGGTATCTCTCCAACAAAGGGTACAATTTTTAAACAACTTTGAGACGAACGGAGCTATGGGGTCCAAACTTTACACATTGTTGCATTTTTTGTCCCAGTAAGGCCGAGTGCTATAACGAAGTTTATTTCAGATCTATCCAGCCATGTCATAAATTTAGTTTGTCTATTGATGAGCGTTTGAGAGTCGGACCAGAATTTACACATACTGATCAAAATCCAATTCTTCGTGGATCTCCTGGCATATTTTTGGAATGTCCTTAATAAAATCGAAACAATCATTCAAACGCAAAATATTTAAGGCTGGACTTTCTACTTAAAATCCTTAGGTGTCAAGGAACGCTTTTTATACAAAAGTTTAATATATAATCTGCCAATGAAACGGACATAGAACATATTTTTCCATTCCAAATTTATAAATTTTGGCCGATAAGTTATGAATCAATTAGCGCTCTAACCAAATTATTCTTCAAAATTTTCGCTTATTCCTTTTGTTAAAAATTTTGAGTTTGTTTATATTTTACTAATTTTTTAACTAAATTATTTTACTTTTCCTTTCTCCTTTCAGGTATGCATCATAGGAGTCTCATGGTAACTTCTATTGCTGATAGTAAATTTATATATCTTTTTTAATAAATAATTTCAAATTTCGAGGTATATTGTAAAAATTGTTCAAAACAATTCGAAATTTAGCCAACATATTTATATTTTATAATGAAATTACTCATAAAAATTGTGATTAGATAGTAACTTCAAAGCGTCATGACCTAAGCGGAATGGATTAGATTACGCTAATAAGAAAGCGAAAGACATTGATAAGACTTTAATTTAGACATAAGTTCGAACAAATTGAAAGATAGGAAAAGTAAATGGATGATATCATGCATATTTACAGATAAAAAGATGGTCGAATATAAAAGTCCAAAGTGTTTAAAGTGTTACATTGAAGTCTTTTAGATATATCTCTCAGTTACTCGAAGAGAGCCAAATCTCAGAAAATTCGGTTATCCATTGACATTTTACATCCATTCTATATCTATATAGAAAATTATAGTCAAAGAGGTCACCAGATATAAGTGCTAGTTACAAGAATTAAGATATTTGAGTGCTTCATAAACTCAATATAATGTTTTTTTTGATTTCTTTTTTATTTCTGTCAAACTCCAAATAACTCATTGAGTTTTACAAATATCAACATTAAAATTTGGTAGAAATCGAATCGGATATTAATTTATTATTCGAAAAACAGAAATTGCAACTCAACAAATTATTTTGTCTTTTTTTTTTTGTGTCATTCTTTGAATAAATTAGCGGTTTGTAGTTTTCAAAGTTTTGGAGGAAATTTTAATTCATTTCATTTCATTTTTAGCCTTAGCTTTTTTTATTAAAATATAAAAGTAAAACATTAGATTACATGAGCTGAGCTGTTCATAAATAAAAAACTATGCTTATTTACAAAAACATTTCAAAAATTAATATAAACTCATTTCTAAAATAAAAAACTATTAACAAATTCGTAATGTTCTATATACACAAATTTCGTAAAAACAAAAGCACATTAAAAAACTATGTGGCCAAATCATCTTCGACATACAGATAACCCGGCAGATCCTTCGGTTCAATATAGTATGTACCCTGGACACCGCGGGCATAAGGCTTCGAGCCATTCGTTTGCAGGAAATAATCACCGGATATGTTTGTGGGACAATCGTGACCCATGACAACATGTTCCCTGTCATCATTGATGAGTTTGCCAACCTTAAAGTCAGACCAGTCTTTGGCTTTAACACAGTTAAATTTCACCGGGTATTCATTGGCTACACTTTCGGCCCAAAACCACCAGGAACGACGATGACTGGATAAATCATTGTCGCTTAACATGCGATAATTCCTCTTGGGACAGCCGGGTTGAAGAGTTTTCCCAGCATTTGGCCAAAAATCAGCTGTGCCGGTACTAAACGGAGCCCCATATAGCCAGGCATCGGTGTGTATGACATCAACAAATTCCGCATCGTGGCGGCTCAAGTGTTTGGCCATGCCCACTGTCATGTAGAACAAGGGGAATGCCGGATCCAGGGCGGAGACTCTTTTTAATTTTTTGGTCTTCTTACTGCGTGCATAGATCTCCCGGCCAATAATTCCAGCCATTTGACCGCCCAGCGAATGACCAACTATATGGAACTTTTCAATATCCAAGCCATTATCGAATTGTTGCAGCAAAATTTTTGCCAATACCGGACCCAGCTGCTTGGCATTTACCACAGCATCAAAGGCATAATTGCCATCGGCCAGCTCACCCCAGTCCAAAACAATGAGATTGGTGTCCGTTCGCTTCATGTAGGCATCCACAATGACATGGATACTTTCCACATCCACATTTTCCAAATAGCCATGTAAATAGAGGACGGTGTTTTTCGATTTATCAAATTTTTCATCATTCAAAATTGTTTGAAAATCTTCCAAATCATAGATGGCACTGTCCACATAGGTCGGTCCATAGTAATGGATGAACTTTGCACTGTGTAAATCTGCGGGGGCTTTACGTAAACCCAATAGCAGGCGAGATTTATTTTTGACAGCTTTCATGTCTTGTTTTAGATTTTTAACTTAGGCGAAGAGATTGTTGTTTTTGTAGGGCTTTCGTTTCGTTACGCGTCGAAGTTCTTCATTTACTGCTGGACGTTTTTCAAGTGACGTTGACAATTCATTTGCTTGCGGGCAATTATGCAAAACAAATCATAAAAATATTGATAAACCAGAGAAGATTTTCAAGTCCAAAGATTAGTTATTAAGCACGCACACATGCACAGCAGTTGTGTCAATTTTGTTCGTCTATTATCTTCTCCGGCATATGGGCCTACACGTTCCTAATATTTTTAATATTCGAAATAATCAGTAGCAGAGTCTCTCAAATAATTTAGTCTGTTCAGGTGGCGATCATCTCACAACAACATCAACACACAATCCACTAAATGGGAAACTATTGTACATTTAATTGCAGCTAAGTAAAGTGGCGGAATAAAGATACTCAATTAGATAATTCAGATGACAATACACGTCGCTTTCGGTAGTTGAGTGTCTGTTTATTTTTATTTGTAAACAGAATAGCAACAACAAATTGAACAACCAACCGACCGGACCGTACGCTATTGTTGTTCACAAAAGACTGGCGGTGTGTGTTTGGCATTATCTATTCAAAAAATATTTCATTGGTTTCTCTCTCCCTCTCCACAGTCAATAGTACGCTGTTGTTGCTCTTTTTTGGGGGCTCAGAGTAGTGTCGAAAAAACGGGGGTATGTTTGTTTGTGCAATTATTTTCAGAGTACGTTTTTCATATTTCGTCACAATCTTTAAAACAACAAAAATACATTTTAAACAAAAACAATGAGATCGACAAGGGTGTTGTGGGCAAGGGGTGGAAAGACCAAGATCAGTTGTTGTCACCACATGCCTACAAAAACACATGATGTTTGTATACGGGGTATGTTCAGTGGATGTTTCTTGCTCTCACAACCATTGTGTTACTTTTGCTTCCATATCTCTCTCACGTCATGTTTTTTATATTTCATTATTTATTACTTTTTGAGAGCGAACATCAATGATCAACAAACAATAAAGAATTTTGCCTCACATATTGTCTACCAAAACAATATTAAACAGATTGTAAATGTTTGTTGTTATCGGTCAAGGGTGACAAGTCGGGGCGCTATACTCAGCAGTGGTAGTCGTTTAATAAAAATGAAATATTTAGATATTTATAAAGAATAAAGAGTACACGAAGACATGGATCTTTATATCTAGGAACTTAATTCATCACCTGCATTAAAGTAATAACAAGTATAAAAGCAACTAGGTTCTGACGGGCCGAACTTTTGCATACCCCCTACCATTTGGAAGAAACTTGAGAATTTTCAAAAAAAAAGTTCGTCGAAAAATAACGCTCAAATGAAAACCGTTATATGGGTGCTATACGAAGTCGTGGTCCTGCATAAGTAATATGTGTCATAGGCTGTAGTAACGGTTCCGAATTTTATATAAGAAATTCGAAACAATTCCAGTGAATAATGTCGCAAAAATCATGAAAATACCGAATATCTGGGGGTACCGTTATATGGGCGCTATACTAAAACGTGGACCTATTTAGACAGTTCTCTTCCAAGGGGTAACGTACTCGGAAGGATCCGGGGAAGACAATTCCATTGAAAAATTTGGCTGAAATCACTAAAATATCGAATATTGGGGGTACCTTTATATGGGGCCTATACGATATCACAGACCTACGCAGACAATTCTCTTCTAGGGGATAAAGTACTCACAAGGAACTCCTTGTGTGAATTTTCAGTTTAATATTGAGCTTATTCCAGAGATCTTCTGCCACAAAACACAGAACCTAATATAAACTCTAATTTTAAACACTTTCCCACAAAAATGTGGCTAAAATCATCAGAATACCGAAGATCGGGAAGTATCTTTACTAGGGGGCCTATAGCAAAACATAAAGCCATGTAGGAAATGATCTGCCACAGGTGGTAGAACTCATTACAAACTATAAATACAGAATTTTAAATAATTTCGTTTGAAAATGTAGTTTAAATCGTCTAAATAATGAAGGTTATATTAAGGCTATAAAAAAACGTGGATCTATAAACAATGTAACCACAGTAGGTAGACCCCGTTACAAACTGTAATTGTGTAAATGTAATTTAAATTTTCAAAACCCGAATACCGGGAGGTACTATTTTATTGTATACTAACTTAACCTGTCTACGGACAAAATACATATGTGTTTAAAAAACAGCAAAAAAAAATTCAGACTGCTGTCAGTTCTAAGCCACTCGTCGGAAGCTGTTAAAATTATTCCAGTGAATAATTGCTTACAAGCGTACAAAAGCATTTTGGTGAGTATTTTCCAGAAAAAATTATTCGTGATGGAATTCATGATAGTGTGATTTTTTTATATTTGTCTGGAAAACCACAAGTGACTATCGTTAGAGCACTCCAGCATTTAAATGTGCATGAATCCTCTGTGTGTCGTATCATCGCTCGTTACCGTGATACTGGTAGCGTAGCCCGACGTCAAGGAAATGGACGGAAGAAAACAGAAACATCAGTAGAAATGGTTCGAAATGTAAAAAAACGACTTGATCGAATCCCGCGTCGCAGTGGCCGAAAAATAGCTCGTGAGCTAAACATATCGCAATATTCCATTCGGCAAATATTGAAAAATAAGCTCGGGGTAAAGCCATTGAAATTGCAAAAAGTGCAAGAACTTACACCGCAACAGAAAGAAAATAGACTCAACAGAGCTAAAGAGTTGTTTCGCTGGTCAAAAGTGGCGAACTGCCGAATTTTGTTTTCTCCGATGAGAAAACATTCGTTGTCCAGCAGCTTGTAAACAAACAAAATTATCGTGTTTACTTGCCAAAGAGGTCAGCTGTAAATGTGCACCTTCGGTTGGCCACTAGAACTCAAGCGCCGGCCATGATGATGGTTGGGACGCCATAACAGCCGATGGTCGCTCTCCGCTCGTATTAATCGACCGTGGCATCAGAATAAATGCCGAATATTATCGCGAAAATATTCTGGAGGATGTATTGAAGCCTTGGGCACGCAAACATTTTGGCCGCAGACCTTGGACATTCCAACAGGACTTAGCACCATCGCACTCAGCACGCGCCACTCAAGAATGGTTACAAAATGAGGTTCCTCGCTTCATTTCCAGCGCACAATGGCCACCAAAATCTCCGAATACCAATCCGTTGGACCATTGTGTCTGTAGTATTTTGGAAAGCAAGGTTGGTACTCAAAAATACCAAAGTGTCGATCACCTCAAGCAAGCGCTTCGCCGGGAATGGGCCAAAATACCGCAAAGCAACATTCAAGCAGCGTGTGACCGTTTGAAGGCCATAATTCGTGCCAAGGATGACCAATTCGAACAAATCTAAACTTATTCAATAAAATTAAAAAAAAAAATGTAAAAAATATTGCGTTTTACTTTCTTGCAGTTTTTTTATCTCACCCTGTATATAATGCCCTAAAACATAGTGTTGCGGGGTGTAGAAAAACTTTAGAAAATGTACAATACAAAGTTGAAAGTCAAATTGAGAAAATTGCATGCGATAAAAATATGAAAAATATTGAAAAAAAAAAAAAAAACAAAAAATATTTACTTTAACATTAACATTTCTGCAAAAACAATTGCAATTGTTTTCAATATGGCTACGGTAGCATGCAAATAAATAATAATCACACTCCATCTGATATTTTCATTAACTCATTACTTTATGCTCCAATAACTTTTATATTATATAACAAATAAACAATATTGCTTCCATTAAATGCTTTGCTTACGCAATAAAATTGAATTTCCACATTTCCAGTAGCGGGGGAAACAATTCCATTAGTTTTTTTTTTCGCTAAGAGACAAAATGGAAATATACAGCAAACTCAAGTCTTCTTCTTCTTCAAAAAAATACAACTATGATAAATAAGTATTCTCAATTAAAAATGAAAAACCAACACCAACACTACTTCTAGTTTTGTTGTGCGCCGATTGATCAGAGTCTGATGCACAGACAACGTTTTGTCGTTACGTGTTTTTTTGGGACCTTGCACGATACGAGTATGTTCACCATCACTGATTTTGTATTTGCTAAATTTTATGCAATCCCAACAAAGCAAACAACCAACCGGTGGACTAACTAGGCAACTCATCTACTCTGTACTAGCTCGAACCAAACGATCGATTGCTCTCTGTCAATCATTGCGACAGCAACAGTTTTTGCAATTTAATTTAGTTTAATTTACGGTCAATTCATTCTTTTTTGTTTCTTTTTCGTTTTGAAATAGAAACGAAATCAAAACATAAACTCAAGACAACTCAAGTACTGCAAGTGGTTCCGAATCAATTGAATATGTAAACACAGTGGGTTTGGAAAGAGGGGTTAGAAGAACACTGGCAACCAGCCAGAAAAAACAATGAAGTCGCTTCAATTAAATTCATTCATTAATGAATGGTATGCAGAATGTGGAATAATGGGGTGGAGTGGAATACCATCTACTAAGTAAAAAATTAAATATTGTACATAAATATATATAAACCAGTAAAGAAAGTCTTAAAGTCGGGCGGGGTCGACTTTATGATACCCTACAGCACTTTGCTAATTTAGTAGAGCTCCGCATAACAATTAAAAGTTTTTATGGGAGAATTCAATCATACGCGCTATGATTATAATTATAATTTAAAATTCAAAGGACTAAATATGCCGAAGCATATATTGCATTGCCCATTTGGTGCACAATTAATTTGAAATCGGATAAAAATATATATGGAAGCTATATCCAAATCGGAACTGATCTCGATAAAATTTGGCAAAGATATTTCTGAGCTGTATTTGATATATTTCCCTAAATATCGTTGTTACAGAGTGCATATTACCGCTGTGGGTAACAAATATAACAAATCGGATAAACAATATATATATGGGAGCTGTTGCTATATCTGAACCAATCTTTACCAAATTTGACATACTAGCTTCGAGACTCAATTCGGTCGCAAGTGCCAAATTTCAACGCATTTGGGCAAACATTAGACGTTTGATGTACAATCAAAGGTAAATCGGACGAAGTTATATATGGGAGCTATATCCAAAACTGAACCGATCTTGATAAAATTTAGCAAAAGTATTTCTGAGCTGCATTTGATATATTTCCCCAAAATATTGTTGTTACAGAGTACATATTACGGCTGCGGAGGACAAAAGTAACAAATCGGATGAACAATATATATGGGAGCGATATCTGAACCGATGTCGATCAAATTTGTCATACTTATTTTCAGGTCCAATCTGATCGTACGTGCAAAATTCCATACTATTCGGACTGATATTACACGTTTGGTGCACAATAAAAGGCAAATCGGACGAAGATATATATGGGAGCTATATCTAAATTTTGACCGATTATCTCCAATTTCAATAGGGTTCGTCCTTGGGCCAAACAAATGATTTGTGCAAAATTTCATCTGGATAGGGCAATAAATGCGATCTGTACTTTGTTTACAAAAATACATGGACACATGGACGGGCGGACATGCATAAGTCGATCTCAGAATGTGATTCTATGCAGATCATCAAAAGGAACTATGGGTTTATCTTGTTTCCTTTTGCCTGTTACAAACAAATGCACAAAGACATAATACCCTGACCACCTTGTGGTGTAGGGTATAATATAAACAATAGGAAAAAATCCAAATTTTATATTGTTATAATACATTGGAAAGAAGTTTACCAGAAACAATTGAAAGAAGTTGTAGTGTTAATTAATCAGGAAATATACTTTAATCTTATCTTAAGAGCTCTTTGAATAAGTGTCAATAAATAGGGTGTCTGGTGCCACGAGTTTGTGCAATTCACCAACTAGTGTATCATAAATTTAATTATTTTTTCTTTGAGTGGATTAGATATGCCAGCATATCAAAAGTATGCAGACATTATTGGAAAAGAAAAGAAGAATACTTTATGGACGATAAATAGTTCTGCCAACAGACGTACACCCTCAGCCAATGTTCGATTATTTAAATACATTTTGACTTCTGTTATGATTATTCAAACTGTTTACCCTCTATGGAGTGGGTTCTGAAGGAATGGACCAATATTGTCCATTTCGTATCGGGCCTAAATAAAAACGATATAAATATTGCGACGTGCCAGGTTTGGACTAAATTGCGTAATTCCTTCACTTTAAATGAGATGTGTGATAATTTTTAGAAAATGTTAACATGTGCGTGAGGTACCAGATATAGCCGACCGAAGTATTCCACATAAAAATACTGGTATGGGCAAAATGACAAGAAAATCGAACATTTATATCCAATTTATGGGAAATCATAAATTCTATATTCGTCTCAGGTTTCTAGTTGAGAGAAATATTTAGATATAGCTAGTTGTAAAGAATCGCTGACTTGTATCACAAATTATGACAGATAAAAGTATTAAAAATTGTGGCCCTTTGTGAGTGAAGTACCATAAGGGGTTCGCAGATATATATCATTTTTAAGCAAGATCTGTTGCGTTATCAAAAATGTTTGGATTTGTGATTCGATTCCTATTTCACTTTCTATGAGCGTTTTTCAAAATCTTGTACCCTATGTGGGGCAGATAGCAAAATATATGGCCCATCTTTATAACAGATCTTGGGTTTATGGAAATATTGAGATGTACCAAGTGTGGAATGGAATCGGATGTTAATTCGCTTTTTTGTTTTTAATTCTTTTGGATATCCAAAATTTTGAAACTTTGTGAGGGAGGCCGCAGAAGAAGTGGGCCGATATATTCCGTCTTCACAACAGATTTTGTGTTAGCAGAAGTAATGGAATAAATGAATGTAAGAGAATCTGATGCTTATTTCGGATTT
Organism: Musca domestica; assembly: GCF_030504385.1. Lineage (NCBI taxonomy): Eukaryota > Metazoa > Arthropoda > Insecta > Diptera > Muscidae > Musca > Musca domestica. The sequence goes on along the minus strand of NW_026712114.1, from coordinate 29,416,323 downwards.
TATAAACGTTTTGGTTATTCAAAACGTTGACCCTTTGTGGGGGAGCTACCCCAGAAGGAATGGTCCGATCTATGCCGTTTTTATAACAGATCTGTGTTGATAGAAATACTTAGATGAGCCAAGTCTGAATGGAATCGGATGTTAATTTCGCGTTTTATGAGCTTCATGAATATTCAAAATTTCGAGGATAATAAGGGAGGACAATAATTATTGGGATGTGTGAAATTTGAAGACAATCGGATTCTTACATCATATTTTATATGAGTTGTAATTATTTAAAATTTTGACCTTTGCGGTGGAGGTAGTTGATAGAGTTTACCGATATTGTTCATTTTCACACCTGAGCTAGCACCGACGCAAACATTAGGATTTGCAAAGTTGGAGCAAAATCGGATTATCGTGTCTTCTTCTGTGCAGAAAAAATATTTGTGGAAAATTTCGACCTTTTGTGGTGGAAGTAGCAGAAGGAGTAAACCGATATATTCCATCTTAACGCCAGACCTTGAGTTAACAAAAATATTGGGATATGTAATATTTGAAGACAATCGGACTCACATTTCACATTTTTTAAGAATTATTATTCAAAACTTCGACCCTTTGTGTGAGACGTACTTATTGTAGTGGACCGATATTGTCCATTTTCGCACCTCACCCAGCACTGACTCAAATATTAGAATTTGCAAAGTTGGAGCAAAATCGGATTATCGTATCTGCAGAAAATATATTTTTTGAAAAAAATATGCCGTTAAATGTTGGAATAGAGACGGAATTCTGAAATTTGGTATCGAACTCACTGGTGGTGTCTTCGACCTTTTATGGGGGAGGTACTAGAAGGAATCAACCGATATTGCCCATTTCCGAACTCGATCTAAGTACTGAACGTAAGAAAGGTGCAAAATGCACCACAAGATGTGCCGTTAAATGTTGGGATAGAGACGGAATTCTGAATTTTGGTTTCGAACTCACTGGTAGTGTTATGGGACATGCATAAAATAAATGTAGGAAAATAATAACAATAAATTTGGGATTCGGTCTTAGGATGGAGCGGAATTCTGAAATTTGATATGAAGGCCACTGTTGGTATATAGTTTTGATAGAAGGAGGTGGATTTGGAAATGCGTACTATGATTTTTCGAAAAGTACTGAATAGTACTAAATTTGCGTTGAGTGAATGGATTGATCTTGAATCCTGAAATTCGATGATATTTGAATTTTAAACAAATTGCGCAATGAACTTGTGGAAAGAAACTAAATTTTAAAGGTGGTCTTTTCGCTGAGGAATTAGCGGACACTTGCTAGTATACGAAATAGTGGGATTTTAACAATTTGTTTTTTAAAATCTTCAAAAAAATGTGTTATGAATTTTTAGTATATCGATTCCTAACCCTATCCTTACAATAGATTCCTTACCCTGATAAATAAAAATTAGGTCAAAGCTTTTCAATTATATTTAATCTGGAACAGGGTTTTATGGTTGTGGACCTATATTAACATTTTTTTGCAAGAACATCACACACTCATTAAGAGCACCAAATGTCCACGTTGGTAATCGGTATTTTGATGATTTTTGCGACATTATTCACCGGAATCGTACCAAATTTCGTATAGGAAGATCTTAATGGGTACTACAACTTATGGCAGAAACGGTCGACGTCTTGGAATAGCCCCCATACTACGGTACCTCCCGATGTTCGGTATTTTCATGATTTAAGCGACATTATTTACCGGATTTATTTCGATTTCGTATTTGAAGTTTGTAATGGGTACTACAGCCAATGACAAATATTTTTGTATGCTGGTCCACGTCTTAGCATAGCCCCCATATAATAGAACCTCCCTTTTATTGGTATTTTAATGATTTAAGCTTCATTATTCACCGTTTTTCAAGTTTCGCATTTGAATATTGTAATGGCTTATGACAAAAGTTTCCTATCCAGGTCCACGTCGTCGTGTAGACCCTAATATAACGGCTACACTCGTTATTTTTAAGATTTTAATCGAATTTTTAACGGATTTTATTTTTATTTTGTTTTTAAATTACCAAATTTGTTCCAAATGGTGGAGGGATTTAAAGTTCGGCCTGACCTTACCTTTCCTTTCCGTAAGCCAATAAAATGTGGGATAGTATTCTATAAATTCTAATATTTGACCTTTTTGCCGTTTATTGGTATTTAATTTACGAAAAACTGCTATCAACACGTACCAGTTTGGGTTTTCTGTAAAAACGAAATGCAGTTTCATTTTCTGCCGAAGAGATCCCAGAAATTAAAATTGTAACAAAATAGAAAAATTATTGTAGGCTTTAATAAAGATGATAAAAAAACGGCGGAAGGAGAACAAAAATATGAAATAAAAAAAAAACTCATTAAAAAAATCATCAGCATCATCATTAAAACAATAACAATAATGAACAAGAATCTCACCAAAAGACCAGAATAATACACAACAACAATAAACACAAAAATTGTATCGCTACAAGAAAAACTTTCTTTAAGCACGATTTTTTTGCAATATCTTGCAAAGATTTTCACATAAATACTAGCTTAGGAATGAAAAAAAAAATGAAACAACTTGGGTTGTGGATTTGTTGGTGCGATGCACAGGTAGTACTGCAACATTTCTTTGAGAATTTCGATATTTTTTTTTTTTATTTTCTGTTTGCCAACAAAGTTGGAAAAGGAAAAACAAAAAAATATATATATTTTCTGCTATTGTTTTTTTCCACAGAAATGAAAAATTACTTTTTTTGTCTAGAGCATTGGAAGCATATTCATTCAAGTGGGTTCAACTTGTTGCAACTTTATTTATTACAAATAAAAATGCAAAGTCTGGTAGTATAATGCTCCTCTAGCTCAATGTGCCCCGGTGAATTTGTAAATCTGGCACATCGATGCACACATACACGCCCAGTTGTAGAGTATTAAAATCTTTTGTGACCACCACATACATCGTCAACATTGCCGGTTGTTTTGTTCCATTCTGCCTTATAAATATCAACAACATTACAACAATTGGCCCGATACGTCATAGTCTGTCTGTCTGCCTGGCCATATAGTCAAGTTGCAAGTTGGCATCATTAGCATTTTACAACAGCTGTAGGTATTTTTTGTTTCATTTTACAATTTGCTTCTCTGACTGACTGACTTGCAGCTTTTGCTTTTGTTAAACTACAAAAAATTCGTATAATGTTGGCGAAGTAGACTAGTAGCAAAAATGAATTAAAAAACTAAAATGAATACAACTTTGAGAGACAATGCCGGCAATTCTTCCATAATCTTAGAAAAATTCTTCGGAAGCAGCCATTGGGATTTTTCTAGCAAAAACAATGACAGTGGTTATCTGCCGAAATGAAGTGTATGCTGAATGCTTTTAAAGAACTGGAATAAATCTTATCATTTTTGGACATTGACATGCAAGTGTTGGCATTGCAAAGTTTTATTAAAAAAAAAATAGGGGAGTACATCGAAATCATTTTCGAAATTGAATGTGGAAAAATACATTATAAATTGCAAAGAAGATAGAGGCATTAAAAAAGGCCACAGAACAGAAAATCAGACCCCCTTGGGGGCTTAAATTATCTGTTCGACAATGCCGATGAACGTGACAGCTCTTTAAGAATATAAGAACAACTATTTAAAAACCTTCGTCATGTTTGGATAAAACTTTTTGGAATGATTAACAGGAACTATAGCAAAATGAAGAGTTTCGTAGAAGATCAGTTCCAATTCAAATCAGGTTGGAAAATGTGTCAAAAATTCTTAAAATAAGTTTACATTATTCGAAAGATATAATAAAATGTAAGAGAAATATTGATACAATTTTGAAGGAAATTAATTGAAGATGTTGATTTCTAAAATCGACTGGAGCTGTCCTTGTCAAACAACAAAATTATATTCATATGCATTTTTGTACCCTCAGCCTTATGGCTAGAGCCTCAGCCGCGCCTCATGGAAATAACGCTTTTAGACCCTAGGTCTCTTGGACCAAATCCGTTTCAGGACAATTATACAATCCAAAAATTGGAACAACGACAGCTTTTAAGGCCAGGACAGGTCCAGCAAAAAAAAAAAAAATAAATAATAATAATAATAATAAAAAAAACTGTAAGTTCGGCCGGTCCGATCTTTGCATACCCTTGAAACGAATTTGGCAATTTTCAAAAAAATAAGTCGGTTAAAATTTTGTAAAAATCGTAAACATGCCGAATGTGGACCTGCACAGACCATTTCATGTCTTACGATGTAGTATCCATTACGAACTTCAAATGTAAAATTTGAAACAATTCCAGTGAATAATGTCGCTAAAATCATCAAAATACCGAATTTTGGGAGGTGGGGGTGTACCGTTATATGGGGCCTATACGAAGGCGTGAACCTGCACAGACAATTTTATGTCCTAGGCTTCAAATACCAAATTTGAAACAATTCCGGTGAATAATGTCGCTAAAATCGTCAAAATACCGAATATCGGGACGTGGACCTGCACAGGCAATTTTCTGTCGTAGGCTGTAGTATCCATTACAAACTTCAAATACCAAATTTGAAACAATTCAGGCGAATAATGTCGCTAAAATCATGAAAATAGCGAATATCGGGAGGTACCGTTATAGGAAGACGTGGACCTACGCATACAATATTCTGTCTTAGGCTGTACTATCCATTTCAAATACAAAATTTTAAACATTTCCGGTGAATAAAGTCGCTTAAATCACAAAAATACCGGAAATAGGGAGGTATCATTATATGGGGGCTATACGAAGACGTGGACCTGCACAGAAAATTTTCTCTCTTAGGCTGTAGTATCCATTACGAACTTCAAACACCAAATTTTAAACATTTCCGGTGCATAATGTCAAATCACCGAAGGAGGTACCATTGTATGTGGGCTATACCAAAACTAGGTCCACGTTTTGGCCCATTTTCAATACCAATACCAAAGCTAAAGTGATTTCCACAGACTGACAGACGGACGGGCATCGCTAAATCGACATAGAATTTTATGCTGATCAAGAATATATATACTTTGTAGGGTCTAAAATGTTTCTCAAATTTATAAGTTATATGCCAAATATGTTTAACAATTTTGTGTTATTGACTTCCGATTTAAGAAAAAGTTGGTTGAATGATTAAAAAAAAAATACAACTCAATATCCTTTTTTAAAATTGTAAATAATTTCGACTCACCGATTGAATTCTACTACACTATTTTGTTAGTTTTAGATTTAACATACCTGAAAAAAAGGAAAAACCAAATAAATGAATAAAAATGAACTTATATCTTCAAGAACGATTAAACAAAAAAAAAAAAAGGAAGAGGAGAGGAGAGGAGAGAGGAAGAATTCAATATTTTGGTGATTTGATATTTGTATCCAATATATATTTTCTAAACCAACGCCTTATTTAAAGTTTTTACACTCACAGAGATCAGAGACCAAAATTCCTGTTTTTTCCTTCACTGTATTTGGTCCCATTTACTACAGTATAAAGTACGAATTTCCATAGCCAGCTTAATTCATACACTTCATATCGAATTTAATGCATTTCGTACACTAAAATGCAAGTATTTACAAAAACTGTCCATTATCTAACCCACGCAAATTTCGTGGGTTCAGCTCTATTCGTACACGTTTATATCCAATTTAATACAAATTAGAACTTGTAAACTTGTGGTATGTATCTCCAAAACCACCTCATTACTTCAACCCTACTCATCAACAATGACCCCAATAGCAAGTTTCAAATTTCTACCTCATATAGTTCCGAACCACCACCACATTTAGATGCCCGTGAAGATAAATTTTAAAATATAAATGCAATGTGTTGGTGCGCAAGGGGTTAATTGAAAAATATATTTTTTTAATATTCATGATTTTCACCATTTTTTTTTGGATAAATCAACGTATTTTTAAATTAATTTAAATTAAATCAATTAATTAAATTAATTTAACAGGAAAATGACACAATTTCCCGACGAGGATGAATAACCAGAGTGGTGTTGGCGGTAGGGAAACTGCATGGAAAATGTTGAATTGCACAAAAACTATGCTAGCTGCGTCATTGAGGCGGGTCTTAAATGAAAGGTCTCGAGGAGTACTTTCTGGCTATATATGCCTTATATTCCCAACTGATTTCAGATAATCGAATTTTTTCGATTTTCTAACCAAAGTGTTAGTTAGTTTCCCTACCGAAGTGTTAGTTTCCCTACCAAAACCGACACTTTGGTTAGAAAATCGAAAAATTTCGATTATCTGAAATCAGTTGGGAATATAGGGCATATACAACCAGAAAGTACTCCTCGAGACCTTTCATTTAAGACCCGCCACAATGACGCAGCTAGCATAGTTTTTGTGCAATTTAGCATTTTTCATGCAGTTTCCCTACCGAAACCGCCACTTTGGTTAGAAAATCGAAAAAATTCGATTATCTGAAATCAGTTGGGAATATAAGGCATATATAGCCAGAAAGTACTCCTCGATACCTTTCATTTAAGACCCGCCTCAATAACGCAGCTAGCATAGTTTTTGTGCAATTCAGCATTTTTCATGCAGTTTCCCTACCGAAACCGCCACTTTGGTTAGAAAATCGAAAAAATTCGATTATCTGAAATCAGTTGGGAATATAAGGCATATATAGCCAGAAAGTACTCCTCGATACCTTTCATTTAAGACCCGCCTCAATAACGCAGCTAGCATAGTTTTTGTGCAATTTAGCATTTTTCATGCAGTTTCCCTACCGAAACCGCCACTTTGGTTAGAAAATCGAAAAAATTCGATTATCTGAAATCAGTTGGGAATATAAGGCATATATAGCCAGAAAGTACTCCTCGATACCTTTCATTTAAGACCCGCCTCAATAACGCAGCTAGCATAGTTTTTGTGCAATTCAGCATTTTTCATGCAGTTTCCCTACCGAAACCGCCACTTTGGTTAGAAAATCGAAAAATTTCGATTATCTGAAATCAGTTGGGAATATAAGGCATATATAGCCAGAAAGTACTCCTCGAGACCTTTCATTTAAGACCCGCCTCAATGACGCAGCTAGCATAGTTTTTGTGCAATTCAGCATTTTCCATGCAGTTTCCCTACCGCCAACACCACTCTGGTTATTCGTCCTCGTCGGGAAATTGTGTAATTTTCCTGTTAAATTAATTTAATTAATTAATTTAATTTAAAAATACTTTGATTTATCCAAAAAAAAAAAAATGGTAAAAATCATTAATATAAAAAAAAACTATTTTTCAATTAACCCCTTGCGCACCAACACATTGCATTTATATTTTAAAATTTATCTTCACGGGCATCACATTTAGTGCATTTCAGTACTCTTTGTACCACACCTAAACAACATCAATGACCTTCATTCCAAATTTCCGATATCCAGCTCTATATATTGAATACCATCAATTATTTTTTGTATTTTTTAAACTTATTAATCCCTCCGAAAAAAATGATCCTAACACCAAATTTTAAATTGCCGCTAATGCTAAATTTGGTACCATTTAGTTCTTTTTGGAGTACTGTAGTACGAATTTTCATCAAATTTCAAAATTCCATCCAAATTTCATACATAGAATTCCAATGCCAAAATTTAGACTCAAACACTATTTAGTAATTTTTTGTACTTTGTAGAATGTATTTCTAAAACCACATTCAAATCCCAACCCTAGACCCTAACAGTGACCTGTATATTTAATTTCAGATTCCAAACACTATACATTCCCCAATACAAAATTTAGTACATTTTCTATATTTGGAGTACGCATTACCAAAACCACCACTCTAATGTAACCCTACCCAACAGCTGTGACCCCAATGCCAACATTTCAATTTTCCAGCTCCATCGGTTCATCCAAAACCATATTGTTCCGAATTTAGTAATTTTAGTATAATTCTTACATTTATTACATGATTACTAAAGTTACCTCCTTATATCCCTTCTTCACAAATTTAAATCTTATACCAAATTCAAGTTCCATCTGTTCACGGTATACCAAATGGTAGCAAATTGAGTGTTCTTTAGTACTTTTAATACACTTAGAGTGCAAATTTCCGAAAAAAAAGTTTGGGAACTTGGGACGTTTAGTGCACTTATTGTTCAAATTTTCAAAAAAAAGTAGCCTTACCTAACCCCACTCACCACATGCAGGGTTTTGGAAGAAAAGATTAATTTTTTAATAAAAAAAAATTACAAATAAATACGATTAGCGATTAAACATTTAAATTTATATCAAATAAAACCACTAAATACAAGGTGCGTCAAAAAAACTGCAACAAAGTCCAACGCCATAATTTTTATATATATTTTGTAATTTTATTGAATAAAAGTAAAAAATGTCGGAAATAACAATCGATTTTAGAATAAGTTTAGATCTGTGTTATGTGGTCACCTTTGGAACGATTTATGACCCTCAAACGGCCACTGAAACCGTCACACGCTGCCCGAATGTTGCTCTGCGGTATTTTGGTCCATTTCCGGCAAAACGCTGGCTTTAGGTGATCGACACTTTGGCATTTTTTAGTGCCACCTTGCTTTCAAAAATACTCCAAACACCACCATACCATTACCACCATAGCATGGAGGGTATATTTAGTTTGTCATTCCGTTTGTAACACCTCGAAATATACATTTTAATCCATAATCAGCATAAAATTCTGTGTCGATTTAGCGATATCAGTCCGTCTTTTCGTCCGTGCATCTGTGGAAATGACTCCAGCTTCCGAACGAAATTAAGTAGATTGATAATATTTTACTCAAATGTATATTAGTCTGTAGGACTTTTGGTATTGAAAATGGGCCAAGTTGGTCCACGTTTTGATATAGCCCCCATATAATGGTACCTCCCTATATATTTGGTATTTTGGTGGTTTAAGCGACATTATTCACCCGAATTGTTTCAAATTTGGTATTTGAGGTTCGTAATGGACCCTACAGCCTATGACAGAAAACTATCTGTGCAGGTCCACGTCTTCGTATAGCCCTCATATAATGGTACCTCCCGACATTCGGTATTTTGATGATTTTAGTGACAGGTACATATAGCCCCGATATAATGGTACCTCCATATATTCGGTTTTCTTTCGATTTATTTTTCAAGTTTCACATTTGAATATTGTAATGGCTTATGACAAAAGTTGCCTATGCTGGTCCACGTCGTCGTATAGACCCTAATATAACGGCTACATTCGGTATTTTAAAGAGTTTAACAGAATTTTTAGCGGTTTTTTTTTTTTTTTTTTTTTTTTAAATTACCAAATTCGGGTATTCAAATTTCGGCCCGGCCGAACTTGCAAATTTTTTACTTGTCTTCTATTACATTTTTATTGCCACGGAATACTGTGTGCCCATTCTACTTATCGTCGAATTCTGTGTGGCATAGACATTAGCATTTTTATTTTTTATTGATTATTTATGCATAAATGCATACATTTTGCATCTAGCAGAATTCAGCAGTCTCTAACCTAGCTGTGACGGCTACACACTGCAACGACTATTTCGTTCATGCAATGGCCAGAGAACATGCAACACCATAGTTGAAAGGCAACAACAATGTTTATTCAAGTTTTAAACTAATAATGTTTTTTTGGATTTCCACCTCCCCCCCTACAACACTATAGATGACTTAGCCTGGTGGTGAACCAGATTCTGCACCATGAAGACCCATCTATCTGCCTGCTATATCCACCACTAGAGAGTGCATTTGAAACTGATTATAAAGTCAAAAAGAATGCCAAAAATATCGTATGATGATATGAGGAGAGGAGACACTTGTATGTATGCCAGAATTGCATTAAATTTATTTTCCTCGAAGAGTGCGGTGCAAGGCAATGTGCCTGAAAAATGAAACGCAGTAGACATTTCTGTTGGCATTCATAATTTCATTTATGTGTTCTTTTCGGGCAACTGCTCACATGATGCGGCATATTTTATGTCCTTTGTAAAAATAAAAATAAAAACAAGAATATGAATGAATGAGTAGCAGAAGTGTCTTATGGATTCGCAAATGCCAGCATAGAGTTGTATTCCATTCCAGGTTAATATACAATGATGTTGTAGTGCAACATTTCTTCTCCTGTCTCCTCTATGACTTGTCATGTGCTGCAATGGTTAAAGCAACGCGCAGTGAAAAGTACAACATTAAATTTAACCCAGTTTCTTTGGGGGTTCATGTCCATACGAAAAGATGATGTTTCGTCCACATGAATTTGTTTCGAGTTCGTTTTTTGTGAATGTTTGGCCTCTTTTTTCTGAACACAGAAATTGGGTCACATGTCTTATGACTAAAGTTGTTGCTGATGTCATTTATAATTCATATCAAGGATTTTCAGTGTTTCAACTAGCATCTGCATAGTGCGGTTATATGCCAGTGAATAAGAGAATATTTGTCTGCTCTAAATAAAAATAAATTACTTAAGTGTCACCAATTTTAAAGTCAACGAAATGTAAAAATATTTCAGAAATTAAGGTAAACACAATTTTTATTTGTATTATTAATTAACAAGTAAAAAAGCTGTAAGTTCGGCCGTGCCAGACTTTGAATACCCCCCACAAATTGGAACGAATTTGGCAATTTTCAAATATATATAATCCATTAAAAATTCTGTTAAAATCTTAAAAATACCGAATGAAGCCGTTTTTATATGCGGGCTATACCAAAACGTGGATCTGCAAAACAAATTTTCTGTCATAGGCTGTAGTATCCATTACGTGAAGTTCGTAATGGTAATACCAAATTTGATACAATTCTGGTGAATAATGTCGCTACAATCATCAAAATACCGGATATCGGGAAGTACCGTTATACGAAGACGTAGACCTGAATAGACAATTTTCTTTCATAGGCTGTAGTATCCATTACGAACTTCACATACCAAATTTGAAACAATTCCGCTGAAAAATGTCGCTAAAATTATCAAAGTACCGAATATCGGAAGTGTATGACTTTATATGGGGTCTATACGAAGACGTGAACCTGCACAGACAATTTTCTGTCATAAGCTGTAGAATCCATTACGAACTCCTCATACCAAATTTGAAACAATTCCTGTGAGTTATGTCGCCAAAAATTATCAAAATACCGAGTATCGCGAGGTACCCTCATATGAGGGCTATACGAAGACGTGGACCTGTACATGCAATTTTCGGTCATAAGCTGTAATATCCATTAAGAACTTTTAATACCAAATTTGAAGCAATGCCGGTGAATAATGTCGCTAAAATCATAAAAATACCGAATATCGGGAGGTTCCAATATGTGGGGGCTATACCAAAACGTGGACCTACATGGCCCATTTTCAATACCAAAAGTCCTGCGGGCATAATATATATTTGAGTAAAATTTTATCAAGCTACTTCAAACTGATCAAAAATATATGTATTTTGTGGGGTCTAAAGTGTATGTTTCGAGGAATGACAAACTTAATATTACCTTCATACTAAGGAGGAGGATATAAAAATGGGCACACATTTTCTCAGGGAAGGAAGTATGGTTACCGGGTTACCTCTGAAAATATTAGTTTTCTGACATTTTCGCTCAAAAATTGTATTGAAATTAATTCCTGTGTACCGTTTTGTTCCTTCTGATAGGGCTAATCATAAAACATAAATTCCATACTCATCTTAGGTTTCTGGTTGAGAGAAATATTTCGATAAACCATTTTATAAAGAATTGCTGACTAGTATCGTAAGTTATGACAGATAAAAGTATTGAAAATTGTGACCCTTTGTGGGGTAGGTACCAGTTGGGGTTCGCAGATATATACAATCCTCACAACATATCTTGTGCTATCAAAAATGTCTGTATGTGTGAAACTTAATTAGAGTTGGATGCTAATCGCTGTTTTCTAAAAATCTGGAAACCTATGTGGGGGAGATACCTGAAGAAATGGTCCGATCTCTACCATATTTGAAGCAGATCTTGTTTTGATAGAAATATTGAGATGTGCTAAGTCTAAATGGAATCGGATGTTAATATCGTGTTTTATGAGCTTCATGGATATTCAAAATGTTGACTTTTGTGGAAGAGCTACCAGAAGGAGTAGATCGATATATTCCATCTTCACACTAGACCTTGGGTTAATAAAAATATTGTTATGTGTGTAATTTGAAGATAATCGGACCCTTATATCACATTTTATAAGATTTAAAATTATTCAAAATGTTGACTCTTTCTGGAGTGGACCGATAGCGTCAATTTTAGCATTAGGTAGAAAAAAAAATATATATATATGGCTTGTCATATATATATTTTTTGGAAAATGTTGTCCTATTGTGGGGGAGGTACCAGAAGGTGTGGACGAGCCAGACGGACTCCACATGTCCTGAAAAATATGGACTACAATTCGTCATCGATACTCTCTAGTAAATGTTGCCTTGTTGCTACATATTGGCCATAATGCTCTCTAACTAGTAAGTTTTGGCAGCTGTGGATTGAAAAATGGACATACAACTAAGACAAAATCTAATAGGGACCACATGCCGGTTTTTTACTGCATCTCTCAAATTTCTTTGCCGAAAATAGTGGATGTTCCTCTCATTATGTTTTAAGAATATATTTTTAAGGACTCCGTGATATTTTTAAGGACTCCGTGAATTTTCCTTCACTAAATACCAAATTTAGAACCATTTAGTAATTTTTGTAGAAATATAGGATGCATTTCCAAACCGTAGCCAAAATTCAAATACAGATATCATTAGCAATCTAAACATCAAATTTCAGAATGTTATCTCCAACCCCTCAATGTACAATTTGTACAATTTTGTACATTTCGTACGATTATAGTACACATTTTCAAAACCACCTCATTATAACAAACCTATCACCAACAGGGATTCAAACACAATATTTAAATATTCCAGCATTATCCGTTCGCCCTAAACCAAACTGTTCCAAATTTAGTACCATATAGGACAGTTCGCACACTTAGTACACATTTCCAAAACCAATTTCATAAATCGAAACTTACTTTCCAACCTTAATTCTTATACCAAATTTCACAAACAAATGTAAAGTGTTTAGATCTATACGTTCACATCATATCAAATAGTAACATTTTAGAAGTTTAGTACCAATTTAGAACTTTTCGTAACCTTAAAGTTCGATGTTCCAAAAACTTTGTACTTTATCAATGAATCTCAGTGCATATGTAAGAATTCTACCTTATTCCGTTTGTCCAATACAAAGTATTGTGGAACATTTCTAATAAAGTTTAAGACTTTTCGTACCCTTTTAGTCCGAAAACACAGGTTTATCACATGCCTACACGCCAAGACTGGCCCTCGTGCAAAACGTCAAGATTTTTGCTTCAGCCATTTCGTCTGGCCGTTGATTATCAGCCAGTCAGTTATCTCACTACTATATTTTTATTTTTCTATAGATTTGGATTATTTTACCACATTTTTAACAAAGTATCTCAAACTTTGTATTTGAAACTCGAAGTAGAAAAAAAAAACACAAAGAAGAAAATATTTTGTTTTTTTTTTTTCATTTTTATATGTTTTTCTAGCTTGAAAATATAAATTGTTTGTCTTTTGGGATACAAAGTACCGCATAGTAAATAAAATACGCCAGTATACCAAATTGTACTACACCACAAGGTGGTCGGGGTATTATGTCTTTGTGCATTTGTTTGTAACAGATAAAAGGAAACGAGATAGACCCATAGTTCCTTTTGATGATCTGCATAGAATAACATTCTGAGTCGATTTATGCATGTCCGTCCGTCCGTCCGTCTGTCAATGTATTTTTGTAAATAAAGTACGGTTCGCATCTACTGCGAAATTTTGAAAATAAGTATGACAAATTTGATCGAAATCTGTTCAGATATAGGCATAGCTCCCATATATATTGTTCATCCGATTTGTTATTTTTGTCCTCCGCAGCCGTAATATGCACTCTGTAACAACAATATTTTGCTAAATTTTATCGAAATCGGTTCGGATTTGGATATATCTCCCATATATAATTTCGTCCGATTTACCTTTGATTGTGCACCAAACGTCCAATATTTGTCCAAATGGGATGAAATTTGGTACTTACGACCGAATTGAGTCTAGAAGCTAGTATGTCAAATTTGGTGAAGATCGGTTCAGATATAGCTATAGCTCCTATATATATTGTTCATCCGATTTGTTATATTTGTTACCCACAGCCGTTATATCCATTCCGTAACAACGATATTCAGGGAAATATATCAAATACAACTCAGAAATATCTTTGCAAATTTTATCGAGATCGGTTCCGATTTGGATTTAACCCCCATATATATTTTTATCCGACTTCAAATTAATAGTGCACCAAATGGGCAATACAAATCCGAATTTCCAAGATACAAATGCTTCGCATTTTGCATTTTTTGTCCTTTGAACTTTAATTTATAATGATTGAATTCTCCCGTAAAAACTGTTAATTGTTATGCGGAGCTCTACTAAATTAGCAAAGTGGTGTAGGGTATCATAAAGTCGGCCCCGCCCGACTTTAAGACTTTCTTTACTGGTTTACATTTTAATTAGGCATTAGTCAGCTAGGGGTTTGACGTATTGACATCTTAGGAGTTTCAGAATTTTTGCATTTACTTCCGTACATTTAATTTACATTTAAATGTGACACTTTTTGCACTTTGTTGGGTTTAGCCATACTAAAGCGTATAACGAATACTAAATTCAACCCAAAAGCCCATCATGAATCAGATGGAAGTCTATACGTATGTATGGTAATAGTAACATAAAAAAACTCAAATAGATCTTTATTTAAAATACCTGAGTATTTTCAATGTGTCAACTTGTTTATTTTTATGATTATTTGTGACAGCAGCCCACCACCTCCATCAGCAATTGTTGTTTTTTCCCCATTCGCTCTGGCATTTGCAAATGAATTTCCATTCTCCGCATTGTTGTTGCTGATGGTGGTCGTTGAGCCCAAAATATATTCAAAATCCAACCAACAATGGGTCATTATCATCTATTATATGGTTAAGTCGATTGCAGTGGGTAGTTAGGGTAGTAGATTCGAGCGTCCGACATTCTAAAAAATTGGTAATCTAAACTAAATGCCACACACTAACTAGCATAGTTTTGCATACGATACTAGTCGGTTGTCTTCTCCCACCTCCCTCCTAAACATCGAGAGAGATATGGTGTTAAATTGTGTAGGCTGACAAATGATTTTTTCTAAATTTAGTTCCTCCACTGATGTTATTTTAAACTGTGTGGAAGAAAATAAGATTTCATGTAAATGACACATGCCTGTGGCAGGTTGAGTGTGTGCGTGTGGCATGGTGCCATAGAGAACATAAAATGAAATTGGTTTTTAATCCCATTTAAGAAGTGAATGATGTCCAACTAAATTTGAATGTTAGTTTCAAATATCAACTCAGGTGAGTGTCATTTAGGCTATTCAAATGCCAAGGTACAGTGGGATCGAGGGACAAACAAAAAAGAGTAAGAAAATAAAATATTTCAGTTAAATATTTTAAATGAAATTACTCCCACTGTTTATCTAACGCATTCCATTGCTGATGATCAATCTGACATTCTTTATGAATACATGAATGCATGAGTGTGTGTGTTTTGCTGTTTAGTATTAATAACTTGTTGCACCGTTGTTGCATGCAGCATATTATCACCGACATTATTATTTTGTTGCCAAGAGTATTTAGTGTCAATAACGGATTTGAGTTGGTGTAAATATTTTC
Source organism: Musca domestica (assembly GCF_030504385.1). Lineage (NCBI taxonomy): Eukaryota > Metazoa > Arthropoda > Insecta > Diptera > Muscidae > Musca > Musca domestica. The sequence continues at coordinate 29,400,635 of NW_026712114.1, read as the reverse complement.
TCGTATGGTCGAATGGGCGGCCGGTCGATTGTCATGGCCACCTCCAGGCATTTTGTGTTATTTTCTTTTTTCTTTGTTCATCATGTTTGGACTTCATGCAGGAGGTCATCACTGGGTTGGCATCTTTATGTTGCCCTCTTTCTTTCCACAGCTTTGGGAATAGCATAATTTAATGTTTTACTCTCATGAAATATAATGCCCAAATACATCTTATTTAGAGGGGAAGAATAACTATGACTGAAGCTAATTTGTATTATTTTTTGATATTTGACTCTCAACGTAAAATATTTGTAATATAAAAAAAACTGCAACAAACTGAAATGCCATAACTTTAAAATTTTTTTAATTTTATTGAATGAAAGCAAAAAATGTCGGAGATAGAAACAAATTTTAGAATAACTTTAGATTTGTTTGAATTGGTCACCTTTGGCACCAATTATGGCCTTCAAATGGCAATTGAAACCGTCACACGTTGCCCGAATATTGCAATGCGGTATTTTGGCCAATTCCCCGCGAAGCGCTTACTTGAGTTGATCGACACTTTGGTATTTTTTAGTGCCAACCTTGCTTACAAAAATACTCCAGACGCAATGGTACAACGGATTGGTATCCGGAGATTTTGGTGGCCATTGTGCGCTGGAAATGAAGCGGGGAACCTCATTTTGTAACCATTCTTGGGTGGCGCGAGCTGAGTGCGATGGTGCTGAGTCCTGTTGGAATGTCCAAGGCCTGCGGCCAAAATGTTTGTGTGCCCAAGACTTTAATACATCCTCCAGAATATTTTCGCGATAATATTCGGCATTTATTCTGATGCCACGGTCGGAGAGCGACTCATGGCTGTTATGGCTGCCCACACCATTACCGTGGCCGGCGCTTGAGTTCTGGTGGCCAACCGAAGGAACACATTTTCAGCTGACCTCCTCGGCAAGTAAACACGATCATTTTGTTTGTTTACAAACTGCTGGACAGCGAATGCTTTCTCATCGGAGAAAACAAAATTCGGCAGTTTACCACTTTCGGCCAAGCGAAGCAACTCTTTAGCTCTTTTGAGTCTATTTTGTTTCTGTTGCGGTATAAGTTCTTGCACTTTTTGGAAATTCAGTGGCTTAACCCCGAGCTCATTTTTCAATATTTTGGAATATTGCGATATGTTCAGCTCACGAGCCATTTTTCGGCCATTTCAGCTGATGTTGCTGTTTTCTTTCTTTCTCCACTTCTTTGACGTCGGGCTACGCTACCATTATCACTGTAACGAACGATGGTACGAGACACAAAAGATTTATTCACATTTAAATTCTGGAGTGCTCTACCGATTGCCACTTATGGTTTTCCAGCCAAATATGAAGAAATCACACTATCACGCTTGAATTCCGTCACGAATAACTTTTTTTCTGGAAAATTCTCACCAAAATGCTTTTGTACGCTTGTAAATAACATAATAAGCTGTCACTGGAATAATGTTAACAGCTGTCGGACGAGTGGCTTAGAAATGACAGCAGTCTGGAGTTTGTTGCAGTTTTTCCATCTCACTCTGTATATTTCATTCATTTCACTTCTGATATTGAGTAAAATATCTCGGTTACAATACCTCAAAGTTTCATGTGAATGTCTATATGGTAATATAAATAAATACAACGCACATTTTTCCTGAAAACCCAATTTTTGTTGCTGTTTTACCCATTGGCTGAACAATTAATTATTATTATATCACGTATTTACTTGAATTGTGTTTTTATCAGTTGGTAGCGCCACTAAAATGGTGATATTTCATATTAAATATTAGGTTATCGAACTAAGAACCAATTCATTTTGACAAATGAGTAGCAATATTGTCATAAACTTTGATTGATGTGCTGAGAGAGAAAAAAAGAAAACTATGAATGATAAGATAAAACTCATTTATGAAGAGTCGGACTAACAAAATAATGAAAAAATAGGACAGCTTGGAGGAAGCAGTTCCATTGAAAAGTGTGGCTAAAAGAATCAAAATATCGAATAACAAGAGAAACCATTTAAATGGGGTCTATATAAGAGCACAAAAATATAGAGCGATTTAGCGATGTCCGTCTGCATGCCCGTCCGTCTGTCTATCCATTGAAATCACGATAGAGTCAACATTACTTAATCTAGAGTTTTGAAATTTAATATAAAGGTTTATACAGGGTTGCCCATATTCGACGGACCCATGACTCTTTGGGCCCATTCCAATCGACGAGTCTTGTCCGCAGGCAACATTCTTTGCTTCAATTGAATTTTGTACGGGAACAAATGCAAATCAATGCGAATAATCCGTTGTAAAGTGGACCGAGCCATGCCCAACTGCTGAGAACGGCGTTTTTGGGATGTTCTTGGGGACCTCTCAACACTGGCTCGTACGGCAGCGATATTCTTAGCCGATCGCCTTGGTCGACTTTTTTATGGCCTCTTCGGATTAGAAAGAGCCTTACCAGTCGAAAATTTTTCGTATAAACGCTTAATGGTGTTCTTACATGGCGCACTTCTCACATTTTCTAATGTTTTGAAAGAACGTTGAGTTTTCACAATTGATTTCTTCTGTTGAATGTAAATGTCAACTATTTCGCGTGGCGTGTATTGGTTCATGGTAAAAATCTGCTTGGACTGACGCTTCAAACGCGGTATGTCATTAAGCGATGTGACATCTCTGTCAAAAGTTATGGCGTTGCCAGATGGGTCCGTCAATGACAATATTTCAAAGATCTGGAAGAGGGAGGACTTTGCACTCTATTTAGATAACTTTGCGATCTAAAATGTTTCTATACCCTACACCACATGGTGGTAAGGGTATTATGTCTTTGTGCATTTGTTTTTGACATGGAGAAGGGAGCGAGATAGACCCATAGTTACTTTTGAAGATCTTCATAAAATTACTTTCTGATTCGATTTATGCATGTCAGTCCATCTGTCCGTCCGTCCGCCTGTTCATGTATTTTTGTTTTTGATTTCTCAATATCAGTACAAATGACCTGAATTTTGGCACATCCAAACTAAATCAGTCTAGAAGCAAGTACATGAAATTTGGTGAAAATCGTATTTCGCTATAGCTCCCATAAATGTGTTTCATCGGATTTAGGGTTTTAAGTCCCTCACATGCATAATGTGCACCCCACTAGATTGATGTTTTACACCAGATATCAGATACCACCCAGAAATGCCTCTGTCAAATTTCATCATCAGATTTGGATATAACTCTCACATATGTATGTTTATCCGATATCAGGTTTTTGGTGCACCAAATGGCTAATATCAACACAAATGAACTGAGTCTGGGCAATTCCAGCTGAATTCATCCTAGAAACAAGTGCTTTAGACTTTGGTGAAAAACGGTTCATATATATGTTTCATTCGATTTGGCTTTTAATGTCCCTCACATTCGTAATACGCACTCCACAAAAATGATATTTGATACCGGATATAAGATACAGTTTAAATACCTCTGACAATTTTTATCAAGATCGGTTCAGATTTGATTAAATCTTCGATATCTATCTTCATCTGATTTTACGGTTATTGCCCACCATATATATAATATCAACCCAAATTGGATAGATTTCTTACATATTTTACCGAATTTTTCAATTTAGTGACACTAGGTCCGGTATATTCATTGCTCCCATACAATCGATTCAGAGTTGTATATTAGTTCCTAAATTGTGACTACTCTAAAGCCAGATACCGATTCAAATAAGGTTCATAGTACATAGTTGGTTGGTTGGTTATACATTTTTTGGTTACGAAAGCTCTACTAAATACGCATATCCTTACTTTCCGACTATTTTTAATAATTTTGCTTGGAATTGAAGACAATAAATAATATCTATACAGGGTGAGATAAAAAAACTGTTAGATAGTCCAAAGCCATGATTTTTTTTTTTTACATTTTATTGAATGAAAGCAAAAACTGTCGGAAGTAGCATCAGTTTTTAGAATAAGTTTAAATTTGTTCGAATTGGTCGCCTTTGGCACGAATTATGACATTCAAACGGCCAATGAAACAGCCACACGCTACCTGAATGTTGCTCTGTGGTATTTTGGTCCATTCCCAGCGAAGCGATTGCATGCGGTGATCGACACTTTCGTATTTTTTAGTGTCAACCTTGCTTTCCAAAATACTCCAGACAAAATAGTCCAACGGATTGATATCCGGAAGTTCGGTTGCCACTGTTCGTTGGAACTTCATTATGTAACCATTCTTGGGTGGCGAGTGCTGAGTGCGATGGTGCTGAGCGGAGAGCGACCATCGGCTGTTATGGCGGCCCACACCATCACCATGGCCGGCGCTTGAATTCTGGTGGCCAACCGAAGGTACACATTTTTAGCTGACCTCTTTGGCAAGTAAACACGATCATTTTGTTTGTTTACTAACTGCTGGACAACGAAACCGGACACCACTTTCGGCCAAGCGAAGCAACTCTTGAGATCTTTTGAGCCTATTTTGTTTCTGTTGCGGTGTAAGTTCTTGCACTTTTTGGAATTTCAGTGGCTTTACCCCGAGTTCATTTTTCACTATTTGCAGAATATGTTCAGCTCACGAGCCATTTTTCGTAGCGGGTTTCAATCAAGTCGCTTCTTTACTTTTCGAACCATTTCTGCTGATGTTGCTGTTTTCTTCCGTCCACTTCCTTGAAGTCGGGCTACGCTACTAGTATTACGGTAACGAGCGATGTTACGAGACACAAAAGATTTATTCACAATTAAATACAGAAGTGATCTAACGATAGTTTTTTTTTTCAGCCAAATATAAAGAAATCACAATATCAGCTTGAATTTTACCACGAATAACTTTTTTTCTGGAAAATTTTCACAAAAATGCTTTTGTACGCTTGTAAGCAATATAATGAGCTGTCACTGGACTAATTTTAACAGCTGTCGAACGAGTAGCTTAGAAATGACAGCAGTCTGAAGTTGGTTCCAGTTGTTTCATCTCACTCTGTATGGGATTTGCTATGGAATTTTTATTCTAAAATTTAATCGACTTTACGAAATGTATTATTATATAAGTATTTAAAAAAAGTTTCAATGAAACTATTGTATAATTCTTAGTTCCCTATCATTTTCACTTATATTGACTTTTCCGCTCCCCTTTCTAGATTGTAAGAGAATATATCAATGGGTCTTTTATGTTCGATTTCACACTTTTAAACCCTAAAGCCTATTCTCACAAAATATACTTTCGCTTTAATTATTATGAATCTATTTCTTATGTTGTCATTTAAAACTTGTCTTCTTCTCTAGAAAATACTTTTACTAAATCTTTGCATAATTTTTTGTTTATTTTTTTTTTTTTGCATTTTACGGAACTCAAATTTCAAATTAAATTAAAGCAAAACAACAATAGAAATTGACACTTTCTCCAAGGGACCACAACAGGTTTAAAGACGTCAAGCAGTGTAAATTAACATAATTTGCAATTATAATTAAGTTAATTAATTCCTAAATGAAAATAACAGGAATCGAAACGTAAACACAAATTTACACTTTTTAAAGAATTGCCTGAAGAACTTGATGGTCTTCCCTCACCTCGCGATTTTTTCTCAAGCAAATTCGTATGTCCCCAAATCGGGTCAGTGGGTTTTTCTGTCACAAAACTATTAAAGCACGTGCTAAAATTCTTTTAATGAATACATTAATATAATTAATGAATTCAGAAAATAGTTAAAATTATATACTAGAACAAAATTCGCTTTCGCGAAAAAAATCCCATAAAAATTCAAACACAAGAAACAGACACAGCTAATGCCCGAAGCAAATCAAATCACAGTTGCTTAGTCAGGCGCACGCGCTAAAGACTAATCAATCATTTGACGCTCTCATTCTGTAGCGAACAACAGCAGAGCATTAGTGGTGCTTAAAAGCCAGTCAATGAAATAAATCGATGATATAATAGCAAAAAAAATATATAAATTAATAAACTGTATTATGAATTTATGGCAAAACGTGTTAGCCACTTGATAAATAAGCATAACACCACTCGCTCGCACTTGGAGGATGAAATGTTTGATAAATTGCTAAAAATTTTATGAAGATGAATTTAAGAATTAACTGATACGTTTTCGTAATTTTCTAGAAATTGATAGAGATCATCCAGTTAGCTACTTGTTATAAACAACAATGTATTAAAAAATAATTGAATTAATTTTGTGGGAACACCCTGAAGTTGCTTTAAAATTATCGTTTTTTTTTTTTTTTTTTTTTTTTTTTTTTTTTTGAAAAGATAATTTACTAAAGATTTTTTTTTTTTGAAGAAAAGTAATTTTAATATCAGATTAAAACGATTTGAAATAATAAGCTAAGACATAATTCATATTTTATAAATAAATAATTAATAACTAGCAAATATCCACCACTTCGTCAGCGAAAAGTTCACTTAAAATTTTAGATTCGTTCCAACAGTTCGTATCAAGGTTTTTATGTACCCGAACTGTAAAGTATAAAATTTCAAAATTCTAGCTTTTTCCGTTCACACTTAACCAAATTGTACCAAAATTCGTACCGTACAGTCCAAAGAAATCTTACTGCCAAATTTCAGGATTCCATCTCTTTCGGTCTAACCAAAATTTAATTGCACCAAATTCAGTACCATTTAGTACACATAATTACAAATTCCCAAAATTGCCTACAACATACCTCAGTCCTACAATGCAATAATAGTAATTTTATTTATAAATTTTAGGATTCTAACTCGATTGGTTCTCACAAAATTTAAATTGTGCTAAATTTAGTACCATGTAGGACAAATATGTACGAATTTCCAAAACTACCCACATTCCTCAGTCCGAGAATGCAATCTTATTCCTGAATTCCAAAATTTCAGCTCTATCGCACCCAAATCAAAATTATACCAAATTTAGTACCATTTGGTATTTTTGGTACACATACTTTCGAAAACTTTCTCCATATCTCAATACAACACTCCGTCAATAATGTTAATTTCCATCCGTTCCTCCAAAAAAATTTTACTTCATTTAGTGCATGTTAGTACTTTTTGTATACATAAGCACACACTTCCAAAACTACCTCCTTAAATCTACTCTACTCCTAAACCTTAATTCCAATTCCGAATTTATCAAAGCGTTCACATGATACGAAATAATACCAAATATAGTACATTTTAGTACTTTTCGTACACTTATAGTGCGAATTTCCAAAAACCCTTTTTCACATCCATTATACACTCCATCAATTACCCTCAATTCAAATTTAAAAGTTCTGGCTGTGCTAGATCGTAATTATTACCTGTTAGTACCTTTCGTGCCGTTCTAGAATGAATTTCCAAAAACCTAGCCTTATCTGACCCCTTCGGACCAAGAGTGATCCTCATCCTCAAGGTCAATAATAAAATAATGTAATTATAAGAAAACAAGTAAGAAAAGGCTATAGTCGTGCGGGGCCGACTATGTTATACCCTGCAACACTACAATATGTTAGAAGCCCCCTTATGTCCAAATCCATATTGGAAGATTTCGCTTTTGAAATTAGGATTTTGACTAGGGACATTTGACCAACATTTATGCACTCCGTCGGGCTGTTAATTGTTGTAGTCCATTTTACAGATATCTATAATCCAATAATCATCCAAAATGTTAGAATTCTTCCCTGTCCTTAACTCTTTTCACAGGCGTTTCGATTGTCTTCAATTGTGTGATCGGAAAAACATTTCTATTTTTTGTTAATTTGAACACCTAAATATTTTGCAATCATCTCCTAAAGCAAGAAGTCCCTCTGTATCTCCAAATTTAGACTCATACATCAGAAATTCGCCTTTTGTGTATTTCGTATATCGCCTGTGAGTAATGCTGGTACTTTTTCACACAAGGTGAAAAAATATTACAAAGTGTTGTAAGGTGAAAAATATTACAAAATATTATAAGTCAAATTGAAAAAATCGCATGCGATAAAAATATGAAAAAATGAAAATATGTCACAATTTATTGGCATATTTTTCTGCGATTTTTTTTAGATTTTATACTTTTATATCAAGAGGGCTTTCTGAATTGACAAAATTTGTCAAAATCGGTACAGCCATTCTTGAGATATAAGCATTCTTACTAACATCCCCTTCCTTTGTATATACACATTATATATAGTTCGCTATATATAACCGATATATTTACTATCGGCATTTATGTAACTGTCAGAATTGACCTGTTCGTCTATTTGTGATTTCGCCGGGATTAAAAATATTCACAGTTTAATGGAAGATTTGACTTTTATTTATCACAAATGCTATGGTCTACTTCAACCACTAAATGCTACCCGATGACCATCAAAATTCGAAGGCTTCTGCCCAACCCTAAGCTCTAGCCCCATGCTTACTTCCGCTTTAATTGGTCTGTAATTGCGACCTGTAGAGCAACTGCAAAATTAGGATTTTTTCAGTTTTTGGTCCATTTCAACCCCTAAACATTATGCGATCATCTCCAAAAGAAATAGGGTTCTATTCTGACCCTAGCCCCACCTCCATTCTAAATTTCGTGAAAATCGGGCCACAATTGCGATTACAAATTAACATGGACAGACGGACAGACGGACGGACGGACATATATAGCTAGATTGACTCAGCTCGGCGAGATAGGAAGATCCATATATACTTTCCTATGTTGGAAACGAATATTTCGTGGTGTTACATAATTTTTGGCCCAATCAAACTTATAATACCACCAACACATAGTGTTATAGGGTATACAAATTAAAAATAAAATAATAAATAATCAATTAAGAAATAAGTAATAAATAATACAAGTTAAAAAGTATCAGTCGGTTTAACAAATGTTCGATTATTTAAATATATTCTGATTTCTGTTTCGCTTCTATACTTTCGGTGAAAGTTTAGAGTCGGAATCCCAAAATTTGTACTATATATGATATGCGTACTAAATCTAACTAACTAATTCGGCATTGGAGGAAGAGAAAGAGCTGAGACTTTGAAGTTTGCTATTGAGGTCACAGCTAGTTTCTAGCGTTAACAAATGGAGATGTTGAAATAGTTTTAGAGAGAAAAATTGGATTTGACTCCCTTGTACAATGGTTTCACTAATATCATAAATACAGACTTATTGGTGTAAAAGCTAAACATTACCCATTATTCTTTTTGAAAAAATAGTTAAATAAAATGAATAAAATTGAAAACTCCTTATTTTCATTTACCAGTATTCCAGGCTTTGTTTATCGATTTTTATCTTCTTTCCGTTGCAAAATTGTTCTCCACTGAAATTTCGTTTTCCTTTAACGTTTCTCCACACCATTATAACGTTGAACGGCAGATGTACTGTTGTATTCGATTATTTTTTTTGTAAGTTTTTAATTTTGTTTTTCTTTTCCAAGTTTTGTTTTGAAGACACTGACCAGACCAGACCAATATTTTTACACCGGCACATGTTAGAATATGTTCTTGCTGTTCTTTAATGGGTGACTTTTTAATAGTGTGTAGTATATACTAGTTGTAGTTCTAGTACACATGTGGTAGTGGTGTTGGTAGTGCAATGTTTTATGCTTTTTTTTGGATAGAAGATTCACCATGGCTGGCTCATTCAGGTTCTGGCACCAAAGAAATTTGCCAATGTCTTGAAAAAAGATTTTCGTATCGACAAAATGAAATTCTTGAATTTAACAAAACAAAACTACGACAAGGCAAAACATATGAAGGATTTCAGAAACTATTTTAAGACGAATAGGCTTCAGAATATTTGCAAAAAATTATTTTAAATGTTTAAATATTTGAATTTATTTGTAATTGTGTTTGTAAGAGGTAGTTACCAGCTGGTACTGCGAGACTTTATTGTTTATCGTCTTTGGTAATGCAGTATAGAATACCTAGAGGCATATAGGACATATCGGACAAACTCACACCTAGTTGTTTAACACGGTAAACGAGAACATTAGGATAGCTCACCATCAACATTGTAACACAAGGTCTGTAAGAGAAGTCTTCTGAAAGTAGATCAATCGTGGAAAACAAACAGGTTTTTCCAGTAGTGAAATCTGGGAAGTACTGGAAACCAAGGATCGAATCTTAAATGCTCTGTATTTCGAAAAAGACAATGCACTAAGACTGCGTTATAGTCTATTTTCTCTCATATGTTTTAGTGAATTCTGAATAAAAAGAGGTCGAAAGCAGAATAATTGGAATTGAATTGGAAAAATTATCTTTAAAATATTCATTTACATGTCTATAATTATTGTAAAAAAAAATAAAAATCCGGACACGTATCCTTGAGTCTTGGAAAGATAATTTTTAGTCTTTGATGTCCTTGAAGAAATTATTCTTAAAAATTCTCGCTCAAAATTTTGAAGAAGTTATTCTAAAAAATTTACTTTCACGTTCAAAGATATTATGTTCAGAGCTTAAAATTGAAAAAAAAATATTCTTAAAAATCCACGGACATAGATTTACCTTAAAGAAATAATGTCCTTGACACAATTATTCTTAAAACTCCACGCTCAAAGCTCTTTATTTTTATTCTTTGATGTCCTATTTTCAGTCTTTGATGTCCTTGAAGAAATAATTCTTAAAAATTCTCGCTCAAAGTCTTGAAGAAGTTATTCCTAAAAATTCCATTCAAAGTTTTGGATGTCCTTGAAAATATTATGTTCAGAGGTGAAAATCCACGGACATAGGTTTACCTTAAAGAAATTATGTCCTTGACGCAATTATTCTTAAAACTCCACGTTCAAAGCTCTGATAGTCCTTGAAGTATACTTAAACTATTAAAAAATAGTGCTCTTAAAAAACGTTCTATCTATAATCCCTAAAAATCCTAGTTTGTAGCTCAGAAAGCCCTTAAAAATGTACGTGCAACAGTTGTTGGAAATTAAAAAAAAAAATTACTAAAAAAAGCAGCCCTTGATAGTTTTAAAAATTCAAGGTAATAGTCCTTATCATGGTCAGAGCACTAAAAATGTTTTTAAATATTTTTAAACAAGTTAAAGAGTATCAATCCGTATTGCCGACATGTTGATACCCTCAGCCTTTATCCGTTTATTCAAATATATTTTGACATGTTTTATTATTTTTCAAAATTTTGACACTCTATAGGTGAGCTATCGATGGAGTGGAACAATATTGCCTATTTGGTTTATGACCTTAGTCTGATATAATCATTGGAGATGATAGCTTTGTATAATGTGCGTATACTTTTTGAAAATGTTCAACTTTTTTAGGAAGTTACCAGACAGGGTGGGTCAACTTTCCCATAAACACGATTTTTGAAGAAAAGCACTCATTTTTTTCGCATGTATAAGGGTTATAATTATTTATAATCTTAAAAAGTTTGCAAGGTACCAGCGGGAGTGGGCCAATAAATTTCATATTCATTTCATATCTCTTGTTGGTAAAGATATTGGTATACACAATATTTGAAGAAAATCGTTGACATATTTCGCATATGAGTTATAATTATTCCAAATTTGACCCTTTGTGGGGGAGGTATCAAAATGAGACGAGCGATATTTTATATATCCATAGTAGATCCTGTGTGGTACAGGGATTCCCATATTCGACGGACCCATCTGACAACGCCATAACTTTTGATAAAGATGTCACATCGCTTAATGACATACAGCGTTTGAAGCGTCAGTACAAGCAGATTTTTACCATGAACCAATACACGCCAGGCGAGCGCTCTGAAATAGTTGAAATTTACATTCAACAGAAGAAGTCAATTGTGAAAACTCAACGTGCTTTTAAAACATTAAAAAATGTGAGAAGTGCGCCTACTAAGAACACCATTTTCGACTGGTAAGGCTCTTTCTAATCCGAAGAGACCATATAAAAGTCGACCAAGGCGATCGGCCGAGAATATCGCTGCCGTACGGGCCAGTGTTGAGAGGTCCCCAAGAACATCCCAAAAACGCCGTTCTCAGCAGTTGGGCATGGCTCGGTCCACTTTACAACGGATTATTCGCATTGATTTGCATTTGTTCCCGTACAAAATTCAATTGACACAAAGAATGTTGCCTGCGGACAAGACTCGTCGATTGGAATGGACCCAAAGAGTCATGGGTCCGTCGAATATGGGCAACCCTGTATGAGGTTGATTCTAGTTGCCTAATGTTTGTTTATTCAAAAAATTGATTCGTTTTGGGGGAGGTATCAGAAGGAAAAGTTCGTTCCATCCGTTCTTATACCTGATTTTGAGTTAGTAGAAATATTGGTATGCGCGAAATTTGTTATTATTATACAAAATGTTGACCCGTTGTGGAGATGGTATTAGAAGGAGTGGGCCGATACATCCCATCTTTTTCCAAATGTTGACCTTTGTGCAGGAGGTATCAGAAGGTGTAAGCCAGTATATCCTATAACCCATCTTCACATCAGATCTTCTTTTGGTAGATATAATGGGATGTGGGAAGTTTAAAAATAATCGGATGCTTATTTCGCATTTTTTGAGCCTTTTGTTATTCAAAATTTTGACCCTTTGTGCAGGAGGTATCAGAAGGTGTAAGCCAGTATATCCTATAACCCGTCTTCACATCAGATCTTCTTTTGGTAGATATAATGGGATGTTGGAAGTTTAAAAATAATCGGATGCTTATTTCGCATTTTATGAGCCTTTTGTTATTCAAAATTTTGACCCTTTGTGAGGGAGGTACCTTTATACCTTTATACCTGATTTTCTAATTGTAAAAATATTGGAATGTGCGATTTGAAGAGGGAAGTACTAGAAGGAGTAGTCCGATCTTGTCCATTCTCGCACCCAGTCTTGCGGTAGTGCTAATATCAGAATTTGCAAAATTTGCACAAAATTAGATTATTCGTTCTCTTCCTATGCCGTTAATTATGTTCTATGAATTTTTTGGCCAGAAGGAGTAAACCGACATTGCTCCGAACTGGATCTAAGTTTGACAAAAAATATTGCGATGTACCAAGTTTGGACCAAATCGGATACTTCTGCAAGAGTTATCGTGCGCATCAGGCAGACGGACGGACGGACTACGCTAAATCGACTACAAATGTCCTGAAACGGATTTGGTACAAAGGGTCTAAAACTATTATTTCGACTAGGCACGTTTTGGCCGTATCAAATGATATATACCCTCTCTACGCATATGGCTGAGGGTACAAAAATCACGGACAAGCAGTTTAACAAGTCCACATTCACTGCGTTAATGGTCCTGATAATTCATCCCTGATAATTCTTAATAATAAAATCTATGGTCATAGTCCTTGAAAAAAATTATTTTTAGAAAGCTTAGATCGTTAAAAATCTCATCGAAAAAATTCCACGGATGGGTGTATAAAAATTATTTGCAAAAAATTCACGACCATATTTAGAAAAAGTTGTTTTTAAAAAATCTACGGTCTGGTCCTTAGAAAAATATTTTTTTAAATATCCATTGTCATAGCTTTAGAAAATCAAATTAATATTATTAAAAAATGCATCTTCGAAAATATATTTTTACAAAACCACGTTCATAGCTTGACAGTCCTTAAAAATATAGATTCTTAAAAAACAAATCAGATTGGTTTCGAAAAAATTGTTTAAAATATCCTTGATTATAGCCCTGATAGTCCTTGAAAACAATCTTGAAAAACATTTGACGAAGTACATGTAAAATTCAAAAGGTCGTACTCTTTGCAAAATTTTTTGAAAAAAAAAACTAATAATTCATAAATGCCTTTTAAGAAATCAATGGTTAAAGTTTAGAGAAAATTTGTTGTATACAAATCCACAATCATTGTTCCCTAAAAATCAAATTAAAAACTCACGGTAATTTTCCTGAAAAATTATTTTTATCAATTTCACAGTCTAGGACTTTGCATATTTTTCCAGACAAGAACTGTCATGTTTGAAAAAAATGAAAAAGTCCATAGCGCTAATAATCCCTTAAAATATTGTCCTTTTTAGAATATCCTTTTTTAAGCAGATTGTAATTTCGCGCGCTTGTATTGTAAATAAATAAACAAACCAATGTGAACTGTCCCATATGTCTCATATGTGCCCCTTCTCATAGTTGTATTCTGCGTGCATGTGCAGCATTGCGGTCTTTTAAATATTTTACTATTTCTATAGAGGATTTTCTTTTTTTTGTTTGCCGTGTCGCTGACTGACTGGAAATGTTGCTGCTGTAGCTTCTGCTATTCCAAAGATTTTCTTCTTCTGTTGTTGTTGTTGTTCTTTTCTCTACTTTTAAAAATTGGTGTCTTAAACTTGATTTTGTAACAGTTCTTTCATTCTTGGCTAACTGTCTGTCCCCGCTGCTAACACATTGCTGCTACCACCACAGAGAGTCATCCCCATGCCATACCAATCATCATCAACAGCACCATTATCTTGCCGAAGAAGAAGAAGTATTGTCTCCTCGCCGTAAGTAGTAACATGCTAGGCAGGCAGCTAGTTTGGTTGGTTGCTTGCTGGTTGGTAATGCAACATGTTCGATGTGTTTTCTTTAATGCCATGTTGCTGTTGTCGTCGTTTGCCATAATCAACCATTCATTCCATGCACTTGGAAGATGGATGGAAACCAGCATCAGCAGCAGCTAGCTGGATAGTTGGAGCTTCCTAGTTTCGTTTCGTTTCGTTTGGTTTTTTGTTGTTGGCCTTAGAAAAACCGCATCATTCTTTGTTGGTAGTTGGGTTGTGTGCCATTTTTGTTCCATGTGGTCATCATCACTTGTTTTGTTTTGTTGTTGTTGCTGTGGTTCGTTTCTCTTGCCAGATTTTGCATCATTCGTTAGATGGGGAGGCAATAGGCTGCGCTGTTTTTTTTTTTGCTGTTGCTGCTTTTCCGACTACCCATGATCCGTTGAGCATTGAACGTTTTTGGTTATAAGGTGTGAGATTTGGGTTGTGTTCCACATTGTCGCACCATAGCCGTCTGCTGATGATGACCAGCAGAGCAGAGTAACAACAATTCGTTGCGCATAGTTGTGTTACGACTAGCTGGGTAACGTTGCTTTGACTTGGTCCAGGTGCCTTGCCCAGTAATTTGCGGTAAACCCAACTTGTTGTTGTTGCTGTGATGCTGCAGCTGTTGTTGTTGCGGCTAAAGTTTGTATGGCGGCGCACATTACAACGGTGACAAAATTGTGACTTGTTGTGACACTGAATCCCGGTTTTATGACAGGTTTTTTCTCGTCGCTGTTGTTGCTGCAGTCGTTTTACTTCATTCGTTTTCTTATGTTGACATTTTCGAGCCATAATCTGTTATGGTTGCTGCTCTTCGTTTACGAACATAGAATTTAGTTTAATATTGTCATTATTATTATAGTTGTCATTTCCCGTGCAACAAAGTTTAACTAATTTTTCCTTGATTTCTTTTACTGGTGGCACCACAATTAATCATTCTATTGCCGGCGATAATCGTTACATTGTTGTCTAATCTACATAATTTTGTAAAAAAAAACTGTGATTTAACGCCACTAGAAGATGGCAAAAAAGGAGATATATTTCACACCATGGTTGGGCTTGCTGGCTAATGACGTATTGATATTTTTTTTTTTAACATCAAGGGCATTAATGAATATTAAGTCAAGGGAGAAAAAAAAATAGTGAATAAATGGGTGTGCTTGTGTTACGCGTTTATATTGAGGAAGTTCTTGAATAGCATTACATGCTCTGATAAAAACCGCGATTTTGGGATTTGAAACAAATGTGTGTAAAAATAGACATTATTTGGATTGGAAACAAAATTCTTCAAAACTCCAAAAAATGGATTAAAAAAAACACGAATTATAAAACTCCTTGACCAAATTAATGAATTAGTACAAGAAAATCCATGAGAACCTCCACAAATATTTTTTTAACTATTCATCTTATTCATGTAATTCTAAAAAGTGCGGAAGTTCAGGAAGAGAATAGTTTTTATAATTTATTCGCGATGCTTGGCCAGGAAGTTGTTTGAAAATATTTTTACAAATCCACAATATTTGTTGAGAAAGTCATTAATTTTTCCGAAGACAGAAAGTCCTTGGAAATTATTTTGACAATCCACAATTTTTGGTCATTAGCAATATGCATAGCTCTAATAGCCCTTGACAAATATTTGAGAGTGGTCCCTACGAGTCCTTACAAAAATATTTAAAAAATTGTAGTACACAGCCCTGATAACTGTTGAATGTGTTGTCTTAGAAACTAACATTTATAGCTCTGATATATAAAAATATTTTTAAAAGATGTCCTTGCAAAAGTGTAAAAAAAATATATTTATAAAAATGCACGTCCCTATCTGACAATTCTTTAACATAAAAAGTACAACTCTGATATTCCTCGCTTGGCGTGAATATTTTCAAAAAAATCTTGCATAGACATTTTTTCGAATAAAGTCCTTGTAAAATGTTGTTAAAAACCCACGTTCATATCCTTGGTTGCTCTTGAAAATTTTTCTTAAAAAAATCCACGTTCATAGCCTTAATAGTCCTTGAAAAATTTTCATAAAAAATCAACGTTCATAGCCTTGATAGATCTTGAAAAATATTCTTAAAAAAATCCAAGTTCATAGCCAAAATAGTCCTTGAAAAATGTTCTTATAAAAATACCACATTCATAGCTTTAATAGTCCTTGAAAAATGTTTTTCATAAATCCACATTCATAGCCTTGATAATCCTTGAAAACTTTTCTTAAAAAATCAACGTTCATAGCCTTGACAGTCGTTGAAAAATGTCCTTAACAAAATCCACGTTCATAGCCTTGATAATCCTTGAAAAACTCTTCTTAAAAAATCCACGTTCACAGCACTGATAGTTCCGTTGAACTATTCTTAAAAAAAAACTAGTTCATAACTTAGATAATCCTTGAAAAACTGTTCCTGAAAATCCTTGAAAAAACTTTTCTTAAAAAATCCACGTAGTAGTCCACGTATAGTAGTCCTTGATATTTCTCCTTCTTATTTCTTAAAATATGATAGTCATTATTGGAAGTGAATATTTCTGGCGATTCTTGACCGGGAAGTCATTTGAAAAATCAATACTTTAACAGTACTTCAAAGATATATTTTTTGAAGTCCACGATTCTCGCTGAAACACAAAGTCCTTGGCTCAGAAGCACTTACGTTTTTTTTTTAAATCCACAATTCTTGGCTAGGAAAATAAAATGCTTAAAAAACATAATTTTTGGTCTGGAAGTTCTTAAAAACTGCTTTTGGAAATCCAAGATTCATGGCTCGGAAGGTCTTTTGAAAAAAATGTATTATGAAATCCACGAGCCTTGGTCGGAAGGTCATTGAAAAATTGTTCTTTAAAATCCCCAATTCTTGCTGAGAAAATCCTTTAAAATTATTGCTTAAACATCTACGATCCGTGGCCAGGATTTCCTAGAAGAATGTTTTTTTCATATTACAATGTTGACAAGAAGTCCTAAATTCTAATGAAAAATATGTTTAAAAATCCAGTTAGAAAGTCTTCGAAGAATATTAAAAAAAATACGTAACAAAGTTGAAAGTTCCGCCCGACCAAACTTTGATTACCCTCCACAAACTGGAATGAATTTGGCAATTTAAAAAAAATCCGTTAAAAATTCTGTTAAAATCTTAAAAATACCAAATGTAGCCGTCATATTGGGGTCTAAATGACGACGACTTTTGTCATAAGCCATTACATTATTCAAATGCGAAACTTAAATAAAAAATCTTCTTTCTTAGGCCGTAGTATCCATTTCGAACTTCAAATATCAAATTTGAAACATTTCCGGTGAATAATGTCGCTAAAATTATCAAAATGCCGAATATCGGGAGGTACTGTTATATGCGGGCTATACTAAAACGTGAAACTACATGGCCCATGTTCAATACCAAAAGTTCTGCAGACATAATATACATTTGAGTAAAATTTTATCAATCTACTTCATTTCGTTCGGAAGCTAGAGTGATTTTCACAGACAGACAGACGGACGGACATCGCTAAATCGACATGGAATTTATGCTGATCAAGAATATATATACCTTGTGAGGTCTAAAATGTATATTTCGAGGTGTTACAAATGGAATGACAAATCAATAACATTGCTATAGAGTGCATGATACCTTTTCAAGAAGGATTATATTAAAATTATATATCGGAGCCGAGTTCCACCAAACGGAAACGTACGTCCCGATCTGAGCTCTATAAGATCAAATCGGAAGAAACATACATATGAGATCTGAATCGATTTTCACCAAATTTTAAGTACTTGCTTCTAGGCTGAATTTAGTCGTATGTGCCTAAATTCACTCCATTTGGGCTGATATTAGCAATTTGGTGCACAATAAATCTGAAATCGGATAAAGGTATATATATATATATATGGGAGCTATATGCAAATCTGAACCGATCTGGAAAAAATTTGACAGAGGTATTTCTGGGCTGTATCTGATATCTGATTCCAAGTACCATTCATACATATTACGAATGTGAGGGACTTAAACACCAAATCGGATGAAACATATATGGTAGCTATAGCTATATATGAACCAATCTTCACTAAATTTGGTGTTCTAGCATCTTGACTTAATTCGGTCGGATGTGTCAAAATTCAGGTCGATTCAAAATATAAATGGGAAATCGGTTCAAGATACTTATGGGAGCTATATCTAAATTTTAACCGATTTTCATCATCTTCAATAGAGTGCGTCCTTGGGCCAAACAATACATATTTTTTTTAACCAAGGATGCCAAAATATTAGTTTTTTAATTTTTTTTTTCGAAAAAAACATAGACAAAATATTACGTTGCAATAAACATTTGTTAGATAATGGTATACTTATGTATTCAAATGTTCATTAGGCAACATTTTTGTCTAAATTTGTTAAATCTTCTACGATTGTGACCCCTTTTGAAAAATGATTGTATCCAAATATTTACAAATATTTATTGCAACAATGAAAATTGGGTAAATAAAAACTTGGCCATGGTATTAACATAACTAACTGTCGTATGCCAATAAAAATTATCCATTGGCTGGCTACTGGAACGAGAAAAAAAAATAAACCCCAAAAACAAAGCAAACAACACAACTCTTAAACAATTGAACATAATTCAAGCTGAACGAAAATTATAGTGGTACACCACCAACCACAACGATCACGCCGAACCAATGAAGATATGCAAAAATGGCAATTGATCTTCGGAGATGAAGTAAGAATGGTGTTTGGCTACATGTCCACCTTCAAAGAAATATTTTAATAACATAAATACATACAAACAAGCAACAACAACAACAACAAATTAAAGCATTTGGCCGGCCGGTGGTTCATTCTTCGATTGGCCGGACATTGTTTTTGGAAAGCTGACACACAAAAGCCTGTTCTGCAGGCATTTAAAAGAACATTTAAATGCAATATATTTTAGTCATGTAATTACAGACAATTGACCACCGACCACAAACTGGCCGGCTGGATGGTTTGGGGAATATTGAAGTATGTAGTAGAGGATCAGCTTCCATGTAGAAGAATTTATTTAGGATATAAGACGACTGCATGATGTGGTCATGATGTTCCTGATTATAAATGACATTATAGCTGTTTGTTCAATCTAACCGAAAAAGAAACACAATTTTACACACAAACCTGTAGGATAACCCCCTGCCAAACGAACAGAAAATAAAAATTGAGCCCACATGTTCGCCATGTGACCATGTCATACCATGTCGAGGAAGAAGAAGAAATACCAGATTCACAAGGATCAGATATCCCCTCGGCAGCATCAGTTGAATGCCGCTCGTTTAATGTTTGTTTTAATAAACAAATCAATTGCCCGCCAAGTGACACATTTTCTCTTCTTTTTGGCATCTTTTGGTTTGCTGCTTTCGCGCTTAACGCCGCCAACCGACCACCTCAATCTCCGCCATACAACACCATCCGATATGTCCTACAAGCTGAACACATGAGATAAACAAATGAAAATAAATCTTTTTATTGAAATTCAATAGAATAGCTGCAATGCGTAAATTTTCTTTAAATATTCAAAGTTGTTTGAGTAAGTTTTTTTTTTTTTTTGTTTTTGTTTAAACCTCGATATGTTCGATTTTTATGTTTTGGCCATTTATTGTGGAAATGTGGCCAAACATGTTGTCGATTTTGTTCGAATTGATTGTGGCAAGTTTAGTAGGTTGCTTTTGCTGTTGCTGTTCTTACCGCCAATAATCGTTTGCCGATATTGATTACGTTGATCACGTACTCGTATACCCCTACTTGATTTTCAGATACACTTTTAACATTGCCACAACGACAACAACAATAACATCATTATTAAGAGTGACTTGACTTCTCAAACGGGTCATTTTCTGCGAGAAGTGGCTTCTCATGGGAAACTCTGTTTTGGGCAAACACTGAAAACAAATTTTGGCTATAGAATAAATATTTATAGCTCTGAAGGAAAATTTTAGAGAACTTATTTTTTACATCGAAAAATGAAATTTAGGTCTTGAGGGCAATTTTTTGTACCTTCTATGAAATAAGGTGAGATCCTTGGGGTAAAAAAAAAACTAACATAATTAAGATTTCATGAAGGGAACATTGTTTTGATAGAAATATTCTCAGTTAATGAGGACAAATAAAATATGTAACAACAAGTTACACACCTTCAACATTTGAAAAGAACTTGAAAAAAAAAATCTGAAAAGTACCACTTGAATGAAAACCTTTATGTGAGGGATATATGAAAGCGTGAACCTGCATACGAAATTTTTATCATAGGCTGTAGTACCCATTATGATCTTCCAATCGATTTCTTCCAATACGAAATTTGAAACGATTCCGATGAATTATGTTATATGGGGGCTACACGAAGACGTGAACCTGCATACGCAATTTTTTGCCCTTGGTTGTAATACCCATTAAAATCTTAAAATGCCGAGTATCGGGAGGTACCGTTATATGGGGGCTGCACGAAGACGTGGACCTGCATACGAATTTTTTTGCCCCTGTTTGTAATACCCACTTCAATTTTGAAATCATCAAAATACCGAGTATTAGGGGGTACCGTTATATATGGGGAAATCCGAAGACTTGGAACTGCATACACAATTTTTTATCCTACGCTGTAGGATACTTTTCAACGATTCCGGTGAATAATGTTACTGAAATCATCAAAATAGCGATACAAGGGGGCTACACCTGCATACGAAAATTGTTGCCCTTGGTTGTAATACCCATTAAGATCTTCAAATGCGATATTTGAAACGATTTCGGTGAATTATGTTGCTGAAATCATGAAAATACAGAATATCGGAAGGTACCGTTATATGGGGGTTACACGAAGACGTGGACCTGCATACGAAATTTTTTGCCCTTGGTTGTAATACCCATTAAGATCTTCAAATGTTGCCGAAATCATCAAAATACCGAGTATCGGGAGGTACCGTTATATGGGGGCTGCACGAAGACGTGGACCTGCATACGAAATTTTTTGCCCCTGTTTGTAATACCCACTTCAATTTTGAAATCATCAGAATACCGAGTATTAGGGGGTACCGTTATATATGGGGAAATCCGAAGACGTGGAACTGCATACACAATTTTTTATCCTACGCTGTAGTACCCATTACGAATTTCAAATACAAAATTTTCAACGATTCCGGTGAATAATGTTACTGAAATCATAAAAAACCGAATATCGGGAGGTACCGTTATATGGGGGCGACGTGGACCTGTACAGACACTTTTCTGTCATAGGCTGTAGTACCCATTACGAACTTTAAATATGAAATTTGAAATAATTCCAGTAAATAATGTCGCTAAAATCCGTTATATGGGGGCTATACGAAAACGTGGACCGACATAGGCCCTTTACGAAATTAACCTACCTACATGTAAACTATGCATCTCAATTCGTTCGAAATATAGCGTGGTTACAACAGACGGACAGACAGACGGGCACCGCTATATCGTCTTAGAATTTTACGCTGAACCAGAATATGTAATAGTACCTTCCTATTTTCGGTATTTTGGTGATTTAAACCGGAATTGTTTAAAATTTGGTATTTGTAGTACGTAATGGATACTACAGCCTATGACGGAAAATTGTCTGTGCAGGCCCACGTCATCGCATAGCCCCCATATAATGGTAGCCCCCGAAATTTGGTATTTTGATGGTTTTAGCGGCATTTTTCAGAGACTTGTTTTTAAGTTTCGTATTTGAATATTGGAATGGCTTATGACAAAAGTTGTCTATGCAGGTCCATGTCGTAGTAGAGACGCTAATATACGGCTACATTCGGTATTTATACCCTACAACACTATGTGTTGGGGGTATTATAAGATTGATTGGGCCAAAAATTATGTAACACCTCGAAATATTGCTTTCCCACATAGGAATGTATATATGGATCTTCCTATCTCGCCTAGCTGAGGCGATATAGCTATGTATGTTCGTCCGTCCTTCCGTCCGTCCGTCTGTCCATGTTAATTTGTAATCACTCTACAGGTTGCAATTATGGCCCGATCTTCACGAAATTTAGATAGGAGGTCGGGCTAGAGCCAGAATAGAACCCTATTTCCTGATTTTGCAGTTGCTCTAAAGGACGCACTTTTGGACCAATCGAAGCGGAAGTTAGCATGGGGCTAGAGCTTCAGGCTGGGCAGAAGCCTTCCAACCTTGGTGGTCAACGGGTAATATTTAGTGGGTGAAATAGACTATAACATTTCTGTTAAATAAACTTCAAATTTTCCATTAAACCGCGAATATTTTTAATCCCGGCGAAATCACAAATAGACGAACAGGTCAATCCTGACCGTTACGTAGATGCCGATGGTAAATATATCGGATATATATAGCGATATATATAAAATACATATACACATTAGCTATAATGCTTATATCTCAAGAATGGGTGGACCGAATTTGGCAAATTTTGTCAATTCAGAATTCCCTATTGACATAAGATAATAAAATCTAAAAACAATCGCATAAAAATATGCCAATAATGGTGTTTTTATAGATTTTGTAGAATTTTGTGACAATTTTTTATTTTTTCATAAATTTTATCGCATGTGATTTTTTTATTTTGACTTATAATATTGAAGTGTATATTTTGTAATATTTTTTCACCTTACAACACAGGTTTTAGTTATTATATACAGTCTGCAATTATCGTCTGATCCTCACGAATATTTTCACAGGGGTAGGGTTAGGCTCAGAAGGGCTAAGCCTATTATTTCCAAAGTTGTCCGCAATATGTTAAGGGGTTAAAATGGACCAAAAATAGAAAAAAAAAATCCTGCTCACACAATTGAAGCCAATCGACACCCCTGAAGAGAGTTAAGGACAGGGAAGATTTCTAGCATTATGGATGACCATTGGATTATATTATTATATTTAGCTGTAAAATGGACCACAACAACTAACAGCACGACGGAGTGCATAAATATTGGGCAAATGTCCCTGGTCAAAATGGTAAGGGTAATATCTGGGCAGTGCTCCGTGCCATAATTTCAAAAGCGAAATATTCCAAAATGGATTTTGACATAAGGGGCTTCTAACATTGTAGTGTTGTAGGGTATCACATGGTCGGCCCCGCACGACTATAGCCTTTGCTTACTTGTTTGAAGATTTTAAGAGAATTTTGAATTTTATTTTTTGAAAATTGCCAAATTCATTGCTAGTGGTGGGGTGGTGCTTTTTACTTATATTTCAAATCTAGTGTTTCTACATGTTTGATCGTAATAATACAATTTTATATGATCTTACCATAATCCAATCTAAAGAACTGATACAATGGATGCCACCTTTGCGATACCATTTTCAAAAAAGAAAAAAAGTCCAACATAACAAAGAAAGAAAAAAAAACATCTACCGAAATGATGTCAACAAAATTAGATTCCACCTCATGGGAATAACAATAACTACTTTCAACTGCACTTCGAGTCAACCCACTAAGAAATACAAAAAGTCCAGTTTTGCTAACAAAAAACGAACGGTCGCACACACACACACACACATCTGATTAAGGCTAAATTGTCATCATTTAAGTGGCATATTAAAGCATATTTGCAGTCATATAACACAATTCTCATAAAAATGGAAACTTGCAGACTGGCCGACCACAGAACACACACAAAAAAGCCTCGAACATATGTCAGAACAAGACGATGATGACTGGGTTAAGAGAAGCGCAAGATAGAAAAATAAAACGAACTCAAACACAAAACTACGCTAGAAAACCATTATATTTGGGTCATGATGGTTCTGTGCCAAAGACCAGCAATGCAACACAAAAAATCGCATGTATAGATACATCATCGTGTATTTTGTGATTTTCTTTGTTTCAGCTCCGTTTTTTCTGTTTATATTTTCTTACACTCGTTGCTCGTTGCAATTGCTACCTTTAAACACGCTTTGGAGTTGTATTTTCCGATTTGGTTTTTTTTTTTGCTTTAAAATTACGTTTATTTTCTAATGGATCTCTAAATAATAGTCATAATCCACAAAACACAGCAGAGACATAAAAAAGCACCACCAACCAACTACCAATTTCTTCCCAGGCCTTTTGGGAAATCTGGGATAGAACAGCAAAACAAAAAAACAAAAAAACATAAATGTTATAAAGAACATGGCTTTTTAGACAAATGTTATCTCAATCAAAAGCACATTTGGACAATTTGACCGTGGACATGTGGCAAATAGGCGGTGGTGACGGTGATGGTGGCACATATGTTCTGTGAAACCAAAGCGGCGTGAGGAAGAGAGAGAGGAGGTCTGTATTTGATACCACACCACATCACAACTGCCAAGTAAATTGGCCCATCAACAACATCTTAAATTTAAGTGGAGTCAAAGTTGGCCACAAATGTGATAACATGAACTGTTCCAAACGGAAAAAAACTAAAAACTACAACGAATAAGATGTCCGCCGTTACCATCATCGTTCTTTGGAAATTTTGCCTGTCTTGTCGGAAAATAAGATTTTAAATTTGTTGTAATGGACACCCGCCCCAAATAATAATATTAAATAGATTGAAAAGTCCCCGTTTTAGTTAGTTTAAAAGAAAGAGCCAGTCAACAGACGTCGTAAGATATAGAATGAAATTTGAAAGCAGGTTGCATTTTTTGTTAGAAAAATAAAGTCTTCGTATCGTTCTTTCTTGGCAGTTTCATGTCATGATATTTGCTAATGTTAACGATTTGTGTGTCGGACACGTTTTTCATTTAATCATTTTAGCACAGCCTGCACAAATAATGCACACACGTTGCTATTCTACGGCATTAATGTGGGAGTATTAACGTTTGGTGAATCATGAAAAGGAAATGTGGAAAATGTGGAACGAGGGCTGGGCAAGGGCATTTAGTAAATCAATTATATTGTAGCGCTCTCTTGTGGTTTTTATACCCTCCACCATAGTATGGAGGGTATATCAAGTTTGTCATTTCGTTTGTAACACCTCAAAATATAAATTTTATACCCCACAAGGTATATCAGCATTAAATTCGATGTTGATTTAGCGATGACCGTCCGTCTGTGGAAATGACTCTAGCTTCCGAACGAAATGGAGTATGTTGGCAAAATTTTATCAAAATTTTATATTATTTATTCAATTGTTTCAAATGTGGTATTTGAGGTTCGTAATGGGTACTACAGCCTTTGACAGAAACTTGTCCGTGCAGGTCCACGCCTTCGTATAACCCCCATATAACGGCACCTCCCTATTTTCGGTATTTTGGTGATTTAGGCGACATTATTCACCAGAAATGTTTCAAATTTGGTATTTTAAGTTCGTAATGGGTACTACAGCCTATGACAGAAAATTGTCCGTGCATGGCCTTCGTAAAGCCCCCATATCACGGTATATCCCGATATTCGGTATTTTGATGATTTTAGCTACATTATTTACCGATTATTTTTTTTAATTTCGCATTTGAAAATTGTAATGGGTTATGACAAAAGTTACCTATGCAGGTCCACGTCGTCGTATAGACCCTACTATAACGGCTATATTCGGTATTTTAACAGAATTTTTGACGGATTTTATTTTTTTGAAAATTAGTTGAGGGCATTCAAAATTCCGCAGGGAAGAACTTACAGCTTTTTTACAACAATTTAACTTTTTACTTTTTACCTACAATTTAAATTTTTGGGGAGACTACAAGTCAATTTGACATTGCAACTTCTTTTATACTCCAAGCCGTATAACTAGAGTGTGTATATATCATTTGATACGGCCAAAATGTGGCTAATCGAAATAACGGCTTCGGACCCCAGCTCTCTTTTGACCAAATCCGTTTCAGAATATTTGGAGTTGTTCCAGCGATGTCCGTCCATCCGGAAGGGAGTATTCGATGTGATCCAAACTTGGTACATAGTACTATTATTATCAAACTTAGATCGAGTTCGGAGATGGGCAATACCGTGTCACTCCTTCTGGTACCTCCCACACAAAAGGTCGCACTTTTCAAAGAAAATATTTTTCAATTTGTTTTTTCAAGGACATGCCCCACAATGGGGAAAATTTTTGAAAAAATTATAGCCCTTATAAAATGTGATGTAAAAGTTTAATTATCTTCAAATTACAAATCACAATATTTTTACCTAACCTAAGGTCTGGTGTGAGGATGGAATATATCTTTCCACTCAGAGTGGTACCTCACCCACAAAAGAGTCAACATTTTTAATATCCAATATTCAAACTAGGCACATCTCAATATATCAGTTGACACAAGATCTGTTACAAAGATGGTAGAAATCGAAAAATTTCTTCTGGTACTTCCCCAGGTTTTGAAAAACAAAACGCTCAAAGAAAGCGAAATGAGCATCCAACTCTCTTCAATTTTCGCACATACAAACATTTTTGCTACCACAAGATCTGCTGTAAAGATGATATATATCTACGAACCCCTTCTGGTACAACACTTTTTTCTGTCATAACATGTGAAACAATTCATTGATTCTTTACAACATGCTGCATCTAAATATTTCTTTCAACCAGAAACCATAGATGAATATGGAATTTGATTTCCCATAAAATTAAATATAAATGTTCGATTTTTTTCCATTCCATTTTTTATAGGCCCCATATAAAGCTATAACGCGATTTCAAATATTTGAGTCGTTTCAAAATACTTTTCAAATAATTTCGGCAAAGTGGTTTTCATATTTACAGCTTATAATAAGTAGAAATACTTCATGCAAAATACTAGATTTAAAAGTAAACGTTTTAAATACAGCCCTTATTACAAGATAAGCCCTTATTGTCAAAAAATTGTTCTCCTTTACATGTTGGTCGATCGTTAAATGTGTACATAAACGCTACCATTTCATGTCAAGAAACAGCTTACTTTCAAAGAAAATTTCCTTTAGGTTCATTCGAAACCAATTTTAATAATCCTCATTATCGTATGGGGGTTGTCTTGGTCGTAATTAGTCAAACGCCATAATTTTTAAATTTCTTTAATTTTTTTAATTATTGAATGAAAGCAAAAAATGTCGGAAATAGCATCAAATTTTAGAATAAGTTTATATTTGTTTGAATTGGTCACCTTTGCTAAGAATTATTCCCTTCAAACGGCCAATGAAACCGTCAAACGCTGCCCGAATGTTGCTTTGCGGTATTTTGGTCCATTCCCGGCGAAGCGCTTGCTTGAGGTGATCGACACTTTGGTATTTTTTATTGCCGATCTTGCTTTCCAAAATACTCCAGACATCCGCAGAATTTGGTGGCCATTGGCGCGTGCTGAGTGATTTATTCTGATTATTGTGATGCCACGGTCGATTAATACGAGCGGAGAGCGACCATCGGCTGTTATGGCGGCCTACGCCATACGCCGGACGAGTGGCTTAGAAATGACAGCAGTCTGAAGTTGGTTGCAGTTTTTTCATCTCATTTCATTTGGTATTGGGTGAAGTGATGGAAACAAAATTCTGCAATTTGATATTTAGATTACTGAAGGCATCTGTGTTTCAGATTTGGCGGTGGTTGGGAATTGTGTCCAATATGTGTACGAAAATTACTAAATGGTACCAAATTTGATATTGGGTAAAGGAGTAGGGTTGGAATCATGAAATTTGATATTAAGATCACTGTTAGTATCTTAGGTTAAGATATGGAGGTGGTTTGGGGAATATGTACGACAATTGTACGAAAAGTGCTAAATGGTACTAAATTGGATATTGGGTGCAGGGATAGAGCTGAAATCCAGAAATCCTGTTCGAAAAGTACTTAAATGAACTGAATTAGAATGGATATAGTTAAAACCGTGAAATTCTATAATAAATATTATTTATTATTGGTATTTAAAAAAATGTTAGATCTCCTAAAATGTACAATACTCATCAAAGTTAGAATATTTCAATATTTGTAGTAACATTTAATTAATAATTTTTGACTGATCATTGGTAAATGGACAAGTCTTTAGAGACCTTCCGTATGTAGAAAAAAGAATCATCAAGAGGTTTCCGTTGAAGGAACCGACTTAGAAATATTTTATAGAAATGTAATAATTTGATGGCAGATCTTTAATATGTAAAAAAAAAAAACAGATCCATTTCCAAGCTTTGTCATACCACACCCACATCAGCATGTCCTGTTTTTTTGTTTGCAAATATTTGACTATTTCGTTGGCTTCTTTTTTCTTTGGTCATATCACATGGTGAGGGCATCATCGTTATTAAAAAGCCAGCACACGTATGAGTGCAGTGGAGTCATGTTAAAAGTCTCCACAAGTTAACCATATATTATTTTGGTCAGGTCGTCCATCACCGACAAACGAAAAAAAAAAAACACCGCGGCCAACAAGCCGAAAACAATAGAAAATCCCATGATTCCAGAAGGAGAAACCAACCAACAAAAATATCAAAAAGGAAAAAGGCCACTGTCTCTACACTAATAACAAATAAAGACTTCAAAGTGGAAATGGAATTTCATTCCCCCTTCGATCCCCAACCTCGATTTAGGGTCACCATGGTGTTTACTTTCTAGTGGAAATAAAGCTAAAAGAAAAATAGGTTGCTATGCTAAAAAGCGAAATTGTTGTTTGATAGTCAAAGCCTAAGGTAGGCAGACAGACGGACAACAACAACCATTATGACCCAATGGAAATTGACGACATAATCAAGAGTTGGCTGAACAAATGCTAAACAGACATTTTCTTCTTTTGTTGATGTTGTTGCTGTTGTATGGTTAACAGCTGGCTGCTTGTGGAATGGCTGCCTCAGAGTCTGGCAGGGCTGGTGGTTTGCATTCTCAATGCTTTCGTTGTGAAACCATCCTCTGATTTTCAATTATAACTGAAATAATGATTACGATGACGCTGTTTGGTTGGTTGAAAAACCTTCGTCCCTGGCTTTGAATAGTTAGGTAGGTGAATTCGGAATATGGAAAACCACAAATAATTCTCACGATTCGTTTTTTTTTTCAAAGCCAAGGCGGCAAAAGGGAAGTGTGGGAGTGAGTCGAAATGGCAAACAATTGTAGGACTGTTGGCCTTTTTGAAAATTTAATACAAGTGAATCTGGGTTATTTGGGCGTAAGTGAAATTACAATTGAAAACTCCAATGGCAGCAGCAGCGGCGGCGGCGGCGTAAGAATAAGTGAAACTTTTGTTTTTCTTTTGGCTTTGCAGCTGAGGCAGCAGAAAGGTAGAGATACGATGCGGAAACCGTTCTCACCTCACCCTCAGAGCAAATCTCGATGGAAATCTACTAAAGAAGAAAATTATAGCCTATCATGAAAGATCATCAGCAGCACTCTGGGTAAAATGAATTTCCATAGATTACCATAAAATGGAATAAAGATCATCACCAACTCCAGCACCACCACTACCATGGTCACAGTCATGCTCATCATTATGGGAGATGTTGATGGAATTTGTGTTGTTGCCGTTTGGTTATCTTTGCCGGCCACCACTGACACTATTATTATTCCAAATGTCAAGTGTTTGCTTTGATTTCAAAGCGAAGAGTGGGACAGAGGGAGGACAGTAAGTGGTGTGGGAGTACAAGCAACCAGAAATTCTTGAATTTTACGAAATTGTTTTAAATTACCGCAGCAAAAACCCAACATTTTGAGCATGGCCGACATTTACTCAAAACAAAAATTTCACTTATCCGCAATTCCAACAATGTTGCTGCCTGGTGAAGTGGGCGTCATTAAAAGTGAGAGAGACGTAATGAATAAAAAATACCCCACAATTCTTGAGAATCGTAACTGAATATAAATTGCGTGACCGTAATTTTTTGCCTCTAAAATTTGTCACGCAGATTTCTCGCAGCAAAAAAGAAATTGGGTCAATATCATGAAACACCACCAAACACTTGGGCAAACTTACCCATGGACACGACGGACATTGGCTGCTGCTAATTGAACCTATTCTCTCAGACAATGAGATCATGTGTATGGTTCGATGGCTGCGACTGCACTTTCCATGAAAGTTATTTTTAATACCTCCGGGCACCTTGGCTGGCTGGCTGGCTAGCTGGTTGATGTGTAGGTCAGTAATGCGTTAATTGTGGTGACCACATCGTCGCGGAAATGCTCAAATGAAATGAAAGTCACCAAACCCGGCCAGACACGATGGGTTCCACCATTTCACTAGACATGTTTATTAAAGAACTTACCTAGAAAGAAAAAGAAAAGGAAAAATATAAATAATTATTTTATTTTTTGTCATGCATTCATCCTAAACTAGTCTGGATTATTTTAGTAATGGCAAAAAAAGAAAGAAAATCTTTCCAAGACAAGTTCGACAAGTTGAGCGCAAATTTTAATTTTTTAATTAGTTGTAGATTAACATGGAAAGTTGTTGTTTGGCAGATACACTCATTTTATGTTTTCATTAGGGGAAAAACATATTTTGCATACAAACATACCAAAAAACATGTGCAGAAAGTTTGTTTCTTAAGTCTTTCGTTTTATGACTTATGATGATTGACGAAGAGTGTTTGCGTGCTGGAGGTGACGGGTATATGCGTATAATTGGCTCCGCACCGGAAAACCTGGTTACTTAAGTATATTTTTCTTTTGCTTTGGAATGTATTGGTGAATTTCTGTAAAAATGGAGAAAATATTGGAAGGGAAACTAGAAGCCTCTTGCATATTTTTTCTATACTAAGGAAAGAATTATATATTAAAAAATAAGTATTTCACCTCTGAATTGGGTTGTCAACAAAATGGTTTTTAGAAATATTTCTAGCTTCACTAAGGAATTTAATCACTTCCGAAAATGTAAACAATTTGAATGTAATTTGGCATTTCGGTTTCATTTTAGAGAGAATGTAGAACAAAGTTCGATTTGAGAATTTGGCTATATCAATTTACTATCATCAAACAAATTCGAATTCTACCTACAAAAGAATATGAATATATGAAAAATATTCAAATTTTGTGGTACATACCCTCGAAATGTTTTCTACACTCAATGAAAAAATTATTCTTAGCAAAATTCTGGAAAATATGGTCAAAATCCACGTAATTAATTAAACCAGGAGCATACTATTTATTGGCACTACTCCAAAATATGGACCCACAGTAATATTTATTGCGAAAAAAGTGTTTTTATGACTAAAGAAACCATGTTAATATAAAACGAATAGGAAAATATGGCCAAGACCCTTGTAATGACTTAAATAGATGAGTTTCATAATGTAACTGCTGATCCAATATGTGGACCTATATTGATTTTTTTTTTTTTTTTTTTTTTGTAAATAGCGTGTCTACATAATTAAAACTTTAAAATGGAGCTTGCCTTACAAGACGACTATTTTAAAAACGTGGACCCATATCACCAATTTCTCTAACCCAAATATTGTGAAATGGGCCTACGAACCCAAAACTCCTTTGATCTGAAACTTGGTATTTCTTGGTATTTTCCATACCCCAGACTAGCTATTGTTTACAGGGTAATATAAAAAAAACTGCAACAAAGTCAAAAGCTATAATTTTTATTATTTTTTTAATTTTATCGAATAAAAGCAAAAAAATCTCGAAAATAGCATCAAATTTTATAAAAAGTTTAGATTTCTACGTTTAGATTTCCGTCACACGCTGCCCGAATGTTGATATGCGGTATTTTGGCCCATTCCCGGCGAAGCGCTTGCTTGAGGTGATCGACACTTTGGTATTTTTTAGTGACAACATTGCTTTCCAAAATACTCCAGACACAAAAGTCCCACGGATTGGTATCGGGAGATTTTGGTGGCCACTGGGCGCTGGAAATGAAGTGAGGAACCTCATTTTATAACCACTCTCGGGTGGCGCGTGCTGATTACTGCTGGTATGCCCGAGGCCTGAGAATATTTTCGCAATAATATACGGCATTTATTCTGATGTCGCCGTGGATTAATACGAGCGTAGAGCGACAATCGGCAGTTACGGCGGCCCACACCATCACCATGGCCGGCGCTTGAGTTCTGGTGGCCAAACGAAAGGGCACATTTTCAGCTGGCCTCTTTGGCAAATAAACATAATCATTTTGTTTGTTTACAAACTGCTGGACAACGAATGTTTTCTCATCAGAGAAACCCAAATTCGGCAGTAAACCACTTTCGTCCAAGCGAAGCAACTCTTTAGCTTTCTGTTTCTGTAAGTTTTGCACTTTTTGGAATTTCAATGACTTTACCCCGAGCTTATTTTTCAATATTTGCTGAATGGAATATTGCGATATGTTCAGCCCAGGAGCTATTTTTCGGCCACTGCGACGCGGTTTTCGATCAAGTCGCTTCTTTACTTTTCGAACCATTTCTGCTGATGTTGCTGCTCTCTTCCCTCCACTTCCTTGACGTCGGGCTACGCTTACAGTATCACGGTAACGAACGATGGTACGAGACACAAAAGATTTATTCACATTTAAACGCTGGAGTGCTCTAACGATAGCCACTTGTGAGTTTCCAGCCAAATATAAAGAAATAACACTATCACGCTTGAATTCCATCACGAATAACATTCTTTCTTTTCTGAATTAGTTTTTACAGCTGTCGGACGAGAGGCTTAGAAATGACAACAGTCTGAAGTTGGTTGCAGTTTTTTTGATCTCACCCTGTATAGTGACACTTTAGGGAAATTTTGGAGCGAATTGGGAAAAGGTGTTAAACCTTGGGTTTTTTACAAATTTCTTTCTTTCAGAGACTCAAAACGAAATTTGATGCAGAATAATTCTTTTTTTTTCACACTTTCCCCAAAAAATGAAGTGGAAAGGGAGATTTCGGATTTTTTATTTTCTTTTTTTTAAGATATGTATGCAGTGGCAATTTGCGATTTAAGGTTTACAGTAGGTAATACCATTCTTCGTCTCGGATTATACACCAATGTAGGTCTAATATTTTAAGTAAGCCCCCATAGAGTTTTGACTCATCGCTTATATAATGGTAGACCCAAATATCAGATATTATAAAGCCAAACAATTTGGATGTTTAAGTCATTTTGTTTTCAAAGACTAACAGAGGAGTTCTTATCCGATTTGCTAAAACATAAAAACATTCCTCTGCTACTAAAAAAACATGAACATAAGTCAAAATTAAATTACAACAAAAATGATCTAACCATATTAACTACTTATGCAAACACTGGCGTTTATCATGACAAAGCCCGCATAAAAAACAAACATTGAAATATATTTCACAATTGAATTATTTTCACGAATTTCATAGACCGATTACTTTTAGCATTTTTCGAGTTCATTGACCAATTATTTCACACCTTTCCTTCATGATATTAATTCATGCGATGCTAATAAAATCCGAACTTTCAAATAATCTACAAAAAATTCTATGTGTTTAGAACACTTTCCTTCCTATACTGCCGCACACAAATAAATCAAATCATTTATGGCAATTAGAGCGGGCTTTCTATCATTACTCAGACCAAAAATGGGCAAGAAAAGCTTCTAAAGAATGGTAAAAGAAAAAACGGACTAAACTAAATAGAAAAACCCAAAGTTAAATAACCGTTTCGAAATGATGGTTAACTGTATTTGTCGTGCCCAAAGTGATTACATTAGTAATTCAATGTCCAAAGAGAAGGAGAGGGGGCACAAACACCACATACTGCTGCCGGTGTGGTGGCATGGCCCCCAAAGAACTTAAATCAAATCAAAAGTCTTAAGAAACAAACTGCAGTAAATAAACTTGGATGCAACGAGTCGAGTCGAGTGAATGAAGACTTCTTCTTGTACATGGCTTCCTGTTGTTATTGTTGTGTTTTTTCTTTCGCTCAGTCTAGGGCCTGGTCTGCAGTAATGACTTTTTGCCATTCTAGTTTGCAATTAATAATAAGTACTCGCGCTGAGGTTCTTTTATTATTTTCCACCTCACGGCCCATGCTCGTGGCCAGACCAGTAAATGTTCTGTTGTTCTAAATAAAACTCTTGGTGATGGAGGATGGTCGGTTATGGCCATCTTATTGTTATTTTCTTAAGGGGGAACCCAAAAATGGAGCACAATTGTAGAAAAAGAAAGTAATTAATTGTCTTGAACTGGTGGTGCTTAATTAAGATTCTATAAAGGTTTAGGTTGGCACAAAGACATTTAAAAATACATGGTTCATAGCCACTTTTCTAAAGAACCAAAGGCGTATAAATGAAAACAAAAAGTATGCAAGAATAAATTGACAGCTGAACGATGTACAGAATGCTAAATCAATTATGTCTTCAGGTGTTTTCAAAAGAGGAGGTGTGAAGAAGTTGTTGATCTGAAATTATTATTTGAGAGGAACTTTCTATTCTACAGTAATTTGTGTGTGCTCTACGAAATGTGTGTTGTTTAAAAGAGATTTTTACGAAAATAGAGAGCACCACATATTTTTTTTGTAGATGGAAGAAAAATCTCTTTACAAAAACAATCCATTTATACGAAAAAAGAAGAACATTTTGATATTTTTTCTACTCAAAGACCTACCTAGGGTCTTCCATAAGAAGAAGCCCTTTCTAAGGTCCTCTATACAAAGAAGATCTCCCATACGAACAAGACCTTCCTACGGTCTTTCATACGAGGAGACTTGTAAGATTTCGTATATGAGGGAGACCTTTCAAATGTCTTCCATACGAAGAACACCTTCCCGAGGTTTTAAATACGAAGAAGACCTAGGATCTTCTATACGGAGAGGACCTTCACTTGCTTTTTTATACGGAGAAGTCCTCTAACAGGTCTTCTAGACAGAGAAGACCATCACCAGGCCTGACAAACAGACAGATAGACTGACAACAGCTTCACCGGGTCACCAAGACGGAGAAGATCTTTATCGGGTCATCAAGACTGGGAAGTCCTTCACCTGGTCTTATAAGCTGAGAACACCTTCATCTAAGACCATTCCAAGGTGTTCCATACGAAGAAGACCTTCCCGAGGTCCTAAATACGTAGAAGACCTTCCTAAGATCTTCTATACGGAGAAGATCTTTACTTGTTTTCTACACGGAGAAGTCCTCTAACAGGTCTTCTAACCAGAGAAGAACTTCACCAGGCCTAACAAACATACAGATAGACTGACAATATCTTTACCGGGATATTATAAGCTGAGAAGACCTTCACCTGGTCTTATGAGCTGAAAAGACCTTTACCAGGACTTCTAGCCTAAGAAGACCTTCACCAGGTCTTCTAGACTGGGAAGATCTTCACCAGGTCTTTTACACTGAGAAGATCTTCACTAGGTCTTCTAGGATGAGGAGACCTATTCCACGTTTTCTAGGATGAGAAGACCTACACAAGCTCTTCTAGGATGAGAAGACCTACACTAGGACTTCTAAGCTGAGGAGACCTACACCAGGTCTCCATTCTAAAAAGGTCTTAACCAGGTCTTCTAGACTGACCTTCCCGGGTTTTCTAAAATGAGAAAGCCTTCACCAAGTCTTCCAGACTTCGGGACAGAAAAGACCATCGCCTGGTCTTTTGATTATATGCGCAGAATATCTCCTAAATGTCTTCACTTCGGAGAGGGCCTCCTTAGGGTCCTTCCTCTATAGGAGGCCTCCTAACGACATTCTTTGTATAGGAGAGCTCCCAGAATTCTTCTATTCTTAAAAAGTCTCTTAAAACCCATCATCTGCTCAAAGCCTTCTATTCGTAGAAGGCCTCCTAAAGGTCTTCTATCCATAGAAGGCCTACTAACGGTCATCTATATGTAAAAAAAACTTCTAAGGGTCTTCCAAACGTACAAGATTTCTTGATGGCCTTCCATGCGCATGTTTTCTAATTCAATCTCCAATTGATCTTGTTTCTGTGCAGACCAATATTTAATTTCCAATGGCCATCAAAATCCTGTTTCCAGAAAATAAGTACATAGCACCAACATGCCCTCTAAAGACATGCATGCTCCAATTTTCTTTCGTATCTATTTCCCATAAAAGTGGTCTTTGTGTGGTCCTGTCGATCATTTCTTCTAACTCATCATAATTTTTTTTTATTGCCTATTTTATTTCCCACTTTCTTATTGAAAATTGTTTTTCCCTGGAACCGCAAAGTGCCTTTTGACATGAATTCCTAACCGGAAGAATAATTAAATTAAGATAACAATCTTTGAAAGAACACCTTTCGGTTTGTTTTTTGTTGTTTTTCTTTTATTTTTATGGCTAACCATCCATAAACAAAAGTATAGAAAGAAATTAAAATTACATTTATACGCCTGTCAAAGATTATCTCTCGTTCACAAAGTGCCAGTGAAAAGTGTTTATTTGAACACATCTAATGTTCGTTTTTCCTTTGGTCTAGGCACACGGCGATATTGTGGCATATACATGTTCATACTCGTATCTCCATCATCCATATTGCAATTGTACAGACAGTGCTACGTGATAATTAATATACCATGCCATGTAAAACATTATCAACATGAAATGATCTACACCTACAAGTGCTGTGGATGGAGGAGAATGAGAGAGAGAGCGAGGACAATGGTAAACATATAGTATGTTGTACGAGCATGAATTCACTTCGGATCAAATATTCATAATGTTTGTCATACTTGTTGCCAGGCAATGTGGAAAATCCCAAACCTCATCAGGGGATGACTGAATTTCATTTCCCAGTACTGCTCACACACACACAAAACACAATTCACATTTATTAGTTAATTATAAAAACATAAAGATATTTCAAAGAAGACCATAATTTTGTCCCCATGTTAAGCAGGTGGATGGATGAAGTGACGACTGAGTGGTGTAGGAATGAATGAATGCCGACTACGTGATTTCTTTTGTAGTACCACCAAGAATGAAAAAGAGGAAAATAAATGGAGACAGTAGCAGGTTTAGGTGAGTAGAAAAATATAATTAAGAAAGGTACCTAAGGTTTGTCTAGTTTATAGAAGGCGAAAATTTATTTTTAGATTTTGAGACAAGAGGGGGATGAGAGCGCACGTAAATAATGCACGATGACAAGGTCATTTGATTTTGGTAGAGGAAATATGACCTGAACTTTAGACTGAAAAGAGACAATTTTCGTCACTCACTGTGACAGGATTCATTTTTTTCATAATTTGAATAGAAACTCACATGAATTTATAGGTATTCTTCTATTGCCGCCAATTCCAACACTGTGGGGAGAGGTAGCCGTCATTATTATTCGCAAAGCCAGCCACTTGTTACAGAAGGACTACATATCCGATTAGCCTTTCCCCCTTTCTACTTAAGGCTCTTGAAAGGTTGTCGGACGTGGAAATCACATCATATATTGGGTGTGAGTTAGTTACTCGACATAGAATATGCCGTCAACAGTGTGATCTGGGATCCATTTATAAATTCTAAAAAGTTTAAATGAGACATCTATTCGGATTGACATGAATGAAAGAGTATTTTTGGTAATAATAATGAGCTTCAGCATTTGCGAATGCTCCATTAGGACGTCCGTCACCAGAGACGTTCTGTTGTCCTGGCTTTAGCTTTTGTTGATAAAAAAAACTTCACTTCAGCTTCAACAACTCTGTCCCTACACCCTCTCTCTCTCTCTCACTCTCTCTCTCTCTCTATTTCTCTCTCAGAGGTAATTACTAGCAACTTGCTGCTCCTAAGGCAATAAAGTTATTCTCCAACAAATCCAAGAAAGGTAGCGAGTGTAGATCTGCCTTGGAGAATATTGGGAGGGTCATTGCGTTTTGGTAACAGAAGACTCTAATATAAAAGAAATGAAATGACTGATAAGTTAGTTTGGGGTGGTCTCTCAATCTACCTATATTAAACCACAACTCTGCCGCTATATCGGCAAACTCAAAAATTCTTTCGGAAGAAAACAGTTGTATTTGGTCTCTAACTTCAGATCGAAAATTAAACCGGAGATAAATATTGTTGCAGGAATCATTATTGGTTACTGTCCAGCCCAAGCACTGGGAGGAGAATGCTATTGAATTTTGCAGACTATGTGAAGATGAGGAAAGCTGCAGCCGATTTTTCAATCAGAGATATTGAATTGACCTCCCAATCCTCGGGCAGGGAACTTACAAACTTGGTCAACTTCTATAATGGTTAAGCGGTAGACTTGTAACACCTAACTCTTACGATTGTCTTTTTTATATTCTACTCTGTATATCTCCTCTTTTATCAGGATTAACCTAATGGAAACGAAATCAAAATTTAACCTAACTCTTAAAATGGCGACATGCAAAAGATTCTATGAAAACTTTTTTAAGCTTAGAGACCTATAAAAAGTTTTACAGCTTGGAAGATTTATAAAAGGCCTTCCTTAGGTTAGAAAGGAAATTTGCCTATGGAAACCCCCCAAAGGTCTTCTTACCATAGGATGACTTCTAACCCTACAAGACCTGATAAATTTCCTCGAACCCTTCTATGGTTCAAAGAACTTTATCAGATCTTCTAAGGTTTGAAGTCATCCTACAGATCTTTGGAGAAGAAGTCTTCCTACAGGTCTCTTATAGATAGAATATCCGCAGAGGATATCACAAAGGTCTTATTATTACTAGAAAACCTGTCAACCAATCATTGACATGTATAGAAGCCCGGATAATTTTAACAATAGAATACCCTTGAAAGATATGCTATTTTTAGAAGACCAGTAAACCATCTATAGATCGAATATAAGTGGAAGCTTTTCTCTCTCTAAAAATAGTCGACCTAAAAAGGTATTCCGTCCATCGAATACCAATAAAAACTCATGTCAGAGTTATAATATATAAATAACCAGTCCGTGTAGTAGGAGGAGACCAATGAACCACATAAGATTATATTACAAACTCTTTGGTCCACAGAAGACATAATAAACTTCTATATCTACAAAATTATTGTGGAAGGTTCTTATTTTTGATTTTTCTGTATTTGGAAGCCCACACAGGAATTAGTAAAAACTTGCTTTTGAAGACTTGTTGAAAACTTTCTATTTTTTACAGAGTTTATAGCTCTTTTGTCTAGAAAAAAAATTTTATGCGTTTTATCCCGCGATAAGTCTTTCACATTTTATCTATAAATTTACCTTTTAGTTGAAGAAGAAATTACCAGACTTATGAAAAAAATCTATTGAAGTCATCCTTAAATATGTTTGATGTGGTAATTTCGCATTTCGGCTCGATATTCATGTTCTACCTATAGAGCAGAGATTTCTTGTCGGTAGTTTTTTAGGTATTCTTCTCCCTATTTGTTGTCAACAAGTATCAATTAGTCATGTAAAAAGGGGGTTTCAAAGAATTCCCTGAGATAAATATTTGCTTAGAATAACAAAAAATATTTTCAAAAGAAAAAGCAACACTTTTGAAAACGAGGAAAACATTGTAAACAGTCTTCAAAATTGTGTTGTCAATATTAAACAAAAGACTTAAGACACAAACTTCATCGTCACACAGCAACAAGTTCCTCTTGTGGCATCAGCTTATGCAGGTATGTGTGCTGGATCATAAAGCAATCAATATTCTCAGGCGAACTCATCTAACCTAATTCTTTGGACAGCGCTCTCGCACACACATACAACAGCAGCAACATACAAAGCTTACAAAACAAACCACAAAGTTGGTTCACCCAATGGCGCTGACCATGTTCGATGTTGCAAGTGGAGATCACGTTGATGATGATGATGACGACAAAGATTGGTGTGATGTTAAGCAGTCATCAAGTTTTTTTCCACCTCCTTCTGCTTTGTGTTTTGAGCATTTACAAGACCATTGATGTAACCTGCCATTGAATCACAGCAATTAAATTACAAGTATTGCCTGTTTTTCCCTCAAGTTTTCACTGCTTAACAAGAAGTCGAACATTACAAAAATCAAATAAAATAAAAAAAAAAACAAAACTTGGCAGAAATCGAAGAAGATGAAAACTCGTAAAAAAATCTAAAACAATAAATGCCGCTTCTCAAATGCCAATAACAAAGATTATCACCATCATCGCCGTCCGAGAAATGGGGGGAGGGAAAACAACAAAAATTAAACATTGACAAGTTGCTGTTCTTGTTGTTATTGTCATAGTTGTACTTTCTAGATTCTTGTTATTGTTGTTGGTGTTCTTCATCGTCTTTTTCATTGTTGTCGTCTTGTGATCTCTTCTCTATGAAAAATGCCGCTTAAGGACAACACAGCATTAGTTCGACAAACAAACAAACAAATAAACAATCCGACTAACCTGCCAACAAACATCATTTCTAAGCCAAACACCACCACACACATACTCGTGCAAACAACTATGAGCTGATCTTGGCTGGTTTAAAGCAAAGCACTGTGAATACATGTTAGAAGCGGCCACAAATAATGAGTGGAGAAAGCAGCATAAAACCAAAACCAAGACAACGGCAACAAATCTTTCTTTTCAGAGGCTCTTCTCTGGGGGATCGCGTTCGTTTGCTTTGGTTGGAGTTACATTCATAGTTGGTCTTTTGTTGGATTACTGTTTGTTTCGAACATGTTCCATGCAAGCCATCATCATTAGAAAGAGAAAGAACGGGGGGAATGAATTTCTCTTAGCGGTATGACCGTAAAATATATGTCGACAAGCCAACATTTTTTCTACTCCATCGTCGTCGTCTCCGTTGTGTTTTATGCGATTTTCACAACTCAATTTTTATTTTGGGATTACAAGGTTTGATGGCTGAAGGCTGCTGGCTGGATAGTTGGACTGACTGACTGACTGACTGGCGGTAGTGTTTGAATTGTTTTTCTTTTCCCCACTGCTTTCATTTCCTCGTGTCTTGTGACGGTGTCGAGTACGGTCAGAACACTGGCATGCGTTAAAGAAATAAGACGTCGTCTATCCATCCAAGAGAAAGATAATAAACCACATTTTTCAGTGATCGCGGAGCGTTCGTTCGGTTAAAAAGACAAAAGTCTGGTCGGTCGTCAGCAAGTCAACTGTTAAGTGATTTATAAAGAACTAAATAAAAGAATAATGACGGTCGTTCGATCATATGACTAACATGCAGATGTAACTAAGAAAAGTTTGAGAAATATTTCAAATAAGGTCAGCAAGGAATCCATGAAAAAACATCTGATTTATTGTGAGATCCAAAGGTGTGTGAAATTGTGTTTTTAAAGCTGAATCATGTGCAAAATTATTAAATTTTAAAGTGTAACAAACTTGTTATGATTTCGGAATGGTTTAGAAATATTTATTGAAGATAAATTCAGTTTTTAAAAATTTCAAATCTAACACAGTTTTTAAAATTCAATAAAAAAATTAAGAATGGTATAAAAACAATATTGGAATGTTGGAAAAATTTATTTTTAATGCAGAACAACACAGTCACCAAAAAACGTACTGAACAGCAAACAGTGATTAAAAACAAGATTTTGGAAAAATAACTAATAACTAAATATTGGTGAAAAACATGATCAAGAACAGCGTTCAAAAACAGTTCTCCGAATCATTGTTAAAAATGTGATCTTCCTTGTCAACGATCATTAATATATTAAAAAAAAAAAAATAAATTTGAATTAAAATAATGCAGCTCCAAAAATGACTATGGATACAAATTAGAATGGATCTGAATAAAATATTTCAAAGAACTGAATATAATTTTCAACAGATGTTGATATTTCAAAATCCAATTACCTA
Organism: Musca domestica; assembly: GCF_030504385.1. NCBI lineage: Eukaryota > Metazoa > Arthropoda > Insecta > Diptera > Muscidae > Musca > Musca domestica. The sequence goes on along the minus strand of NW_026712114.1, from coordinate 29,358,807 downwards.
TTTTCTTTTTTTAAAAAATTCGATATAGAAAATTTTAATTTTTTAGAAAAGATTTCCGACAAAATTTATATACACAAAGGATATCAAAGAATTTTAGTTAAAACATATTTTTCGGAGAATCTAACTGGAAAATTTAACAACAAAATTAGTACCCAACAAAATCCGTAGATGCGAGCTGTAAAATTTTAATGAATATCAGTCATATAAGTAGGACATATAATTCGATTTCTCTGAGTTGTGTAATAACGGAACTATAAAAAACTGAATCTGAAAAACGTATTAAGATATTTTTGTAATACAGCAACATATATGCTTTTATATAAAAATTGTGAGATATTTTTCCTGAATGCACCCCTCCAACCTCAAAATATTAAATTCCTATTTAACACAGTCAGTATAAAAAAATCTTATTGACCTACATTCCCATCCAAATAATCTAAAATGGATATAATCTAAGTCAGTAAAGAAATTTTAAAGCTGTTGAAACAATTGCGGCCTAACATATCATATACAGGGTGAGATATAAAAACTGCAACAAAGTCAAACGCAATAATATTTATATATTTTTTTTAATTTTATTGAATGAAAGGAAAAAATGTCGGAAATAGCATCAAATTTTAGAATAAGTTTAGATTTGTTCGAATTGGTCACCTTTGGCACGAATTATGGCCTTCAAACGGTCCGAATGTAAATCTGCGGTATTTGGCCCATTCCCGGCAAAGCGCTTGCTTGAGGTGGTCGACACTTTGGTAATTTTTAGTGCCAACCTTGCTTTCCAAAATACTACAGACACAATAGTCCAACGGATTGGTATCCGGAGATTTTGGTGGACATTGTGCGCTGGAAATGAAGCGAAATGGCGCGTGTGGCAAAAATGTTTGCGAGCCCAAGGCTTTAATACACCCTCTAGAATATTTTCGTGATAATATTCGGCATTTATACAGCTTTTCCTGAATGGACTATTGTAATATGATATGGGAAATTTTTCGTGATCGATTCCGATTCCCATACAAATCTTTACGTTTATTGTGCAACAAATATGTTCTATCAGCTAAAAAGGGATGACGACTTTTGTTCTTTCTCTACTAGTTTAGTATCTATTTTAAAAGTTCAGATTTTCACAAATTCAGAACAATATTCTCATAATGTCGAAGGTTTGATAATTTCTGTTTTGAATATACAAATTTTACCTAGCTTTATGGACGGATATGTTTTTAACCTATTTGCAGAAACGGCTATTTAAAAATAAAGGAAATTTGCAGATATACAGAAAATAAGATACTTAGTAGAACAAGACATTGGATTGGTCCGTCAAGTTCATCTCCTACAAAGGGTACCACTCTTTCTGGTACCTCTCCCTCATGAAATTCAAAATGACATGAATTTTTAAAATTGGCACATCCCAATATTTCTAGCAACACCAGATCTGATAAGAATTCTTATAATTAGCAGTCTCATAATATGTCAAAAAGAAGTAAACTAATATTTCCACCTTTTTCTGGTACCTCTACGCCAAAAATTTTAATATTTTTAAAAGTAGGTCGAACTTTTAATACCCTCCTCCATTGGGAAGGAACTTAAAATTTTTCAAAAAAAGTGCCGAGAATTACCCCTTATCGATATATGGGGACTATACGAAGACGTGGACCTGTACACGAAATTTTTTGTCATAGGCTGTAGTACCCATTACGAACTTTAAATATGAAAGTTTAAGTAATTCCGTAAATAATGTCGCAAAAATCATGAAAATACCTACTATCGGGAGGTACCGTCATATGGGGGCTATACGAAGACGTGGACCTGCATACGAAACTTTTTGCCATAGGCTTTAGCACCCATTAAGATCTTCCAATACGAAATTTGAAACGATTCCGAATATCGGGATGTTCCGTGATATGGGGGCAATACGAAACGTGGACCTGCATACAAAAATGTTTGTCATAGGCTGTAGTACCCATTACGAACTTTAAATATGAAATTTGAAATAATTCCGGTAAATAATGTCGCTAAAGTAATGAAAATACCGAACATCGGGAGGTACCGTTATATGGGGGCAGTACGAAGAGGAGGGCCTGCATACAATTTTATTGGTAATAGGCTGAGGTAGCCATTAGGAACTTTAAATGCGAAATTTGAAACGATTCCGGTGAATAATGTCGCAAAAATCTTTAAAATACCGAGTATCGGTATTGTTATAAGAGGGCTATACGAAGACGTGGACCTGCGTATAAAAATTGGGTTTAGTGTCCATTACGAATTTCAAATACGAAATTTAAAATAATTCTGGTAAATAATGTCGCTAAAATCATGAAAATGCCGAATATCGGTATATCCATACAATGCTCCCCCATTGGAACTAAAAACTTATTGTGACCTTCATGTACCAATTTTTCGACAAATCCGCGGAAAAATGTTACGAAAATCATCAAAATACTGAATATCAGGGGCTACCGTTATAAGAGGGCTATGCGAAGACGTGGACAAAGGCTTTTGTGCCCATTACGAATTTCAAATACGAAATTTAAAATAATTCTGGTCGCTAAAATCATGAAAATGCCGAATATCGGTAAATCCATACAATGCTCCCCCATTGGAACTAAAAACTTATTGTGACCTTCATGTACCCATTTTTAGAAAAATCCGTGGAAAAAGGTTACGAAAATCATCAAAATACTGAATATCGGGAGGTGCCGTTGTATGGCGGCTATACCAAAACGTGGAGCGATATATCTCATTTTCAATACCAACCAGACACAATACACATTGTTCAGCCAAATTTTGAAGCTCTACGTCAAATAATGTGGGCTATATCGTGATTTCAACGGACAGACGTATATTGTTAAATCGACTTAGCATTTTATGGTGAACATGAATATATATACTTTATGGGGTCTACGACGGATGTTACAAACGGAATGACAAAGTTAATATACCCTTCTTTTCAAGGTGGAGGGTATAAAAAAGTGAAGGTCGATTATTGCTGTGCACAACCGCCATCAGAAACATCATCATTTCATTCCAAGAACATAACACTTCCGTATTAAAAAAAAGAAGAACTACAAGACACTTGTACAAAAGAAGACATAACAACGTCAATGACATTTAAACAAGCAATAACATCACATCATGTCATGTCACTGCAGCCAATGCTTGTTTGAACAATTTCAAGTTAATTTGGTGAAGGTTGATTTTTGGAGGGATTCAATTTGCCAAGAACCCGCATGTTAGGTAGCAACGACAACAAAGTTTCCTCTTGAGTCTTTCTTTTCGTTCTTGTCAAAAAGAGAGACTTAAAAAGGTTCTTCCAAATGTCCATATACATATAAGTATACGACATGTAATTTCCTGCAAAAATTGTAGTAACCAACCACATCCGTGCAGAAGATGTGCTGTTGTTACTGTTCTAAATGGTTTTGTCTTCGTTGTTGTCTTTTTTGTTCCTCTTGTTATTAATGAGGTGAGTGTGTTACAAACGGCTTTTGAAGTCACCTCACAAAAAACGTGGGCCATATGAACTTGCCTTTTGTTTTCTTTCATAACAGTTCTCTGCAGCCGATCTGACTCTCCACTATGTTTTCGGCGTTTTTGTTTTTGCCATGTTTTGGTCCATGCAAACATAATCATACATAAATGTACCGTTCGTTTTTCGTATTTTCCAAAGTTCTTCAACATTATAAATAATATCTGAGACAGAATCCGCCAAAGAGAACTCGAATAGAAGAATTCCTATGGCAAAATATGAGCGCTACCGCCGCCAACAACAATCGCCATTTCTCCCATAACTGAGCCACACGTTAAAAGAACAAGAACAATGTAATTCTATATGGAGAACATTATTGGGTGAACAATGGTAGTAACACGCCACCAACATGCTAGCCCAAAAACAGAAAACAAAAATAAAAACAAGAACCCCACCAAAAGCAGATGAAGAAGAAAAAAAATAACATTGAACTTTGGCGTTTAGATCTCTTTTCAGTTATTATTGCGGCTTTTATTCTGGCCTGACGATGCTGTTGCTGCGGCTGCTACTTTGCTGCTGTTGTTACAAATGGCTTTATGTTTGGTATTTGTAGTTATTATGACTTTGAATTGCTGGATGTCCAGCTAGCTAGCTAGCTAGCTGTATGGCTGGCTGGATGGCTGGTAGTGTGACCCTTATTAGCAAAAGGCCCCAAAAGTTAATGTCGCCCATTAGCCCCTTTATGTGTTTTCAAGATTGAAACATGTGGTTTTCTATTCCTGGTCTTTGTTGTTGGCCAACTTGAATGCCTGACTTGTTCTCTGCCTTTATATTTATGGCCAATGACCTGACATCCAGAACTATAAATGGCCTTGTAATTTTATGTAATTTTTTTCAAGTTACCATTTTTATGGCGGGCATTTTATTTTCATAATAAGCGAAGACATTATCAAATTGGTTTGCTTAGCTGAGGGACATGAGGGAAAATTTGTCAAAACGGAATAAACAGCCTGATAAAGAGCAAGTGCGAAAAAAAATTGCAGGACATAATATATAAGGCGGTGGTTTTATATTAATGTGGAATAGTTAATAGCAAAAAAATACAACGGTTTTTATCAAGAAGGGTGTTAAAAGTCAATAATGTAAGCTGACCTCCAAATTTCTTCTCTCCTTTATTGGAAGGCTTTCAAAAGCCTTATCTTACCTTGTTCCTTAAAAGAGCTCTATGGCTTTTCTAAATAAAAAAAGAATTAGAATACCGCCAGCTGTTCTATGATAGAAAACCACATGCTCTTCTCCACTAGATGGAAGATCACCGGCTCTTCTATAGGTAGAAGATCTCCTGATTTTCTCCTGCTCTTCTACAGACAGAAGACCACCTGCTCTTCTACAGATAGAAGACCACATGCTCCTCTACAGATAGAAGACCACATGCTCTTCTACAGATAGAAGACCACATGCTCTTCTACAGATAGAAGACCACATGCTCTTCTACAGATAGAAGACCACATGCTCTTCTACAGATAGAAGACCACATGCTCCTCTACAGATAGAAGACCACATGCTCCTCTACAGATAGAAGACCACATGCTCTTCTACAGATAGAAGACCACATGCTCTTCTACAGATAGAAGACCACCTCCTCTTCAACAGATAGAAGACCACCTGCTCTTCAACAGATAGAAGACCACCTGCTCTTCAACAGATAGAAGACCACCTGCTCTTCAACAGATAGAAGACCACCTGCTCTTCAACAGATAGAAGACCACCTGCTCTTCAACAGATAGAAGACCACCTCCTCTTCTACAGATAGAAGACCACCTGCTCTTCTGCAGATAAAAGACTAACTGCTCTTCTACAGATAGAAGACCACCTGCTCTTCTACAGATGGAAAATCACCTGCTCTTCCTCAGATAGAAGATCATCTGTTCTCCATTAGAAGACCACCGGCCCACACCATTAAAGCTTTTTTTACTTTTCGAACCATTTTTGCTGATGTTGCTGTTTTTTCGTCCACTTCCTTGTAACGCTCACGGTAACGAGCGATGGTACGGGACACAAAAGATTAATTTACATTTAATTGCTGGAGTGCTCTAACGACAGTCACTTGTGGTTTCCAGCCAAATATAAAGAAATAACACTATTACGGCTGAATTCCATCACGAACAACTTTTTTTCTGGAAAATTCTCACCAAAATGTTTTTGTACGCTTGTAAATAATATAATGAGCTGTCACTGCAATAATTTTAACAGCTTTCGGACGAGAGGCTCAGAAATGGAAGCAGTCTGAAGTTGGTTGCAGTTTTTTCATATCACCCTGTATGGTAGAAGGCCACCTGTTTGTATTATACTAAAAGGTCATCTGCTCTTCTTTGAAAGGGAATACTGGACTTAAACATACTAGAAGAACATCTACAACATAAGAAGGGCAGATGGTATCTTAATGTATGCCAGAAAAAAATAGACATCTATATTTAAAGCTGTATCTATTATCTAAGGGGACCATTTTGACTTCTTTTGTTTTTGAAGTCTTCTATAGTAAACGATTTTTTATGTTAGAGGATCCTTAAAACAAAATTTTAAATATTGGATTAAAAAAGAAGATAAAACCACAACACAACCTGTTTCCCACTGAAAATCTAGGAACCACAAAAAACCTAACTTCCTTAATAGCTATTGTCAAAAAGCACACGCCTATCATTAGAGTAGATTTAATGATGCTGCTGGTGGTGTCTATGCAAAACAAGTGAGACCACACAGCGCTGGTGTAGCTCAAATTTCACAAAAGCCCCCCCCCCCCCCCCCCAACCGAAATTGATAAGCAAAATAAATTGTTCAACATTAATTTCAATAATGCCTCATATTTCACACACACTTACATAGCTCATATTCTAGCCCCACTTGTTGGTTGGGTACATAACCAAATATTAACCATGATTGATTAATCTTTGATTTTATTTTTTTGCTTTCTTGTTCTTTCATAATTTTTCAGAACACTTTTGACTAACAAGACTTCAAATCAAAGACGGCCCAAGAAGTAAAAGAACCTGCGGTCAAGATATCGGATAGCAGAGAACGCTTCAGAATCAGGTATGTGTAATCTAAGACAACATTAAAACTCATCCACCTCCTCCTGTGTGTGTGTGTGTATAGAACCCAAACATTAAAATCCATTTAAATTTATATCATCTAATAAAAAAAAACAACAACAACAACACAATACAAAGACCATCAAATCAAAGGCAACATTCTAAACAGTTTACGCCGCGTCGATGGTCCAAATCTTACCTTAGGCTTTGGTTTGAATGTTGTGCTGCAACAAGTTTGTTTAGTTGTTGTTGCGTGAGCCATAACGATATGGCAACCTCATGTTACGGCTGTCGCCAGCCCATGCAGCAGCATGAAATCTAAACTTGTAACCCTAACTAGGCTTAGTTTCCATTTTGTTTGTTATTTGTTTTTTGTTTTTTATCTAGCTCTCCACCCATGGTCCGAACGAGTCGACGTTCGAACAAACTGTCTAAACCAGAACACTCAAAAAATATTTCTAGTTTGTCGATAAACAAATTATCTTAATCAAACTAACGAGGCAAAAATAGGTGGAGGTAGAAATAAAAACAATGCCACAGCCAAATAGAAAAAGAAAACACCAACTGACAAACCCCGAAAAATAAAGATCTGCTACCTAAATATTTGTTTAAATGGGCGAAAAGCGTAGCAAACACACACACACACACTAGCTTTGAAATGTGTTCGAGATTATTTGTGCGGATCCAACGAAATTCAACAAACGAATCATGGAAAATATATTAAATTTTATTGTCGGGAAAAGAAAAAAAATCACAACAAAGAATAACAGGAAGAAACAGAACCAGGAACACACGCGCTGTCTATAAAGCTCCACACGAAACCTTTGAAGGAAGAAAGACCAAACCTTTGCTGCTATCAATAGATTGAACACATATTTGTTTTGTGTTGGGAAACACTAAAGAAAAAAGGAAATCTCTTCAAAGAGGACGTTAGTCTAGATTGTTCGTGTGTTATTGAAGATGAGTTGCTAGAGGACATTGAATAGATGTAAATACCCAGCAAACAATGTGTGACCTTAAAAGATTTTAAATTCGATGTTTGTTGTAATTGGAAAAACAGATTTTGATTGATTTCCAACAACATTAGACATTTATTTAATTTGGCTTTTCAGGCTCTAAGAGGATATAAACAATTTTTTTGGAGATATTCAGTGTGGGCTACAATTCAATGTTGACGATTCCTAATTGGTAGATTATGCAACCAAATATAGTGAAACCAAGTATTCCACTTTATCTTAAACTGATAAAAATTTTGAAATGTGAAAAAGCAAAAAACAAACAGATGAGTTCGGCCGGGACGAACTTTTAATACTCTCCACCATTTGGAAGGAACTTGAAAATTTTCAAAAACATTCCGAAAACTACCACTTAAATGAAACCCGTTCTATAGCACCTATACTGCTTTCGATTTTTTTTTGTCATAGGCTGTAGTACCCATTAAGATCTTCCAATACCAAATTTGAATTCCGGCGAATAATGTCGCAAAAATTCTGAAAATACCGAATATCGGGAGGTACCGTTATATGTGGCTATACGAAGACGTGGATCTGATTTGTCATAGGCTGTAGTACCCAAAACGAACTTCAAATACGAAATTTGAAACGATTCCGGTAAATAATGTCACTAAAATCATGATAATATTGAATATCGGGAGGTACTGTTATATGGGGGCTATACGAAAACGTGGACCGACATGACCCATTTACCTGCATACAGGTAAACTATTAAAGTATGCAAAATTATAGCCTTCTATCTCAATTCGTTCAAACAGACAGACGGACATCGGTAGATCGTCTTAGAATTTTACTCTGATCCAAATATTTCAAGGAGTTGCAAACAAATTGACAAAGTTAATATACCCTCCATAGAATGGTAGAGAGTATAAAAAGTTGAACCTTTGTGGGTGTAGTAAAAGAAAGACTGAACCGATAAGTTCACACCAGATCTCTGGCTAAGAGAAATGTTTAGATATACCAGGTTTGAAAATTATCACAATCTTATTTCGCAAGTTATGAGAGATGTAAATACTTAAAATTGAGTTGTTACCTGAAGGGGTAGGTCAATTTCTATCATTTTCACAACATAACTTGGGTTACTGTAAATATTGAAATATGTGAAACTTAAAGAGAGTCAGAAGATTTTTTTCGCATTTTATTATCTTAAAAATTTGACCACTTTGTGGGGGGGGGGGGTGTGTACAAGAAGGAGTGGTTCGCTAAATCACACTAAATCTTGTTCTAGTAGAAATATTGGAAAATTTGAAGATAATCGGAAAATAATTTCACATTTCATGAGAGTTATAATTTTTCAAAATTTTGACCCTTTGTGGGGCAGGTTCCAGCAGGAGTGAACCGATATATTCCATCTTCACAACATAACTTGTGTTAATTGAAATATTGAGATGTGATCCAGAAGGAGTGGACTAAAATACCCCATCTTCAGATATGACGGATACAACTAGATCAACTCCACATGTCCCGAAACGAATTTGGTCCAAACAAACATAGGTTTTAAAACCTTTACTTCGATGAGGCACATTTACCTATTCGTAGCCAAACGGCTGAGGTTATAAAAAGCAAGATGCTCTCGTATGGTACCCAGACTGGTCCTCCACTCCCTAGAAAGGGAATTAAATGTCATGAAGAGGAAGGTATTGTCAAGCCCTAGAATAACTATAGAAACATGGTCAGAACATGAGATGGAAGTTAAAGAAAAAAGGGAAAACGAGATAAGCGAGTTTTGAAGAATAGATGCAAAGCTTCCCACAATGAGCAGCAGGAGAATGGTACACTTCTTTTTACAGGTCGAGAGATCCATTTGTTTCCTGACCGATAGAAAGATATTGGCATTCTATGCCACCGACACTGTCTCGAGTATACGGAGGAGGTCATATGGCCAAGTAATTCTTGTGGAGGGCTAACAGAAACTGAAGATTAACATATCCCATTTTTACTCCAGACCTAACTTTGGTAGAAATACTAGAACGTGTGCAGTTTAAAGACAATTTGGGACTAATTGTTTTATGAAAAATCGTGGTTTTATTGGGGGAGGTACCAAAAGGAGTGTTCTCCTTTGAAATCGATCAGTCTGGCAAAACGGACTGAATTTGCAAGACTTAAAACGAATGTCCGCCAAAGATACGATTGTCTAAATACGTCTAATAAGTTTGGATGTAACTTATTTTGAGACATTAATAAAACAACTCGGTTATCATCATTGTAGATCAGACGGATCGCAAAACTGACGAAACAAGTAAACAAGTAGCTAAGTTTTTATATCCTCCATCATTTGGAAGAAACTAGAAATTTAAAAAAAAAAATCCGTCGAAAAATACCGCTCAAATGATATCCTTTATATGGGAGCTATGCGAAGACGTGTTCCTGCAAAAGTAATTTGTGTCATAGGTTGTAGTAACAGTTCCGAACTTTATATACGAAATTTTATACAAATCCGATGAATAATGTCGCAAAAATTATGGAAATACTGAATATCTAAGGGTACCGTTATATGGACGCTATACTAAAACGAGGACCTATTCAAAAACTGACGAAACAAGTAAAAAAGTAGCTAACCGAACTTTTTATACCCCCCATCATTTGGAAGAAACTTGAAATTTCACTTTCAGGGGATAAAGTGGTCACAAAGATCTCTTTGTGTAGAATTGCAGACAATGTCATTGAAATATGTGGCTAAAATCATCAAAATGCCGAATATGGAGGATACCGTTATATGGGGGCTATACGATATCGTGGACCGATACAGCCCATCTTATTTCAATGAGTTATGAACCGAATGACGAACTTAATTTACCCTCAATACTATGTATGGTGGAGGGTATAATGACAAGGTCGAGTTCGTCAGAAAAGGGTTGCCATATTAATTGTAGCAAATGAGGTTACCTTTATTGTTTTGCCATGGGTATGACATAGCCCCAAATAGCGGTGCATTCAAATCTATGTATTATAAAGGTTTTATTCTCACTTCTAAGCCAAAAAGTTTGCTATGCTGAATATTACGGTGACATGTTACACAAGCCCCCATTTCCTGTCTATTGGATATTGAAGGAATTTTCTTCGATTCTTGGATTCTTGGAATTACAGAAGACTAAAAACTATTTAACCACTTATTATATATTTTCTGGATATATATGCTCTCCTAGTAATTTTCTAGTAGGGCGTTTACAGTTTTACCCGCCCGGTTTCAATTTCATACAAAAAAGTTCACTGGACCTTGCATATGACCACCACATTGGCTAGACAATAATAATAATATAGTTTCGAAAATCTGTGTTTGTTTAACCAAACCAATCTTACACTTGTTATTGTGAACATATCTATATAAATATATACATAAAATACAATTTTCCTGTACTTCCTCAAGCTAACAATTGCCTAAACAACTAGAAAATTAGAAGAGCAACAACAAAAATGGTACGACTATAAAGAATTTTCACCGCAGGTGATTTCAGACACGGCAATGGAACAGAATAGTAAAAATAAAAAAAATCAAAAGCAAATATAAAAAACAGAAGAAAAATGGATTTTCACAAAAAAAAAAAAAAATAACAAAAATAAAACAAACAACATCATAGACAATACCAGTCATTTCGAATGCCAATCCAGTTGGAATAAGGTAACAATTTTCAAAGAGAATTGCTATTTACCAAGGTTTGTTTTGTCTTATAGGGCAATACTCCAAAACAAAACAAAAAACTAAGCCATTGCAATTCGACAAAGTTTTGATAGTCTACTTCATGCGTGCAGGGCAAACGTATTTCAAATTATAAGCTGCCATTTCCATTGCCATCATCATCAGTGGCAGCGGCACCAACAAAAATAGCATTGGGGCCGGCATCATGTCCTCCTCTTTGGGCTAAGGATTTGTTGGCGAAGTTTTTGTTGGTTTTTTCACAATCGTACGCTCGCTTGTTGTCTAGGTTATTTTGAAATGACCAATAATTTTTCCACCATTTCTATTTCGACTCATTCTGACCGCTTGTATTCTACGTCCTATACCTGCTGCCAATAACAATAATACTAATTTAACCCTATTTTATGGCTTAATTATAAAACTATGCTAGTCATAGATAAACATTTCATTTCTTGATGATTACATAGTAGACTGGCTATGGAAATCGAACAAGCCTCGTAAGGACTTGTCTTATAGATTTCTTTTTCATTATTTCATTTTGTGAAAAGTAAATCTTCAAATTTATTGTAATATGTGAGAGAGGAAATTCAAGTCCAATCTATTTCTAGATATATGAAAATCCTATATTTATTTCTTAATAAACTGTGCTGTTAATCGCAGATAAGAAACACCTGTTTCGTTCGTGGTAGCTTTACCTTAGAGAGAACATTTGAAGGTATTGATGCAATTATCATAAACACAAGACTTACGACAAACACATTTTGTTAATTATGAAATAGTGAGAATGTTGTTGTAAGAAAAAACTAATGGAAACACAAAACAAGTAAAGAAGCTGTAAGTTCGGCCGGGCCTAACTTTTATTACCCTCCACTATTTGATACAAATTTGGCAATTTCCAAAAAAAAAAAATTAAATCCGTTAAAAATTCTGTTAAAATCTTAAAAATACCGAACGCTTATACGACGACGTGGACCTGCATAGGCAACTTTTGTCATAAGTTATTACAATAATGAAATGCGAAACTTGAAGAAAAATCAAAATGCCGAATATCGGGCGGTACGGTATATGGGGGCATACGAAGACGTGGACCTACATGGCCCATTTTCTGTTTTATGCTGCAGTATCTATTACGAACTTCAAATACCAAATTTGGAACGATTCCGGTAAATAATGTCGCTAAAATAATCAAAATACCGAATATCGGGGGGTACCGTTATATGGGTGCTATATGAAGACGTGGACCTACATGGCTCATTTTTTGACTTAGGGTGAAGTATCCATTACGAACTTCAAATACCAAATTTGAAACGATTCCGGTGAACAATGTCGCTTAAATCATCAAAATACCAAATATCGGGGGGTACCGATATATGGGGCCTACACGAAGACGTGGACCTGCACAGATAATTTTCTGTCTTAGGCTGTAGTATCCATTACGAACTTCAAATGCCAAATTTGAAACAATTCCGGTAAATAATGTCGTTAAAATCATCAAAATATCGAATATCGGGAGAAACCGTTATATGGGGGCTATATGATAACTTAGACCTACATGGCCCATTTACGAACATAACCTGCTTACTGGCAAAATATACATGCGTGCAAAATTTTAGCCTTTTATCTCAATTTGTTCGAAAGATAGCGTGATTACAACAGACAGACAGACGGACATGGCTAAATCGTCTTAGAATTTTACGCTGATCAAGAATATATATATACTTTGTTGGGTCTGGCATGAGTATTTCGAGGAGTTACAAACGGAATGACAAAATTAATATACCCTCCATAGTATGGTGGAGGGTATAAAAAAATTATAGGAACATTTGAAAAGGGAGCTAAAAATTGGCTGGAACCCATAATTTGGGGTGGCTAAATTCACTAATGTTTGGGATGACGTTTTCTGCTCAATAAGACCTGTATCCATTTTTTTTTTTTAGAGGTTGGGAATGATCCTCAAATTCCCACATAGACAAAAGAGCTAAACAGTTGCTTCGCTTGGCCGAAAGTGTTGAACTGCCGAATTTGGTTTTCTCCGATGAGAAAACATTCGTTGTCCAGCATTTTGCTCGCTCTCCGCTCGTATTGTTCGACCGTGACATCAGAATTAATGCCGAAAAATATTCTGGAAGCTGTATTAAGGCCTTGGGCACACAAACCTTTTGGCCGCAGACCTTGGGCATTTCAACAGGATTCAGCACCATCGCACTCAGCACGCGCCAACCAAGAATGGTTACAAAATGAAGTTCCTCGCTTCATTTCCAGCGCACAATGTCCACCAATCCGTTGGCCACCAATCCGTTGGACTATTGTATCTGGAGTATTTTGGAAAGCTAGGTTGGCACTAAAAATACCTAAGTGTCGATCACCTCAAGCAAGCACTTCGCCGGGAATGGGCCAGAATACCGCAAAGAGAAGTAAATCTTTTGTAGGAATATTTTTCATATAAATGACCACTAGGGGTCGTCTTTAAATCTTCGTTACATACAATCTTATGTAGTTAACCACCAGCAGTAGTGGAATCCTTTAACTAAATTTTGGCTTACCGACAAAATTTCGATAAAATTAAAACTCAAAAATCTTGGATAAAGTTCACAGCACTTCCGCTATGAATAGTGTTTAGCAGCTACTTTATTTTGGTCGCTAATTTGCCGAAATTTAGAAAAAATTTGAATTTTACCGATTATTTTTGGTAAATCTAGAAATGAATTAGAGAATCGAACTAGGAAAATCTTCTTAGCATAGAATATCAATAGACATTCTCGTTATATTGAAGAGCAATAAGGTTTTATTTAAGCAAACGGTTAAAGTTCTCTTTGTATCGAAGCTCCCTAAAGTCCACATTTATGTAGAAGATCACATGTAATCTTCTGCATTTAGAAGGTAACATCATTCATTATTTATTTTAGTAGACGAATATTCGCATATTCATGTCACATTCCCTTCAATCACCCAACTTTTGTAAATTGTAAATTTTTCCATTTTTGTATCGATTTTCTGTTTTCTCCAACTTAAATTACCTTTACTAATGTCATTCCAACGAAAATCGCTGAAAACACAAACACTCACTCATACCCCTAAGCATTACACCTTTCAAATATGGGTAGCAATGTCTAAATCATTCCCAGAGGCCTAGGCATTTTAAAAGTATTTAACTGAAAAAATATTTACCTACATTTTGTTCTTGGACCTGAAGTGCAAACTGTCACCTCTCACTCCCTTTGTTTCGCTTTCAGAGGACGGACCTTTTTAATGTCTTAACCATATTACATTAACCTAAAACCTGAAGAAAGAATAAAGAACAAGAAAATGTGTCTATTTGCTAAGTAACTTTTGTTTGATGAGTTAAGTTTTTCTGCGTTCGAAAAAAAGAAGAAGGAAAAAAAAACCGATTTGGAATGCCTGAGGGGTCCATAGTGTACCTACCTATCTATCTGTCTGTCTGTCTCTGTATACATAAATATGTCTTACAATGTTTATGTTTATTTTAAGACAAAGATGCGTTCTTTTTTGTTTTGTGATGTGAGTGTGACATGACAGATACTAAAAATACATGCAAATGTAGGTAAATGTTCGAAGAAGAACAGATAATGTGGATATTAGGGTTAGTCTCGTTTGAGAAATATTTATTGCTAAGCTGTCAAAGTGATGATTTCGCTTTAAGATGATCTGGTATGCCAAAAAAATACGCTCTTTTTTCTATTTTTTGTTAAAAGTGATAAATTAAAAAAAATATGAATGTGTAAACTTTCACATTCAAAGTTCGAACTTTCACTTCCACCCCAATGTCCATACATCATCATTTTTACCCGTTGCCATTGATATGAATTTATGTATATCCTGCTGACTCATTAGCACATTTACTGAATGTTGACTATGGCATAGTTAAAGCTGAGTGTAATTTCATTGATGATGCATAACTACATGCATGTGTGTGTATGTGTCTCAACTGATTGACACTTTCAAAAGCAAAAACTCAATTTTCAAAATGTCCAATATATCTGTCTGGTCACGCTTTGTGTCTTCAGGTGGATATTAGCATTTAAATGGTAAAGGTAAAGATCTGTGCAATAAAGGCAAGGCTAGGTTCAACCTACTCATAGTAGATGACACAGGGAAAAATTTATTTTATAATGGGGATTTGGAATGTAAGCGAAGAGGAACGATCGTTATAGACATTATATACCAATATCGTTTATACGAGGTCCTAACAGGTTCTTGGACAATTAAAAAACAAAGGACATACAATTTTTCTGGTAGTAAGAACATCTTTTGGCCAATTCATAGCCAAATCTTTAATTTCAAAAAATATTTAGTAAATGCTGTGTCATGGCAATGAGTAAACGGAGACTACAAGAGGAATTTTTTCATTTAAAAGGACTCTAGTGGTAGTCATCATATGAAAGACCACAGGAGGTAGTTTTCATTAAAAAGTCCACAAAAGGGACCTCCTTCATATAAAAGATTTCTAGAGGTATTTTTTAATAGAAAACTACAAGAGGCTTTTCCAAGGGCCACTAGAGGTATTCCTCATAAAACAGATCACTAGAGGTCTACTTCATGTAAAGAGGTCTCTCTTGTATACGAGGCTACAGGATAACGTCCTCATTATAAAAGATAACTTAGAGAATAGCCTTCATAAAACGACCAGAAGATATCGCCTCTATATCTATTGAATACTGTGTCACGGCATTGAGTAACCGGAGACCGCAAGGGGGATTTCTTCATTTAAAAGAACACTAGTGGTAGTCTTCATATGAAAGACCACTGGAGGTAGTTTTCATTTAAAAGTCCACAAAAGACACCTTCTTCATCTAAAAGATTTCTGGAGGTATTTTTTAATAGAAGACAACAAGAGACTTTTCCATGGGCCACTAGAGGTATTCCTCATATAGAAGACCACTAGAATTCTACTTCATGTAAAAAGGTAATCTCTACAGGCCATCTCTACATAGAACTACACTGAATGTATTATCCGCTGAAGGTCTTCCACCACAAGAGGCCTCTCTTATATGCGAGGCAACAGGATAACTTCATCATTATAAAAGATCACTTAGAGAATAGCCTTCATATAAACGACCACAAGGTGTCGCCCCTATATAAAAGACCACAAGAATACGTCTATTGACAGGGTGAGATAAGAAAAACTACAACAAAGTCAAACGCCATAATTTTTACATCTCTTTTTTAAATTTTATTAAATTAAAGCAAAAAATGTCGGAAATTGCATCAAATTTTAGAATAGGTTTAGATTTGTTCGAATTGGTCGCCTTTGGCATGAATTATGCTCTGCGGCATTCTGGTCCATTCCCGGCGATTTTTGTATCCTGAGATTTTTGTGGCCATTTTGCGCTGGAAATGAAGCGTGGAACCTTATTTTGTAACCATTCTTGGGTGGTGTGTGCTGAGTGCGATGGTGCTGGGTCCTGTTTGAATGTTCAAGGTCTGCGGCCAAAATGTTTGCGTGCCCAGGGCTTTAATACACCCTCCAGAATATTTTTGCGATAATATTCGGCATTTATTTTGATTAATACGAGCGGAGAGCGACCATCGGCTGTTATGGCGGTCAATACCACCACCATGGCCGGGGCTTGAGTTCTGGTGGTCAACCGAAGGTGCACATTTTCAGCTGACCTCTTTGGCAAGTAAACACGATCATTTTGTTTGTTTTAAAACTGCTGGACCACGAAT
The DNA here is from genome assembly GCF_030504385.1 of Musca domestica. Classification (NCBI taxonomy): domain Eukaryota; kingdom Metazoa; phylum Arthropoda; class Insecta; order Diptera; family Muscidae; genus Musca; species Musca domestica. The sequence continues at coordinate 29,341,920 of NW_026712114.1, read as the reverse complement.
GTCGAATCATCGGAGAAAACCAAAAAGTACAAAAGCATTTTGGTGAGCATTTTGCAGAAAAAGAGTTATTCGTGATGGAATTCAAGCGAGATAGTGTGATTTCTTTATATTTGGCCGGCTTTTAATAGCTGTCGGACGAGTGGCTTAGAAATGATAGCAGTCTGAAGTTGGTTGCAGTATTTTCATCTCACCCAGTATTGACTATCTGGATCCTTTGCCAAAATGCCTTTTTAACTTAAACACCTCTTTTTATTAAGAAGATTCCTACTTGGATTTAATATGAAAATACCCATCATTGCATTCTAAGCTCAATCTGCCCAGTTTTTCACCAGCATCTTTACCATCATCCCATTCTAACCAGTTTAACCAAATAAATGCCAGGTGTTTTTCTACATTCTACAAAAAAACTAAAATTAAAATCAATTGAAAACTTATTAAATTATAATAAACTTTATAAATAAGTTATACGCCCTGAAATGGGGGAAAACATGTTTCGCCCTTTTGTTATGGAATTTTAACAAGCTGCATGATATCATGGTTAACAAGACCTGATTGTCACCCGCCGAGCTTTGAACTAGACCATACATATTCTCTATTTATGTATATTATAAATACATCACCTTTAAGTACAAATATCAACAGGATTTAATAGAACCTTGTCACGAATTTAACTGAAAAGCATTATTGTATCGAATCAATGCCATACAAATATCAAAGAAACACGAGCATTTCTCTTCAATAAAATTAACAAGAAGCTATGGAAATCTAGCGAAAAAGGGAACAGCACAGCATGATCAACATAAATTTTCACACTCTCGCGATAAACAGGAGGCCTAGGGTGATGGTCTATGGCCAGCATTTCTTTTTCTTTTTTTATTGGCCAATAACCGGAGAAGAACTAAGGTCTATTGCTAATCAAATTTACATTTATCCCAAGCGCATACAGTAGTAGCAGCAGTAGGCAAGCCTCTTAATTTTGTCTCATAACTTTTCGTTACAGCACCCCACATGCATTTCGAATAAAACCTCTAAATCCAGTTAAAACATGCAACCCGGTAATATGACCGACCAACCGAAATGTGGTCAGAACATGCAATCGCAAAATTAAGTTAATATTGTCGAAGGCCTAGGTGCAACTGTGAAGAAGTTGTTGATGTTAATTTACAGAAGATGAATGGAATGGCCAGGAAGAAGGGCACATCCCTCTCCGAGTTGAGTGACTTGAATTGACTGCCAATCCGCCTGGACTTTATGGTATTATTGTGACTGTCGTTTTGTGGCTCAACTATTTTTAAGCATGAGAAATCCATCGAAATGACCCTCATGTTAAGAAGCTATCATTTATTGAAGACAATGCGATGCGGATAAGGAAGATGACCAAAAACCGAAGAAAGACAAGTTTAAGAAAGGAGGGAGGGTTATGAAGTTAATTAAAAATTTAATAAAATAATGAAGTTACAAGGAAAATCTTTCAAATCTATAGAGGTGTTGTCTTCATAGACGACTTTAAGGTCGGCTTCCATAGACGACTTTAAGGTCGTCTTCCATAGACGGTCATAAGATCATCTTCCAAATACGACGTCAACAGAGACTACTTTATGTCGTCAACAGAGACGACTTTAGGGGCGCCTACGGAGAAGACTTTGAGGTCGTCTATTATAGGACTTTGAGATGGAAAATTGAGACGACTATAAGGTCATCTAAACAGACGGCTTTAAGTTGTTCTATGTAACGACTTTCAAACAGACTTTAGAGACGATCTGATCCGAAAAACGTTTTACATACGAATTTCAGATAGAACTGCTTTTAACTATTTGCTTCTCACCTGATCATACAACTTTGGTCTTCAGAATAACAGCGTTGGGAAGTTACATTCAAAGTCTCAAGACTGCTTTTATGTTTTAGTTGCCATAAAATAAATCTCTGTTTTGGCAATAAACCGGATTTTTTTGCAATTCTACAACAAAAGCTACAGATTTTTAAAATCCTGTCTTATTGACTGACATATTAATCTTTTGTGTTAATTTTTATTTAAGTTATCTTCTTTCTTATTCCAAAATATACCAGTTATGCTGAAATATTCGTACATAGGTATTTATAGCTTACAACTCAATTAAAATGTATAAAAACACTAAATACATTGATATATGACGTCGTTTGTCTTTCATTTAGAGGCAGGTTCTTCTGCATTTAGGGCCTATTTCATGTTTTGTTCAAAAACATCAGCAATAATATTCTATTTTTAACAAGGCCTTGTTGAATTGTGGAATACAAATACAACACGTTTAAATTTCCTCCGCTACAGAAGGAAGGAGCAAAAAATTAATTTATTTTATTGCATTCATCGTTTGCAGCTGTCTCGCGGAATGCCATAAAAAATGCAACATAAGTTTGCTACTTTGTTAGATATTTGTAGCCTAAAGATGTGGTCTCCTCCTTGTTTCCTTTTTGAAGTCATTGGGAAAAGGTGTAAAAGTTGTTGCTCTAGTTTTTTTTACAGCTTCGAATGCGTCGTAATTCTGAAATCAATTTATTTAGATATTCAATTGATTGTTAGTGCCGTCGAAGGGCAAGTGTTTTGAAATCGTTATATATAAAAGAAACAGGATATTGTTTTATTTATTGTTTACTAACGTGTTAAATTGAATTTTTTATGTGAAGTGATTTATTGTTATTGTTTGATGTGAGAATAAATGTTGAATTTCCTTTTTTTTTGTTGTGAAAAATGGAATGGAGGAAACTATTTATTTTGGTATTTATGGATGTAGAGAACTGTTTTTATGGTGGTACATTATGCAAATTGGGAGTATAGTTGGAAAATGTGATGAATTAAGACAAGGGATGGCCATCATTTGTCCAATTTATACATAATTACTTTTAAATTTAAATTTCTGCCTCTATAAATAATGATAGAGAGTATAGAAAAGGTATTTATCTATAGAATACCACCCACCCGAAATAAAATTCTGTCGATTAGGTATCTCAACAAAAAATTAAATATATAAAATTAAAATAAAATATATATAAGACTTACTTATTATGGCAATAGGAGATATTCAACGTACCTGAAACGAAAATAAAAAAGTTGAGATATTATTTTGAATAAATATTCAATAGATAATTAAAATTAAATAATATGTCGTGTGAAATATTTTTTTTTTTATTTTTCAATGGGACCTTAGCTCTAAGCTTAAGATAGGTACCAGAGTCGCACGACAATCGAAGCTGCAGGTACATATACCCTTTGCAGTCGACTTAACTTGAGACGCGCATTTCCAGCTTTCATTTGGGTGGGAGGATGCCCTTCTAGAACTACAGTCTTCTCTTAGAAGCCCTTCTAGAACTACAGTCTTCTCTTAGAAGATAAAAGAAGCGAGGCTTTTCATAGAAGACCAGAGCGTCTTCTCATTGAAGACCAGTCGGTTTTCTAATTGAAGACCAGTCGGTTTTCTAATTGAAGACCAAAAGCTTTTTTCCTAGAAGACCAAAAAGTGTACTCCCAGAAGGCCAAAAGGACCAAAGGTTCTTTTCATAAAAGGTGAAAAGACCGGTATTAAGAAGGTCAAAAGGTCTCCCCTAGAAGACCAAAGGAATTCTGATAGGAGAGTAGAAGGTCTTCTCATAGAAGACCAAAGGAATTCTGATAGAAGAGCAGAAGGTCTTCTCATTGAAGACCTGAGGAATTCTGATAGAAGAGCAGAAGGTCTTCTCATAGAAGAGCAGAAGGTCTTCTCATAGAAGAGCAGAAGGTCTTCTCATAGAAGAGCAGAAGGTCTTCTCGTAGAAGAGCAGAAGGTCTTCTCGTAGAAGAGCAGAAGGTCTTCTCGTAGAAGAGCAGAAGGTCTTCTCATAGGTCTCTCTCATAGGTCAGAAGGTCTCTCTCTCTCAAGAGCAGAAGCATAGACAAATGAAAATATAGACAACGAAAAGTTAGTTTTGTCTTTTTTTCCAGGTGGCTCTCATCTTGTTTTGCATAGTCAACATGCTGATTTACGCGTTCAAGCCACTCGACTTCGAAAACACATTTTATCGTTTTTCAAGAATTTCACTGGAATATTCCTATATTTTTCGATGTCATCACGTACTTTTCACATTTCTTTTATTATGAAATAATTTTCAACTGGCAAATATCCTACAGTTTTTGTTATTTTTAACGTTTTAGAATTGAGTGACTTCAATATTCCCACTCAAACCCCTGAAACGATATGAACGACATCTGCTGATACGATTTTTTTCGAAGATAAACGGTGAGAGCATTTCGTTGTCTATATTTTCATTTGTCTATGGCAGAAGAGGCCTTCTCATAGAAGAGCAGAAGGTGAAAAGGTCCAAGGATTTTCTTCTGGAAAACGAAAACAACTTCTTTTTCTCCTAGAAGACCAAAACATCTTCCACAGAAGACAAAGAGGACCAGAGATTCTTCTTATAAAAGGTGAAAGGACCGTTATTAGGAAAGTCAAAAGATCTTCCCTCCTAGAAGGAGGTTTTTCTCATAAAAGAGCAACGGGATTCTCATAGAAGAGCAGATAGTCTTCTCATAGAAGAGCCAAAAAACTTCCTCTAGAAAACCAAAAGATCTTCTCCTAGAAGATCACAAGGTCTTCTCATAGAAGTCCACCAGGTCTTCTCATAGAAGGCCACCAGGTCTTCTCAAAGAAGGCCACAAGGTTTTCTCATAGAAGGCCACAAGGTTTTCTCATAGAAGAATGTCATAAGAATTTCTTTTGGACGGCCATAAGGACTTCTTTCGGAAGGTGAACTTGTCGCTATTTAAAAGGTCACAATGTTTTCTCCTAGAAAACCAAAAGGTCTCTTCCCAGAAGAGTAAAGGAATTCTTCTAGAAAACGAAAGGGATTCTGATAGAAGACCAGAAGGTCTTTTCATAAAAGACTAGAATGTCGTCCCCCAGAAGGTCTTCTTCTAGAAGAGCAAAAGGTTTTCTCTTAAAAGAGCAAAAGATCTTCACTAGGAGGTGAGTAAAGTCTTCTACTAAAAGACCAAACAAAGGTCTTCTCCTAGAAGACCAAACAAAGTTCTTCTCCTAAAAACCGGAAGGTCTTCTTCTAGGGAAGCAAGAGGTCTTCTCCTAGATGATACTCTCTTAGGAGACTAATGTTAGTTCTGGAGTCTATTTTCCTATAAAACGGATCTTAATATACGCTACCCACATTTTTTTTCAATTTTGAAATTTTCCTCAGAGTGAAGGTTAGAACAACATTTCTATTTGTATTCCTATTTACTTTTCCATAACATTTCATTCCCTGATGTGCCAATTACAATTAAAAACAATTTAAATAATCCCAACCACAGAAGCACAGAAGATGGAACGAAAAAACTTGACACTACCATTTCAGGCTATAACATGTTGAGTCTGACGGAAAAACTATTTGCTATAATAAAACAATTAATTGGAACTATAGTACCTTCATTAGACTGCTTAACATAACCCAGTTTTTTTCATGTTGCTGTCCTACCTTACTCTAGCCTTTCTTCGATCCCTCTGAGATTTCCACATCAATTCCTAATTAATTTGTTATGGTTTTTCTAATATTGCCTTATTTTCTGCACTGCATTTAGAGCGAACTATGCGTGTGTGAAAATCATCTTTTTCAGCACCATTCTTATGTGTCCATCTTCGATGTCTTAAGCCGCTTGCATTTAAACGAAAAAAAAAATCAAACATTGACTGAATGACAATCCTTTTTGAGTTATGACATATTTGGTAATTAAAGAAAAATCTAAACAAAAAAAAAACGCATCCAAGCTTTGTTCCACGCACTCCAGAGAGTACAAGTGTAAACACTGGTATGAACACATCAGAGGCAACAGGAGTTACAACAATTTATTACATTGTCTTGTTGCATCCTGCTAGTCCATTGCGAGCAACCCAAGCAAAAAAACAGCCGAACAAAATACCTTCACCGAAGAACGGCAGCTGATGACAGTTCTTTAAGGTTTCTAAATCAAAACCTCAAGGTTTCCATAGCTCGCTAAGTTATGTGTAGTACATGAAGTAAAGCTGCAACCACGCTTGTTGCAAATAGAAAACAATTTAAAAGAAAACAAATAGACAGAAAAAAATTGCTCAAACAAATATGACAGGATACATAAAGCATATCACCAACTAACCAACCAGCAACCAACCAACACACGCGTTGCATGATGATGCTACATCATTTTATACTAGTTCTACATGCTAGTTGTACAAGTTGAAAGCGGAGCATGCAAGTACATCAAATCAAGTGTAGTGTGTGAGTTGCAGTATGACTTGCTACATCAGTGCAAATTCATTTACCAGCAACTTCGATTTATTTATGGTCAAGCGGGGGACATATTTTTGTATTTATACTCCATCATTGGCTTGCTTTGATGAGGGTTGTGAGTGGTTGACTTTCAGTCACCAATATAATAATTGGAAACCTGGTGGTCTCAAGTTGTGATATAAAAAATCATATTTCTGTGTAATTACTTTGTCTCAAACTGTGTGGACATTTTTGGTTGTAGTACATAAAAAAAATTATAATTTTAGATAAATCTTTAGTATACTTTTAATACTCATTAGTAAATAGAATAGAACGAAACATTGCACCGATTTTCGCTCTCCGCTCGTATTAATTGACCGTGGCATCAGAATAAATACCGAATATTATCGCGAAAATATTCTGGAGGGTGTATTGAAGCCTTGGACACGCAAACATTTTAGCCGCAGACCTTGGACATTCCAACAGGACTCAGCACCATCGCACTCAGCACGCGTTACCCAAGAATGGTTACAAAATGAGGTTCCTTGCTTAATTTGCAGCGCACAATGGCCACCAAAATCTCCGAATACCAATCCGTTGGGACTATTGTGTCTGTAGTATTTTGAAAAGCTAGGTTGGCACTGAAAAATACCAAAGTGTCGATCAGCTCAAGAGAATGGGCCAAAATACCGCAAAACAACATTCGGCAGCGTGTGACGGTTTCATTGGCCGTTTTAAGGCTATAATTCGTGCCAAAGGTGACCAATTCGAACAAATCTAAACTTATACTAAAATTTGTTGCTGTTTCCGACATTTTTTTGCTTTCATTCGATAAAATTTAAAAAAAAAAAATGTAAAATAAAGGCCTTTTGACTTTGTTGCAATTTTTTAATCTCACCCTCTATTTCATATTTTTGTTGTTTTTCTGAAATTGACTAGAGCTTTCAATATTTTCATAAAGACCTAAATTGAAACGAATACGTTTGAATACGCACGATTTGAGTGAAAGTAATTCTGTTTACAAAAAAACGGGCTCATGGACTAGGTCATACCAAAATAACCCAAGGGAATTATATCAACAAGGGAAAAATATCAATAAAATTAAATTAAAGAAATATATTATAAATTCTTGATTAGGGTAAAATTCGAAGGCGATTAAGCAAAGCGGGATGTCGAATGTTTGAATAAAATTGGTCTATAATTATTCAAAATAGTAGGAGGTTGGTATCTTCTTTTTTATTTTCCACGGACGTAATCGTGATGAAACAGTTATATTCTGGAGAAAATCTATCCGCATTGTAAAAGATGTATGTGGATCGCTGGATTTGTCTGAGATATATGAAGTTTAAAGAAAAACAGTTAATTATTTCGGGTTTGATGAGAGTTATGGATATGATGCTCCCTTCACATGCTACGAAAATTCCTCAAATATGTCCACGTCTTCGTATAGCTCCTATAAAACGGTGCTTTCCCATATTCAGTATTTTGATAATTTTGGCGACTTTATTCGCGGGACGAACCCTATTGAAATTGGAGATAATCGGTCAAAACTTAGATATAGCTCCCATATATATCTTCGTCCGATTTGCCTTCTATTGTGCACTAAACGTGTAATATCAGCCCGAATAGTATGGAATTTTGCACATACAATCAAATTAGGCCTGAAAATAAGTATGCAAAATTTGATAGACATCGGTTCAGATATAGCTATAGCTCCAATATATATTGTTCATCCGATTTGTTATTTTAGTCCTCCGCAGCCGTAATGTACACTCTGTAACAAAAATATTTGGGGAAATATATCAAATACAGCTCAGAAATATCTTTGCCAAATTATATCGAGATCGGTTCAGATTAGGATATAGCTCTCATATATATTATTATCCGATTTTAAATTATTTGTGCACCAAATGGGTTATACAAGACCGAAATTAAAAGATACAAATGCTTCGGCATATTTAGTCCTTTGCACTTTAAATTATAAGTTTAACCATAGCTTGTATGATTGAATTCTCCCATAAAAACTTTTAATTGTTATGTGGAGCTCTACTAAATTAGCAAAGTGGTGTAGGGTATCATAAAGTCGGCCCCGCCCGACTTTAAGACTTTCTTTACTGGTTATAATAATATGGGAGTAAATAGTTAAAATAATATCAAGAGAGAGTGGAAATATATTGCTCTCTGAGAACCTCTCAGAGAGCAATACTAAAGAAGTTGAAGATGTTTGAGAAGTGTTGTTGGTAAAGAATAGTGATCGTATACAGTAGTGGGAAATAAAATATGACTCTATGACAAAAATTGCATATACAGTTCCACGGCTTCGCAGAGGCCCCAATGTACAGGTAGCTCTCTATATTCAGCATTTTTAAAATTTTAGCAGTGTTCTTAACTTTTCTTTTTTTAATTATTAATTATTGTTTTTCACTTGTTTCTCATTTTCTTTTCAGGTACGTCAATACTTTGTTCAATATAGACAATAGTTTATTGTGGTGGTAAGTGCGAAAAATCGATTAAATTTCTGAAAGCTACATTGCAACAGAGAGAATATGCAATTTGGCTTTGATTTCTCGTCCATTTTTTTTAAAATTCTTTACATATTAATAAACTCTACCGATGATAAAGGCTCCAAATTTGACAAGAGCGCCAGAGTATTAAAATGGTATTTGGTTCGACTGATATTTTTCAAATTATTTATCACTTCTCTCTGACAATTTTGGTGATGGTTGTAGAAATTTCCAGATGGTTATACGTTGTGCAACCAAATTTAGAGAAGAGAGAGAGTTATAAATTTGGCGGAAACATTTAGAGTACATCTATAATTGCTGAATGATATTGGTCCACGTTTTGTTATTACCCTCAAACAATCAATACCTAACAATTTTTTCGTAATATTCATTGATTTGCCCAAACAATTGGCAGATAGTATATGACCCATATAGGTCTATTTTTAATATAGGTACATTTTTAATTCGACAAATAACATGATCTAGCCATGCTTTTCTTGGATGTTAAAAACACTCGTATATAATATTAATCGGCCAATGTTATTGAATTTGAATGGGATTATTCTCAAACTAAATTTATCCATCTGAAGTTTAGGAAAGAAAGAAAAATAAAAATTCTGTCCACAAAAAAAAAAAAAAGAAAACAAATTCAGATATTTTGAAAATAAACTTTCCCAACTAATAAGCCTTTCCTAAGGTTTCCAGAATTTCCTTTTTCATGAAACTGTTTTCCGTGTTTATTCCAGAGAAAGTACTGTTCACTGCTTACAAGCCAAATTTATTAGCCGTTTCAGTCTGGCATTCGATGTAAAAATTTCACGTTGATTTGTTACAGTTTTTTTTTTTTTTTTTTTTTTTTTTTTTTTTTGGAAAACTTTGAACTTTCTGCCAGAGGATATTCGCTATAAGAACAAACAGCAATGAAACCATAGGAAGAGAGTAATAAAAAGAAAATAAAAGCAAACTTTTTGTGGCGCCATCAACATGTTAGAGAATTTGTTCTAGGTTGCTTGAAATATTCTGAAAGGGGATGTATACCAAAAAGCAGGACTTTCATGTAATAGTAGAAATTCTAATAAGAAGAGGAGATTGCGTGTTAGAATAACCCCCAGACATTGGGTTTTAGGGCGCATATCATTTAAAAGCTTAAAAAATATGTCTCATAGAAATAATGTTTTTTTCGAAGGACATCAGTTGTTACGTTTTTATACCCTCCACCAGAGTTTGTCATTTCGTTGGTAACACCTCGAAATATACATTTTAGATAGATATATATTCTAGATCAGCATAAAATTCTATGTCGATTTAAGGCGATGTCCGTCCGTCTGTGGAAATCACTCTAGCTTCCGAACGGAATGAGGTGGGTTGATAAAATTTTACTCAAATGTATATAGTCCTGCAGTCTTTTGGTATCGAAAATGGGTCATGTAGGTCCACGTTTTGGTATAGCCCCCATATAATGTTACATCCCCATTTTCGGTATTTTGGTGATTTATTCGCCGGAATTGTTTCAAATTTGTTACTTGAAATTTCTGTCTATGACAGAAAATTGTCTGTGCAGGTCCACGTCTTCGTATAGCACTCCCATAACGGTACCTCCCTATTTACGGTACTTTGGTGATTTAAACGACTTTATTCACCGGAATTGTTTCAAATTTGGTCCTTCAAGTTCGTTATGGATGCTACAGTCCACGACAGACAATTGTCTGTGATGGTCCGTGTTTTTCTATTGGCCTCCTATAACGGTACCTCCCGATATTCAGTGTTGTCATGATTTTAGCAACATTATGCACTTGAATTGTTTCAACTTTGGTATTTGAAGTTCGTAATGGATACTACAGCCTATGACAGAAAATTGTCTGTGAAGGTCAACGTTATAATGGTACTTCCCCCCCATATAATGGTACTTCCCGATAGTCGGCATTTTCATGAATTTAGCGACATTATTCACCGAAATTGTTTCAAATTTGGTATTTGAAGTTCGTAATGGATATTACAACCTATGATAGAAAATTGTCTCTGCAGGTCCACGTCTTTATGTAGCCGCCATATAAAGGTACCTCCCGATATTCGGTATTTTGAGATTTTTTCGACTTTATTCACCGGAATTATTTCAAATTTGATATGTGAAGTTTGTAATAGATACTACAGCCTATGACTGAAAATGTTCTTAGCAAAATAGCACTCATGGTAAAAATCATTGATATTGAAGACTTATTTTAAGATCTTTCTGGGAAAAATCATGGATTTTTTTAGAAACATATTGAAAATTTTGAATTCCTTGGAAAAATCGTGGATTTTAAAGAACATTCTTTAAGAATTATACATTTTTGAAAAACATTTTACAGGTTCTTCTTGGACTAAAATCGTGGATTAAAAAAAAAAAACTGCGAACACATCTGACCAAAAATTATGAATATTTTTAATAACCGAATAATAATGTTCAAATAAAAAATCATAAAAATCAATGATTTTTTGATGTCCTAACAAAACATTGCGAATTTACAGGGATTTTCTTTAAGGAATTCATACCCATAATTTTCCAATGCTGTCAAAACAATTTTGAGCGACCACCTTGTAAAAAAGTCGAGAGATTATGTTCATTGACATTCGTACTTTCTGAATAATACAATTCCTTTGATCCTTTAATAGGAAAAATCTCAAAATATTAAAATTTAAAAATAAATAACAAAAAATTAACCAAGTTCCAGTAATTTCCTCAGGCATCCTTCCCTATTAAATTTTATTAAATCTCAGCCATGTATAATGTAATTTTCTGCACTACCCTAAGGCATCATTGCAAAATGGAAACCAGGAAAGAATAGTTGAAAGTGAACTATTACAGAGATCTGAAAGTCTTCCTCCGCAGCCATGCGGCCATGGTGGTGGTGAAACCTTAAATTTAATACTTACATGAAGAGTGTGACATAAGAGAGTGGTTGCTGTGTGTTTTCTAGTCAGCATAACATGGCGAGTAAACAAACAAACCAACTTTGATGTTAGTTGTTGCTCCTTCCTCTATGCTCTCGAGGGAAACTTAAAAAAAAAAAACGAAAGAACAACAGCAACATTACCCAGCATGATATCACTTTTCCTACTTGTGGCCATATAAACGAAAGTTAAACATAAATGAAAGATATAACACCACCATGAAGGATAGACCAGCGACTAAGCGACGATCGCCCATCAGTGTTAAGGCTAATGTTTACTTTTCGTTGTGTTTTTTTTTTTTTTTTTTTGTTCTTACTGTAGTTAGTTAGATGATGCAACATTAAAACAACAATATGATGAGTAAGAAGAGAAAATTACCATGCCTCAGTTAGTTGGGGGCCAGAAGAAGGCGGCCTAGGTTGTGGTGCCGGTATAGTTGTTACCATTGCAAAATATTTGAAATATTTTCATGATTTTGCACCCAAAAGGTATCAAGAACTAGAAAACAAACAACAACAACATCCAACAATTGTTAGCAACAATTATAACGGTTGAAAATCATGAGGAGTTGCAAATTGTTGTTAAAATTAGATGGCGTTGCAGACCAGCACCACAACACAGCAGCATGCATCATTTGCAAATGCACTTGGTACTTTCAATTGTCCGTTTGTGGTTTCTTCCCATTTGCATCGTGCAGCCAACAAATAACTACACCAACTGAGGCGGGTGTTATGGTCTCTTACGAACGAAGATTGGTGCCACTTTTACTGCCAACATCATCACCAACCAACAGCAGCATCGAGACTTGAGTATCAAATTACCACACCAACGGTATTTTTCTCGTTTCCCTTGCATTGTTTTTTTTTTTTTTTTTCAAGTTCAGCTGTCCAAATGAAATCAAAGCTTAAGATTTACTTTTGTTGCGAGGTAATTTTCCAAAGAATTACATTGATGTGTGAAGTAGTCTTGAGGATATAAGTAGCCTAAACCAAAAAGACAAACTAATTACTTTAAAAGTAAATAAAAATTTAAGCATTGTTGAAAAGGTTGTTGGATTGTAGAACAGATTTTCCATAATAATTGCTTCTCAGGATAAGTTTTGTTACATTTTTTTTTTAATTTACTAAAGTGCGAAATATCACGCCTCAAATATAGTTTAAAAAAAAAAGACTGCAACAAAGTCAAACGCCATAGTTTTTAATTTTATTGAATGAAAGCAAACTCGTCGAAAGTAGAATCAAATTTTAGATCAAGTTTAGATTTGTTCGAATTGGTCACCTTTGGCACGGATTATGGCCTTCAAACGGCCAATGAAACCGTCACATGCTGCCCGAATGTTGTTCTGCGGTATTTTGGCCCATTTCCCGGCGAAGCGCTTGATTGAGGTGATCGACACTTGGGTAGTTTTTAGTGCCAACCTAACTTTCCAAAATACTCCAGACACAATAGTCCAACGGATTGGTATCCGGAGTTTTGGTGGCCATTGTGCGCTGGAAATGAAGCGAGGAACCTCATTTTGTAACCATTCTTTGGTGGCGCGTGCTAGGTGTGATTGTGCTGAGTCCTGTTTGAATGTCCAAGGTCTGCGGCCAAAATGTTTGCGTGCGCAAGGCTTTAATAAACCCTCCAGAATATGTTCGCGATAATATTCGTAGTTTATTCTGATGCCACGGTCGATTAATACGAGCGGAAAGCGACCATGGGCTGTTATGACGCAATGGCCGGCGCTTGAGTTCTGGTGGCCAACCGAAATAACACATTTTCAGCTGACCTCTTTGGCAAGTAAACACGATAATTTTGTTTGTTTACGAACTGCTGGACAAAGAATGTTTTCTCATCGGAGAAGACAGAATTCGGCAGTTCACCACTTTCGACCAACCGAAGCAACTCTTTATCTCTTTTGAGTCTATTTGTTTCAAATTCGGTATATGAAGTTCGTAATTGTTACTACTGCCTATTACAGAAAATTGTCTGTGCAGGTCCACGTCTTCGTATGGCTCCCATATAACAGTACCTCCCGATATTCGGGATATTAGCGACATTATTCATCGGAATTGTTTCAAATTTGTATTTGAAGTTCGTAATGTATACTACAGCCTATGACAGAAAATTTTCTGTGCAGGTCCAAGTCTTTGTATAGCCCCACCAATATAACGGTACCCCCCCATATTCGGAATTTTAATGAATTTAGCTACATTATTAGCCGATTTTTTTTTCAAGGTTTGCATTTGAATATTGTAATGGTTTATGACAAAAGTTGCCTATGCAGGTCCACGTCTTCATATAGACCCTAATATAACGGCTACATTCGGTATTTTTAAGATCTTAAATTTAAATGGATTTTATTATTATTTTTTTTTTTTTTTTGTTTTGAAAATTGCCGCAATCGTTCCAAATGGTGGAGGATATTTAAAGATCGGTCCGCCCGAACTTACAGTTTTTTATCTGTTGGAATTTCAATGACTTTACGCCGAGTTTTTTTTTTCAAAATTTACCGAATGGAATATTGCGATATGTTTAGCTCACGAGCCATTTTTCGGCCACTGCGATGCGGGTTTCGATCAAGTCGCTTCTTTACTTTTCGAACCCTTTTTGCTGATTTTGCTCTTTCCTTCCGTCCACTTCCTTGACAACGGGCTACGGTACCAGTATCATGGTAACGAGCGATGGTACGAGACACAAAAAATGTATTCACATTTAAATGTGGTTTTCCAACCAAATATAAAGAAATCACACTATCACGCTTGAGTTCTATCACGAATATTTTTTTTTTTTTCTGGAAAATTCTCACCAAAATGCTTTTGTACGCTTGTAAACAATATAATGAGCTGTCACTGGAATAATTTTATCAGCTGTCGAATGAGTGACATAGAAATGATTTCCTATTGTGTGAAATACCCAGCCTCAAATATTTCTATACGAGGGTTGATATTTATACTTTGTGTAAAACTGTCAATATTCCTGGAAATGAACTTAAGTTCGGCCAGGCCGAACCATTTGTCTTTCTTCATACCAATGATACGAACTTTAGTAGCTTAAAGTATTTTTGACTTCCTTAAAATACGAATTCAAAAAATTCTGATCTAATTTGACTTTTTTCCAACTAGTTATAGTATCTTAATTTTAAAATTATGTATATTTTATTTGCACGCTGACGTTGTGGCAGTAACACTGATTACCTATGGATGAATATTCGATTTTCCCCACGAGGAAAAGTCTCCAAAACTCCCATTCAATAATGAATACAGCATTCCTCCGACATTTAATGTATTTCCTTTAACCATTCATTTGTTCTTATTATCTAAACGATTTCACACAAGTCAATGATAAAACAAAAAAAAAAAAAAAGAAAAACAAATCACACTCACACACAAACTCTGCTGGAGGTAAATACAAATGATCATCATAAACAATAACAAAGATGTATTATTAAATTTTATTAGTCATCATATTTCCCCCTGCAATATCCTTAGAGCTTGGCTGTAGTCGTCAAATGATAATTTCCATTGGCATTGTGTAAATAAAACATGTAAATTTCCTGTGCGCACAACCATCACTGAAATATTTTACATAGCAGACAGTAACACCAACTGGATTTTCTAAGGGAAGCCACACAAAAAAATATTCTAAGCAGACCGCTGGCCATTGTGGAACAACAATTTTAAGCGTCATTCTATGGCTCTCCTCATCATCGACATCGTCGTCATCCATGGCGGCATGGACCCAAAGTTTTTTTGTCCTTTAGGATTGTATTGTTTGTTTTCTTTTTCTTCCTTGAGCTGGCCTTTGTTTTTTTTATAATACCACTTGCTTTGTGGATCAATGTTTGCCCTGCTATCGCTATCACAAAGTCGCAGACGGTGAATTGTAGGTCTGTCTTTTTTTCGTTCCGATTGTTTTCCCGTTCTTTAATATTTACTTTGGCAAATTACATGCATGCAACATGTTGTTTGTTTTTCTGTTGCATACAACAATAAACATTAAAATTTATGACTTTTTATGGAATGTTTATTTGTTGATGATGATGGTTGGTTGGGTGGGTTGTTGATTTAGTTGGAGTTCTTATATTTTAAAGTCAGTGATTCGATCCACAACTGAGAGTGCTTCTGAACTCAATGCGAGGAATTTCGAGATTGAATTTCCTTTTATATTAGGTTTTTTACTTACGAGTGAGTTAGCGAGCCTAGGATTGAGGATTTTCTTCAATAGTTTTGCTACAAAAACTAAGCTTGAGAGAGTTCCTAATATTTTAACACAAAATCGATGGTAAGGCTATTTAAACTTCTGGTAAGAAGCCTAATAAACTCCTTATAACACTTCAAGTTCTAAAAACTCTTCTTAAGATATCCACAATTGTGAGAATACTTCCAAGCTCTTTAAACTTTTCATTAGAAATCCACAAAAGAAAGGCCTTCTTATTTCTTCCTTTTATTGTAAATTCACTGTAAGAAGGCCTTCTAACCACTCCTGTCCTTAATTCTCCTAATATTAATAAAAATACATAACCTTTTCTTAAAAATTCTACGTATATTATTTGGGATTCAAGATACTTTAAAAGTTTTTCCAAGGCCTCCACGTTGAGAACTTTTTTCCCATGTCCACGTTGAGAGTATTTCCTTCCTTAAAAAACGATTTTGGCTCAATAATTACTTAAAAAAATAAATTTTCCAAACTAAACTATTTTCGTTGTAGTAGTCCTCTAAAAGTTTGTGTTCAACATGTTTCGTTTGTCTCTTGATAAATGTTATTAGAAATCCACGATTATAGGCCTGTTTCCTTACAAAAAAAAAAAAAAAAAAAAAAAAAAGTAAGGGAAAATCTAAAGTGGGGCGGGTCCGACTATATGATACCCTACACCGCTATACATATTTAGTAGAGCCCCTTTTGGCAAAATAATTTATTTGAAGTAGATCATACCACCTATCAACATTTGGCTTTAGAGCCGTATAGTTTGGTTTCAGAGAGAACTTATAAATAGGAGGCAAATCCATTTCTGAATCGATTTTCTCTAAATTATCTTTTATACCAAATAACATTGTTATAGAGTGCATGAGAAGAATTATTAATTATAGATTTAAAAAAATATATATTTGAGCCGAGCTCCACAAAATGGAAATGTACGTCTCGAAATTCACTCCATTTGGGCTAATATAAGCCATTGTTTGCACAAAAAACCTGAAATCGGATTAAGGATATTTAGGAGCTATATATAAATCTTAGCCGATCTCGATAACATTTGGCAAAGGTATTTCAGAGTTATAAGATATCTGGTACCAAATATAATTGTTGTCGAATGGATATTACAAACTTGAAGGACTTAAACACCAAATCGGCTGAAACATATATATGGGAGCTATGACTATATCCGAACCGAGTTTTCCAAAATTTCCAAAATTAAAATTCAGGACTCTTGGACACTTATTGGTCATTTTGGTGCATAATTAACCCCAAATCGGTTAAAGATATATATGGGAGCTATATCCAAATCGGAACTGATCTTGATAAAATGTTGCAGAGCTATTTCCGAGCCCTATAAGATACCTGGTACAAATATCATTGTCGACCATATCGGATGAAATATTTATATATATGGGAGGTATAGCTATAAATGAACCGATTTTCACCAAATTTGATATACTTGTTTCTAGACTGAAGGTCTAGACGGTTGGATGTGCCAAAAATATGGGTAATTTGTACTGATATTTGCCACTTGGTGCACAATTAACCCGAAATCGGTTGAAAATATATATATGGGAGCTATATCCAAATCTGAACCGATCTTGAAAAATGTGGCAGTCGTATTTCTGGTCTGCATCTTATATCTGGTACTAAATATCATTCTTGTGCGGTGCATATTACGAATGTGGGGAACTTAGAAACCAAATCGGATTAAATCTATATATGGAAACTGTAGCTATATCCGAACCGATTTTTTCCAAAATTGGATGAATCTGCTTCTAGACTGAATTCGGTCGGATGTACCAAAATTCAGGACTTTTGGACATATATTGGTCATTTGGTGCACAATTAACTTCAAATCGGTTGAAGATATATATGGGAGCTATATCCAATTCTGAACCAATCTTGATACAATTTGACAGATATCTGGTACTAAATATCATTCTTGTGTGGTGCATATTACGAATGTGGGGGACTTAAAAACCAAATCGGATTAAACCTATATGTGGGAGCTGTAACTATATCTGAACCGATTTCAAGTTTGATGTTTTTGTTTCTATACTAAATTTCGTTGGATGGGCCAAAATTCAGGTCATTTGTGCACAATTAACCCGAAATCGGTTGCAGATATATGGGAGCTATATCTTAATCTGATCCGATTATCACTAATAGGGTTCGTCCTTGGCCCAAACAAATATTGTTTGGAAAATTTCATTTCTATAATAAATAAATAAATTTCTATAATAAATAAATGCGACCTCCATTTTGTTCACCGACTCACATGGACAGACGGACGGTCAGACGGACTGACATACATAAATCGACTCAGAAAGTGATTCTATGAATATTCTCAAAAGTAACTATGAGTCTATCTCACTTCCTTCTCCCTGTTACAAAGAAATGCACAAAGACATAATACCCTAACCACTATGTGGTGTTGACGGAACTTGAAAATCAGCACATCCTTGTTTAATAATGACTCTGATAGACATTAAAAAACACCCGTGGTATCCACGATTATAAATCTGGAAGTGACTTATAAAATACGACTTAAACATGTTCGACTATGGATGAACATAATATATAAAATATCAGATTTTGGACCAAACATTCTTTCAGAAATTCAAAAAAAAAAACTTTTTGCTCACACATTCCTTTAAAAATATTCATAGGCCCCCGGATCCACCTACTGTACAAAAAACGTCCTCGGGTCCATTTACACTTCAGTAGACCTCCTCCAAGCATCAGGGGCTGAGGCAATATTTCAAAAGCATTGTGATTTAAATATTTTCAAAAATGAATGAGAAAACTTCAGATTGAAAAATTTTTCTATCTCACTTCCTTCTCCCTGTTACAAAGAAATGCACAAAGACATAATACCCTAACCACTATGTGGTGTTGACGGAACTTGAAAATCAGCAAATCCTTGTTTAATAATGACTCTGATAGACATTAAAAAAACACCCGTGGTATCCACGATTATAAATCTGGAAGTGACTTATAAAATACGACTTAAACATGTTCGACTATGGATGAACATAATATATAAAATATCAGATTTTGGACCAAACATTCTTTCAGAAATTCAAAAAAAAAAAAAATTTTGCTCACACATTCCTTTAAAAATATTCATAGGCCCCCGGATCCACCTACTGTACAAAAAACGTCCTCGGGTCCATTTACACTTCAGTAGACCTCCTCCAAGCATCAGGGGCTGAGGCAATATTTCAAAAGCATTGTGATTTAAATATTTTCAAAAATGAATGAGAAAACTTCAGATTGAAAAATTTTTCTTTGAGATTTATTATCAAACAAGTAAGCAAAGGCTATAGTCGCGCGGGGCCGACCATGTGATACTCTACATCACTATAATATGTTAGAAGCACCCTTATGTCCAAATCCATTTTGGAAGATTTCGCTTTTGAAATTACGTCACGGAACACTGCCCAGATATTACCCTTAGCATTTTGACTAGGGATATTTGCCCAATATTTACGCACTCCGTCGTGCTGTTAGTCGTTGCCCTCCATTTTACAGCTAAATATAATCTAATGGTCCAAAATGCTAGAACTTTTCCCTGTAATTAACTCTCTTCTCAGGCGTGTCGATTGGCTTCTTCCCACAAAAGTTGTGGTCCATTTACCCGCTGTCTTAAACTATAACTTCATGCGAGAGTTCGTGTCCTTTGCTTTATATTTGTGACCTTATAATGGCTACAAAAACAGGAAAATTTTTAGTTGTTGGTCCATTTCAACCTCTTGCGGACATCTTAGGAAGCAATAGGCCTAACCCTTGTGAGCCTAACCCTATCCTTGTGAAATTTTTTGTGAGGATCAGACGATACTTGCATTCTGTATACATTATCCCGACCCGTGTTGTAAGGTGAACAAATATTACAAAATGTATATTTCAATATTATAAGTCAAACTGAAAAAATCGCATGCGATAAAAAATATGAAAAAAAAAACATGTCACAAAATACTACAAAATTTATATTAACATCATTATTCGCACATTGTTGTGCGATTTTTTTTAGATTTTATACTTTTATGCCAACAGGGCATTCTAAATTGACAAAATTTATCAAAAACGGTCCAGCCATTCATGAGATGTATGCATTCTAGCTAACATCCCCTTCCTTTGAATATATACATTGTATATATTTCGCTATATGTATCCGATATATTTACTATCGGCATCTACGTAATGGTCAGAACTGACCTGTTCTTTTATTTGTGATTTCGCCGGGATTAAAAATATTCGCGGTAGAATAGAACATTTGACATTCATTTAACACAAATGTTATGGTTTATTTCACCCACTAAATATTACCCGATGACCAAAATTGGAAGGCTTCTGGCCAGCCCTAAGCTTTAGGCCCATGCTAACTTCCGCTTCGAATGGTCTATAATTGTGACCTGTAGAGCAACTGTAAAATCAGGAATTTTTCAGATTTTGGTCCATTTCAACCCCTAAATATTATGCGATCATCTCCAAATAGGGTTCTATTCTGACCCTAACCCTAACCCCACCTCCATTGTCAATTTCGTGAAGATCGAACCATAATTGCGACCTGTAGAGTGATTACAAATTAACAATAATTTTTGGCCCAATCAAACTTATAATACCCCCAACACATAGTGTTGTAGGGTATAAAAACTCGATTCCAGTTTTGGAAGACCTTTGCTAAAGATTGAAAAAATATGTTTTTTGTTACCATTGATTCCTAAAAAATTGGGACATTCACGAGTTCTTTAAAATAATTTCTTCCGTACAAAATATATAACTATTTTTCCAATACAGAAAATCTTCGTAAAACTGCCCCTGACAAAATTATATAAACTATGCCGTTCCTAAAACTTTGGACCACATAGCCAAAAAAAAAAAATAATTAAATCCCTCTCCATTCTGTCTCCGCACAAAAATGCAAAATCGTATTGTTAAATTGCTGCCTTTAAATTATGCAAAGTGACAGGATTTTTTTCTCATTTGTTATGGGCAGAATGTCGCGCCGCTCAAAGAATCCAATCAACAAATAAACAAGTTATTCATGGCTCATTGTTTAAGAGGATATGGTAGACAGCCAAAATGCAACCAATACCGCCAGAATCTTTGCTTTAGTTTCGTGATTTTTAGCAATAGCAAATTATGTAAGCTGCAAAACGGTGGTTGGTGGCCTCTTCTTGTGAATGAGTTTTCCAAAAGCAAACGAATGGATATAATAATGGCAAACGACTGCATTATAATAAAGCCAAGCCAACTAGTTAAGGTTAAATAACAAGACACATAATAAAAATTTAAATTTCTAGAATTGTTAAGGTATTCGAATGTATAAAACAAGTGCATTACAACAAATATAGCAAAGTCGCGGAGAATTTTAATGATAAAACAAAGTAACCTCCTTACCGCTTGTATCAGCAGATATGGCAATATCTATTGAACCACTAGATACATTAACATGTATCCCAATATCTTTGCAAGATATTATGCAAACCTACGCAAAATTTTAACACGCATTTTATCACACACAGATATTTGCCTTAGGAAGATAAAGAAGATTCGCGTCCATTGCTGAGGGGAAACCATGGATTAAAAAACTTTCAATTTCTAAATTATTAGAAATCTTCCTACCTACCAACAAACCTTCCGAAGATGTCCAGAGATGTTTGTTTAGTTACTTATCTTCCCATTTTTTGCTATAGGAAAATTCTTAGATTATTTTGTATGTATGTGTGTATGTGTCATCTGATCATGTTGTAGGCTAACGTCCCCGTCTACTCGTTCCCTGGCTCGCAATTAAAAAAAAAAAAAAAAAACTATTATTCCAGCCTAACCCTTCACGCAAACCAACTGTGTTAATGTAATTTAAGTGATCTCTTACACAACTGCGTTTAAATTTTCCAGCAAATAATGTATCAATAGCTTCATGGACATAGTTTAATGGGTTAAGTACACTCCAAGAAATATGTACCTTATGAAGCCATACCCAAAGATAGTTTACGATTTTTTTAACTATAAAACCTTAAGGACTTTCAGAATCAGAATTTTTCGAAGCCTGTCAAGCGTTAAAAGCAATCGCAGACTCGTTAAAAAAAATTATTTGAAGAGTATATTGAAGACTATAATGAGATTTTTAAACTCTCCACCATAGTATGGAGGGTATATAAAGTTTATCATTCCGTTGGCAACACCTCGAGGAGGTTGAGATGAAAAAACTGCAACCAAGATCAAACTGCTGTCATTTCTAAGTCACTCGTCCCACAGATGTTAAAATTGTTCCAGTGACACCTCATTATATTGTTTACAAGCGTGCAAAAGCGTTTTGGTGAGAATTTTCCCGAAAAAAAGTTATTCGTGATGGAATTCAAGCGTGATAGTGTGATTTCTTTATATTTGGCTGGAAAACCACAAGTGGCTATCGTTAGAGCACTCCAGCATTTAAGTGTGAATAAATCTTTTGTGTCTCGTACCATCGCTCGTTACCGTGATACTGGTAGCGTAGTCCGACGTCAAGGAAGTGCACGAAAAAAAAAACAGCAAAAAAAAAAAACATGAACATCAGCAGAAATGGTTCGAAAAGTAAAGAAGCGACTTGGTCGAAACATGCGTCGCAGTGGCCGAAAAATGGCTCGTGAGCTGAACGTATCACCATATTCCATTCCATTCCGGCAAATATTGAGAAATGTGCTCGGCGTAAAGCCATTGAAATTCCAAAAAGTGCAAGAACTTACACCGCAACGGAAAGAAAATAAACTCAAAAGAGCTAAAGAGTTGCTTCGCTTGGCCGAAAGTGGTGAACTGCCCAATTTGGTTTTCTGCGATGAGCTGTTTGTAAACAAACAAAATGATCGTGTTTACTTGCCAAAGAGGTCAGCTGAAAGTGTGCACCTTCGGTTGGCCAACAGAACTCAAGCTCCGGCCATGGTGATGGTGAGGGCCGCCATAACAGCCGATGGTCGCTCTTCGCTCGTATTAATCGACCGTGGCATCAGAATAAATGGCGAATATTATCGCGAAAATATTCTGGGGGGTGTATTAAAGACTTGGGCACGCAAACAGTTTGGCCGCAGACCTCGGACAATCCAACAGTACTCATCACCATCGCACTCAGCACGCGCCACCCAAGAACGGTTACAAAATGAGGTTACTCGCTCCATTTCCAGCGCACAATGGCCACCAAAATCTCCGGATAACAATCCGTTGGACTATTGTGTCTGGAGAATTTGGAAAGCAAAAAATACCAAAGTGTCGATCACCTCAAGCAAGCGCTTCGCCGGGAATGGGCCAATACACCGATGAGCAACATTCGGGCAGCGTGTGACGGTTTCAACTTATTCTAAAATTTGATGCTTTTTCCGACAGTTTCCGAATTTAAAAAAAAAAAAAAATTAAATTATGGCGTTTGACTGTGTTACAGTTTTTTTTATCTCTTCCTGTAGTTTTTTTTTTTTTTTTTTGCATGAGTGTAACTACATTTACAGTACTGTCATTCACTTGGTAATAACAAAGTGCTTTCTTAACACTATCTTAAGTAAGCCGCCAGTCACTTCTTAAGAAAAAAAGAAGGAACGAGACAACTAAAAAAAATCGAAAGAGCTTCTACACTGTCCCGGTAATCTCAGCAGCAGGGGCCACAATGATTACAGTAAAATAACCTCGAGTGGAAAGTGAAAAGCTTCCAAATGAAAAATTACTAAGGCAAAGGGGTAGAGGTAGAGAGCCTCTGTGTGTGGAATAAATGAAACCTATGCGACAACGATATAAATGGCTTGTCTGCGACAAACTAACATGTTTAATGGTTATGTTTTCGCGAAAGCGAAATCAACTATCCAGCCAAGCAGAAAAGAATTGAAAACGCCCACACACTCGTAACATGACACCCGAAAGGGAGACAAGGCAGCAGAACAGCCAACAATGACAGCGGTGACAGCAATTTTGTTGTTACCACAGCTTCTACCATCAGTTTTCAAGGGTTCTTCTTTCTTTCAAATCGAACTGATGGCAAATGAACATTAACAACCTTTTAAGCCGCAACAGCAGCAACAAAAAATGGTCTAATGGCTGTGAAATGGCAACAAATCCACAACTTCAGAGTTAGCAGAAGATAATATTTGCAAAGTAATTTTTCGTTGGCAACATTTAAGTCTTGCACACGCAGAGAAAAACAATTATCAACAGCCTGGAGGTGGTAGCCTAACAAAGTCATAATCTAGAAAATTGTTTTAAATTAAGTTGTTGTGCGAAAATGACTGCTGGGCCTGGGCTAAAAAAGAAGAAATATTCCAACGCTCACGCAAAACAGTAGTGGTGTTGTTGTTTGGTAATAAACATAATAAGTAATTTTTAAAACGCTTTTTAAAATGTTCGCCCGCCAAAGGGAAATGGAGATATGTATTTCAGCTGTTTTGAGAAAATAATTATATTCATTAACGGTATTTTATGCGCGAAGAAAAGATAAATGAGTCAAAACCATGCGTGTTTGTTGTATTTTTCTCTTTGGCATGGCAGAAAAGATAAGTACCCTCATCTGGAGGTAAATTTGAAGAAGAGAAGCCTGCTAGGGTTCGTAAAGGTTGGGGCACTTTATAATGTTGATAATAATGCAATTAAGGAAGTAAAAAAGTTCGCACATGGAAATTCTTCGTAAAATTACTTCATGAATTAGAAGTGGGTAGAAAAGTTATACAAAATTTGAAGAAGGTGTTATTGAAGACTGTTTTCCTGAGGAAAAAAATATTTTCTATGAATGATAGGAAGATGGTGAAATTAAGAACTGGACAGTGGATTTTTAAAAAATATTTTTCTAACACCCTAGTGGACTTCTTCTAAATAATACAAAAAATTTAAAAATAATTTTCAATGGACAATTAGGGTTACACATGTATATTAAAAAACATTTTTTAAACTCCTATTAGGGTTATATTTGTGGATTTTAAAGAAAAAAGACTATCAGGGAAACAAGGATTTTTTAAAATTAATTTTAAATGAATATTTACAATATTTTTTTAATATTTTTGAAAAATATCTTTAATAATACATTTTTAGTCTTGATGATGCCAGATGGTACCTTAAAACATTTTTTTTAAAAATAATTTCGTTTATAACCCAGACGCCCCTTGAAAGATATTCTTTTAAAAGCTATGATTATAACCCTGATGATCCATTAAAAAATACTTTCAAAAAATTAGATTTTAAAATTTTTAATTTTTTTTAGGGATTAAAAAATTGAATTTTAAGAATATTTTTCAAAGGCTAATCAGTGATATAAATCAGGAATCTTAGAGAAGAATTTTAAGAATAATTTTTATAAATCCATTTCTTTTGCCCTGACACAAATGTGGATTTTTAAAAGAAAGAATTTCAGAGTACCATCAGTGCTGCAAACGTGGATTTTTAAAGAATATTTTTCAAAGGACCATCAGACTTACAAACGTGGATTTTTAAAGAATATTTTTCAAAGGACCATCATACTTACCAACTTAAATTTTTAAGAAAAAAAATTTCAAATGACCATCAGACTTACAAACGTAAATTTTTAAGAGAAAAAATTTCAAAGGACCATCGGACACACACACGTGTGAAAATGGATCGAGAGCTGAAAATATCGCAATATTCCATTCGGCAAATATTTAAAAATGAGCTCGGGGTAAAGCCTTTAAAATTCCAAAAAGTGTAAGAACTTAGACCGCAACAGAAAGAAAATGGACTCAAAAGAGCTAAAGAGTTGCTTCCCTTGGCTGAAAGTGGTGAACTACCGAATTTGGTTTTCTCCGATGAGAAAACATTCGTTGTCCAGTAGTCCAGCAGTTTGTAAACAAACAAAATTCTCGTGTTTACTTGCCAAAGAGGTTAGTTGAAAATGTACTCCTTCGGTTGGCCACCAGAACTCAAGCCCCGGCCATGGTGATGGTGTGGGCCGCCATAACAGCAGATGGTCGCTCTCTGCTCGACCGTGGCATTAGAATAAATACCGAATATTATCGCGAAAATATTCTTGAGGGTGTATTAAGGCTTTGGGAATGGGCCAAAATACCGCAGAGCAACATTTGCACAGTTTTTTTTGCAGTTTTTTTTATTCTCACCCTGATTTTGTTGCAGTTTTTTTTTATTCTCACTCTGTATTTCCTAAAAGACGATAAGGACTACAATTGAAAAGTTTTCTGAGCGACCTAAGGGCTAGACTCTTGGATTTTTTAAGAATATTTTTATATTCCAACTGTATTGTATGGAGTTATAAACATTTTCAGAAACAATTAATTGCAAGCGACGGTGGGCTACCATTTTTTTTTTTGCCTTAAAAATTTTAAAGAACCATCGAGAATTTTTTAAGATTTTTTTCACAATTGCGAATTGATTGAAATGTTTTTCAATGACTATCAGAACCACAATCTTGTATTTTCCACAAAATTTGCGAGAATTATCAGAATTACTACCCAAACTAAGAACAATCTAGGATTTTTCAAGCACAGTTGTTTCAATGTTTAAATCTCTTTGAAGCCATAAATGCGAATTTTTTACAAAACTTTTTTTTTAAGGATGTGTAAGAACTACTCGTGTTATTGTTGTGGATTTCTCCCAAAATATATTCTTAAGATAATCATTCAGTCATTCTCATTTGTTTTTTGAGAATAATTTGTAATAATTAATTACAGCTTTGACATGAAAAAATCCTCTATTTTTGACATGTAGTTTTTAAAACATATTCTTAAATAAGACTCGATTCCTTGGCATGAAAACAAAAAAAGAAAGAAACAGGAAACATCTACGATTTCTTGGCATTAGAATCTTCCAAAATCTCGATTTTTCAGTCTCGTTGGGTTTTCGGAGTAATTTGTGAAGATTAATCAAAGCTATGCCCAAAAGAAACATCTAATTCTTGGCATGAAGTCCTTAAAACATATTCATAAAAATCCTCTAACTTAAACATACTCTCGAAAAGAAAGGATTTAAAAGCTCAAAGCTATTAACGCAATTTATCATGTGGGTTATAATCAGAAGATCATTTTAAAGTAACAATTTTTTATAAGATTTTGAATGGATTTAATTTGTGATTTTGGCGCAACAATTATTGATTTCTAAATAATGTATTGAAAGACTATAAGAACTTTCAATGTGAGTTTCCTTGATTTCACCAAATTTGATTGATTTAGTTTATTATTTAATAGCTTATATTCCTTTTCTGTGGTTTTCCTCTTTCTAGCATTTGGGAAAGTATGTTCTTGAAGTACGCTGTAATAATTATACTTCCCAAATTATATTTAGAACCACAATTGTTTATTAGTAGATACAGCTGATAAGCGTTCGGTGGCAGAGCTTCAATAGGCTAATGTAAAAAATCATTAATCATATAATTTATGTTTGGGAAACAAATTTAAAAAGGCGTACGTAATGACCAAAGAAGCGTAACTAACTCAGAATTAAAAAACACAAATTATAATTAACAAGAAAATTAAGGCATACAAATCATGTGAACAACAAAAATTCACTAGAAATCAAAACAAATTGGTAAAGACTAAGATATCGTAATAATACACAATTACCGAAAATGGCTTGCAATATTTTCAAAATAAATTACTAAACTCCCATTTATTTGCTTTTTAAACTCTTTTCAGAAATTAAAACTGGAAAAAATTGGCAACATTCCAACAATTAGAAATTAAAGCATTCAACAAAACAAATTCCAAAGAAACCAAAAGTTTTGTAACAAAACATAAAGCAGAAAAGCTCATTTCGTAAAGAAAGAAAGAAAGAAAGAAAGAAAAGAGGAAGAAAAACAAACGCGACAAAAAAACAATAAAAGAATAATGCGACTTAGATTTCACAATTCCAATAATAACAAACACCAGATGACAATGTCATCAGCCAGTCTAAGTTTTGTCTATATTTCATTGCTGTGTGCAGTGATTTTAAGTCCACACTTAACAGAGGCAGTCAGAAGATCACGGCTGGACTTAACATCCACCGCCACTAGTACAACAAATAATGCAGCGTCAGAGGCGTCTGGCTCCGAGCCGGCAAAGGCAACATTAGAATCCGATTCTCAGGCATTACCTTTAAAAAGTGATCAATCATCAGCATCATCGGCTGGCAATGATCTATCGAAAACTGCCTCCGACACAAAAGATGATACCCAACTGTCAATGACGGCAAACAATGATGATGACGATTTAAATGATGGCAATGATACTAAACCAGCCTCTAACACAAACTCAGCTGCTGCCCATTTGCCTGAGGAATCTATTTTGAATGATGATGACAAAGATCAAAGTGACGATTCGCCAAAAGAATTGAAAGAAATCCCCACCGCCAGTTTTGAAGATGCTGAAATTGTTGAAAGTGCCACTCAATTTGGTTCGTATGGATCAGCAGCTGGAGCCAGTCCAGCAAGCAATTCTGGTGGCAATAGTTTTGAGGAATGCGACCCGGAAATGTTGGGTTTTGAAATTGTGACTGGGTAAGTTTAATTTTTTTGGTAACAACAATTCGGTTCCTATTTAAAGGGAGGGCTTAAAAATGTGACAAAATATTTTCCACTTGCTTTTCATCTTTAATTCTAAAAATTACCGCTTTTTTAAATTTTTACAAAAAAGAAAGCGTCGATTATATCTGAAAAAAATACGTTTGAATGTCAAATGCGCAAAATTTGTCAGAAAAAGAGATTCACCATTTTTTTTACATAAAGTCCTTAAAACGATATTCTCAATTTTTTTTTTTTCGTTTAATTTTTTGAAACAAATCAAACTCATATTTCTGTTAGGAAGTTCCTACAAAGTGCGAATTCTTGGCATGGAGTCCTTAAAAAAATATATATTCATTCATTTAATTCATTAAACATTTATTAATTATTTATTGAAACGAAGTCCTTAAATAATAGTAATAGTGATGTAAAAATTGTGATTTATTTGCATGAGATCATTAAAAAATTCGAAAAATCCTCGATTTTTTGGCATGAATATCGTAGAAGATTCTCTTGAAAAATATTCGACTCTCTAGCATGATGACCTTAATAAGTTTTTTGAAACATTCTTCACATCTTGGGATGAAGACCTTAAAAATATTCTTTAAAAATCCTCGATATCTTGGCAGGAAATATTTAAACATATAATCACTCATTTCTTGGTATGAAGACCCCAAAAAAATTATTTATTTCGAATTCTTGAAATATACATGAAATTTCTACAATGTCTTGGCTTTGATATTTTTCCAAAATTCTCCAGATACAAAAGTCCAACGGATCGGTATCCGGAGAAACCTCATTATGTACCAATTTTTGGGTGGCACATGCTGAGTCCTGTTGGAATGTCCAAGGTCTGCGGTCAAAATGTTTGTGTGCACAAGGCTTCGGCAATTATTCTGATGCCACGGTAGATAAATACGAACGGAGAGCGATCATCGGCTGTTATGGCGACCCACACCATCAAAATGGCCGGCTTGAGGCTTGAGTTTTGGTGGCCAACCGAAGGTCCACATTTTCAGCTGACCTCTTTGGCGAGTAAACACGATCATTTTGTTTGTTTACAAACTGCTGGGCAGCGGATGTTCCTACATCGGAGAAAACCAAATTCGGCAGTTTACCACTGTCGGCCATGCAAAGCAACTCTTTAGCTCTTTTGAGTCTATTTTCTTTCCGTTGCGGTGTAAGTTCTTGCACTTTTTGGAAATTCAATGGCTTTACCCCGAGCTCATTTTTCAATATTTGCCGAATGGAATATTGCGATATGTTCAGCTCACGGGCCATTTTTCGGCCACTGCGACGCAGGTTTCGAACAAGTCGCTTCTTTACTTTTCGAACCATTTCTGCTGATGTTGCTGTTTTCTTCCGTCCACTTCCTTGACGTCAGGCTACGTTACCAGTATCACGGTAACGAGCGATGGTACGAGACACAAAAGATTAATTCACATTCAAATGGTAGAGTGCTCTAACGATATTCACTTGTGGTTTTCCAGGCAAATATAAAGAAATCACACTATCACGCTTGAATTCCATCACGAATAACTTTTTTCTGGTAAATTCTCACCAAAATGTTTTTGTGCGCTTGTAAATAATAAGCTGTCACTGGAATAATTCCAGCAGTTGTCGGAAGACTGGTCCTTCAAAACATTTTTCAAAAAAAATTGCAATTGTTGTCCGGATAGGCCTTGAATTATTTGAACACTTCAAGATCCTTAATCGGAAAAGCTTTGAAAATGTTTTTCTGATAAAAGATTTACGAAAATATTCCAATGTGCAAAGTTAAAAAAATCAAGGACTAATTTTGCGACTTTGGAATATTTTAGAACCCCCTGAGAGAAAAATATCAGAAGTCTATCTAAAAAATCTCGTTAAGGCCAACAGACACCACTGGAACCAGTCCAGATGCCCAGAAACGGACATATTTCGTCCAAAGAGATAAAAGACCAAATACCGTATGTTTGGATATAGGTTTAGATATTTTATCTACCTAAGGAGAAAATAGCCGGCTTAGACGGTGTAAAGCTGGCATAAAAGCTCAAAATCTCAACCTCTTTAATGTTATTTTTAGGTGGAAAAGGAATAAGAAAAAAAATCTCATAGCAAATTCAGACTACCAATTTAAATTTTCGTTTCCACAATTCTTACAAAAATTACAATTTCTTGTGAAGATTACACAGCAATTTCCTGGCATTTCTGATAACATTTATCATTCATATAGCAAAATCTCTCTATTTAAAATTTCGATTTTTTTACTTTTTCCCATCAAAATATCAACTTTAAAAGAGAACATCAAAAAAAATTAAGTTATCCAATCACTGTATCTAATTACAAATTGTCAATTCATATACGGCAATGTATGGCCAGCAGAAACCACATGTATGAGTTGTAATAAAATGGCATGTATTGTCAACATTTCCGTTCATTAATCACTTATATGAGATGGCGGTCAGAAGAAAGACATAAAAGCTGTGGAATGAGATATTATGGGATTCTGCTTGGTTTTATTTTTTATCTTTTTTTTGGCAAAAGAAGCCGAAACCAAAAAAAGGGGGGAAAATAAGAACTGCCTAAAGCAAAGCAAACAAACCACAAATTTGATACAATATTTCCGTAATTAAAGTTCTTAATGATGCCATTAAATGTTGTACACCACAACATGTTTAAGCTGGTTAGAAAAAGGAAAGAAATGTCAGTTGACTTGAGAATTAAGTAAAATAAACATATGAATGTTATCATACGTACTCTGGAAAAATGAACTTTATCATAAAGAATTTGCAAGCCTTCCCTAAGGGTGTAATGAAGTTGAATAGTAGATTTTTACTCTTTCTCATAAATTGGAAAGTTCGTAAACTCTCATTAAGGGGAAGTCGAAAAAAATTGGATATTTAGATGATGATTTAGTTTTTTATAATCTAATACTGATAAAAATATTGGTATGGGCAAAATTACATAAACATCGAACATTTATGCGACACCATATATTACATATTCATCTCAGGTTTCCGGCTGAGAAAAATATTTCGATATAGCAAGTTGTAAGGAATCGCTGACTTGCTTCGCCAGATTAAAAATTGTGAGCTTTTGTGGGTTAGGTACGAGAAGGGGATCGTAGATAGAATCTTTAGACTGCTGTCATTTCTAAGCCACTCGTCCGACAGCTGTTAAATTATTCCAGTGACAGCTTGTTATATTGTTTACATGCGTACAAAAGCATTTTGGCGAGAATTTTAAAGAAAAAAGGTTAGTAAGAGACAGAGTGATTTCTTTATTTTTGGCTGGAAAACCACAAGTGCCTATCATTAGAGCACTCCAGCATTTAAATGTGAATTAATCTTTTGTATCTCGTACCATCGCTCGTTACCGTGATACAGGTAGCGTAGCCCGACGTCAAGGAAGTGGACGGAAGAAAACAGCAACAACAGCAGTAATGGTTCGAAAAGTAAAGAAGCTTGAAGAAGACTTAAGACTTAATATAAACCCGCGTAACAGTGGCCGAAAAATGAGTCGTGAGCTAAACATATCGCAATATTCCATTCCGCAAATATTGAAAAATGAGCTCGGGGTAAAACCATTGAAATTCCAAAAAGTGCAAGAACTTACACCGCATAAGAAAGAAAATAGACTCAAAAGAGCTAAATAGTTGCTTCGCTTGGCCGAAAGTGTTGAACTGACGAATTTGCTTTTCTCCGATGAGAAAACATTCATTGTCCAGCAGTTTGTAAACAAATAAGATTATCGTGTTTACTTGCTAAGGAGGTCAGCTGCAAATGTGCACCTTCAGTTGGCCACCAGAATTCAAGCGTCGGCCATTGTAATGGTATGGCCGGCATAACAGCCGATGGTCGCTCTCCGCTCGTATTAATCGAACGTGGCATCAGAATAAATGCCGAATATTATCACGAAAATATTCTGGGGAGTGTATTAAAGCCTTGGGCAGGAAACATTTTGGCCGCACCTTGGACATTCCAACAGGACTCAGCAGCAACATCGCACTCAGCGCGCGCCACCCAAGAATGGTTAGAAAATGAGGTTCTCGCTTCATTTCCAGCGCACAATGGCCACCAAAATCTCCGGTTACCGGAGAGTTGAATGCTCATTCCGCTTTCTTTGAGTGATTTGTTTTAAAAAGTTTTGAACCTTGTGTGGCGGAGGTACCAAAAGAAATAATCCTATCTCTACCATCTTTATAACTGATTTTGTGTTAAAGCAAAAATTGAGACGTACTAAGTCAGAATGGAATCGGATCTTAATTTCGCGTTGTGTGAGCTTCATAGATATTCAATATTTTGACGCTTTGTAGGGGAGGTACTGGAAGGGGTGAACCGATACATCATATCTTCACAGCAGATCTTGTGTTAGTAAAAAAATGGAATGTGTGAAATTACGAAGAGGACTGGATGTTTATTTCAAGCTTCATACAAAACTTTGAACCTTTGTGGGGGAGGTACTAGAAGAAATTATCCTATCTACACCATCTTTATATTGTGTTGATAGAAATATTGAGATGTACCAAGTCTGAATGGAATCGGATGTTAATTTTGCGTTTTATCAGCATTATGGATATTCAGAGTTTTGACCCTTTGTGGGGGATGTACCAGATACCGTAACGATATATTCCGTAACGACATCAGACCTTGGGTTAATAAAAATATTGTGAGGTTTGTAATTTGAAGACAAGCGGACTCTTACATCACATTTTATAAAAGTTACAATTATTCAAAATGTTGACCCTCAGCGGAGGAGGTATTTGATGCAGTGAATAGATATTGTCCTTTTTCACACCTGACCTAGCATTGATGCAGATATTAGGATTTGCAAAGTCGGAGCCAAATCGGATTATATCCTTTCTGTTCCTATGCAGTAAAATATTTATTTTTGGACAATTTTGACTTTTTGTGGGGGAGGTACCGGAAGGTGAGGGGTGTAGAAAAACTTTAAAAAATTTAAAATTCAAAATTGTAAGTCAAATTGAAAAAATCGCATGCGATAAAAAATATAAAAAAAATCAGAAAAAATATTAGGATTTGCAAAGTCGGAGCCAAATCCGATTATTTCCTTTCTGTTCCTATGCAGTAAAATATTTTTTTGGAAAATTTTGACTTTTTGTGGGGGAGGTACCGGAAGGTGTGGACCGATATTGCTTATCTCAGAACTCGATCTAAGTTTGTTAGTAATATTACGATGTACCAAATCGGAGACTCCCTTAGAGAGTTATCGTGCCCACCAATCAGCAAACAGAGGGACAGACAGAAAAGCGGACGGACGGACATTGCAAGATCGACTCCAAGTGTCCTGCAACGAATGTGGTCCAAAGAGACCTTGGCACTAAAACCGTTCTTTCGATGCGGCACGTTTTGGCCGTATTAAATGATATGTACCCTCTCCCTTAAAGAGGAAGGATATCAGTCTAGCCATATGACTGAGGGTATAACAACTTATATTTCTTGTCTTTAATATCTTTCACAACTCGAATCTCTTGCCTAGCAAAATAGTTGCTATATTTCATTAGTTGCAAACTGCATTAGAGCTTATCAAACTTTTACTCACCAAAATCAAAAAGTTTCATTAAGAAATACCAAAATGATGGATCTCTTTGCATTTCTTCAACATTAAATCCAAATCACACTCATTAGAATCTAGACAATCAGAAAATCCAATATAAATCTTGATTACTTACCTGCAATGAAAGAACAAAGAACACAAAAAAAATATCAATAGAATGTTAGGAAAAACAGGTTAAAAACTACAGTTCGACAAGGTTCTAACGAACTCTTTTCAAGAACAACAACTCATTTTTTCCAGATTTTGTATCAAAAATATTATCTACTGCAAGCCAAACTCGAAATAATCATCATAACCATTACCCACTGTCTCTCAAACAATCGAATTAATAAACAATCTTTCTTCTTCTCCGCGAACTTCTTAAGGATATCTCAAGAAAAAAAAAACAAGTCTTCCAAATAGATAAGATTAGAAGAAAGAATAACGTTATATTTGATTGCGGTTTTATGTTCAAAAAATAGTCTACGAATATTCGAGTGGAAATGGAAAAAGTCGAAACAAAAACAACAATGGAGGAATGGTCATTGTTGAGGTAGTTGATGCTGTCATCGTCTGACTTAAATTCAATCAATAAGAAAAAGAAGAGAGAGAGAGAAGAGGAGGAAGGATCTGGCAACAGTTGTGTATATGTAGTTCAAATCTTCAAATTGCATTGATTTTTATTATTGTTTGTTGTTATGGTATTATTACATTGCATTTCCTTTGGAAAAGAATGACTGAGTGCTGTGAGAAGCCTTACAATGTGGCAAGGTAAACGCGTGCCCCAAAAAATCAAGTTTGTTGCCTAAGTCTTTCGTTTTTGGAATTTTTTCGTTGTTTTGTTTTTACCTCAATTGGGCATTTTTGGCTGAGTTTATGTAACAGTTCTATAATATTTCTTTGTTTGAGGGGTTTTAACAATCATCAGCCACAACAAGAACAGCAATTGCAATCAAATAAATATTGGTGGTCTTCAATTGGCTTGGGCCCTCCTCCACCATCCACCCCTCTTTGAAATTACAGTTTCTTCACAAAATTGTATCGCAAAAGAACACAAATTTGCCATTTCGTTCTATCTTGCAGACATTTTAACACAAAATTTGTTATAGTTTTAGGCAAGCAGATAGGCAGGCAGGCAGGCGGCAAGGCATTCAGTCATCGCATTTGGCCACAACAAATGTACAAAAATAAGTTGTAACTGTTATTTTGTTATTGGCCAAATTAGACAGAAAGCGATTTCAAGAGTACAGCTATTTATTGGCTTAAGGATACGATCTTAAAGCGTTGGCAACAAGTAGATGGGATACAACAAGTAACTGCATTGCTTTGAAATTATGGCCCAATAATATTAAGCGGATTTGCAATAATAAATTGAAATTATATTTTGGTCAAATCAAAAAGAGGTAAACATTTTCAGTGGAAAATGTTAGGAGAATAGATACATAGGTTGTGCTGTTTGTTTAAATTGAAAGATTCCGTTAATGAAATCGGGGAACATTGAAGTCTTCAAAATAAGAGTAAAACACGGACAACAATCGAGACATTCTTTAGTCTAAAACAAGTAAGCAAATGCTATAGCAGTGCGCGGGGCCGACTATGTGATATCATACAACACTAAACTATGTTGAAAGCCCACATATTTCAAAATCGTTTTTGGAAGCTTTTGAAATTATGTCATAGAGCCCTGCCCAGATATTACCGTTAACTTAACTTTTTGAATATTCAAAACAATTTCACACGAAAGTTGTGGTCTATTTTACAGCTAAATATAATCTAATGGTCAACCAAAATGCTAGAGTTCTTCTCTGTCCTTAACTCTGTTCTCATACAAAATTCCGCGTCGATTGGTTTTCAATTACGACCTGTAGAGCGATTGCAAAATCAAAAAAAAATTTTTTTGATCCATTTAAACCCCTAAATTTACATCTTTAAAAGCAGTGGTCTTTAATTCTGACCCCCATGCTAAATTTCATGAGGATCGGACAATAATTACGACCTGCATATAATAGTGTTGGGGGTGTAGAAAAACGTTAAAAATTTTAAATTCAAAATAGTAAGTCAAATTGATAAAATCGCATGCGATAAAAAATATGAAAAAAAAAAATAAAAAATGCAGAAAAAATATTTACTTTTTTTGCCGTCATATTTTCAAGCGATTTTCTTAAATTTTATCCTTTTCTGGCAAGAAACCATTCCGAATTGTTGAGAATTGTGAAAATTTGACCAGCGGATCTTGAGCAAAATAGCCAAGATCTACACAGGGTGAGATGAAAAAACTGCAGTCAACTTTAGACTGCTGTCATTTCTAAGCCACTCGTCCAACAGCTGTTAAAATTATTCCAGTGACAGCTCATTATATTGTTTACAAGCGTACAAAAGCATTTTGGTGAGAATTTTCCCGAAAAAAGTTATTCGTGATGGAATACAAGCGTGATAGTGTGATTTCTTTATATTTGGCTGGAAAACAACAAGTGGATATCGTTAAAGCACTCCAGCATTTAAATGTGAATAAATATTTTGTGTCTCGTACAGTGCGACGTCAAGGAAGTGGACGGAAGAAAACAGCAATATCAGCAGAAATCGTTCGACAAGTAAAAAAGCGACATGATCGAAATCCGCGTTTCAATGGCCGAACAATATTCCGTTCGGCAAATTTTGAAAAATGGACTCGGGGTAAAGCCATTGAAATTCCAAAAAGTGTAAGATCAGCAAGAAAATGGACCCATGTTTACTTGCCAAAGAGGTCAGCTGAAACTGTGCACCTTCGGTTGGCCACCAGAACTCAAGCGCCGGCCATGGTGATGGTGTGGGCCGCCATAACATTCGATGGTCGCTCTCCGCTCGTATTAATCGACCGTGACATCAGAATAAATGCCGAATATTATCGCTCGGACTTAGCACGCACCACTTTAAAAATACCAAAATGTCGATCACCTCAAGCAAACGCTTCGCCGGGAATGGGCCAAAACACTGCAGAGCAACATTAGGGCAGCGTGAGACGGTTTCATTAGCCGTTTGAAAGCCATAATTTGTGTCAAAGGTGTAGAAAAACTTTAAAAAAATTAAAATTCCGAATTGAAAAAATCGCAAGCGATAAAAAATATAACTAAAATTAAAAAAAATAAGAAAAAATATGTGCGGACAAATTTAAACCTATTCTAAAATTTGATGCTATTTCCGACATTTTTTGCTTTCACTCAATTAAATTTAGAGAAAAAAATGTAAAAATTATGGCGTTTGACTTTGCTGCAGTTTTTTATCTCATTCTGTATAGTTTCCTATGTCAGGGATCAATATTTCGAGGTGTCAATAAATGTTAGTCCAAACTTATTATACCCCAACACATAGTGTTATAAAGTATAAACAGTCCTCTCCCCATATTTATCATAAAATTATTTATTTATAGCCTTTCTTAATGCCTCTGTCTCCAACTCCAAGTCAATGAAAACAATATTCCTCATTGATTATAGATTATCAACACGTATAGGAGTTTAGTAACAAGTTACGCAACACAATTTATCAATGCTATCTCATCGACAATATCCCGGAAATCTCCAAGCAGCAGTAAAAAAAATACTTATCAATGCTTATCGTTGAATTCATTTATTCATTTCTTTCTCTCTATTTGTTGCAGTTATGTCTTTTCGGCACCTGGCAAACTTCTGGACTCGCTGCCGGGCACATTAATGTTAACCGATTGTTTGGAAGCCTGTCAAGGAAACGAAACTTGTCATGCCGTTAATTATGAAACTGGTCTCTGTGTACTATTTTCAGCTAATGCCGATCAATTACCAGGTAAGATTTGCATAATTAGAAAAAAATAGAAAAAAAAATTGAAAATTAAGTTAAGACGATGTAGCAGATACTATCCCTATCTTCTATGTGTGAACATGAATCAATTGAAAAGATTAACGGCTTGAAATCCTATACTCCCATTAGAGGGCTCATAAAATTATAGTTTATGATGTTTGCAATTAATAAACGCTTTTTTTATTGCGCCAAGCATATCGTGAGGAGTGAGTGATTGTGCGTTCTCATAAAATAAGAGGTCTTGCGCATTTAACAATAATTGAATATAATTGTTACATATGCTGTTAAAGTGCTGATATGTGCGTTAATGTAATTGGCGAATTAGTTTCCCATCACGATTAATGCTAACTTATATTTATGGGATAATCAGATTTTGATAGCAGAGTTCATTTTTATTCATTTCACTTGGGATTTGAATGTAGAGAGAAATAGAGGGTATGAGTAATAAAAGTGGTGTATTTTTTGTTATTTTCTGTTGTTATGCTGAAACTGACTCCTATTTTTTCGAGAATGGATATTAGACCCTGCTGTGGACTCGGAATAATAAATTTCCTCACATAAATTGTAAAACCAGTAAGGAAAAGTCAAAATTCGGGCAGTGCCGTCTATATGATCCCCTACACCACTATACATATTTAGTAATAAAATACTTTATTTCAAGTAGATTATACCACCTATCAACATTTGGCTTTAGATCAGTTATAGTTAGCTATAGAGTGCATGATATTACTTGGAGAAGAATAATATTAAAAAAAATATATATCGGAGCCGAGTTGCACAAAATAGAAACCTACGTCCCGAAATTCACTTCATTGGGGCTGATATTAACCATTATTTGCACAATAAACTTGTAATCGGATTAAGGATATATATGTGAGGGACTTAAACACCAAACCGAATGGAACATATACATATATTGTATTTTAGCAAGATTTTCATTTCCTGGTTCATTGCAATACCGAATTACAGGCCATGGAAAATGTGGCTAGGAGCATATTTGGCCCACTAATCCGAAATGTCAAATCACAGCTAGGACCTCCAAAATATCAGCATACTTTTTCGTTTGAACCCGAAAAAATATATTATGGTCCATTCTATTAAAAAATATATTGCTATTGTAGCCAGTAAGGACAAGCTTTTTCAATTCGATAGAAACAAGTAAATGAAAAATTTAGTATTTAGGTCTTCTCTTTAATAGACTCAGTCATCAAGCTTTAGTCCATTCTTCCGAAAAAGATATATATTTTTAGGTCTTTAAAAACCAATAGTTGAGATATATATTTCCTCCCTTCTGAAATAGCAAAGGAGCCAATTTTTTTTTTTTTTTTTTTTTTTTTTTTTGGGTAATATCCCAAAGGCCATTCTATCCATTGTTGAAAACTTCAGTCCATTCCACCGAAAAATATATATTTAGGGTCATCAAAATATCAATAATGAAGCTGGATATTTCCATCCACTGGAGATGTTACTGAAGTGCCAAATAACCAATTTTACTGTGTAAGAATCCTAGGACGATAAAATATCTCATTGAGTTACTAGAGGCTACTGAAATAAACTTTTTGAGAATAAGTTTTCTACCTAAGGTCAGCCAAGAATGTGTATTAAGATCAACTTTATGTTCAAAATTTGGATATTAAAACAGTTAAAGTCAGTATTCGATAATCATAGATATTTAGATGAATCACTTAGAACAAGTGAATATAAAATTCGGCGTATTCTCATAGACCTGCTGCTGACGGGACACTTGTTGCCTTTACAATTTTTTGTATATTTTACTGGAAAAAGTTATTTTTTAGATTTCCTGATATGATTTTGAAATTTATTTATGTGAATGTCCCTGTCGAAGTAGGGTTGTTTCATAGCTATCCCCTTTTCGAAGATTTGACCGTTTATGGTGGGAGTAACCAGAAGGACTAGGTCGAAAACCTCCATATCAAGAATTTACCTACAGAAATGAAGACTCCCAACTGTGGAGCTAGCCTTCAGAATTGAAGACTCCCTGCTTAAGAGCTCGCCTTCAGAAAATACTTTCAGACCCAGAGCTCGCCTATAGAAAGAAGACTCTCTGTTTCAGTGCTCATCTGTAGAAAAGAAGACTCTCTGTTTCAGTGCTCATCTGTTGAAAAGTAGACTCCCGTCTTCAGAGCTCATATATCGATAAGACTGTCAGCTTCAGAGCTCGGCTTTAAAAAAAAGACTAACTACTTTAGAACCCGTCTTCAAAAAAGAAGCCTTCTTGCTTTAAAGTTCGCTTTCAGAAAAGAAGATACTTCCTGTTTCAGAGCTCGTCTTTAGAAGAGATTACCTGCTTCAATTGTCTTTAGAAGAGACTTCCTGTTCAGAGCACGTCTTAAGAAAAAGACTCCCTGCTTCAGAGCCCCTCTATAGAAAAAGACTCCTTGCTTCAGAGCTCTTCTTTAGAAGAAACTCCCTTCTTCAGCTCGTCTATAAAAACGACTCCCTGCATCAGTGTTCTTTTATAGAAAAGAATCTCAGCTTCAGCGCAGCTATAGAAAAAATATCCTGTTTCAGCTAGTCTACTCGCCGCATCGACTCGAGAAAAAGTCTCCCTCCTTCGGCTCGTTTATAGAAAAACTTCCAGCTTCAGCTCGTGTATGGAAAAAGACTCGCCATTTCTGCACGTCTATACAAATTTGCTGTTTCAACTAGTCTACCAAGAAGACTCGGCGCTTCAGCTTGTCTATAGAAAAAGACTCGATTATAGAAAAAAAATCTTTTTTCTTCAGCTCGCCAATAGAAAAGGCTCTATGTCAAAATTTCATCCCATTTGAAAAAAACTCCACATGTTTCAAAGCAAGGTAGAACACATTCGATTGTAGATCATATTATTCGACCTCCTTTGGTAACTTCTACACAGAAAAGTTTGACATTTTCATAAAGGTAACAATAAGTCACCTCCAAATTTGGTCCGGTATATGTTCATAGTGGTTCACATTTTGGGATAAACTTAAATTTTATATGCAAGCCAAAGCTTATGCAATGCATATATTTTGTATATGCAACGGTATTTGTAGTGTGTGCAAATTTTGTGTGGGTTTTAAAAAAAAAATGGCATTTGCAATTGAGTATTTTCATGAGACCGAGCTTATAAATTAGCCTTTTTTTACATTAGCAAACTTTCCATAAAAAAGGTATGACAAATCAGCTATAGACATTTCACTTACTGAAACTGTCAGACTGTCGTCGTTTCAGCGAAGTGTTGTGTGTCTGTGTGAAAGTGTATGACCAGATTTGTTTTCTACAAGAACTTTTCATTTCTAAACACATTGTCAACATTTTCCTTTACACTGATATTGATTTCATTTCATTTGTTATGCATCCATTTTTTACGCCTCTGCCTCTTTTTTCTCTCTTTCTTCTAGGTGCCTTAACCAAATCACAGTTCCCTGTCTTTACCATTTATGCCCAAAAGTCATGTCTGGGTGTACGACCATGTGCACGTGCCTGGTGTGTTGATCGTGTGCAAAACTACAAACTGAATGGCCATGCCAAACGTTCGGTGTCAGTGACATCGAGACGTGATTGTTTCGAATTATGTTTGGGTGAAGCTGAATTTACATGCCGGTAAGTGAATGAGCCGAAACGAAACGAAATATATACGTATTTAAATAAAAAGTGAAAAAAGTGCAAGTAGAAGTTAGAAGCAGGCAACAGGCGGCTTTATGCCAAAATACAAAAAAAAAACAAGAATGGAAAATAGAAAATAAAAATCTCAAAAACAGGAAAAAGTTTAGGAAAAATTCTTAGAAAAATCGTGTTGATGGCTTTTAAAGCATGACACCTTCTTGAGTATTTTTCACAAAACTTCCTGGCTGCTGATGATGCTTATGAATATCATCCGGAGGAAAAGAAGCCAGCCGAGGCAGAAGTAACATAAATTTGGTGTCATCTCCATAAGAGAGAGAGAGAGAGAGAGAGAGAGAGAGAAAAACAAAAACCTTGCAAAGCGTTAGTAAGCTGTTAGCCATGCCTGCCTTCGTTAGGCATTTGAAGAGGATGCTGTTGTTGTTGTTGTTGTCGTCATCATCATCAGCACCGCGACCAGATGACTGCTTATAAAATATGATTTTAATATCCTGCAGCTAAAAAGGAAATTAACATAACTCTGTGGCGGCAAGCGATGACAGTATTCAGATAGTACATGACTTTCGGCCATACGACCAGCCTGGCCCCTGTGATTAAGACATCCAATAATGTTTAGAAAAGCCTAAGGATGGAAAGTGATCCTTAAAACGTCATTGCCATAGACAGCCGCTCAATACATGATCAATTTTCTGAGAATTTCATTTTCTAATATTGCGTTTAAACGTTTGAGACTATTTATGGCATGGAAGCGAGGATTGGTGTAATAAGTAGACCGTGAAATATTTGGAACGTCCTATATTTTATAATTTAATTTTAATTTAGGTATCTTTTATAATTTTTTACATTCATTTAAAAATCTGGCATATTAACGTAAAATTTTATTTTAGATACATTCTTTGACTCCAATTAAAATAAAGTGCAAATATATGACACTTGCAGAATATATGATATATGCATACACTTTGCATATGCAAAAAAGTAAAAACGCTGGCCATTTTCAATTTGGCCATTTTCAGAAAAATAAAACCCGTTAAAATAATAAAAACACCGAATGTAGCCGTTGTGTTAGCGTCCCTATGACGACGTGGAACTGCAAAGGCAACTTTTGTCATAAACTATTTCAATATTCAAATGCGAAACTTAAAAAAAAATTGGTGAACAATGTAGCTAAAATCATGAAAATACCGAAAATGGGGAATATATAGGGGCTATACGAAGACGTGGACCTGCATTTTTCTGTCTCCGGTTGTAGTATCCATTACGAACTTTAACTACGATATGCGAAGCAATTCCCTTGAATAATATCGCTAAAAGAATCAAAATACCAATATCGGTAAAACCGTAAAAATACCAAATATAAGGAGGTACCGTTATATGGGGGCTATAC
The DNA here is from genome assembly GCF_030504385.1 of Musca domestica. Taxonomy (NCBI): domain Eukaryota; kingdom Metazoa; phylum Arthropoda; class Insecta; order Diptera; family Muscidae; genus Musca; species Musca domestica. The sequence continues at coordinate 29,299,265 of NW_026712114.1, read as the reverse complement.
GAAGACGTGGACCTGCACAGACAATTTTCTCTCATAAGCTGTAGTATCCATTACGAACTTAAAATACCAAATTTGAAACAATTTCCGCGAATAATGTCGCTAAAATCATCAAAGTACCGAAAATCGTGAAGTGCCCTTATATGGTGGCTATAAGAAGACGTGGACGTGCACAGATAATTTTCCGTCATAGGCTCTTGTATCCATTAGGAACATAAAATACCAAATTTGAAATAATTTCCGCGAATAATGTCGCTAAAATCATCAAAGTACCGAAAATCGGGAGGTACCATTTTATGGGGGCTACATGAAGACGTGGATCTGCACAGATAATTTTCTGTCTTATTCTGTAGTATTCATTACGAACTTCAAATACCAAATTTGAAGCGATTCCGGTGAATAATGTCGCTAAAATCATTAAAATACCGAATATGGGGAGGTACCGTTATATGGGGGCTATATGAAGTCGTGGACTTGCACATACGATTTTCTGTCATAGGCTGTAATATCTACTACGAACTTCAAAGACCAAATTTGAAACATTTCCGATGAATAATGCCGCTTAAATTACCAAAATAACGAAAATAGGGAGGTGTCATAGGCTCAAGTATCCATTACGAACTTCAAATACCAAATTTGAAACATTTCCGGTGAATTATGCCGCTTAAATTACCAAAATACCGAAAATAGGGAGGTACCATTATATGGGAGCTATAAAAAAACTTGGACCTACATTTTCTATACCAAAAGTCCTGCAGACATAATTTGAGTAAAATTTTATCGACCTACTTCATTTCGTTCGGAAGCTAGAGTGATTTCCACAGACGGACAGAAGGACGGGTATTGCTAAATCAACATAGAATTCTATGCTGATAAAGAATGTAAATACTTTGTGGGGTCTAAAGTGTATAATTCGAGGTGTTACAAACGGAATGACAAACTTAATATACCCTCTATACTATGGTGGAGGGTATAAAAAGATTTCTATATGAGGATCTCCAAACCCTATAGAACCTGCAAAAACTTCCCCTTAACAAAAACCCCCATTTAAGACCCCACCTCGTCACTGGCGTCTAAAGCTGCATGGCGTGTAGCCTGTCAGCCTTTCTTTTATTGGATTTTTCCACAAATCACGCATGTGTCTTAAGTCTTTTGTTTTGATACCCCACCACTAATCACCGAGAGTCATAGTGGTGCATGCCACCATTCGCACAGCAATTATAGTAATCATTAAATAGTTTCAAAGTCAAGTCAGTAGCCCAGAAAATCCTAAGAATTCCGTTTGACAGAAAGCCCAAAAGGTCTCTGTGTGTGCAACAATTGAGTTGAGATCCATCTCTCTCTCTCTCTTGGAACGAACGAACGTGCGGCAATTTATTGCGTGACAAAAAGAACAAAAACAACAAGTGTGATTGTATTTAAGAAGCCATTGCAAACCAGTTGCTGCAGCTCTAGCCTACCGACAAAGTCGCCACCAAGGCGTTGAATGATTTGACGAAGACAGTAGTTGCAAGTGGTAAGTGGTACGTGAGTGAGGATGCTTCAACACAATAAAATACATGTGTTGCACACACGAGATTATAAATCGACAAAATCTCACAGCATCAGCATTACCGGTTAGGAAGGTTTTAACGCATCTTCTGGGCTTTCGTATTTTTTTGCGTTGCCTGTAACGTGGTTGCTGTTCCAAAGATTATGGGTTTTTTCTCGCTCTTCGGTGTGAGGGAATAGCTGGTATCACAGCAGCGATGAAGATGATAATCATGGATCGATTTTTTCTCATTGAACTGTAATTGATTGATTTATGATATTTTCCACTTCTGTGAAAAATAAAAAGGTATTAAAAATCAATACCAATAATAAATTCTTCTTTGATAGTTTGCTTTCTATGAAATGTTTCATAATTTAAAAACTAGACAAGAATTGTCGCCACTCTCTTGGTGTCATTGCACTTTGCGAAGATTCCAGAGGAATTGACACTTTTCTTAAAAACAAATTAAACGGTAATTAATTTACCAAGAAAAATGTTCTCTATATTTTTTGACGAAGTCTGTATATAGAAATACATGTTTTAGGCAAAAGAAATAACTCTAGTTGTGAATAGAGTATATATATATGTACTCATTGACTGCGGAATTTTATGAAAAACTTATTTTTGAACCGAATGAGTTTACATTTCAAGATAAGCTGTATTTATTACACTAATTAAAATGCAAAAGGGTACTTGTAAATATATGCAAAATGCATAAATGTTGCATATGCAATCAATACTTCTTGCATATTCTAAACTCATATGCTTTTGGGATAAATATGAATAATGTTTTAATCTAATGGGTGTAGATCTCAATGGACTTTGTTTACGAACAATCAAACCATATATGCATTAGGATAGAATATTATGGATAGAATGTCAAGAGCCCTTCAACAGCCTATTGAACATGACTTTACACTTTATATTATATCGCTAGCTCACCGACAACTTATAACGTGTAAATAACTTATATCGATAAGTCATCGATTGTTATTCGATAGTAGTTTGTCGATAGCATGTTTGAAAGTTTGCCGATAACTAGCAGATATTTCGTCGATAGCTCATCGATGGCCCGATAATAGCTCATGCACAGCCCACCGATACGCCGTTGATAGTTTATCCATAGCTCATACATATATTGTCGATAGGCCATCGATAACTCGTTGATGGCTGGTCTTCATGCCGTCGAGAATTCATCGACTTATTTTGATAACGTGTCAATGGCTCGTTCACAAATCGTTGAAAGCTCGCCGATTGTTTTTAAATAGCTTGTCAATAGATTATCGATATCTCGTTAAAAGCTTACTGTCGGCACATCCAGAGCTAGGAGATAGTTCACTGATACCTCGTCGATAGCTCGTCGAAAGCATGGGGAAACTTATACATAGATAGTCAATAACTCATTGAAAGCTTCGAGAGCACATAGCTGGTTCATTCAAGACCGGTTCGATAGACCATCGTTGGTTCGATGATATATAAACGATAGTTGGTTTATAACTCATCGATAGATTATCGATACCCTATCGATAGCAAGTTGATTGCTCTGAAAGCTTTTAGATTGGACTTTGTTAGTTCCTCGATATCTCATCGAAAACTCACCGAGCTCGTTTATATCTTACCGAAAGCTCGTCGATAATAGCAGAATTTTAACAAAAATATTTAATTGGTCTTTAGCTCCATTTAGCCATTTTATGGAGGGTATATTAGCTTTGTCATTCCGTTTGTAATTCCTCGAAATATTCATATATACAGTATATATATATTCTGAATCAGCGTAAAATTCTAGATCTAGACGATGTCCGTCTGTCTGTCTGTTGTAATCACGAACGAATTGAGATAGTTGGGAGGGTATAAATCCATAAAGAATCCCAAGTAAAAGCCAATTTTATGGAATATTATGACTTATGACGAAATGATGGAACTCAAAAAGTACGGTTGAAGGATGGCTACACCAGCCAGTGAACCTTTAATGGAAAATATCTGGCGAAAGGTTTCCATCATCAAAAAATCGGGAGGGATATATATCAACGATTTTTCTCGGGGCGAAACCTATACGCTTCCTTTGGCGGAACTGTTATTTGAGGGCTTTATATAACATTTGACCGTTTGACTATAGAAATATAAACTCTTTACCGGGAAAACTTGTCCCTCTATAAAGCAATTCTTTGTGTCTAGGAACCCCAAATATTCTTAACTCATTATACCCTCAGCCACATAGCTAGAGAGGCTATATATATCATTTGATACGGTCAAAACGTGCCTAGTCGAAATAACGGTTTTAGACCTTAGGTCTCTTTGGACCAAATCCGTTTCAGGAAATTTGGGGTCGATCTAGCGATGTCCGTCCGTCGGTCTGTCTGGCTGACTTTGCACTTTTCGTACTTCAGTACTTAGATCGAGTTCGGACATGGGCAATATCGCTCGATTCTTTCTGGTACCTCCCCCACAAAAGGTCAAAATTTTGAATAATTACAACTCTTATAAACTGTGATCTAATAGTCCGATTGTCTTCAAATTTCACACATCCCAATTACTTTATTAACCCAAGGTCTGGTGTTAAGATGGAATATATCGGTCCACTCATTCTGGGACCTCCCCCACAAAAGGTCGACATTTTGAATATCCATTAAGGTCATAAATTAAAATTCGATTCCATTTAGACTTTGCACATCTGAATATTTCTATCAACGTAGGATCTGTTATAAAAACGGTAGATACTGGACCATTCCTTATGGTACCTCCAAAGAGTCAAAGCTAAACAAAACGTTTATAAAATTCGAAATAAGCATCACACATCCCATTATTTCTACTAACACAAGATCTGTTGTGAAGATGGGATATATCGGTCTACCTACCCCCAGAGGTTAAAATTTTGAATACCCATGAAGCTCATTAAACGCGAAACTAACATCCGATTCCAATCAGACTTGGCATATCTCAATATTTTCATCAACACAAAATCTTTTATAGAGATGGTAGAGATCGGACCATTTCTTCTGGTACCTCTCCCACATAGGGTTCAAGATTTTGATAAACAAAACTCCCATTTCTTAATCTTATAACAGAAGTCAATATATATTTAAATAATCGAACATTGGCTGAAGGATACAACTGTCGGCAAATAAAAAAAAAAAAAAAAAAAAAAAAAAAAAAAAAACAGACTTCATTTTTTTCTAATTTTAATAATTCAATTCATAAAGTAGAGCCTTTCAAAACTCCGAATAAGTGTTAATTAATTAAAATCCTTTAAATTTCGCAAAATCAATCAAAGAATGTGGCTCAAGATCTCTCAATACTCAATGATCAGCAGCACATCATGGAACAACACACTTTTCCCCCAAATATGGTTACAGGACATGTTTGCCAAACGGAAAAGAACAAACCTAACTAAAATTCTTGGCAGCACTACACACGAAGAACAAAACAAAAAGTGAAACAACAGCAACATGAAACCTTAAATTACAAACCAAAGAAAAATCTTAACCTTAGGGGAGGGGACGGCCAGTGATTTGAGCGAAAAACGTTTCAAATACGCCTAAAATGAAATTGCTTAAAAATGGGTTTCATCTTCTTTGATGTTGGATATGTTATTTTCCGTGTTGTTGTTTTTTTTTTCTTTCATTCATTTCCCCTGCTTTGAAAAGAAAACATGGCACTAATTAGAAGAGCGGCGGCAAACAACTATCGGTTGTACAAAATGTGAGCTTCTGAAACGTTTTTTTTTTTTTTTTTTTGTTCTGTTTCTTCACTTCAATGTTGTTGTCCAGTGTTTTTCACTTTTTACGTTTTCTCATCTATGCTGTTGCTGTTGGTTTTTGTTGTTGTTTGGATTTTTGTTTAACCCCGGTAGCATCAATGCGTGTTAGTTATGCTTCGTAGGAAGTTGCGAACAAATAAGAAGATGAAGAAGAAATTCTAATTAGATGCTTTAGTTTTTTGTACTGAGATTAGAATACTGATCTCTATGAAATCTCGGCGCTTTTCTGTTTTGTTTAAAGTAGCCCAGAATATGGCATGGAAAATTGCACTGAACATTAAGTAAAACGACGAGGTATGTTGCAGAAGGAAAAGAATATGAGGAAATGAATCAAAAATAACCCAGCCTTTAAGGACGTTGATTTGCTCTAAAAAAGAGTTACAGTTTAATTTTTTAAAACTATTTTCCAAGAAGACTTTTTTGTCTAAAGAGGGACTTCTATCATTTGGAAAATTTCAAAGTGTTTTTAAGGTCAGTTGCTTTTAGAAAAAAAAAAAAAACAACTTGCAATCAGAAAACGACTTTTTTTCTTATAAAATATCCTTACATCCTCACAGGACAAAGGACGAAGTTTTGCTACAGCAGAAATCCTACTCAGGCCAGGTTTGCATATAAAAATTGTCTATGCCTTTCCATACTGAACATTTTCCTAAGGAATTTCCAGGGCCACATTATCACCATAGAAAAAATTCCTTGCACAATCCTTGAGAACCAATATTTCTAATATCATAAATTCTCGATTTTCTGTATAAAAAAATTCCTGATGCACTAGTGTGAAGCGAGTTTTGAAAATTGAAAAACTTGTAAATTCCCCGGAAATTGTTAATTTTATATAGAAAATTATCTAGAGAATGTTTTGTATAATAAAATCTCAGCACTGGGAGGGTACCAATATGTCACATATTCACAATAATTCTTGTTTTTGTGCAAATAATGTGGTGTGAAATATGAAGAGAACCGGATACTTATTTAGGATTTTATGATCGTTTTTGTTATTCAAAACGTTGACCCTTTGTGGGGCAGGTTCCAGAAGGAATGGTCCGATCTCTACCATCTTTATAACAGATTTCGTGTTGATAGAAATATTGAGATGTGCCAGGTCGGAATGGAATCGGATGTTAATTTTGCGTTTTATGAGCTTCGTGGATATTCAAAATTTTGACCCTTTGTGTGGGAGGTACCAGAAGGAGTAGACCGATATATTCCTTCTTCACACCAGACCTTGAGTTTATAAAAATATTACAATGTGTGTAATTTGAAGACAATCGGACACTTAAATCACATTTTATAAGAGCCATAATTATTCAAAATTTTGACCATTTGTGGGGGAGGTACTTGATGGAGGGGACCGATATTGCCCATTTTCGTACGTGAACTAGCACTGACGCATATATTAGGCAATGCAAAGTCGGAGAAAAATCGAATCATCCTTTCTCTTTCTGTGCAGTAAAATGTGTTTATTTTATTTATTTATTTATTTTTTTTTGGAAATTTCCACCTTTCATTGGGGAGGTACCAAAAGGAATGGACCGATATTGTCAACCTCCAAACTCGATCTAAGTTTGATAATAATGTTACGATGTGCCAAGTTTTCCGGATACTCCCTTCGAAAGCTATCGTGCGCAACCAGCCAGACGGACATCGCTAGATCGACTCCAAATGTCCTAAAACGGATTTGGTCCAAAGAGACCTTAGATCTAAAACCGTTATTTCGATGAGGCACGTTTTGGCCGTATTATATGATACATACCCTCGCTTGCCACGTTCTGGGGTCCTTGTCTTCAGTCAAAGATTTGAAGACATGAAACAAAAATTATGAAGAAAATATCCTTGGTTTCCTTGAACGCCGACTTTTCCTGTAAACTGAGATAATTGTTTTTTTTTTTTTTTTGCCCTTTTACCAACTTCCCTCATTTTTATTCTCCACCCGACACCACTGAAGAGGCCACATTCCTTCGAACCAAAATAGATGAAGTTAAGTAAATTTAATGCTTAGTGTACCTCCTTATGTGGCGATATCTATTAAATTAAAATGTTTTCCAGCTAATGGTGGCCAGTACCAACACCACCACCAGCAGCGGCAACAGAGGCGGTAACAGTTTTTCAAAGGCTAATGTTTGGAGTTTGCCACAAAATGTGTGGAGCAATGGAGGGCATCTCTTCATAGCTTCTTTTTTTTCAGTAGAACGTGTGATATTATGTAAGAATGCAACAATTGTTCCAACAACAATAACAAAAACTTTTTAGTAGCTCCACTAGTGGTGTATGCTTGGATGGGCCTGACTATTTACGTTGTTTGCTAATTTCATTCTACATCAATAGTTGTTTTTTTTTTTGTTTTTGTTTCTTCAGTATTATCACACAAAGTTCATGCTATGCATTCTGCATTAAAACCTCCCCGTGTGTGTGTGATCTAGTTGCTTATTCATAGTGCAGAATAGAAAATGATCTTCCAGGTTCTATATATACCATTAGACTTGGCGGCTAGGGATGGTGGTGGTGGTGCCACCACCATCATTTGATGTTTGCCAATATTGGCAAGTGACGTTGCCATGCTGTTGCTGACTATGATGATGGCTCTGGTGTGGTGGTGGTGTCTTAGCAAACGCGTTTTCTGGCTCATTTGCTACAGCGCCTACATTTTACTATATCTTGCACTCTTTAAATTTCATGTAATTAGTAACTGCCGCTGCGGCAGCCACTGCAACAACAACAACTACAGCCTGGCAACAAACTTACAAGAAACAGAGCAAAAAAAAAGTCGAAACCTCTCGACAAGCAACATCATTCGCCCAACATAGTTGGCTAATAGTTGTTATAAATGTATGTATGTGGAGTATGTACAACATGGCCCATGTGTAGAATGCCAACTATCTCTGGCAATGGTTGGTTGGATGGCTGCTTCATTTTTATTTTATTCACAACTTGGACATTATGTGGGTTTTCATGGAGGGCACACTTGAGGAGAATAACGAAAACAACAAACAAACAAAAAAAATGGAAAATTAGATGATGATGGCGGTTAGCAAACAGCCAAGTTTTCTTATCATCTCTAATGCACCAGCAGCGATCAATAGCAGAATATTGCCACAACCACGACCACCACCATTAGCTAAAAAAAGAAATTAGAATGCCAAACAGCTTCCTTTTTGTTGTGGAGGGGGATACAATTTTAAAATCAGTTTCTTCCCATATTTGCCATTTTTTGTTACTTTAAAATTCCACTGGCGACCAGAGAGTGGACAACAATTAGCAAAATACTTTGGCATTGAAACGGATTAAAATTGTTACAAATATCATTTGGGGAAAAAGACAACAAGTTAGAAATCAATGCAGCCATTTTTTTAGCTAATTAAAGTAAATCTGACATTGCTGGAACGTGGAGCCTTAGGTATTTCTTGTGTTGATTTTATGGTATTTATGAACTTTTTTTAATTGGGTCTGCCACATTTTCAATTGAAGGCAATTAAAATAGATTTTAAAATGTTTTTAGATTGGAAATAGAGGAAACATTATTCTATAGAATTAATATTAGAAAAAAGTCTTATAGGTGTTCGATCGTCACTCATCTTCCACACATTCTAAGGAGTAAAATAGTATCAGTCGGTTTTGCCAACAGATGCATTCGCATCTGACCTAAGACCAGAGAATCAGAAGGAGTGGACCGATATATCCCATCTTCACATCAGACCTTTGGTTAGTAAAAAACATTGTGGTTTGTACAATTTAAAAAGAAACGGATGCTTATTTTGGTTATTATAGCCGTTTTGGTTATTCAAAACTTTGACACTTTGTGTGGGAGGTACAAGAAGGAATAGTCGGATCTCTACCATCTTTATAACAGATCTTTTGTTAATGGAAATATTGAGATGTGCCAATGAATGAAATCGGATGGAATTTCGTTGTATGAGCTAAATGAATATTCAAAATTTTGACCCTTTGTGGGGCAAGTACAAGAAGGAGTGGACCGATATATTCTATCTTCACACAGGATCTTGGGTTAAAAAAAAGATTATGATGAGTGTAATTATAAGATAATCAGCCACTTACATTATATTTTATAGGAGTAGTAAATATTCAACATTTTGACCCTTTGTGGGTAAGGTACTTTGTGGAGTGGACATATATTGTCCATTTTCGTCCTGTCCTGACCTACCACTGACGCAAATATTACGAATTTCAAAGTTGAAGCAAATTCGGATTATCGTTTCCCTTTCTGCGCAGAAAATATATATTTTTTTTTTAAATTTCGACCTTTTGTGGGGGAAGTACCAGAAGGAGTGGACCGATATTGCCCATCCCCGGACTCTATGTAATTTTAACAAAAATATTACGATGTATCAAGTTTGAAGCAAATTTGATACTCCTTCGAGAGTTATGGTGCGCGCCAGACATCCAGACAGACGGACGAACATCGCTAGATCGTCTCCAAATTTTCTGAAACGAATTTGGTCCAAAGAGACCTAGGGTCTAAAACCGATATTTCGACTAGGCACGTTTTAACCGTATCAAATGATATATACCCTCTCTAGCCATATGGTTGAGGGTATAATAAAAAACTGATATTCTTCAACCGTGATTGCCCGATAAAAATGTCCACAAATTAACCATTGCCGAATTTATTTTGCACAAAAAGAATTCCTCAAGTTCTTGCAACGAAATATATTCTATAAAATTAATATCTCCGTTCCAGAGCAGCTACGGTTTTAGCCCTAGATTTCCATAATTTTCAGCTCCCAAAATCACTATCGACAGAATATTTGCATAGAATATACTTTTCAGAAATCTTTGGACCAATTTTTTGATGAAAAATACAACTTTATGATGATGGATGTGAATTTCAGCATAAGAGAAGAAAGACTATTATAAAAATTAATCCTCAGTCCCTGAGAACCAAGAATAAAGACCTCAGCATCAGAGGTGTTTTAGAAAAACTCTATTAATTTGTTTAATTAAAAAGGCCTTAACCCCTGCGAAGGGAATTAAAAAAAGTAAAAGAGAAGCTAAGTTCGGCCGGGCCGAACTTTTAATATCCTCCACCATTTGGAGTTGAATTAATTGAAAATCGTTATATGGGGGATATACGAAAACGTGAACCTGCTTACGAACATTTTTGTCATAGGCTGTAGTATCCATTACGAACTTTAAATACGAAATTTGTTACAATTCCGGTGAATAATGTCGCAAATATGATGAAAATACCTAGTATCAGGATTTACCATCAAAAGGGCTATACGAAGTCGTGGACCTGCATACGAAATTTTTTGCCATAGGTTGTAGTACACATTAAGATCTTCCAATACGAAATTTGAAACGATTCCGGTGAATAATGTTGCTGACATAATCAAAATACCGACTATCGGAGGTTCCGTTATATGGGGGCTACATGAAGACGTCTTTTAGTAGAAAAAAAATCCTTGATCCTTTGTAAAAGTGAAAGAAAAAGGGAAAAAATTCTTACCCTCTGGAAGGAAGTTCATTTCAAATAAAATATGTCAGAAATAAAGTTGGAGGTTTAAAAAAATGCCATCTCAGCTACAATTTGTTATTCCGTGAATGAAGTTATTTTAAATAAAAAAAGTTTAGTTTTTTTTCTGGAGCATTTTTCTTGTCCTCTGAGTACCAGTTTTTTGTAGGAAACATCCGAACATTCTTTTATCCAAGCCTTTGGGATGCACAAAAGAAAACTCGCCGTTCTTTAGGACACAGTTTTTTTTTATAATATAGTGTCTTCTTCCTTCTTCATCTAAAAGATTTCTAGAGGTATTTTTTAATAAAAGACAATGGGCCACTAGAGGTATTCCTCATATAGAAGACCACTAGAATTCTACTTCATGTAAAGAGCTCATCTCTAAAGGCCATCTCTACATAGAACTACGCTGAATGTATTCTCCGCTGAAGGTCTTCCACCACAAGAGGCCTCTCATCTGCTAAAGAGAGACTCCCAAGCCGTTTGGAATGGAGTTTCTTCCTTAGAATGAAGTCCTCGGTACCTCGGAAAAAAAACCTTAGCCTTTGAACATTTTTTTTTCGTGAGGAAAAAAATCACGGTCTAAAAGAACGAAATTTTCATTTAGAAAAATTTATCCTGATCGTCTTTGGTAAATTTCATATTTACATTTTTTTTTCAAAAAAGAATTTCAGGGAACGCAATTTTCCTTAGGAAAAATCTCTTAGTCTCAAAATACTAAATTCCTCTCTCTTTTTTCATAGGAGTCTTGTGCTATCTTTAGAATGCCTTCTCTCTAAGATGATATATTAAACGTCTCATCTCCATTACAGACCTTTAAAGGGTATTCTTCCAATAGAATGCTTGTAAAAGAGGACGCCGGAGCTAGGTCTTCTCTCCATACAAGGCAAAGGTCTTATCTCCAGTGAAACAATAAAAAATGTCTTCCTTCCTCCACCTTCCTCCAAATTACATTTTCCCAACTACATCACTTTGTTAAAATCAGAATATTCTGATTAATGATTACCTCGCATCGAAATGTAAATCTTTTCCTTTTACAAATCTCATAATGAACTAGCAGGAAGCAGCAGTAAGTCCGCTTGGAAATTATTTTTTATGATTTATTACGAACGGAAATTTGTTTTTCTATTGATAAACCTCGCGGCTTCCACACTCTTTTCTAAAACGCCAAATTACTGTAGCAGGTGAACAACATTTTGACAGATTATTAACAGAGCAAATTGAAATGCTTTCAAGAAGTAGCCAAATCTAACACCTCTCATTTTTAATTAATACTCTCCTGACTATTCTGTTTTAATTTTCGAGGCTCTCTTGAGTGTCAGACTTTGTAGGGGAAAAACCATTTATTATTTCTACTTTGTAATTTATTATCGAATGTTTTGACATTATCTGCGAAGCAGGCAACAGGTGCTTTTTCCACCAGCCATGGCTAATGGAAGAGGACACAGCAGTAGTAATTTTCCCCTCTATTCTCCAGCTCTTTCTTGCTATGGAATCTGGGCTGATGACCACTGTGACTGCTTGCGACAAGACAGGAAGTTATCAGAGATAGGAAAATTGAAACAAAAACTTATTTTTGCTTAACTACACGAGTAAGGAGTGGGTAAACGAAACTTCACTACGCAACAAAAACAAGAAATTCATTAAGAGTAAGAATTAAATACCGAAACGATGTTTTTGCTTTTTGTTGTGCTATGTGAGACTATAAATAGTATAGCAGAGAGATGCTTCTGGGAAGATATGAACTATAAATAACTAACTATACTCTAAATACTAAATTTGATTGCGGAGGGAAGCAACAGTTTTATGAGAAAATAATTAACCTGTCTTCTTTTTTTTTTGTGAATCGACGAGGAGGGACAAAAAACTGACATGAATGGGTGGACATGTGAAATGATTAGAGTAGCATTGGTAAATAGGTTTTTGATTGCTTGAGACAATTAAAATTTAATGCTTGATTGCAAAACAAATCAGGCATTGTAATTGGTCTTTTTAAGGAATATTCTAGGGGAAGTTCACATCTTCTATTGATAGATAGGTTCTTAAAAAAGGCAAAACTTTTGGCGTTTTTTTGGTAGGAAATAGGGTGTTAAGGAACTTTTTAGAGCAGAAATCTTTCTTGAGGTCAGCAAGAAAAAACTTTTATAGATATTCTATGGGTGAGGGTATTCTGTCAATTTTCCATGGTAAAAAGGGACACTGAAAATACTGTACGGTACGGTGAGATCAAAAATACTGCAACAAAGTCAAACGCTATAATTTTTACATTTTTTTTAATTTTATTAAATGAAAGCACAAAATGTCGGAAATAACATCAAATTTTAGAATAAGTTTAGATTTGTTCGAAGTGGTCACCTTTGGCACGAATTATAGCCTTAAAACGGCCAATGAAACCGTCACACGCTGCCCGAATATTGCTCCGCGGTATTTTGGCCCATTCCCAGCGAAACGCTTGGTTGAGATGATCGACATTTTGATATTTTTTAGCTCCAAACTTGCTTTGTAAAATACTCCAGACACAATAGTCCAACGGATTGGTATCCGGAGATTTTGGTAGCCATTGTGCGATTGAAATGAAGCGAGGAACCTCATTTTGTAACCATTCTTGGGTGGCGCGTGCTGAGTACGATGATGCTGAGTCTTGTTGGAATGTCCAAGGTCTGAGGCCAAAATGTTTGCGTGCTCAAGGCATTAATAGACCCTCCAGAATATTTTCGCAATAATATTCGGCATTTATTTATTCTGGTGGCCAACCGAAGGTGCACATTTTCAGCTGACCTCTTTGGCAAGTAAACACGATCATTTTGTTTGTTTACAAACTGCTGGACAACGAATGTCGAATCATCGGAGAAAACCAAATTCGGCAGTTCACCACTTTTGGTCAAGCGAAGCAACTTTTTAGCTCTTTTGAGTCTATTTTCTGTCTGTTGCGGTGTAAGTTCTTGCACCTTTTGGAATTTCAACGGCTTTACCCCGAGCTCATTTTTCAATTTTTGCCAAATGGAATATTGCGATAAGTTCAGCTCACGAGCCATTTTTCGGTTAAGTCTGTTCTTTACCTTTCGAACCATTTCTGCTGATGTTGCTGTTTTCTTCCGTCCACTTCCTTGACGTCGGGCAACGCTACCAGTATTACGGTAACAAGTGATGGTACAAGACACAAAAGATTTATTCACATTCTAATGCTGGAGTGCTCTAACGATAGTCACTTGTGGCATTCCAGCCAAATATAAAGAATTCATAATATCACGCTTGAATTCCATCACGAATAACTTTTTTTCTGGAAAATTCTCACCAAAATGCTTTTGTCCGCTTGTGAACAATAAAATGAGCTGTGGCTTGGAAAATTCTCACCAAAATGCTTTTGTCCGCTTGTGAACAATAAAATGAGCTGTGGCTTAGAAATGACAGCAGCTTGAACTTGGTTGCAGTTTTTTCATCTCATCCTGTAGATATCCTATGTGTTAAGGTATTATGTCACTTTTTCCTTTTTTGGGTCATGCAATCATAGAGCGACACCTATTTGTCCTCTATTGGCAGATAATTTTTAGACAAAATAAACAGCTTCGTAGGCCTTACTCCTTACTACTGTTATAGGTTCCAGAAGATATTCCAAATATGTCCATGTCAGTCAATTTTGCTACGATTTCCATTCAATCCAAATTTTCATCAACAATTTCCCCGCTCATATTAAAGTGACACCTAACAATTAATACCAATAATGTTCGACAGTTAATTTGAATGCCAAAGTATGCCGACTATGAAGCTGCCATATTAGCAAAGAAGAAGAAATGAAAAACGCAACAGCAACAATAAAACTGTAAACGATCTTTGGACAATGGCCAGGCTTGGCCGTCTAACCAACTGATTGACTGACTGACATTGATGTTTTAAACATCTTGGCAATCTGTCTGTGTGTCCGTCTGTCTGTTTTTAATATTCCATATGACCTTCCCTGGTAACGGTAGGCCGCAATGACTGCAATGCGATTGCAATTCAAATGGAATGAGACGGCAGTCAGTCAGACAGCATCCATGACAGGGGAGGTCGAACAACAACAAGAAATATGCCGTTGTCTTCTACGACTGTGATAATGATGTTGATCATCATCATGACAAACATCACATAGATGTCGATGATGTAGAAAATTTCAAAGAAGAAGATTTGAGCTGAATTTTGATTTTGCAGTTTAAGCTTGGAGAAATTTTCTAATCATATTTTCTATTGCGAGTTTCTCCTTCTTCTCTTCTTCCAAGCTTCCAGAAAGAAGGCAGAAAGTTGGTAAAAATATACTTACTTCAGCTGTAAAACAAAATTTTATTAAAGACGACATATTTCCCCAAGACATAATAGCCTACTGTGAGGGTCATAAATAAAAAGTAATGGCTGTGTCTCATGAAAATGTTCGTAGCGCACATGTTTTATGGCGTATTAGACAGTAAAAATTTCCTAAAATTATGTTACATAATTCATGTGGAAATATGTGAAAGAGATACGAGGAAAAGCACTACTAGGAAACTTGTTGGGAAATATATTTCAAAGGGAGTTTTTAAAAATGGCTTTATTAAAAGAATCAAGTTTGTGTCTTAAATCTTTCGTTTTTCTCCGCAATAGACAAGATTAGAAAAATGCAGCAGAAAATTAAGTCATTAAATATTGAAATTGGATTTTATGGGTCATAAATATTTGAAACATTTATTTCAAATTAATGTTCGATTGATATTGCTATGACGGGAAATAAAGGGAAGACAGCATGGATTGAAGAACAAATTAATTTCAGGAAAATGCAAATTAATGGCGTCTAATGTCAATAAAAAATAAATGAAAATATTGTTCGAAAAAAACTTTAATAAAAAGTATGAGTCTGTTAAGCCGACTGATGTATACCTTCACCCAATGTTCGATTATTTAAATATGGAGTCGATTCAGCGTTGTCCGTCCGTCTGTCGGTCTGGCTGGATTTGGTCCAAACTTGAAACATCGTAATATTATTGTCAATCTTAGATAGAGTTCGAAGATGGACAAAATCGGTCCAATCCTTCTGGTATCTCCCACACAAGAAGGTCGAAATTTTTAAAAACATAGTTTACTGCACAGAAAGAGAAAGCACAATCCGATCTTGTGATATATCAAATGATATATACCCTCTATAGCCATATATCTAATGGTAAAAACTTGAGACTCTTAAAACGCTTTCTCCAAGAAAAACTTCCTTGCAGCCTTCAATAACACCTGCTGAGCAAAGAATTTTAATAAGTTCATTAATTTTCCCATTTCTATTTCATTGCCACCAGATATTAGTTTCTAACTCAGTGGAGCCCTTTTTTAACACATATTCCCTCCTTTTCCGCATATTAGGAATCATCATCATGAAAAAGCTACACAATGTTTTGTCCCTGCCACCATCAACATCACCTGATTCTACACAAAAAAAGGCCAGTAATGACGTTTGTAGCTTAAGTCTTTTGATTACGGAGTAAACTTAGAAAAAATTCCATTTTAGACCTACATTCCTTCCACACATATATCCAACCAATATTATGGCCATGCCATTACCAACCCATAGATCAGCCTGTCAAACGTACGTCCGTCGTACTTCTTGTGTTCGTCATTCGAATGACAAAAAACCATATGACATATGTAACTGTCAATTAAAGTTGTTAACTATTAATTTTCATTTAATAAAGGAAAAGAAGCAGAAGAGAGCTCAGGAAAAATAACAAATAGCAATAAGGAAAAAGTGGTGGCCAGGTTTGTGGCACGTTGTGAGGTTAGGAGTAAAACTGATCTTCTGCAGGAAGATGTTTTGGGTTGACACATATGCGATATCATGGAGTAAGGAAATATTATAATAGAGTAACATACTAATAATTGGACGGTATCGCTTAAAAACTAAGCATATATGGAAAATTTCTGGCGAGCAAAATTTTCAAACGATATTCCCCTTAGGCTGCAAAAAATCTAGGTTTTCCTTGAAAATTCACAATTTTTTGCAGGAGAGTCTTGTTAGCATTCTTAAAAATTATCGTTTTTTGTCCACGATTTCTGTCGGGATGTCCTTGAAGAAACCTATGACTCGTGGCCTAGAAGATTTGATTTTTTGTAAAGGGTCGTGGCCTGGATAAAAAATACTTAAAAGTCTATTTAAAAATCATTTCCAGTTAAGTTAAAAAATATTTCAGAAAAAAAATTCCGGTCAGAATGTTCTTGAAAATTGTTTGTTTAAAATATACAATGGTCGATCTAGACGTTCCCGAAATATCGGAAAATCTAATATTGTTTCCCAGGTAGCCTCTAAACAACTGTTCACAGATAATATTAGAAAAAGCATAAACATTTAAATTTTTAATTTGGACGATTTAAGAAAGAAAGAATTAGTTCCAAATTCTCATGTCCTACAAACCTAGGAGCGACTAGCAGTGTGAAACTAAAATTTGAACACCACACATTTATATACTTCTGTCTGAAATTCTTTATTTGGTTAGTTTTTGTTTAGTAATTCGAATTGTACTTTAGGAACATAGAAAGAGGAAGAACTTTTATTTCAGTATACATGAGCGCCATCTACACTGCAATTTCGATAAAATTCTAGTATGTAGATGTTTTAAACAAAGGGGTGTTAAGTATTCAGATCTAAAATGTTGGTATAATATCAATCGAAATCGTAGTGTAGGAACTGGGAAACCTTATTGGGCTGCTATATATACTATACTGTCAATCAGATTCTAGCTTTGTTCCTGATAAGTGTACAAGAGCTAGCAAGAAAAAATAACATCCGATTGAGTTTGAGAATGAAATTGAAATATAGGATGTGTGTTTCAACATAGCTTAGCACCACCTACCGTTCAAGTCACATTTTTGATTCGTAGCTGCAGATGGCGCTAAAAGTTCCAAAGCTACTCGAAACATTTTAGTATTTGGTTTCACTTGAGAATTAAATCTTTATGTTGCTATTTAGAATAACTTTTCTTTGGGTGTAGGAAAACACTATACAGGGTGAGATAAAAAAAACTGCAACAAAGTCAAACGCCATAATTTTTACATTTTTTTAAATTTTATTCAATGAAAGCAAAAAATGTCGGAAATACCATCAAATTTTATAATAAGTTTAGATTGCACGAATTTCATCTTTGGCACGAATTATGGTCTTCAATTATGAAACCGTCACACGCTGCCCGAATATTGCTCTGCGGTATTTTGGCCCATTCCCGCCGAAGCGCTTGCTCAGGAAAAAGTGGTGGCCAGGTTTGTGGCACGTTGTGAGGTTAGGAGTAAAACTGATCTTCTGCAGGAAGATGTTTTGGGTTGACACATATGCGATATCATGGAGTAAGGAAATATTATAATAGAGTAACATACTAATAATTGGACGGTATCGCTTAAAAACTAAGCATATATGGAAAATTTCTGGCGAGCAAAATTTTCAAACGATATTCCCCTTAGGCTGCAAAAAATCTAGGTTTTCCTTGAAAATTCACAATTTTTTGCAGGAGAGTCTTGTTAGCATTCTTAAAAATTATCGTTTTTTGTCCACGATTTCTGTCGGGATGTCCTTGAAGAAACCTATGACTCGTGGCCTAGAAGATTTGATTTTTTGTAAAGGGTCGTGGCCTGGATAAAAAATACTTAAAAGTCTATTTAAAAATCATTTCCAGTTAAGTTAAAAAATATTTTCAGAAAAAAAATTCCGGTCAGAATGTTCTTGAAAATTGTTTGTTTAAAATATACAATGGTCGATCTAGACGTTCCCGAAATATCGGAAAATCTAATATTGTTTCCCAGGTAGCCTCTAAACAACTGTTCACAGATAATATTAGAAAAAGCATAAACATTTAAATTTTTAATTTGGACGATTTAAGAAAGAAAGAATTAGTTCCAAATTCTCATGTCCTACAAACCTAGGAGCGACTAGCAGTGTGAAACTAAAATTTGAACACCACACATTTATATACTTCTGTCTGAAATTCTTTATTTGGTTAGTTTTTGTTTAGTAATTCGAATTGTACTTTAGGAACATAGAAAGAGGAAGAACTTTTATTTCAGTATACATGAGCGCCATCTACACTGCAATTTCGATAAAATTCTAGTATGTAGATGTTTTAAACAAAGGGGTGTTAAGTATTCAGATCTAAAATGTTGGTATAATATCAATCGAAATCGTAGTGTAGGAACTGGGAAACCTTATTGGGCTGCTATATATATACTATACTGTCAATCAGATTCTAGCTTTGTTCCTGATAAGTGTACAAGAGCTAGCAAGAAAAAATAACATCCGATTGAGTTTGAGAATGAAATTGAAATATAGGATGTGTGTTTCAACATAGCTTAGCACCACCTACCGTTCAAGTCACATTTTTGATTCGTAGCTGCAGATGGCGCTAAAAGTTCCAAAGCTACTCGAAACATTTTAGTATTTGGTTTCACTTGAGAATTAAATCTTTATGTTGCTATTTAGAATAACTTTTCTTTGGGTGTAGGAAAACACTATACAGGGTGAGATAAAAAAAAACTGCAACAAAGTCAAACGCCATAATTTTTACATTTTTTTAAATTTTATTCAATGAAAGCAAAAAATGTCGGAAATACCATCAAATTTTATAATAAGTTTAGATTGCACGAATTTCATCTTTGGCACGAATTATGGTCTTCAATTATGAAACCGTCACACGCTGCCCGAATATTGCTCTGCGGTATTTTGGCCCATTCCCGCCGAAGCGCTTGCTTGAGGTAATCGTCACTTTGGTATTTTTTAGTGCCAACCTCGCTCTCCAAAATACTCCAGACACAATAGTCCAACGGATTGGCATCCGGAGATTTTGGTGGCCATTGTGCGCTGGATATGAAGCGAGGAATCTCCTTCTGTAACCGTTCTTGGGTTGCGCTGAGTCCTGTTGGAATGTTCAAGGTCTTCGGCCAAAATGTTTGCGCAACCAAGGCTATAATACACCCTCCAGAATATTTTTGCGATAATAGTCGGCATTTATTCTGATGCCACGGTCGATTAATACGAGCGGAGAGCGATCATCGGCTCTTATGGCGGCCTACACCATTTCATGGCCGGCGCTTGAGTTCTGGTGGCCAACCGAAGGTGACCATTTTCAGCTGACCTCATTGGCAAGAAAACACAATCATTTTGTTTGTTTACAAACAGCTCGACAATGAATGTTTTCTCATTGGAGAAAACCAAATTCGGCAGTTCACCATTTTCACTAAGCAAAGCAACTCTTTAGATCTTTTAAGGCTATTTTTTTGTGTTGCGGTGTAAGTTCGTGAACTTTTTGGAATTTGAATGGCTTTACCCCGAAGTCATTTTTTAATATTTTCAGAACGGAATATTGCGATATGTTCAGCATACGACCCATTTTTAGGTCACTGCGACGCGGGTTTCGATCAAGTCACTTCTTTACTTTTCGAATCATTTCTGCTGATGTTACTGTTTTCTTCCATCCACTTCCTTGACGTCAGGCTACGTTACCACTATCACGGTAACGAGCGATGGTACGAGATTTATTCACATTTAAATGCTGGAGTGCTCTAACGATAGTAACTTGTGGTTTTCCAGCCAAGTATAAAGAAATCACACTATCACTCTTCTCATAATGAGCTGTCACTGGAATAATTTTAATAGCTGTCGGCCGAGTTTCTTAGAAATGACATCAGTCTGAAGTTGGTTGCAGGTTTTTCACCCTATAATATGTGTCCCAGATTACGCCTAACTTCTGACTTTCAAAATTGTGGGATTAAAAAAACCTCTGGGTCAAGAATCACGAATCTTCATTAAAATATTTTACAACGGCTTACTGGAATTGTAAGATCTTTCTAGACATAAACTCTTAACATAAACGTTTCCTCTTCAATACAGGAATTAGTAAGTTTAGATTTTTTAGCCCCAGACTAATTTCCACATACTATGGTGGAGGGTATAAAAACACTTGAACGCCCCTGCCAATGTTATAAGAGATCACTTGTCGTGCATAACAAGAAGAGAGCAACAGGGTCGCCACACACAAAAATACGGTTAATGTTATTAAAAGTAACAACTAAACCAATGACATATAATCATAAAGAAGTTGTAACAGCAACTAGGATAAAGCAACAACAACCTCAGTGGCGCATAAACAGTTTGATGGCTACCATCATTCCACACAACTGCATAGCCAGTAAACTTTGCGTTCTGCTAAAAAATGACCGCTAGTCAATCGGCTAAAGTTAGTCAATTATAGACCAACATCATCAAGAAGAAGAATAACAACAACTACTACGAATATCGGCTATAACAGAACACGATTCTGCAATAAGCCGCCAAGTCAACATTATGTATCAATGACTCGCTCACCTGAACAATTGATTGAACATAAATTGTCTGACAAGTATCCCCAAGAACATTGCATAAGGAGGACACTGAATGGGGATGGAGGAACATTTCATCATAATTTAATAGACACATTGATCTATGTTATTGTGTATGGATAATTTTAATAAATGAATGACCAAAACTCTGCGAAATACAAATGCGTTTTATGTGATGGGCATCGGAAAATAATAGGTCAGATCGTTGAGAATGGAGAGAGAGAGAGATACAGAGAAATGACTGGGCAGATGGTCGTCGGTGGATGAGATAGGATGGGGTAGAATGGAATGACTGGAATGGTTGAATGCAGAATGTATGACCGACCAGCTGGTTGGATGGATGTTCAGAGACTGGTGCTTATATTTCAATGTCTGGCTTAATTCGAGTGTCTGGCAAATAAAAAAACTGGCACACCATTCCGTAATGCGTGCGGTCGGCCATATACAGATTCATGCAAATTTTTCATTTCAGCTATTTTCTGTTGGTTTGTTCTCTTCCAACTCTTCAACATCAATCAATTTAACGGCATATTGTAAAATTGATTTATGAATGCCGGTCGTGGTGATTGATGGGGAGCTGATAATTCTGTTGGAACATTATTTACTGTGTATTTAGTCGGTAGCGGGAATTTCTGTTCTCTCTGCAGCACAATAATGAACATCTACTGTATTGTGGGCAATGATGATCAAAATCATGACGAAGATAAAACTATTATGTTAAAATGTCTATTATATAACAATGTGACGTTATTCAATCAATCGGTACGTATAATACATGCTTGGCATGTCATTGCGTTTAGACATGCAATGAAGTTGTGATAACTATTATTTTTTATGGTAAAAAATCGTGGGTTCAGAGAAAATAAATGTATTTCCATAGACCTTAAGAAAATGGTAATGTGTCAACAGGCCTGAGAATTAAAAATTTGAAGTTTCCATGTTGGAAACCTTTTTCAAGGGCCTAAAAAATTGCTTTCTGTAAAATGGGATGAGGAAACTGTGCCGTTTGGTTGTAAAAGAGCAAAATATAAGAGGTAAAAAAAAAATATTTGTGATAATTGATATTAACAATTTTAAAAGCGCCATCTATACTTTAATATTATCACATTTTTTATACCCTCAGCCATATGGCTACAGAGGGTATATATCATTTGATACCGTCAAAAGGTGCCTAGTCGAAATAAAGTTTTTAGACCCTAGGTCTCTTTGGACCAAATCCGTTTAAGGACATTTGGAGTCGATCTAGCGATGTCCGTCCGTCCGTCTGTCTGGTGCGCACGATAACTTTCGAAGGGAGTATCAAAAAAAATTATATTTTCTGCACAGAAAGAGAAAAGATAATCCGATTTTCCTCCAATTTTGCAAATCCTAATAATTGCGGCAGTATTAGGTCAGGTGCGAAAATGGACAATATCGGTCCACTCCATCAAGTACCTCCACCACAAAGTTTCAAAATTTTGAATAATTACTACTTTTATAAAATGTCATCTAAGAGTCTGATTGTCTACAAATTTCACACATCCCAATATTTTTATTAACCCAAGGTCTGGTGTTAAGGTGGAATACATCGGTCCACTCCTTCTGGTACCTTCCCCACAAAAGGTCGAAATTTTCAAAAAATATATTTTCTGTACAAACAGAGAAACCATAATCCGACTTTGCTCCAACTTTGCAAATCCTAATACTTGCGTCTGAGCTAGGTCAGGCGCGAAAATGGAAAATATAGGTCAACTCCATCAAGTACCTTCCCCACAAGGTATCAAAATTTTTTATTAATTACCAATCTTATATACTGTGATGTAAAAGTCCGATCCTCTTCACATTTCACACATCCCAATAATTTTATTAACCCAAGGTCTAGTGTTAAGGTGGAATACATCGGTCCACTCCTCCCCCACAAAATGTAGATATTTTGAAGATGCATTAATCAGGTCCCCTTTATATTTCACTCATCCCATTATTTCTACCTCACCTACAAAGGGTCATATTCAGTCAATTCAGCGATTCTTTACAACTTGCTATAACAAAATATTTCTTGTAATTTTGCTCATACCAAATTTTTTATCTGTATTAGACGTAGCACGAATATGGAATACTTCGATCGACTCTATCTGGTCCCTCACGCACATTTTAAAATTTTCCAAAAAGTATCACATGCGTCATGCAAATTGAGGGAAGTTACCAATATAGTCCAAAACTGGCACGTCACCATATTTATATCGTATTTATTTAAGTCCGAAACGAAATGGACAATATTCCTTCAGAACACACTCCATAGAGGGTCAACAGTTTGAATAGTCATAACAGAAGTCAAAATATATATAAATAATCGAACATTGGCTAAGGGTATAGGTCTGTCGGCAGAACTGATTAATACTTTTAGCTTGTTATTTTATTTTTTGATTACTGGTAATGACAAAGGTATGTTGTAGTCCTTATTATCTGGTGCTCTGGCACAAGGCACAAGGTATAGTGTCGCTATCATTAGTGGCTCCGTGGATTACTCCCAGATGTTAAGACGAGTTTCCATTCTTACACCCAAAGAAGGTTCCTCTTCTATTGAGCTTACGATTTCGTCACTTGGGTAAAAAACAAGCCAATACTGTTGTTATATTTTTTTCTTTTCAAAAAACTTCTAGTTCATACTGCGAATATGTCATTAGACGGAAAGAAAAGTCAGCTCAAACATAAATAAAGTAAGATTTATAAAAGAATTTGATCCAACAAAAAGAGCAACAATCAAAAAAAGAACATTTAGTATGTACACCCTGTCGGGATAATGTGAAAGAAATCGGATGGAATCCTTCATTCAAGTTGCCATTATAAGACGATTCAGATAATCCTCGGTAAAAGCACATTATAACAGCATTTAAGTATTACTCGAAGTTGAATGTTTCCCAAAAATTAAAGAGGAAATCATCTGCTATTTAAAAGCAATGTCATTATTACTTAAGTAATTTTTGTCAAAAAATATCATTAAATTGTTTTTAAAATTCATAGTTTTTGCTTAGAATTCAAAAAAAAAATATATATCTACCCATAGGCCTCACAAATCCCTTCGGACAAAATTCATATCCATAATTACAAGTTGTAAATAGGGTGACATTACATGACACCACATCAAGTTTTTGATGCTGCAGCTAGTCCTTTTGGCTACTCTATTGGAAAACTTCAGTGGAATTTCTAATCATGATAAGCAATTATGTGCTTGGCCACGCCGAGGCAGAATAAAAATGAAAGCAAAGCAAAAAACACGAATAAGAATTTAAGCTGGAATGAAAATTGAGCAAAAAATTGCATTTTAACCAGAATCGAGCGATGTCCATTGTGGCCACTTATTCACTCACTCATTCACTTTCTAGTCAATAGGTCTTTTTCTTATTACTGTTTAACCTTCAATATATCTACCTCACAAGTATGTGTGTGTGTCTTTGTATATATGAAAATAAAAAAATAATTAAAACATAAATAATAAAGCTGACATACACCAGAAACTAACCACTCAGACCCTATTTGCCAAGAGCAATGATGGTCTACTCAAGATAGCTGGAATGTTGTTGTGGTGTTGGTGGTGGCTGCCACCGCAATCACTTGCAGTTGCAGCCGCTTGTCTAATAGAACACAACAAACATCTGGTGGTGGTAGACGACAAACATGACATCAACAGCAATCCTTTTTTTTTTTGCAAACACTATCTCTTTTAAGATCGATTACATTGCTTTGCCATTAGGAGAGGAGGACAAGCAAGAAACAAAAACCCTGAAACGAACATCATCCAGCTACATGTCATCGTAATACGTTGTATAAAAAAACAAAAAACACTACACCAAACAACGGATATAATGACAATATAACCAAAGAAAAAACTCGGCGTAATTGGTTGTTGTCATAAGAAAATCGAAAGGGGAGAAAACTAACGAGCCCACCTGAAGATGGAGGAGTTTTTTTGCGATGTAGATTTCTCCTTTTTTTGATTTGAGGCTTTGGTCAAGGAATGTAGGAGATGATTTTAAGTTCGGGTATATTCACCTAAAATTTTGAGAAAACCATTTAATTTTGTGAAGTCCTTGTAGAGGACATACAAAGACAAGAAAAAACAGAAGATCTTGTGCATGTCATCTATATCTAGAAGTCATTGTAGATCTTTTAGAGAAGAAGAACCCTACTGTCTATAGATGACCCCTACGATATATTCTCCAGTAGATCTACAAAGTCTTCTGTCCATAGATTACCTCCACAGGGTAATCTATGGACAGAAGACTTTGTAGATCTACTAGAGAATATATCGTAGGGGTCATCTATAGACAGTAGGGTGGAGGTTAAAAATAATGCGAAGACATTAAGGAGCTCTTCTATGGAAAGAAGACTTTCCAGCGGTCATATATAGTCAAAAGATCTTGTAGAGGTCATTTTCAGTAGAGACAAAAGACCTTCTACAGCTCTCCTGGAGACAGGAAACCTTCTGCAGCTCTTCTGTTGACATGAAACCTCATACTGCTGTTCTGGAGACAGAAGAACTTCTATACCTCTTCCATAGACAGAAGAATTTCTATACATCTTCTGTAGACATAAGACGTTTTCTAGCTCTTCTATAGACAGAAGACCTTCTACAGCTCTTCTGTAGACAAAAACCTTCTACAGCTCTTCTGGAGAAAGAAGTCCTGTTACAGCTCTTCTGTAGGCAGGAAACCTTCCACAGCTCTTCTGGAAACAGAAGACCTCCTACAGCTCTTCGGGAGACATAAGACCTCCTACAGCTCTTCGGGAGACAGAAGACCTCCTAGAGCTCTTCACGCGACAGAATACCTTCTACAGGCCTTCTGCAACCAGACGACCTTCTAGAGCCCTTCTGTAGACAGAACACCTTTCACAGCTCTTCTGTAGACAGAAGAACTTTTACAGCTCTTCTGTAGACAGAAGAACTTTTACAGCTCATCTGTAGACAGAATACCTTCCACGACCCTTCTGTAGACAGAGGTCTAGAGGTCTTCTGTGAATAGTACCTGCTCCTACCGTTCTATAAAAAAACACATTATTAAGGTCTTCTACGGATGGTAGAAGATCTTTAGGTCTTCAGATGACCTCTAGAGGCCATATTTAGTTTTCTTAGAAAAATAAAAGCATGGAAATTGGCAGCATTGGAAACAAGGCACACGATTTATGTCAGAACACAAACAAAAACAAAAAGCTGAACCCATTCTTCTCCTTTCATCACATTACTAATCTGCGGTTGTTTGAACATTACGTCTGCGGTTGATGTCATGCATCACATATGGAAATTTAATTAAGTTTATTACATTCATAGATCACTTGCTGGGGATTGTGGCATATAGAAAGGATGACCCTCCCTTCCCCCCTTGTTAACATCATTTGAGGAGAAATACTGGTGATGATGCATAACAGAAAAATTTCATAAACATGCCACAACATGCTGGGCACAATATGTGCTTGAATTCTAATTGAAGTTGGAATTAATAGTGCCTGGGATGGTGATCTCCCCATTTGTTGGAGGAAACCCACCTGCACCAACAACAGCAACAAAGCGCCCCATCATCACCACCATACCATACCTCTTCAATGTCATTATTTTATCATCATCAACCACAACAGGAATGGCCATTTTCACATACCTAGCTTGTGATTTAATGTTATAACTAACCCAAAGATATTTTGAAGGATTCTTTTTTCTCTATCTCTCTCTCTCCCTCTGCTCGTTGATTGTTTCCTTTTGGATGATATGCTGTTGTTGTTGTGGTTGCCCATTTATTCCATCATTGTAATAATTTGCATTTCTGATGCTAATGCCATTTACAAATGACAGCTGACGCAGCGTGATGCATACGTTTTTAAAGTCATTTGTCAATTTTGATGCCGGCGTTGTTGTTGTTTATGTTGCCTGCCTAACAAGCTTTTCTTGTTATGTCGGCTGCCATGGACATTTTGAGCTATTTGCTTAAAGGCATTTTGTCCCCCGAAGAGGATGTGTTATCGAGGTAAACAGAAATATGATATTGGGAGTTAGGGAGATTTCAATGTATTTGCAGAATATATTATATATTTTTTTCAATTTTTACACTTAAGAATAGAGAAAATGAATGGAAATCTGCCATGAAAATTGCAATACTAGGACTTACGCACAGACATAAAGCGTGAGATAAAAATATGCAACAAAGGCAAACGCCATAATTTTTTTAATGAAAGCAACAAATATAGGAAATGGCATCAAATTATGGAATAAGTTTGGTTTGTACGAATTGGTCACCTTTGCCACGAATTATGGCCTTCAAACGGCCAATGAAACCGTCACACGCTGCCCGAATGTTGCTCTGCGGAATTTTGTCCCATTCCCGGCGAAGCGCTTGCTTGTGGTGATCGACATTTTGGTATTTTTTAGTGCCAACCTTTCTTTCCAAAATACTCCAGACACAATAGTCCAACTGATTGGAATCCGGTGATTTTGGTGGCCATTTCGCGCTGGAAATGAAGTGATTAACCTCATTTTGTAACCATTATCGGTTGGCGTGTGCTGTGTGCGATGGTGGTGAGTCCTGTTGGAATGTCCAAGGTCTGCGGTCAAACTGTTTGCGTGCCCAAGGCTTTAATACATCCTCCAGAATATTTTCGCGATAATATTCGGCATTTACTCTGATGCCACGGTCGATTAATACGAGCGGAGAGCGACCATCGTATGTTAAGGCGGCCCACACCATCACCATGGCCGGCACTTGAGTTCTGGTGGCCAACCGAAGGTGCACATTTTTAGCTGACCTCTTTGGCAAGTAAACACGACCATTTTGTTTGTATACAAACTGCTGGACAACGTATGTTTTCTCATCGGAGAAAACCGAATTCGGTAGTTCACCACTTTCGGCCAAGCGAAGTAGCTTTTTAGCTCTTCTGAGTATATTTTCTAGTACATTTCAATGCATGTTCTGGCACTTTTTGGAATTTCAATGTGCTTTTGTAAAAGACATAGCATCTGTAACCCTTAAAAAATTGAGAGTATAGAAAACAATCCCAGAAATTCCGACGAACCGGTAAAGACCACCAATTAAATTTTTTCTTGAGAAAATTTCCAAAATTAAACTTTGTTCCATTAACAAGTTCTGGCATGGTCATTTCTTTCCCCACTGGCAAATAAATCACCAATTATTTTAGAACCTTTATTTTGGATAACTGCTCTTTTGCCACACGAAAAAATACATTGTAATCATTTCCCTTTCTCTGTTGTGGAAAAAAAACATTCCATCAAAAAAACGAAAGACTTAAGACACAAGCACCATTAATGTAAAGTGATCAAGTGCCGACAGCAGCATCCTTTGCCAATAAAAGCAGACACGAATTCGCAGAATAAGAAGAAGAATTTCAGTAAAACATCACACAACAATTACAATATCCGTTATACGGTGGGATGGTATGTCAGGTTTCTTTTTTTTTTCACAAAACACACATACTTATAAAGAAATCAGCAGATAAATGCTTTCTCCACCCCTTCCAATCGTCAATAAAAAATGAGGCAAACATTATGCGCACCATCAATGACATAACAACAACGAAAAACGCAAAAATTCTGATACAAAGGCATTCATTTCAAAACCAAAAGAAGAAGTTGTAATGTTGAATGATTGGAAAGTAAGGCAGAAGGAATACAAAAAGAAATTAATGAGCATAATTTCTTTCCGAAACTTCTTTTGTGGATTCTTAAAAAACGTTGGGGCAAATAACGAAAACGCAGGCATACAAAAAAATAAATAATTGATGGTTGATGGTTGATGGTTGAAAGCTGCTGATTAAATTATTCTTCTGAAAGATTTGGGCAACAAGTTTCGAGAATCACCTCCTACTTTAAAATATACCCACAAAATACAAAAAACGGCATGATTTGGCAAAGGCGATGTCTTAATTTTGGTGGAGAAAATAAATGTTACAAAAAACCACTTTTTAAACAAACAAAGTGCTATGAAATTAATTTTCGAACAAAAAACTTTTGGAATCAGAAGGACGGAAGAAATAAGAAAACAAATATCAGAAAAAAAATGTTCAAACTTTTGCCTGCCACATATAATTATGTGTAATAAAAATATATTGGGTACCTGTTTTTGTTGTACAAGTTCAATCAATTCTATTCTATCAAATATAGGTGTTGCTGCCACATTTTGTTAGGTAGCTGGTAGCCAACCATCAGTCGGTAATTTGCTCACGTTTGAGGTTTAGTTTCGGTTAATTTTGATTTCAGGGTTCGGCCACACTTGATTACCCCCCATCATTTTATCCAGTGAAAGAATCTGTTTTAAAAGTTATTGTTTGGTTTTGCCACAAATTAAGATCATTTATTTGTGTAGCAGGCAGTGGGCTAGCAAGGTAAATTGACTGAAGGCTGGAGCATTTTGGTGGTAGTCATGTAACGAACAATTAGTTATTTTTGGTTGTCTTTTGTTTATTTATGTAAGATAATCTTTTATAATTAGATTTTGTATGGGTTGTCATAAAAATTCCTTCCTCTAAGGTAAAAAATTGGAAAATATCGAAAAACGATTCTTCGTGTTTGCCTATTGATTCGATACCCAGTGGGTTCCTGAAGGCATCAAAGGTTTTTCGAGCTGTTTTTGGTTGTAGTTTTGGTTGTGTTAATATATGGTGCTACATAAAATATTTATATAAAAAGTTAACAAAATAACAAGTAAAAAAGCAGCACCATTTGGAAGGAACTTGACTTAACCACCACTTGACCACTTAATGACAACTTAAATGAAAACCGTTCTATGGGGACAATACGAAAACGTGAAATTTTTTGTCATAGGCTTTAGTAAACTTTAAATTTGAAACAGTTCCAATAATAATGTCGCTAAAATCATCAAAACACTGACTATCGGGAGGTACAGTTATATGAGGGCCATACGTAGACGTGGACTTGCACACAAAAATTTTTGTCATAGGCTGTAGTACCAATTACGAACTTTAAATATAAAATTTGAACAATTCCGGTAAATAATGTCGCTAAAATTATAAAAATACCAAATATCGGGAGGTTCCGTTATAGGGGGGCTATACGAAAACGATATGGCTCATTTACGGACTTTACCTGCTCACTGGTAGACTATGCATGTATGCAAAATGTTAGCCTTATATCTCAATTTGTTCGAAAGATAGCATGACTACAACAGACAGGCGGACATCGCCAGATTGTCTGAGAATTTTACGCTTATCCAGAATATATATACAAGGTGAGATAAAAAAACTGCAACAAAGTCAAATTCCATAATTTTTACATTTATTTTTAAATTTTATTGAATGAAAGCAAAAATGTCGGAAATAGCATCAACTTTAAGAATAAGTTTAGATTTGTTCGAGTTGGTCATCATTGGCACGAATTATGGTTTTTAAAACGGCCATAGAAACCGTCACACACTGCCCTAATGTTGCTCTGCGGAATTTTGGCCCATTCCCGGCGAAGCGCTTGCTTGAGGTGATCGACACTTTGGTATTTTTTAGCGCCAACCTTGCTTTCCAAAATGGAAATGAAGCGAGGAACCTCATTTTGTAACCATTCTTGGGTGGTGCGCGCTGAGTGCGATGGTGCTGAGTCCTGTTGGAATGTCCAAGATCTGCGGCCAAAATGTTTGCGTGCCAAGGCTTCATTACACCCTCCAGAATATTTTCGCGATAATATTCGGCATTTATTCTAATGCCACAGTCGATTAGCACGAGCGGAGAGAGACCATCGGCCGTAACGGCGGCACTCACCATCACCATGGCCGGCGCTTAAGTTCTGGTGGCCAACCGAAGGTGCACATTTTCAGCTGACCTCTTTGGCAAGTAAACACGATCATTTTGTTTATTTACAAACTGCTGGATAACGAATGTTTTCTCATAGGAGAAAATCAAATTCGGCAGTTCACCACTTACGGCCAAGCGAAGCAACTCTTTACCTTTTTTTGAGTCTATTTTCCTTCTGTTGCGGTGTAAGTTCTTGCACTTTTTGGAATTTCAATGGCTTTACCCCGAGCTCATTTTTTAATATTTGCCGAATGGAATATTTCGATATGTTCAGCTCACGAGCCATTTTTCGGCCACAGCGACGCAGGTTTCGATCAAGTCGATTCTTTATTTTTCGAAACATTTCTGCTGATGTTGCTGTTTTCATCCGTCTACTTCCTTGACGTCGGGCTACGCTACCAGTATCACGGTAACGAGCGATGGTACGAGACACAATTTATTCACATTTAAATGCTGGAGTGCTCTTACTATAGCCACTTGTCGTTTTTCAGCCAAATAGAAATCTCACTATTACCGTTGAATTCCATCACGAATAAATTTTTTTCTGGAAAATTTTCACCAAAATGCTTTTGTACGCTTGTAAACAATATGATGACCTGCCACGGATGAATGGATTAGAAATGACAGCAGTCTGAAGTTGATTGCAGTTTTTTCATCTCACCCTGATATACCAAGGGTCCCCAATATTTTAAATTAAAAGAGTTTGTATTAGTGCAAAAATTATTGTTTTTAAAAAATCTGTCATGTAGGTGAACTTTTTGAAAGAGTCACTATATAAGGACTTCAAGAAGTTCAAGTATTTTTACATTTAATTCATATTCTCGCAAAAATTTAGTACTTTGAGATCTTCCTATATAGCAACGCTAGTAGCATAAAAAATATCAGTAAAGCCCTGTGTAAAAATATCCCCTTGTTTTTATTTATTTCGAGGGTCATGGCCATTAGGCAGTTAATTTCTTCGTGGATAGAAAAACATCCTTCGAGGTTTAAACTTGACATATTTAGATCTAAATTTGTTAAAATTCTTTCCAACGTATCCTTAGCCATCATCCTTATGATACAATGACAGCAGTCTGAAGTTGATTGCAGTTTTTTTTATCTCACCCTGTATGTATGGCATCTATACTTTAATGGTGATTCAATAATGCTTTAGCGAGGAGGAGATGCCTATTCGGACAAAATAATCAATAACTTCTAGGGAAGACAATAAACTTGGTGGAATTTTTACTTCGTTCAAGAAGATGTTGGAATATTCCAAATATTTCCGATGTGTTGAACAATATATTATGACAAGCACCATCTTGACATTGATATTGGGCAAACATCTAGTTGTGTGAGAAAAAACAATTGATGGGCATACTTTTAGGCTGGAATATGAATGAAATCGATATTTAAAGATAAACTAGTACCGCAACAGGAAGCTAAAGACTAATTACTTTAATATTTAATCTACTTATAATTCGGTAAGTGGCGAAACATTTTTTGGTCAATCATTTTCCAGATTTTATCGGTAAAGGTCAATAAGTTAGAGTTTTTGCTGCTGATAAATATTTAAATCCCATAATCTTTACCCTTTTCAGAAATGTCCTTTAATAAGTTTTCTCACATCTTGTTCTTCGTTAGAGTGTGCACTCTTATTTCCCTTCCCTTTCAGATTCTATAACCCAATATTATCAAATAATTACATAACGGTCATATGGCTTAACAACTTATTTTCCATCCTCAAATAAAAAAAACAACGGTTCATTCTCCACGATTATCGTAAACGTTTATGTAATCTTCCAACTTACTTACTTAGGCGTTTTAATTAAAGTCTTACCAAAAAATGCTTTATGACGATATTGATCTAGGTAATTTGCGAAAGGCCCCCCAAAAAATGTAAAACGCATCCCAAAATACAAAGTATGAAGAACAATGAACCAACGAAAATTCTGCCCGACAAAAAAAAAACAAGGTACCAGCCAACAAAGTAAAGGGAAAACAATCAAAATTTTATAAGACATCATTAAGCCACCCACAACAAAAATTAAAGAATGTTTGTTGCACGTATTTTTTGATGTAACATTGTGCTGGGGTTGTTGTTTTTGTGTTGTAGCTTCCCCACCCACCACCATAAACATGAAAACCTAAGCAAACATTAAGCAGAAGCAACTCTATTTACTACAAACTTTTTTTTCGGAAATTTAAAATAGGAGGGTAGTTTACAAAGTTTTGGGAATTTTGTTATAGGCATAGCAAAATAAAATATTAAAAATGTTGGCTCCTTTTAACCACTCACTTTTGAGAGGCAAACAGACAGACAACAGTTGCTAAACCCCAAGACATTTTAAGACCAATAAAAAACACCATTAAGTACAAGTCCTATGTTCGAGTTAAATCAACAACAACATGGTATTGCTTTAATTCCCGCTAAACTAACCTACAGCAACAGCAACAACAACAGCTACAGAAAAAAGAAGCAACAACAGAAGATTGAAACGAATGGTGGCAGTGGCAGAACTAACAAGAAATCAATTGAAAATTTGAAATGGTTTTTAACGTAAGCAGTTTGGTTGTTTGTCTGGTACTAATACAACGCCCTGAATTTTTGGCCATGCCACTCCTGAGAACTAACTCTCGAAACAATCACAAACAATACCACCACCTTTAGAAACAACAACTATAGCAACAACATCAACAACCAGCAACATTTTGCCACCAAAAAACACTTCCTGATCAGTAGATGAAGTAATGAAGATATGGCTTATTTTATAAGCTTTGACTGCTGTGTGAGATGATTTTGTTGTTCTTCGTTTGTTTGTCTGTCTGTCCGTCCGTTTGTTTGTTTCTTGTCTTGTCTGTCAATTTCTCAAAAGTCACGTTTTTTCGCACGAATAGAATTGATGGCTCCTGCTTGTTGTTGGTTTTGGTATATCTCATAGCGATCTGTCCTTTACTTAAAAAAAGAAATGTTATTTGAAATTGTATTTATTTAACCAGCAGAGGCAACAGCAGGTGAGAAGGTGGAACTCTTAATGGGTAACAACAGCAACAACAGGTTAAGGTTATGTAAGAGTAATAAAGATGATTTGATTTAAATTATTTTTTTTTCTTGGTGGAATTCTCAAATGGCGGAATTGAATTATTTAGAAAGTTCGGGGAATAATAAATAAATATGTTATTGATTTTGGCCAAAGGACTTCACACAAAAAGTGTTGCCAGAGTAGAATGAGGATGAGTGTATCATAAGGATGATGGCTAAGGATACGTTGGAAAGAATTTTAACAAATATAAAATATAAAATATAAAGGTATAAAAGAAATACAGAAAGAAGATTTTCTATCCACGAAGAAATTAACTGCCTAATGGCCATGACCCTCGAAATAACTAAAAACAAGAGTATATTTTTACACACGGGCTGTACTGACATTTTTTTTTTTTTTTTTTTTTGCTACTAGCGTTGCTATATAAAAAGAACTCAAAGTACTAAATTTTTGCGAGAATATGAATTAAATGTAAAAATACTTGAACTTCTTGAAGTTCTTATATAGTGACCTTTTTCAAAAAGTTCACCTACATGACAGATTTTTCAAAAACAATAATTTTTGCACTAATACAAACTCTATAAATTTACAATATTGGGGACCCTTGGTATACCAGGGTGAGATGAAAAACTGCAACCAACTTCCGACTGCTGGCATTTCTAAGTCACTCGTCGGACAGCTGTTAAAATTATTCCAGTGACAGCTCATTATATAGTTTACAAGCGTACAAAGCATTTTGGTGGGAAATTTCCAATAAAAAAGTCATTGGTGATGGAATTTAAGCGTGATTTCTTTATATTTGGCTGGAAAACCACAAGAGGATATCGTTAGAGCACTACAGCATTTAAATGAGAATAAATCTTTTGTGTCTCGTACCACGGCTCGTTACCGTGATACTGGTAGCGTAGTCCGACGTCAAGGCTGAAATGGTTCGAAAAGTAAAGAAGTGACTTGATCGAAACCCGCGTCGCAGTGGCCGAAAAATTGCTTGTGGGCTGAACATATCGCAATATTCCATCCGGCAAATATTGAAAAATGAGCTCGGGGTAAAGTCATTGAAATTCCAAAAAGTACAAGAACTTAAACAGCGACAGAAAGAAATTAGACTCAAAAGAGCTAAAGAGTTGCTTCGAAAGTGGCCGAAAGTGGTGAACTGCCGAATTTGGTGTTCTCTGATGAGAAAACATTCGTTGTCCAGCAGTTTGTAAACAAACAAAATGATCGTGTTTACTTGCCAAAGACGTCAGCTGAAAATGTGCACCTTCGGTTGGCCAGCAGAACTCAAGCGCCGGACATGGTGATGGTGAGGGCCGCCGTTACAGCCGATGGTCGCTGTCCGTTCGTATTAATCGACCGTGGCATCAGAATAAGTGCCGAATATTATCGCGAAAATATTCTGGAGGGTGTATTAAAGCCTAGGGCACGCAAACATTTTGGCCGCAGACCTTGGACATTACAACAGGACACAGCACCATAGCACTCAGCACGCGCCACTCAAGAATGGTTACAAAATGAGGTTCCTCGCATCATTTCCAGCATAAAATGGCCACCAAAATCTCCGGACTATTGTGTCTGGAATATTTTGGAAAGCAAGGTTGGCACTAGAAAATACCAAAGTGCCGATCACCTCAAACAATCGCTTCAAGGACATAGAAGTATAAAGATGGGACAAGACAGAGTCAAAATATGGCACCCCTGTGAAAAATATCTCTGTTGTTATGATATCGTAATAACATAGTTACCAACGTTAAGCAATTTAAACCGCTAAGGCAGTATGCAATTATTTGGGAAGGTATATGGAATAGAATTTTGAAACCAATATTTTGGATTATCCAAACTTTCATTTCTCATTCTTTCCTATAATTGTGTTTTTTATATTAGCATGCCTCTGTCATGAGCTGTTAGTCAAGGTAGTATAGCCACAAACCATTTGTTCAGAATGCATTTTGTCTAGTTATTACCATTTTAGGTCTTTGATCGCTTGGCCAGAAATGGGCCAAAATACCGCAGAGCAACATTTGGGCAGCGTGTGACTGTTTCATTGTCCGTTTGAAGACCATAATACGTACCAAAGGTGACCATTTCGAAAAAATCTAAGCTTATTCTAAAAGTTGGTGCTATTTCCGACATTTCAAAATTATGGCGGTTGACTTTGTTGCAGTTTTTGTATCTTACCCTGTATACCATTACAAAACATGTACCAATTTTTATAAATTATTGCCCTTTAAAATTCCAAAATTATAAATACTACATTGAGTTAATTTATGTGCAACATTTATTTTATAAAAATCGCTCAATTATTTTTCTAAAATAACAAAACGATATGTTACCCCTACCTATGTAGCATAATCAGTGTATTCTTATACGCTCTAATTTTTATTATTGTTCTAATCCCTTCTGAACACTACGTCTTCGCAATTAGTTCACCAACATTTTTTTTCTTTGTACATCTCTTCCCCTCTGGGGTACAACACATATTAAATTTGTAGCATGTAAAACAAAATGTAATCTGACACATCTGCTCCTGTTGTTGCAACATGTAACGAGCTTTATGAATGTACTATACCACCGAACGCTGTTGTCATTTCAACGCTA
Organism: Musca domestica; assembly: GCF_030504385.1. Classification (NCBI taxonomy): domain Eukaryota; kingdom Metazoa; phylum Arthropoda; class Insecta; order Diptera; family Muscidae; genus Musca; species Musca domestica. The sequence continues at coordinate 29,262,765 of NW_026712114.1, read as the reverse complement.
TCCATTCCTCTTAGTTGCAATAATCCCAACACAAATACAACATGCCGACAATCTGGTTGTTTATAATTAGAAATACGAGAGGGCATAGGAGCAGGCAATCATATTTCGCCAACTACAATAAACAACAGCATGTTAACAATTTGGTAGCAATGTTCGGAGCAAATGAAATCAAAACATATTCATACATGAGTAAGTTGTATATGAGCCATATTGAGGACATGAAAAGCAAAAAAGGGCAACTCAGAATGGAAGCTAAGCGCATGAGGAAAGGTGCAGGAAATTTGAACTACGAAAAACAGTAGCTGAACACAAACTTGTAAAGATATGCAATGACATTTAAATTCAGGGCAATCAAAAGGAGAGATGGTCAGAGTGTATTAATGTGTTGCGAAAAAATCTTCGTCGTAGAGGTGGCAACCCCCTTCGAAATGGTATTTTTTAAGATATTTTCAGAACAATTTGCTTGAAAAATAGTATTTTTTGACTGTGGGTACCCTCCGAAATGTTTCGAAATGTATTTCTGGCCACATCCAATTTGGAGGAGAATTCACTTATGAGAAAACATGAGTAAATTATTTTGTTACTCAACATTAGAAAATATATAACCAAAATAATAGGTTTTGATTTTGTGGACCCGACGTTGACTCTGACACCCCTATAAATCTTTATAAGGAACTTAATCATTATAATAAGTAAATTATTGCAATTAAATTGATGATAGCTAATATAATATTATTTCTTCTTTCTTTTTAGGTAAGTTGCTTTGTTTACAAGTATATTTTAAACTCCAATTAAAAGGTGAGCATTTTCCATGAATTACAAAATTCATTTGTAGTCTGTTTTACGCATTTTCTTCATCTCGGAATGTTGGGTAGATTTAAAGTAGATCAACAATTTTTGATGCAAGACGGCGTTTGGTTAAAATGACAGCAAACAAGTACAATAGTATCAGTCGGTATACCCCCAGCCTTGACTTATATTATTCAAATTGTTGACACTTTATGGGGGAGGTTCCGAAATAGTTGGCCAATATTGACCAGATTTGGAATATATCGACTACTTTTCATACTTTATATAAGATATGTGCCAATTATTGGAAATGTGGAAATATGCGTGAGGTGGCAGATATAGCGGACCGAAGTATTCCATTTTTCCATACTCCATCTAATACAGATATAAATATTGGTATTTGAAGGAAATCGAACGTTTATATCCAATTTTATGCGAAATCATAAATTCCGATAAATTACATATTCAATCAGATTTCTGGTTAAGAGAAATATTTAGGTATAGCAAAATGTAAAGAATAGCCGAATTGTTCCGCAAGTTACGACAGATATAAGTATTGGAAATTGTGGCCCTTCGTGGATAAGGTACCAGAAGTGGTGCACCGATATATCCTATTTTCACACCAATTACAATTATTACAATTATTGTGATGTGTGTAATATGAAGACAATTGAATTTTATGATCGGTTTTCATATTCAAAACTTTGACCCTTTGTGGGTGTGGCACCAGTAGAAATGGTCCGATCTCTATCATCTTTATAACAGATCTTGTGTTGATGGATATATTGAGATGTGCCAAGTCTGAATATAATCGGATGTTAATTCCGTGTTTTATGAGCTTCATGAATATTCAAAATTTTGACAATTTTTGGCGGAGGTACCAGAAGGAGTGAAACCATATACTCCATATTCACACCAGACCTTGGGTTAATAAAAAAAATTGATATGTGTATAATTTGAAGACAATCGGTCTCTTACATCACATTTTATAAGAATTATAATTATTCGAAATGTTGACCCTTTGTGGGGGAGGTACTGGATAGAGTGGACCAATATTGTCCATTTTCGCACCTGACCTAGAACTGATGCAAATATTGAGATTTGCAAATTTGGAGCAAAATCGGATTATTCTTTTTCTTTCTGTGCACTAAAAATTTTTCTTGGAAAATTATGAAGTTTTATGAGGGAAGTACCAGAAGGAGTGGACCGATATTACCCATCTCCGAACTCGACAATAATATTACGATATACCCAAGTTTGGATCAAATCGGAGTTATCGTGCACACCAGCCAGACAGACAGACGGACAGACGGGCGGACGAACATCGCTAGATCGACTCCAAATGTCCTGAAACGTATTTGGTTCAAATAGACCTAGTGTCTAAAACCATTATTTCGAAGAGGTACGTTTTGGCCCTTACAGCAGGTTATGAAAGAAGAGCTAAAAATAGAAGTCAGGTATACCGATAGTTTGAAAATTTACAACGCAAAGTAACCTAAACAGAGGCATAAAATCCGCCATCTAGCACATTCTTTAAACGGGATTTTACCCATACAAAATATTCCACAAAATTATGTGTCATAAAATTCGGCCATAGGCGAAAATCTAAAATCTTATCATAAAACGCATGGATTTTATAAATATTAAAAACACATTTTTGGGGTTAAAGTCGTACTACATGTAAGTTTATGCGAAATTCTTTTACAAAGCATAAATTCGAAGGATGATGTGAAAGACAAAATTATTCTTCATCAAATTTCACAACAAGTTTTAGTCATACTTTTCATTGAATTTCGTATTCCTAGTTCTTATAATTAAACCATTAGTACAGTTCTATAACTCCTGATTTTAATTATTACGAGGGTTTTGGTCGTATTTGCCAATCGATTTGCTTGAATACAAATGGACCAATGGACCTTTCTAAATATTTTCAAGGGCTCTACTGGCCAAGAATATTTTCAGGAGGCCATCTGATCAGTTGTAATATTTTCAAGGTGTAATTGAATATTTTATGGGCTTATGAGAATAATCTCAATTTAAGACCAATCACAATTTGAGAATAATCTCAATTTCAAAATAATCATTCTAACAGATTTTCTAAAATATTTTTTAAGGAACATGTGATTTTTCTAAGGGATGATAGACCAAAGAACCGGTAATTTTTCAAGAGTATTTTCAAAGGAATTTCACTGTACATTTGTGATATCAAATGCGTGTGCGCTTCTTCTATCTAATCTCCAGATTGGCTACGAAGTATGAAAGCATCACGCAAATGTACAAAACGCCACTTACATATTTATTGATGGTACACAACAGCCATAGCTAAGCCAACAATAAAGTTGAAAATGACGGCACAACAGAAGCAACATCAAGCACCGCAGCAGTGTTTAATATTTATTTTTATTTAAGCGATAACTAGAATTTGTGGATTCAAAATCAGCTGCCGACGAGTAGCAACATTAAAACGAACTGTAGATAATATCCAGCCACAACAAGTTGACACATAAATAACAGCAACAAAAACAAGAAATAAATGCATAACAGCAGCAACAACTGCATCTGTATCAGCTGCAGATTTGGTTTGGCAAAGAACAGAAAAGGCAATGGGACCTATAAGTAATATTCACCATAACTGAAAGATTTTAGCCACTGTTCGCTGTTTTTATTTTTTGGTTTGTTTGTAAAAACGAATAAAGCAAAGAAAACTTAATTTCTGTAAATATGTACAAACTGTGTGTAATATTCATTCTATGATGCTGCTATATATTTAAAGCAATTTGCTTTATCCTTCATCGTTCATGAGTAGATTGTTGGTGTTTCCTTCAGCGAGCCTCTTAAATTCAAACTGCTTCCTCTTAGAATAAACAGATTTCTTTTAGTCTGCTATTTCGATAGTATTTGAATTGTTAAAACCCGTATATTGTTCTGAAGAACTTGAAAGAATATTTTTAAAAAAATCGTGAAAATTTTATGCCCCAACCCAGAAATAAAAAAAATAAAATTTAGAAAAATATTTTTAAGCTCTACGTTTTAAACAGTAATTTAAGAGAATTTTTCGATTCATGAGGCCAATATTTGAAAAAACTAGGAGTTCTAAAAAATATATTGAAACTATATTTTAAATATTCTATAATTCCATTATAAAAATATATGTCAACATACACGAGGTTTCAGTCATGGAAAGTTTATGTAAAAATTTACAATTGCTTAAAAATTTGTAAAATGATTTTTTAATCCTGGGTCTAGAGATCCAGAAATCATCATCATTCTGTAATAGTCATCATTATGTCTAATAGTCCTATAAAAAGTTTGCTTCACACCCACGAGGTCCTTAAGTCATCGCCATAAAATACTTGAAATATTCAAAGCTGTCAGTTTCGTTTTGAAAACTATTGCTCTCTTTAATAGAGAGTAATATGAAGTTAAGCCAATGGGGGAAAAAGCCCGACATAAGCAATCCGTACCAAAAATGTTGTAAAAATGCAGTATTTGTTAAAAAAAGAAGAAGTCCATAGTAGAAAGGTCCGATGAAAATATCTTAAAAAAGAGACAGTCGAGCAATATATGTAAAAATACTTAGAAACATCACAAAACCATTAATAAAAAATTTTTGTTTGGCCCAAGAACGAACCCTATTGAAATGGATGAGAATCGATCCAAACTTAGATATAGCTCTCATATACAGGGTGAGATGAAAAAAACTGCAACCAACTTCAGACTGCTTTCATTTCGAAGTCCCTCGTCCGACAGCTGTTAATATTATTCCAGTGACAGCTCATTATATTTTTTATAAGCGTACAAAAGCAATTTGGTGAGAATTTTCAAGAAAAAAAATTATTCGTGATAGAATTCAAGCGTGATAGTGTGATTTCTTTATATTTGGCTGGAAAACCACAAGTGGCTATCGTTAGAGCACTCCAGCATTTAAATGTGAATACATATTTTGTGTCTCGTACCATCGCTCGTTACCGTGATACTGATAGCGTAGCCCGATGTCAAGGAAGTGGTTGGAAGAAAACAGCAACATCAGCAGAAATGGTTCGAAAAGAAAAGAGGCGTATTAATCGAAACCCGCGTCGCAATGGCCGAAAAATAGCTACTGAGCTCAATATATCGCAATATTCCATTCGGCAAATATTGAAAAATGACCTCGGGGTAAAGTCATTGAAATTACAAAAAGTGCAAGAATTTACACCGAAACAGAAAGAAAATTGACCTAAACCGAATTTGGTTTTCCCGGATGGGAAAACATTCGTTGTCCAGCAGTTTGCAAACAAACAAAATTATCGTGTTTACTTGCCAAAGAGGTCGGCTGAAAATGTGCAACTTCAGATGGCCACCAGAACTCTAGCGCCAGCCATGGTGATGGTGTGGGCCGCCGTAACAGCCGATGGTCGCTTTCCACTCATACGCTTTCATATAGCCCCCATATAATGGTACCTCCCGATATTCGGTATTTTGATTATTTTAGCGACATTATTCACCGGAAATGCTTTTAATTTGGTATTTAAAGTTTTTAATGGATGCTACAGCCTATGACAGAAAATTGTTCGTGCAGGTTCACGCCTTCACAGGTTCAGCCTGTGACAGAAAATTGTCTATGCAGGTCTTCGTATAGATTCGATATAACGGTCTTCGTATAGCTCCGATATAACGGTACCACCCTATATATACGGTATTTTGATGATGCTACATTATTCACCGTTTATAATACGGTAATGGCTTATAACAAACGCCAATATAACGGCTAGATTCGGTATTTTTAAGATTTTAACAGATTTTTAACGGATTTTATTTTTTGAAAATTTTCAAATTAGTTCCAAATGGTGGAGGGTATTCAAAATTGGGCCCGGCCGAGCTTACTGCTTTTTGTTTTATCTCAACCTGTATATTTTAAAAAAATTCCCAAGCCTCTTGAGAAAGGGGTTTTTGTCGACGAATGTGTTTTTGTTGTAACAGACAAAACCAACTTACATGGTTATGCTACTTCGTTCAGCTTGAACGAAAGCATAACAAGTGGAGAAAGATGTAAATGTTTATAAGTGCGGTTGTAAGATTTAGAAGATTTTCCAAAAGAATTTTAGTTTTATTTAATTCTTTCGTTCCTCTTCTATTGAGCTTACGATCTCGTCACTTGGGTAAAAAAAATGTTTTTTGCCATAGAAGTTATTTTTAAAATAACTTCTGGGGAGAATATCCCAGACAAAACAAGGGAACCGAAACCTAGGTATTCCCTGCCTTACCCCCTGGTAAACATTACCATCGTTCTCCACTAATAAACAAATGTTGTTTTTATAAAAACAACATTAAGGGATAAAGCCTGACCATTTTGCAACAACAAAATACTACGGTATCCCGAACAAACAAGCCACACTGTTCTATTCTGAGGAATTCACAAAAGAAACACCGAAAATCGTTGAAAAAAATTAAAATAGTAAAAATGTCAATAATAATTGTGCTATATTAAAAGTCGGTGGTCTTTTTAAGTATTTTTAAAAATCTTTTAACAAATTTGAATTTCAAAGATTTAAATTGGAGCGATGAGAAATTCTCAATTTCTATACTAGAACCACTGTCCCTCATGCTGGTCCGCTTAAAAATGCAATGCGTTATAATATTTCTCGCCGTCCTACAAACTACATCCGTTAGAATTAGCAATGCATGTTGCATGATGTTACTTAATTTTTTGTTGCTGGTGTTGTTCTTGTTGTCGGTTGGTTGTGTGTGTAGTTGTTTTTAGCTGTCTATTTGGCCAACACCTGTGCCTCTCTTTCTCCATAGCCAAATTGATGCATTAAATCACTCTATAATCAAAGAGTCGAAACGCAACAAGAACAGAATTTCAACACTACACACCGTTGGTTTGGATCTATTCACGCATTTGAAGAAAATGATGAGGCTGCTGAAGATGACGAAGAGAAGGCGTTTTTATAACTACCTGTTGTAGCGTTTGTTGCACGAACAAACATTTGTTGCAAATATCCTTAGAAAAAACAGCAACAATAACAACATTGCAATCTTAACGCATTGTAATTGACCGCATTCAATGGGCATTAGCATTTCTTAGCTTTAACACTTCTTTGCATTGCGGGTATGGGTAGAACCGAGTTGAGGGAAGAGGAGTGATCTAAACGTATGGAGGAAGATAGATCACGGCAATGCTAATGTTTTAACAGGTTCTTGAGTTGTGATGTTTACATTGTTGTTGTTGTTACTGCTGCTGAATTTTTTGGGTCGTGATTTATGTTAGAAGACCATTTATTTATCTACTACGTTCTCATGCGTTTGAATGCGAAATGCTGAGAAGCGAACATCTCTCGCTGAAGAACTGTTATAATTTATAATCAAATTAATCTAAAAACAGGTCCGTGTTCTTCGTTGTGTGGATTAATTTTTGTAAATATATTCCATGCAATGCCAATTAGAAGAACCTACTTAAAACGAATGAGATGTAAAGAGGGAAATCACGAAATATACAGGTTATCTTGTTTTCATCTATTGCAGCTGTTGAGGGCGTTGTTTTACACGTACTTTGTGGAATAAATTAATAATGAAAGCAGTTGTGTAGGAAATAAGAACACATTTGGAATTAAACAAAAAATGGAAATAAAATAATGTATTTCGGTAAGTTAATCTCTGCGTGTTAAATACAAAAAAAAAACATATTTCACAGGTGTTATTATTATATTTTAAAAATTCTAACACAGAATGTCTTTATATTTTTACTGGGGAACTGGGAAAATAATCTGCGAAGCATAAAATCTTTGGAAAGTTTTAATATTAAAAGCCACCAGGGCTAAAAATATCCACGAGGACCAAAATATTTTTTTATTCCGGTCTACAAGTTTCTGCAAAAATATTTTTAAAACGTAAACAATTTTTAGAATCTTTGGAAATATGCTCTAAAAATCCACGGTACCTACAAGTATTTGATTTTTTAAATCCACGAGTTGTACATTTTTTGAAAAAAAAAAAAATCAAAATTTTTTGAAAGTTATTTGAAATAAATATTTACAAAATCCATGATTTTTAAGTTTTTCGAAAAATGATTTCAAGTAACCACCGTATCTAAAAGTATTTGAAATAAATATTTATAAAAACGCACGAAATGTAGAAGTTTTGAAAATAATATTTTAAAAATCCAGAAGACTCATAACCACTTTGGCGAAGAAATATTTCTGAAAGAAAATCATGAGATCCAAAAGTAATAGATAAGTCTTTAAAAAAATATTTAAAAATACGCGAAGTCCAAAAGACCTTTGAAACGACATTTTCAAAAATGCGAAAGGCCTTTAGACAATTGAAAATGTATCTTAGAAAATCCGTAAGTCTAAAAGCCCTATAAAAATACGGAATGAGAAAATAAAGTACAACAAAGTCAAACGCCATAATGTTAACATTTTTTTTAAATGTTATTGAATGAAAGCAAAAAATGTCGGATATAGCATCAATTTTTTTAGAATAAATTTAGATTTGTGCAAATTGGCCACCTTTGGCGCACATTATGACCTTCAAACGGCCAATGAAACCGTCACACGCGATAATATTCTGCATTTATTCTGATGCCATAGTCGATTAATACGAGCAGAGAGCGACCATCGGCTGTTATGGCGGCCCACACCATCACAATGGCCGGCGCTTGAGTTCTGGTGGTCAACCAAAGGTGCACATTTTCCTCTTTCGAAAGTAAACAACGAATGATTTCTCATCGGAGAAAACCAAATTCAGCATTTCACCACCTTCAGCCAAGCACTCTTTTGAGTCTTTTTTCTTTCTGTTGCGGTGTAAGTTCTTCCACTTTTTGGAATTTCAATGGCTTTACCCCGAGCCCATTTTTCAATATTTGCCGAATGGAATATTGCGATATGTTCAGCTTACGAGCCCATTTTTCGGCCACTGCGACGCGGGTTTCGATCAAGTCCCTTCTTTACTTTTCGAACTATTTCTGCTGATGTTGCTGTTTTCTTCCGTCCACTTCCTTGATATCGGGCTATGGTACGAGACACAAAAGATTCATTCACATTTAAATGCTGGAGTGCTCTAACGATAGCCTCTTGTGGTTTTTTCAGCCAAATATAAAGAAATCACACTGTCACACTTGAATTCCATCACGAATAACTTTTTTCTGAAAAATTCTCACCAAAATGCTTTTGTACGCTTGTAAACAATATAATCAGCTGTCACTGGAATAATTTTAACAGCTGTCGGACAAGTGGCTTAGAAATGACAGCAGTCTGAAGTTGGCTGCAGTTTTTTCATCTCACCCTGTATATATATATAAAAAATCGACAAAAAAGCAAAAATACTGGGGAACTGGGAAAAAATCTGCGAAGCACAATATCCTTGGAAGGTGTTAATATTACAAGCCAACCGGGCCACAAGGACCAAAATATTTTTTTTATTCCAATCTACAATTTCCTTGAAAAATAATTTTTAGAATCTTTGGAAATATGATCTTAAAATCCGCGACACCTAGAAATATCTGACCTATTTGGAATAACGATTTTTTCCTTGGAAATATGGAATATATGCATAATTCTATTATGATAATACATCCGATGTTCTAGGTCACTAGGAGTATAGTCAAGTAAAAATACTTTATGGTTCATGTTGTTGATTTCTTTTTTATTTCGTTGGAACAAAGAATAAGTATATTGCATTGGAAATTTCGTTTAGAAAATATGTCGGGCACTCTACAAGAACTCACCTCCAAAAAAACACTGATTTCTTTCTGAACTCAGACAGTTTGAATTGCTGATATGCTGAGTAATTAAAACTGGAAATTACTAAGCAATTCGTTGCAAAGGCAGTTTCGATATTTTATTAAACATTTTACGCTCATCAATTTTGGCCTGCTGATTCCTTAAACGTCTTGAGATCCTACCGCGGCGATTGGGTTAATACTGAAGCAGTACCAAGTAGTGACAGTCTGACACAACGCATATGGACAAAGTGCCAGTGACTGTACTTTGAACGCCAACAGTTCTGATGACAAAATTAATATGGAATCATGAATGTGATGGAATGGGTCTTATGTAATCAATATTCTATATATTTGATTGTGGGGTAGAAAACCAATGTTAGACCCCCATATAAGTAATGCATAAACCAATGCTTTTTATTAAACCTAACAAAGAACATCACCTCAAATCGTTACGTTTTCCAATACACCAAAAACATAAACCATAAACATAATCGATTGAATGTATCTTGCAAAGAAGAGCACAAGTCAATATAACGTTCAATGAAATTTCTTCTTTTTCGCATTGAATGCATTTCTCTTCGACAAAAAAAAAAAAAAACAAGCACAAAAACACATTTCGAGCGATATGGCCATAAAACGGTTCTTAACGTCCTTGTACATAAAATTGTAACAATTTTATTCGGTGCTCCAAAGCAACTTCATGGCATGGCTGGCCGAAGACCTTGCTACAGTTTGCGGCATTGATGATGATGGTCAAGCAGGCCAGGTTTGCCTGCTTACCTTTCTTCCTACCATCCATTGAAGAATGGTCGTAGATGGCGATAAGGAAATGTTCAAAAGCCAAGGAAACAACAGTGAAAGAACAAAATATGCCTATCAATGTTGCAATATCATGACAACTGTAAACAGCCACAGTACAGACACACGCACACAGCGAGTAAGGAGCGAGAGAACGACCAAAAAGAACGCCTTAAATAGCATTCTTATGCCAATGAACGATTGTCAATAACATTTATTTCTGTCAATTAAAAGCTGAAAAAAGTATAACAGCTAAAAACGCAACGAAACTAAAGCGTATCAATATCAAATGGTTGTTGTTCGATCATTTTGCATGGCCATTGATTTTTGTTGTTCGACTTATTTTACATTTTCCAAAGACAGAAGGTGTCTTTTGGCAATTTCGGTCACCAGCATCAATGACGAAGCCGATCATCGTTTGGCTTCAATGGGGTTGTAAAATAATATTTTTGGCCTAGAGTGTTATAACATCACCGCCATATCTCCTTTGCGTTTGTTAGCTAATCAAATGGCAAAGCGGGATTCCAATTCTCATTTTTATTACTTTTGTGTACCTTTTTTTCGAAGCTATCTTTTCAATTTGAACGAAATATAACTAGCTAACTGTCTGTTGAACAAATAAAAATCGATTGAATGATTTTGTTGTTAGAACTGGAGCAAACTATTGGATAGTGGCGGTTGGTATGTAATTCATAGGAAATAGGAATTATGTGATTTCACTCACGATGGTCTTGACTCGTGGTAAAATGTTCCAAGCAACGACCCACACAACTATGTGTACCAATATGACAGCTAAAATTTAGAAATAGTCATCGAAACGAAACGTGGGTCAGACACATCTTCAGTAAAATATGGCGACCAGTCTACTATTCTATCCACTAGACCAGTAAGGAAAAGTAAAAAGTCGGACGGGACCGACTATATGATACCCTACACCACTATGCATATTTAGTAGAGCTCCCACAACAAAAAAATTTATCAAAATCTGGCTTTAAAGCAGTTATAGCTTGCGATAGAGTACATGATATCACTTCGAGAAGGATTATATTAAACAAATGCATATCGGAGCCGAGTTGCACAAAATGGAAATGTACATCTCGATATTCACTCCATTTGGAGTCCGAATTTGAGGGTCTTAAACACCAAATCGGATGAAATATATATAGGAGCTATAGCTATATCTGAACAGATTTTCTCCGAATGCGATGTACTTGCTTCTAGACTAAATTCGGTCGGATATACCAAAATTGGTATATTGGTCATTTGGTGCACAATTAACCCGAAATCGGTTGAAGATATTTATGGGGCCTTATCCAAATCTGAACCGATCTTGATATAATTTGGCAGGTATTTCTAGCCTGTATCTGATAACTGGTAGCAAATAACATTGTTGTCAAATGCATATTACGAATTCGAGACATTTAAACACCAAATCGGATGGAAAATATATTTGGGGGCTATATCTGTATCTGAATCGATTTTCACCAAACTTAATGTACTTTCTTCTAGATTGCATTTGATCGGATATGCCAAAATTCAGGTCATATATACTGATATTGGCTATTTGGTGCACAATTGACCCAAAATCGGTTGAGGATATATATGGGAGCTATATCCAAATCTGAACCGATCTAATATACTTATTTCAGAGCTGTATCTGCTATCTGAAACCGAAGATCATTGTTGTGAAATGCATATTACGCTTGTGAAGGACTTTAAACCTCAAATCGGATGAAACATATATATGGGAGCCATAGCTATATATGGACCGATTTACACCAAATTTGAAGTACTGGTTCATAGGATGAATTCAGTCGTAATTGCCAAAATTCAGTCCATCGGATAAAGATATATATGGGAGTTACATCATAATCGGAACCGATTTCCATAAAATTTGACAGAGGTAATTTCGAGAACTATCTGATGTCCGGTACCAAATATCATTGTTGTGGAGTGCATATTACGTATGTGAGGGACTTATAACCCCAAATCGAATAAAACATATATATGAGAGCTATAACTATATCTATTACTTGCTTCTAGACTGAATTCGGTGTGAACCAAAATACAGGTCATTTGGACTTTTATTAACCATTTGATGCACAATTAACCCGAAATAGGTTGAAGATATATGAGAGCTATATCTAAATCTGAGACGACTGTCATCAATTTCAATAGGGTTCGTCCTTGGGCCAAATAAATATTGTTTGCAAAATTTCATCTCAATCGAATAATAAATGTGAATCTCAATCGGATAATAAATGCGTTTGTTCACAAGAATACATGTAGCGTATAAGAGACTTGCCCTTCTACTTAAAACTAGCGTAGAAAATTACTTTAGCAACTGAAATACTTATGACTTCAAGTACCCTAGCCTTCACCAGCCTCTGCTTTCAACGGAAAATCTACAAGTATTTAAAAATTAATTTTAAAAATACGTCAACTTTCCTGTATATTAATATGCCATAAAACCGAACGTATGAGAGAATTGACTCGATACGTAACATGCCCTCTTTAGTAGTAGTAGTAGCCACATAATCCTCTTTAGTAGCCTTTCAAATACTGAAGGAATTATATGATCCTTGCCTAAATTTCCAATACCTTTTCCCAAAATTGTCAAATCACCTCGGCATATTTTATTAGCTCCCCATATAAAACTTTCTGTGTGGTCTTATTTGTCCAGTTATTCGTCTCCTCCAACCATTGCACATGGAAAATATTTTTCCACAATTTATATTTAAAGAAATTTGTGATATTATCACAGATTGTTGTTGTTGCTGTGTTTTTCTTTTAGCATGGCAAACAACAAATGTTCAATTTTTATTTAGAGTCTTACGGGACATTTTGCTATTGTGTAGCAGCCAAAGAAATGTATTTTTTCGGAGGTAACGAGCAAACAACATCCAACATTAAAAAAAGACTGGGAGATGGAAATATATACAACAAAGCAACGACAATGATGATATGCTTATGCACCACAACGCCCACATGTAATCCAGGAAGTTGTTTTGATAATCATCTCTGGTGTTACAGTTTTTCACTGGAGAGCTACTAAATTCAATTAATGTTTGTTTTGGAAGTTAGATGGTGTGGGGAATTAACGTTTGGGTAGGTTAGGTGTATGTATTCTTCAAAGAATTTATTTTGTGTAGCCTAAAAGTATGCAAGGAACTTTTAGGGTTGGTGAAGAACACCTTAAAAAATTAAAATACAGTAAAAAGGTAAAATTCCTTGAGAACCACACCCTCCTATATAGTATGCATGGTTATAGCCTAAGGCTATTCATAATCATTTTTTCACGATGTGTGGCGGTATATTACAATGAATAAATAGAAAATATAATTTTGGGATTAAGAAAAAATTAATTACTTTCAACTTACTTAAAATGTAAAAAAGAAATGTCAACATACCTGAAAAGAGAAAAATGAAAATAATTATTATAATTACTATATATTACAAATATATATATTTTGCCCTGATTTGAAAATCTGCGTCAGCTAGATCCAATAATATCTCAACTTTCGCAAACTTTTACAATTTTTTGTTTCACAAACTATAAAATATTTGTTTAATTAATTATTAAACCTCAACTATACTTTGGTGGATATATTTAGTTTGGAGTTCGACATGGCTACTCCATCCTATGACATTTTCGTATATCCTTATAAATAAAATATATATTAAACTGAAACAAAGTCAAAAGCCATAATTTTTAAATTTTTTTTATTTAATTGAATGAAAGCAAAAAAATCGGAAATAGCATCAAATTTTAGAATAAGTTTAGATTTGTTCGAATTGGTCACTTTTAGAACGAATTATGGCCTTTTAACGACCAATGAAACCATCACAAACTGCCCGAATGTTGCTCTGTGGTATTTTGGCCCATTCCCGGCGAAGCGCTTGCTTGAGGTGATCGACACTTTGGTATTTTTTGGTGCCAACTTTGCTTTCCAAAATACTCCAGACACAATAGTCCAACGGATTGGTATCCGGAGATTTTGGTGTCCATTGTACGCTGGTAATGAAGAGAGGAACCTCATTTTGTAACCATTCTTGGGTGGCGCGTGCTGAATGCGATGGTGCTGAGTCCTGTTAGAATGTCCAAAGTCTGCGGCCAAGACTTTAATACACCCTCCAGAATATTTTCGCGAAGCGCTTGCTTGAGGTGATCGACACTTTGGTATTTTTGGTGCCAACTTTGCTTTCCAAAATACTCCAGACACAATAGTCCAACGGATTGGTATACGGAGATTTTGGTGGCCATTGTGCGCTGGTAATGAAGCGAGGAACCTCATTTTGTAACCATTCTTGGGTGGCGCGTGCTGAATGCGATGGTGCTGAGTCCTGTTAGAATGTCCAAGGTCTGCGGCCAAGACTTTAATACACCCTCCAGAATATTTTCGCGATAATATTCGGCATTTATTCTAGTGCCACGGGTGGAGAGTGACCATCGGCTGTTATGGCGGCCCACACCATCACCGTGGCCGCGCATGAGCTCTGGTGGCCAACCGAAGGTGCACATTTTCAGCTGACCTCTTTGGCAAGTAAACACGATCATTTTGTTTGTTACAAACTGCTGGACAACGAATGTTTTCTCATCCGATAAAACCAGTTCACCACTTTGGCCCAGCGAAGCATCTCTTCAGCTCTTTTGAGTCAATTTTCTTTCTGTTCCGGTGTAAGTTCTTGTACTTTTTGGAATTTCAATGGATTTACACCGATCTCATTTGTCAATATTGCCAAATTGAATATTGCGATATGTTCAGCTCACGAGCCATTTTTCGGCCACTGCAACGCGAGTTTCGATCAAGTCGCTTCTTTACTTTTCGAACCATTCTGCTGATGTTGCTGTTTTCTTCCGTCCACTTCCTTGACGTCGGGCTACGCTACCAGTATCACGGTAACGAGCAATGGTACGAGACACGAAAGATTTATATTTAAATGGTGGAGAGCTCTAACGATAGCCACTTGTGGTTCCAGCCAAATATAAAGAAAGCACACTATCACGCTTGAATTCCATCACGAATAACTTTTTTTTCTAGAAAATTCTCACCAAAATGCCTTGGTACGCTTTTAAACAATATAATGGGCTGTCACTGGAATAATTTTAACAGCTGTCGGACGAGTAGCTTAGAAATGACAGCAGTCTAAAATTGGTTGCAGTTTTTTTCATCTCACCCTGTAGATATTCATTGCATAGACGACCCTAATTAAAGATTGTGCCAGCCAATATCAAATCACATACACACACGCTATTTATAGCAATTTTAAAATTATCTTTTAATGTAATATTAAATATAGCTAATAACGAAAAAAACAATTCCTATACAGGTCACGTTCATCTGCAGATTTTTACCATTATTATCGGGCACATCGTCGTCCCATTTTTTTCGCAATAACACAATTTTAAATAGCTCACACACGCACATAAATATTATAAATCACCGGTGACTTATAATGAAAATTAATTAAATTCATTAAAGTTCGATTCACATAAATATTCGTGCCACATTTAACCTGTAATTTTCTTTTCAACTGACGCTGTTGCTGCAACGGCATGTCGTACTACTCTACTCCACATACATGCATTCAGACATATAATAAGTACCTTAGGGACCTTCTTCATCTTGTTGTGGAAGATCTCTCGGTGGTACTGGTGTGTGAGTTTTCTTTTTATTTATTAAATAAATCATTTCAACACCAGATGCTTATTTTTTCTTCACGAATGCCTAAGTTAAGAAACAGTTGCAAGTTGGCGGCATTTGTTGAATTGATTCATTGAAGTTGCCACTTGCAATTGGCCAATTTAAGTTGAAATGTTTCAAGGGATGTATCTGCTGGAGAGCGTGTGGCAGGAATTTTTTGGCACAGTGGAAGTTTTTTTTTTTTAAATTTTAGTAAGGAATAAAATATAGCAAAGATCACAGAAATTATTGGGTAATTTTAGAAACATTCTTTAATGAATTCGAATTGATCGATTGTCTGGCTTCGGAGTCTAAAATTTCTTTTCAGTTATGCTGGACATCAATCACTGTGAAGGGCTTCCATCCAAGGAAAGCAACATCTTTAGTTCCTAAAATTTTCGTTTTAAAGGAGAAAGCAATTCAGTTATTCAAATTTCGTAGAGATCTGTTTAAATACAGGGTGAGATGAGAAACTGCAACCAACTTCAGACTGCTGTGATTTCTAAGCCACTAGTCCGATTGCTGTTAAAATTATTCCAGTGACAGCCCATTATATTGTTTACAAGCGTACAAAAGCATTTTGGTGAGAATTTTCCAGAAAAAAGTTATTCGTGATGGAATTCAAGCGTGATAGTGTGCTTTCTTTATATTTGGCTGGAAAACCACAAGTGGCTATCGTTAGAGAACTCCATCATTTAAATGTGAACAAATCGTTTGTGTCTCGTACCATCGCTCGTTACCGTGATACTGGAAACAGCGACATTAAGGAAGCGGACGGAAGAAAACAGCAACATCAGCAGAAATGGTTCGAAAAGTGAAGAAGCGACTTGATCGAAACCCTCGCAGTGGCCGAAAATTGCTCATGAGCTAAACATATCGCAATATACCATTCGGCAAATATTGAAAAATGAGCTCGGGGTAAAGACATTAAAATTCCAAAAAGTGCCAAGACTTACACCGCAACTGAAAGAAAACGAGCTAAAGAGTTGCTTCGCTTGGCCAAAAGTGGTGAACTGCCGAATTTGGTTTTCTCCGATCAGAAAACATTCGTTGTCCAGCAGTTTGTACGCAAACAAAATTATAGTGTTTACTTGCCACAGAGGCCAACTGAAGGCCACCAGAACTCAAGCGCCGGTCATGGTGATAATGTTGGCCGCCATAACAGACGATGGTCGCTCTCCGCTCGAATTAATCGATCGTGGCATCAAAATAAATGCCGAATATTATCGCGAAATATTATTAAAGCCTTAGGCACGCAAACTTTTTGGCCGCAGGTCTTGGACATTCCAACAGGACTCAGCACCATGTCACACAGCACGAGCCATCCAAGAATGGTTACAAAATGAGGTTCCTTATTTTATTTCCAGCGCACAATGGCCACCAAAATCTCCGGATACCATACCGTTGGACTATTGTGTCTGGAGTATTTTGGAAAGCAAGGTTGGCACTAAAAAATACCAAAGTGTCGATCACCTCAAGCAAGCGCTTCGCCGGGAATGGGACAAAATACCGCAGAGCAACATTCGGACAGCGTGTCATTGGCAGTTTGAAGGCCATAATTCGTGTCAAATGTGACCAATTCGAACAAATCTAAACTTATACTAAAATTTGATGCTATTTCCGACATTTTTGCTTTCATTCAATAAAATTAAAAAAAAGTAAAAATTATGGCTTTTGACTTTGTTGCAGTTTTTTTTTTATCTCACCCTGTATTTGTTAAGAAATGGAAATTTATTTATTCAAAAATATTTCTTTTTTTGCCAACTCTATCCCACTGTTCATTACGGCTAAGAAAATGCGTTTGCTAAATTACCCTAGCTGAAAACGTGTCGGTGCACATTTTGCAAAAAAAATTGTTGAAATCTTTGGAGATCTTATCCAGAGAACCTTTTCCCGTCCCCTGCACATGGAGTCAACATATTTCCACCATATGGCATATGCTTATGTGCAACTGGGATTTTTTTTTTTTTTGCAACTTGTTTGTTATTTCTGTTCTTTATTGCAATGGGAACTAGAGCTTACATTTTTTAATAAGCTGTTTTTATGTATATTATTGTTGTTGCTGCTGGAGTCTGTTATAACTTCCATTGCACACACACAGAGGTTAAATAATAAACAGCTTTTAAAAATGTATTTTATTATTTCATTTCATGTCTTGAGGGGTTGATTTTATTGACTACAGTACAGATATAAATGTCTGCTGGCAATAAATAGGCCATCCGTTTGGTCCTAGTTAAATGGGTGCGCTCTTGGTTTCGAAAACCAAGATGTTTTATTATTTTCTTGCAACAATGTTGCAAAAGTCCTACAATTACTGTCTGGCGAGAAAGTCAGGGTTATTACAGTCAGTATATTTGGCTATAATTTGTAGGTGTGTCATAAGTCAAACTATGATCAGTGATATTCATAATTTATGAAGCTGTAGATGAATGGTTTATTTAAAGGAGGGTAACGTAATATAATCAAAATGAATCAGAAGCTAAATTATGAATACAGGGTGAGATAAAAAACTTCAGCAAAGTCAAACTCCATAATTATTAATTTTATTGAATGAAGGCAAAAAATGTCGGAAATAGCATCAAATTTTAGAATAAATTTATATTTGTTCGAATGGGTCACCTTTGGCACGAATTATGACCTTCAAACGGCCAATGAAACCGTCACATGCTGCCCGAATGTTGCCCTACGGTATTTTGGCCCATTCCAGGCGAAGCGCTTGCTTTAGGTGATCGACATTTGGTATTTTTTAGCGCAACCTTGCTTTCTAAAATACTCCAGCCACAATAGTTCAACGGATTGGTATACGGAGATTTTGGTGGCCATTGTGAGCTGGAAATGAAGCGAGGAACCTCATTTTGTAACTTTCTTGGGTGTCGCGTGCTGAGTTCGATAATATTCGGCATTTATTCTGATGCCACGGTCGATAAATACGGGCGGAGAGCGACCATCGGCAGTTATGGTGGCCCACACCCTCACCATGGCCGGCGCTTGAGTTCTAGTGGCCAACCGAAGGTGCACATTTTCAACTGACCTCTTTGGCAAGTGAACACGATAATTTTGTTTGTTTACAAACTGCTGGACAACGAATGTTTTCTCATCGGAGCAAACCAAATTCGGTAGTTCACCATTTTCGGCCAAGCGAAGCAACTCTTTAGCTCCTTTGAGTCTATTTTCTTTCTGTTGTGGTGTAAGTTTTTGCACTTTTTGGAATTTCAATGGCTTTACCCCGAGCTAATTTTTCAATATTTGCCGAATGGAATATTGTGATATGTTCAGCTCACGAGCCATTTTTCGGCCACTGCGACGGGGGTTTCGATCTAGTCGCTTCTTTACTTTTCGAACCATTCCTGTTGATATTGCTGTTTTCTTCCCTCCACTTTCTTGACGCCGGGCTACGCTACCCATATCGCGGTAACGAGCGATGGTACGAGACACAAAATATGTATTCACATTTAAATGCTGGAGTGCTCTAACGATAGCCACTTGTGGTTTTCCAGCCAAATATAAAGAAATCACACTATCACGCTTGAATTCCATCACGAATAACTTTTTTTCTTTAAAATTCTCACCGAAATGCTTTTGTTCCCTTGTAAACAATATAATGAGCTGTTACTAGAATAATTTTGACAGCTGTCTTAGTGTCTTAGAAATGACAGCAGAGTGAAGTTGGTTGCAGTTTTTTCACCCTGTCATTAATTGTACATCTCGAATCCATTACATTTACTTGTGCTGAACTATTTGTTCCCTGATCATATCGACTATTAAAACAGGCCAAATCAATACATAGTTATCCCTTTAAATGACAATAATTATAGTAACACAACATTCAAACATGTTCTCTAACACCAATTTAATGTTTCTTCTTCTCCCATCTTCTACCTCATTACAGATCGGCCAACTATTATCGTGCCACAAATATTTGTGAATTATCTGAAATGGATCGTATTACATTGGCTGGCACCAGTGCATTCCAAAGTCAAGATGGCATCGATTATCTGGAGAACAATTGTGCCGAAGAACCAAATAAATTATGCGAATTCAAGCGTTTATCGGGCAGAATATTGAAAACGGTCGATTCCGTATATCAGGATGTTGGCAGCATTGATGAGTGCCGTGATTTATGTATAAATTCGCCATACAGGTAAGTGGTGTTGTGTGTAAGACAAGACAAAAGAGAAGAGAACAGTAGAAGCGAAAAACGCCAACACAAAAGTGATGCAATGGAGGACGAACTTTAAACGGCAAAGATAATGATGACACTGGCAAGCAGGCTGATCATGGTCAAAGTATTTTCATGACATTGCCAATGTTTGATGTGCTCATCGACGACAGTGATGTGGAGGTTGTAACATAGTAAAAACCATCGCAAAACAGAACGCATTTAATGTGATTAGAAGCAATATTAGGCGATATCGTTAATATGGTGCTCGGTGATTTTCAATGGCTAAGAGTAGAATAAGCCAAGTCAAGTAGCAGTGAAAAACTTTAATGCAACAAGTGCCTAGTTGCAGCACTTGGTTCGAACAGCTTTTTGAGAACAGGTTGATTCAGCAGTAAGTTAGTTACAGGTCTAAGTTATGACCCAGCTCTATTAGTTTCTTAGCCACAAATATATTATGACCAAATTGTTGCAAGGTTATTTATGATCATCTTTTCTATGGCCAACCGGCCCACCACGCACAAACAGGCTGCAGTTGCACAAAAAAAAAAACGAAACCACTCTCCACCATCTACGTTTAATGTTTTGGGAGACTCGTGATGCTCATAAAATTTATTATGCTCTAAGGTGTTCTCATTTTTTATGAGCTAAAAACGGCGATGATTTTCGGAAAATCTAAATTTATGATACAAACATTGAAAAACGCTAAATTCTTTCATTCGATCAAAGATTAATGCGAACTTGTTTTATGGCTTAACGGAATTGACGGGATATACATGATATGCTATAAGGAAACAACCGAAGAAGAAATGGAGAGACGACCTAGGGGTTTGAGTTGTAATGTGAGCTTTCATGTTTTGGCAAAATTTAGCAAAGGCTTGAGTGATTCATAAATTGCGATAATATGAGTTGTAAAAATTCAGTGAAGAATAAAAGTATGCAAAGGATTACTAAGGACAAGCAAAGAAAAGTCTCTGTAGATGAGCTAAATGAAGACGAGTTGAAGTGAATCTTTGTAGACGATTTGAACTGATTCTTTATAGACGATTTTAAGCCTAGACTCGAGTCGATATAGACGAGTTGAAGGGAGTCGATAAAGGGAAGCTAGTTAAAGCGAGACGAGTTGAAGGGAGGCGAGTTGAAGGCGGGCTGAGTTGAAGGTGTCGGTATAGACGAGTTGAAGGGAGTCGATATAGACGATTTGAAGAAAGTCGATATAGAGTTTAAGGGAGTCGATATAGACGAATAAAAGGGAGTCGATATAGACGAGTTAAAGGGGGTCGATATAGACGAGTTAAAGGGAATCTCTATAGACGAGTTGAAGGGAATCGATATAGACGTGTTGAAGGGAATCGATATAGACGAGTTGAAGGGAGCCAATATAGACGAGTTAAAGGGAATCGATATAGACGAGTTGAAGGGAGTCGACAAAGGGAAGCGAGTTAAAGGGAAGCGAGTTAAAGCGAGACGAGTTGAAGGGAGGCGAGTTGAAGGGGGGCTAGTTGAAGGGAGTCGATATAGACGAGTTGAAAGGAGTCGGTATAGACGAGTTGAAGGGGGTCGATATAGACGAGTAAAAGGGAGTCGATATAGACGAGTTAAAGGGGGTCGATATAGACGAGTTAAAGGGAATTTCTATAGACGAGTTGAAGGGAATCGATATAGACGTGTTGAAGGGAATCGATATAGACGAGTTGAAGGGAGCCAATATAGACGAGTTAAAGGGAATCTCTATAGACGAGTTGAAGGGAATCGATATAGACGAGTTGAAGGGAGTCGACAAAGGGAAGCGAGTTAAAGCGAGACGAGTTGAAGGGAGGCGAGTTGAAGGGGGGCTAGTTGAAGGGAGTCGATATAGACGAGTTGAAGGGAGTCGGTATAGACGAGTTGAAGGGAGTCGATATAGACGAGTTGAAGAGAATCGATATAGACGAGTTAAAGGGAGTCGATATAGACGAGTTAAAGGGAGTCGATATAGACGAGTTAAAGGGAATCTCTATAGACGAGTTGAAGGGTGTCGATATAGACGAATTGAAGGGAATCGATATAGACGTGTTGAAGGGAATCGATATAGACGAGTTGAAGGGAGTCGACGTAGACGAGTTGAAGGGAGCCAATATAGACGAGTTGAAGGGAGTCTTTATAGACGAAGTTGTTGGTAAACTAGAAGGGACGAGTCTTTCCAGGCACATGAAAATCAGCTTATTATATATCAAAATCGTCATAAATGACTAGAGATATTTACAGGCGTCTGACAGTTTCTCGACTTTTTTATAACGCTGACTAATTTTGCATTGCCCGAACATTTACTTTAATTTCTCTCTCCCGTCAGATGCCACTCCTATGATTTTGGTGATACCGGTGATATGGTCTGCCGTTTGTCCCATCACAGCCGTGCCACATTATCCGATGTACAAGATCCCTATTTGGAAGTACCCGAAGCTGCCACCTATGAATTGTCGTCTTGCTACAATGTAACGATTGAATGTGGAGCTGGTGATATGGTTGCCCGTATACGCACTTCAAAATTATTCGATGGCAAGGTGTATGCCAAGGGATCGCCCAAATCCTGCTCGGTCGATGTTAAAAACTCTTTGGAATTTGAATTGAAAATGGGTTATCAAGATTTGGAATGCAACGTGCGTCAACAAGGATCCGGCCGGTATATGAATGATGTGGTCATTCAACATCATGACACAATTGTTACATCTTCAGATTTGGGATTGGCCGTGACATGTCAGTATGATTTGACCAATAAATCGGTGTCAAATGAAGTTGATTTGGGTGTTAAGGGTGACATTGAACCGGCCCTGTCCGAAGAGGTTATTGTTGATTCACCTAATGTAATTATGAAGATTACCGCCCGTGATGGTTCGGATGTTATGCGTTCCGCCGAAGTGGGTGATCCTTTGGCACTGAAATTCGAAATTTTGGATGAATCGAGTCCTTATGAAATCTTTGTTCGTGAATTGGTTGCCATGGATGGTGGTGATAATGCTGAGATTACCTTGATCGATTCGAATGGTTGCCCCACAGATCATTTCATTATGGGACCCATTTACAAGAGCAGTTTGTCGGGCAAGATTTTGTTGTCACATTTCGATGCTTTCAAATTCCCATCATCGGAGGTGGTGCAGTTCCGCGCCTTGGTAACACCCTGTATGCCCACATGTGAACCTGTCCAGTGTGACCAGGAAGATATTAGTGGTGAATTTAAATCCCTGCTGTCCTATGGTCGGAGACGTCGTTCAGTTAATGTCACAGGTGAGTATCAGGAGGGTGATCAATATTCACATATTTCCCTATCAATTTCCTTGTGATTCCCCTTGTCCAAATTGTCACCATTTTGCTTATCACATAGCAACATGACTTTATCAATAGTATCTTTCTTGCCTCATCAACTGCCTAATGATAACATTTTATCGCTTCATTTGGAGCTTCTTCACTTAGCCTTTACTTTTTGTTTAGCCCCATACTTTTTGTTTGTTAATTTATATATATTTTTTGCCTTTTTCTTCCCTTCCAGCTTCCTTTGGTGGTAATCATCTTAGACAACGTCGTGAAACTACCAAGAAACCTAGTCAAGAAGATTTGCTTTTGGTGCAATCAATTCAGATCACTGACAAATTTGGCTTCGATAAACAACAACAATCGAAATCTAACAGCAACCACATGGGCTACGATGCCAATGAGACTGTCTTCATTTCCAGCGAAGCAGCATCTCAAGGATTCTGTGTTAATGCCATTGGTGAGTGTTTTTCTTACTTAGATAATGATAAATACAGTGACCGGATATGATATTATGGAACACAGCTACCATAATATATCATGCAAGTCAGAATTTTAACAGAGAAGCCATAGAAAAGATATACCATTTTTACAAGCTATGTGAGAGAGAAAACGAACGAAAGAGAGAGTCGCTATCACTCTCGAGAGAGTGAAATTGAGCGAAAGAGAAAGATAGTGAAAGTTAGCGAGAGAGAAAGAGAAGGCGAGCGAGAGGGAGGATTTCAAAGGATTGCTTATAAAAGACCTCCATGGAGTATTTATAGACAGGTCGCAAGTCTTCGGAAGGTAACCCCATAGACGCCCTGAAAGGAGTCCCCATAGACGAGCTGGAGAGACCACCCAAAGACGAAGTTAAGATTATTTATAGACGAACCCAAGCGATTCTTTGAAGAAGGGGGTATCCTTGGATCAGCTAAGGAGACTCTATATAGACGAGCTGAAGGTAGTCTCTCTAAACTTGGTCAAGGGAGTTTCTATCTACGAGCTGAACAAAGTTTCTATCGACGAGCTGAAAGGAGTTTCTATAAACGAGCTGAAAGGAGTCTTCATAAACCCGCTTAAGTAGTTTCCATCGGCGAACTGGAGAGAGTCTTCATACGACTAGATGAATATATACTCCATAGACGACCTGAATGGATTTTATACAGACGAGCTGAGGGGATTCCATATAAACGAGATAAGGAAATAACTCTGCTCAAGGAAATCGTTATAGATAAACCTAAGGGATTCCTCTTCCTAAAGCGAGTCTTTATGGAAGAGCTGTGTACAGTCTTTATGGACGAGCTAAAGGGAGTCTTTATGGACAAGCTGAAGGGAGTCTTTATGGACGAGCTGAAGGGAGTCCTTATGAACGAGCTGAAGGAAGTCTATATGGAAGAGCTGAAGGGAAGATAGTGCCAAGAGCTTAAGGGTTACTCCATGGCGGAGCATAAGAGTTTTTCCCTAGGAAGGAAATCTCAATAGACAAGACGGAAGGGAGTCCTCACACATGAGCGGAAGGAAATCTCCATATACGAACTGAAGGAAGTTTCCATAGACGCGCCGAATGGAGTCTCCTCCATAAACGAGCTTGAGAAAGTCTCAATAGACGTGATGAAGATAATCTTTAAAGACGAGCGTAAGGGAACACAAGCTAGGTGTGGTATCTACAAACGAGCTAAGTGCAGTCTATCTAAATGAACTTATGGTGCTGAGAAGAGACTTTTTAAACAAGTAGGGGGTTTAAGGGGTTTAAAGTAACAAGAGCTCTTTTTTATTGTCGAAAAAAGGAGCTACTTGCGTTCTAATTCTAGTGCCATGTACTGTTTTGGCAACAACCTTGTGTCAATAAATCGGCTAAATAATGGCTAAAATCAAATACAAATGCCAGGTGAAAAACTGAAGAAGAAAAGGACTCAATACAAAATTCAATGAAACTCGAACTACGTCAGAAAGGTTAACTTCAGCCAACCCCAAGATGGAATCGTCTTTCTCATCAACGAATCACCTGAAATGAAATTAGAAAAAAAAGCAACGATCATCGTCAGATTCATCATCATCCTCATCATGGACACTGAGAATGATGATAAAACTGGTGACGATGATCAGCATGTTCAAACAATGTTGTGGTTCTGCTCTTGGTCTTTATACTTTGTTTTTGATTAAACGTGGCCAGACGATTAAGGCTGCTGTTGTTTAGTGGAGTTTTGGGACAAAGCCAAACAAAGTAAATGGTGAAATTGTACATGCCAAAGGCTATTGCAGCTCTATCGAAGAAGTAAGGCAAGCGTAGGAATCCAATTGCTGACGGTAAGATATGGGAAATCTTGGGATTAGCCCTATTAGATTTTCTATGTCTGTTGTGGTCTCGATCACATACAGATCATTGCTGTTGTTGCAACTTTGCTATTACATAACACACACACCGGAGAGACAGAGAGAAAGGTGTGCAATCAGGCGTTAAGCTTTGACGTAATTGTTTTTGTTATAATTTAAGTGTACATTTGATCTATGATTGTTGCAAGATTTAATGACTTCAAAGGAGCCACCATTACCGGGAGGACGGCAAAACGGGAAATACTCGTACTTGTAGACTAAGGAGTACAATTGCAAGGAAATCTATTTCTTTGAAAAAAAAACTTTGAGCAATGAAACAGTGTAGTCATCCAGGAAAACAGGCAAAACAAGAACACAGGTTGATTTTCCAACTGCGATTGCAATCATCATCATCATCGTTGTCATGAAGGACAAGTGTTGTTCTGTTTCCATTTGCTTTGCTCTTCGAGTGAAACTTCCTCAAAATGCTGGAAGGTTGTGGGGTCTTAACACCCATGAAAATTTATGTGAGAATATCTAAGATTGATTTAATTTGCCATTGATTTTGCTGGGTGGGTGGAAAGACAAAGTGGAAAAACGGCAGCGCCTAATGGAGCTCTATTGGTATTGAATTATGTTGCTGCGCCCCCGGGGCGACTTTTTGTAATTTTTTCATAACGGGATTTCTTTTCAATTAAATCAAATAGAATGCCTTTAATTGCAGAAATGAAGAAAGTCTTTACAGACGGGCTGAAGGGTGAGATAAAAAAAACTGCAACAAAGTCAAATGCCATAATTTTTACATTTTTTTAAATTTTATTGAATGAAAGCAAAAAGTGTCGGAAATAGCATCAAATTTTAGAATAAGTTTATATTTGTTCGAATTGGTCACCTTTGGCACGAATTATGACCTTCACACGGCCAATGAAACCGTCACACGCTGCCCGAATGTTGCTCTGCGGTATTTTAGCCAATTCCCGGCAAAGCTAGAAATGATCTACACTTTGGTATTTTTTAGTGCCAACCTTGCTTTCCAAAACACTCCAAACACAATAGTCCAACTGATTGGTATCCGGAGATTTTAGTAGCCATTGTGCGCTGGAAATGAAACGAGGAACCTCATTTTGTAATCATTCATCAAGACTTTAAAACACCCTCCAGAATATTTTCGCGATAATATTCGACATTTATTCTGATGCCACGGTCGATTAATACGAGCGGAGAGCGACCATCGGCTGTTATGGTGATCCACACCATCACCATGGCTGGCGCTTGAGTTTTGGTGGACAACCGAAGGGGCACATTTTCAGCTGACCTCTTTGGCAAGTAAACACGATCACTTCGTTTGTTTACAAACTGCTAGACAACGAATGTCGAATCATCGGAGAAAATCAAATTCGCCAGTTCACCACTTTCGCAAGCAATTCTTTAGCTCTTTTGAGTCTATTTTCTTTCTGTTGCGGTGTAAGTTCTTGCACTTTTTGGAATTTCAATGGCTTTACCCCGATCTCATTTTTCAATTTTTGCCGAATGGAATATTGCGATATGTTCAGCTCGATCAAGTCGCTTCTTTATTTTCGAACCATTTCTGCTGATGTTGCAGTTTTCTTCCGTCCACTTCCTTGATGTGGGGCTACGCTACCAGTATCACGGTAACGAACGATGGTACGAGACACAAAAGATTTATTCACATTTAAATGCTGTAGTGTTCTAGCGATAGCCAATTGTGGTTTTCCAACCAGATGTAAAGAAATCACACTATCACGCTTGAATTCCATCACGAATAACTTTTTTTCTGGAAAATTCTCACCAAAAAACTTTTGTACGCTTGTAAACAATATAATGAGCTGTCACTGGAATAATTTTAACAGCAGTCGGACGAGTGGCTTACAAATGACAGCAATCTGAAGTTGGTTGCAGTTTTTTCATCTCACCCTGTATATTTATTTTCTCAAGTATTTATGCAATTATTTAAATATTTATTTATGCTTCCCTTTCTTATAGGACTCATTGTGGCTGCCACTGTTTTCCTGTTGGCCCAGCTGGCCGTTATAGCTATTTGGACCTACTTGTATCAAAGACGTCGGAAATTGCAACCCTACAGCAATGAGGGCATGAGCAATGCCTCCAGTTATGGATCACACAGTGCTGGTTCCAGTGCCTCAACTATTGTGGGTAATGTACCCAATGCGAGATCAGAGTCGTTGTGTAAACTATATGAAGGTGGCTTTGGATCAAGGCATGGACGTCAATTTTGAGGCAATTCGTAGATAAAAAGACAATTTTCAATTGACTCAAAAACAAGAGGTTAAAGTATTTCGAAACATGAGAAAAAATCGAGTTAATTTAATTGAAAAAATACAAGAAAAAAAAATGCTATAAAAAGATAATGCCATTTAAGAGAGAAAAAAGAACAAAGCAATTTAAAAAAATATATATTTTTTTTAGAAAAATTCAAAACGCAAGCGAACAAAAAAAATGAAAAAGAAAACATACTTAATGGTGCCGGATAAAGTAAAAACTCGAGGGCAATATTTATTTTTATAGACATCTATGAGTAATTGCTAGGAATAACTATATTTAACACGTATTATGGACCTAATAAAGGGAGTAGCATTGTTAGGGAAAATCCCAAGGGACACGGACAAACGGTTGTCATTCCCTTTTAATGCAACACCTTTTATTTGCAGAAAGAAAAATAATTAACTAAAATCAAATATTATTTATATGTAAGTTTTTAGTTTATAAACGCAAGAGAGCATATTTAGAAAATTGCTTTAAAAAGAAACTTTATAGAAGTATAAGAACAGATTTTGCGGAATTATTTAAAAGAGAAGACTTCGTAATGAGACAATAATAATAACAATAATAATTTTTTTTTTTTTTTGTGGAAAAAAGGACGACTGATTAAGAAAGGATAATTATAGTGAAGAAGAACAACAATAGTCTAGATAAAACGTAGTTAGGTTTTAAGTTTTCGTCCCTTGAAAATTTTAAAATTAAAATTAAACAAAAAGTCAAAAAATCGTATTTAAAAGTTTTAGCAATCTCATTGTTTTGGACCGGTTGCAATTTTTTCCTATTTTGAAAAAGAATCCGACTAGCTTCCATTTGCTTCCATTTGATTTTATTTTGCAATTTTTCACTTAAATATAGTAGGTTTGTAATTAATTTAAAATATTTAAAGACATCCATAACATTTGCAATATAATTATTAGTTTTGCTTATGATATAGTAAACCAATAATATTAAAAAAAAAAAATAATATTATATGATAATAGTATTCTTGCCTTATTAGCCACCAAACGTCCTTCGCTTGTCCTTTTTTCTAAGTTTTCATTGTGTACTTTATATGGAAAATTAAAAAAAAAATATTTTGGAATGAAATTCTTTATTAAAAACAAAAAATTGTATTTATATAAGTTCCCTTCTTAATTCTGTAATTTTCTTTTCATAGCATAATGAAATTTTAGTCTTATTAAGTAATAAAGAAATCCATCCGTATAATTATGAAAAAAAAAAGAACAGAAACAACCATAACTAGCGGAAACCATGTTTTATACTCTAATAATTTTTACTTATTTAATAAATATTATAATAAATATAAAAATAAGTTGTTTCATTTCTATGACATAAAACTAGCAAAGGCAGCGTGAGTTTTAGCCGGTAATTTTTACACCTTTGACAATGAGGAGGAAACTTGAAATAGGGTCACTTTGAAAGTCCCAAAAACTTATAAAAAATGCGGACTATTTAGTGGTATAGTCTTGGAAAAGTTGGAATTCACTGGAATTTTTTTTTTTTTTTTTTTTGATAGAGAGATTAAACCAATATCGAATTACAGCTAAATTAGATTTACAGCAAATGTTAACCAAATTGTTAAATCTGTTATTAGGACCTGCGATGGAAGCGCTGTTGCAACTTAAACAAGTAAGCAAAGGCTATAGTCGTGCGGGGCTGACTATGTTATGCCCTACAACACTACATATGTTAAAAGTCCCCTTATGTCCAAATCCATATTGGAAGATTTCTCTTCTGAAATAAGGATTTTGACTAGGGACATTTCTGTTTTTGGTTAATTTGAACCCCTAAATATATTGCGATCATCTCTAAAAGCAAGAAGCCCCTCTGTATCTCCAAACTTTAACTCATCTATATGATTTGCTTGTCTACGATATTTGGCTATGATCGTCAACGAAATCAGCATAAAAAGCCAGAAGTTCGCTTTTGTGTATTTCAGATATCGCCTGTAAATAATGTGGTATTTTTTCACACAAAATTAGTGGTAAATTGTACCCGCTGTCCTAAACTCTAACTTTATGCGAGATTTCGTGTCCTTTGGTTTCTATTTGTGACCTTTGTAACGGCTGCAAAATCAGGAACATTTTTAGTTGTTGGTCAATTTCAACTCCTAATATATTGCGGACATCTTTGAAAACAGTAGGCCTAGCCCTTCTGAGCCCAACCCTACTCTTGTGAAAAATTTTAGTGAGGATCGGACGATATTTGCAATACCTATATAAAATCCCCAACCCGTGTTGTAAGGTGAAAAAATATTATAAGTCAATTTGAAAAAATCGCATGCGATAAAAAATATGAAAAAATAAAAATATGTCACAAAATACTACAAAATCTATATTAACATCATTATTGGCATATTTTTCTGCGATTTTTATTTTTAGATTTTATACTTTTATGTCAAAAGGGCATTCTGAATCGACAAAATTTGTCAAAATCGGTCCAGCCATTCTTGAGATATAATCATTTTAACTAACATCCCCTTCTTTTATATTTACACATTGTATATATTTCGCTATATATAACCGATATATTTACTATCGACATCTACGTAACGGTCAGAATTGACCTGTTCGTCTATTTGTGATTTCGCCGAGATTAAAAATATTAGCGGTTTAATGGAAAATTTGACTTTTATTTAGCACAAATGTTGTGGCCTATTTCACCCACTAAATAATAACCGATGACCATCAAAATTGGAAGGCTTCTGCCAACCCTAAGCTCTAGCCCCATGCTAACGTATGTTTCTATTAGTCTATGATTGTGACCTGTAGAGCAACTGCAAAATCAGGAATTTTTTCAGTTTTTGGTCCATTTCAACCCCTAAATATTATGCGATCATCTCCAAAAGAAATAGGGTTCTATTCTGACCCTAGCCCCACCTCCATTCTAAATTTCGGGCCATAATTGTGACCTGTAGAGTGATTACAAATTAACATGGACAGACGGACGGACGGACGGACATATATAGCTAGATCGACTCAGTTCGGTGAGATAGGAAGATCCATATATACTTTCCCCAAATGTTGGACCTATATACGATGGCATTTCAGAAACTTCTTAACCTAGCACAAAAAACGCGGTATAAACAGAAAAAAGATAAGTGTTTAGGAAACTTTTACCTCTGTTATGAACAGATGTTAAATTTTGGTTCGATCTGGCAACTCCTTTATATAGAACAGGTGTTCGAAAAGGACGCATCGCCATATTTTTCTACATTGGAAAATTTTGAAATACGTGCTGTCATTAAATATTTAAATAACAAGTAAAAAAGTATCAGTAAGTTTAGCCGACAGATGTATACCCTCAGGCAATGTTTGATTATTTAAATATATTTTGACTTGTGTTATGATTATTCAAATTGTTGACCCTATATTGGGAAGGTTTCGAAGGAATGAATCAATATTGTCCATTTTATATCGGTCCTAAAAAAATATGATATAAATATTGCGACGTGTCAGGTTTCGACTCTATTGGTTACTTCCTTCAGTTTGTATGAAATATGTGATAATTTTCAGATGGTGTTAAATGTGCGTGAGGTATCAAATATAGTCGACTGAAGTTTTCCATTTTCATACTAATAAAAATATTAAGTCAATACTACAAAAATAGAACATTTATATTAAATTTTATGAGAAATCATAAAATCCATTTGCATCTCAAGTTTCGGGTTGAGGGACACATTTAGATATAGAAAGTTGTAAAGAATCGCTGACTTGTTTCGCAATTTATGACAGATCAAACTATTGAAAATTGTGATCCTTTGTGGGTAAGGTACCAAAAGGGATTCGCAGATATATATCATCTTCACAACAGATCTTGTATTAGTAAAAAATTTGTGTGTGTGATATTTGATGAGAGTTTGAGTTGAGTTTGAGAGTATTTCGCTTTCCTTGAGAGTTTTGTTTTTCAAAATCTTGAACCCTATGTGGGGCAGGTAGCAAAAGAAATGGTCCGATCTCTACTATCTTATCTTGATGGAAATATTGAGATGTACCAAGACTGGAATGGAATCGGTTGTTTGTGGGCAACAGACCTTGTGTAAGTAGAAATAACGGTATGTGTGAAATATAGATAACCCGATGCTTTTTCGCAGTTTATGACCTTCATGGATATTCAAAATGTTGAACCTTTGTTCGGGAGGTACCAGAAGGAATGGTCCGATCTCTACTGTTTTTATAACATGTCCTATATTTCGACCTTTTGTGTGGGAGGTACCAGAAGGAGTGGACCAATATATTCCGTCTTAATAAAAATATTGTGGTGTGTGAATTTTGAAGACAATCTGACTCTTGCATTACATGTTATAAGAGTTGTAATTATTCATAATTGTGACCCTTTTTTGGAGGAGGTGCTTGATGGAGTGGACCGATATTGTCCATTTTCGCACCTGACATAGAACTGACGCAAATATTAGGATTTGCAAAGTTGAAGCAAAATCGGATTATCGTTACTCTTTCTGTGCAGAAGGAGTGGACCGATATCGCCCATCTCCGAACTCGATCAAGTTTGACAAAAATATTACGATGTGCCAAGTTTGGACCAAATAGGACGTAGATAGATCGACTTCAAATGTCCTGAAACGGATTTGGTCCAAAGACACCTAGGGTCTAAAACCCTTATTTTGAATAGGCACGTTTTGAACGTATCAAATGATATATAACCTCTCTGGGTATAACTAGCCATATGGCGGAGGGTGTAAAAAAGGTTTGTCGGGACAAGAAATTCATAATATGGTGAATGTGCAATAGTAGAAAATTGGTTTGCTGAATTTAAACGTGGTCGTACAAGCATTGAAGATGGACCACGTAGTGGACGTCCAAAAACAACGACAGAAATTGTAGCCAAAGTGCATGATATGGTATAAAATAATCGGCAAGATGGGTGCCACGATTGTTAACAGTCCATCAAAAACGCATAAGAATGAACATTTCTCAAGCTTGTTTGGATCGCTTTCAGCGAAATAAAATGGATTATAGGCGACGTCTCATAACTGTTGATGAGACATAGATCCACCACTATACTCCAGAGACAAAAAAAGAACAATCCAAACATGGGACTGAAGCAGGAGGAAGTGCCCCAAAGAAGGCAAAAACAATTCCATCGGCTGGTAGGGTTATGGCAACGGTATTTTGGGACTTCAAAGGTATTTTTGTTGATTGAATATCAGCAAAAGAGTAAAACAAGAAATTCAGAGTACAATTACAATCTTTTGGATTAATTAAATGTACAATTTCGAAAAAAACGTCCTGGATTACAAAACAAAAAAAATAATTTTTCATGACGACAACGCATCAGCGCAAGATTGTTTTTATAATGGCTAAAATCAACGAATTAAAGTACGAGTTGCTTGATCACCCACCTTATTCTCCTGATTTAGCTCCCAGCGACTTTTACTTGTTCCCAAATCTAAAAAAATCCTTGCTGGCAAGCGTTTTACCTCAAATGAAAATTCAATTACAGTTGTAATCCACAATTTTGAAGACCTTGAGGAAAACTATTTTAATAAAGGGATATAATTAAAGTTTCAGGAGTTTATATTATTTATATTATTATTATATTATCTTTCATTGATAGGCTAAGAAGTTTCCGAGCCGCCCTCGTAAGCATCGAATTATCAAACATTCAAATAAATGAAGATAGGCTAATGTTTTATATATGTTGGCACACCGTCTAATATTTTCTAATCTTTCAATTTACCAAAATTTTGCAGTACTAAATTCTTCGTTATATGGAAAAGTTTTAATTCGTACCAGAATATCTAAAAGATAATCATAGTTTTGTATTTCCAGAACATTTCTGATTTAAAAATTATTGTTTTTTTTTTTTTTTGCTTATTCATAAATCCAAAAAAAACGACTCGAGTACATGAAAATGTTAGGTAACATAATCTCATATCAGGGTAAATGTTTCGTTTTACATTTTATTTTGAAGTACTTATTTCGTTTCGATACATAATAATGCATTTTTCAACCTAGTTTTTAGTAAATTATTATATTATTATATATTATATTAAAATTATATAATATTTCTAATATTAATTTAAAAAATTACTATTTATTGTTCGTAAACTCATCACTTACCCTTAATCTATTATCACCAACTGTCCACACTCGTGCTCCGTAATCATTTGATGTGCCTATAATGTAGGTGCCGGTGGAATCAAAATCGACGGAATTAATACCAGCACTGCTGCCACCCAGAACGGAACGTGGTTCCGATGAGCCTGAGAATTAAATATAGAATATGATTTAGTATTGAATTAATTATAAAAAATATGTGTTCACATTCAATAGCATTTCCGTAAACAGAGGAATTTGGAAGGTGCTATTTAAAACAATTTCGAAAAAATTTGTAATACTATTTTTTTTTTTTTTTTTTTTTTTTTTTGGTGAAAATAGTACGTATTAGAAATCTGTCCTTTTTTGTACCAAATTATACTATTTTGAAATCCAGCCTGTCAGCGAATAATTAATACGGTAATTCTAATTCAGTTAGTAGATCTAAAGCACAAACCGGTCAGTAAGTAGATCAAACCCACAAAAAGGTTTTTGATGTATAACCTTTGAGCAATACTTTGAAAATTTAAGGTAGATTTTTTCAAATTTGCTTAAGAGCTTTGGTTTTCTTTGTCTAGAAACATTGGTTTTATCGTTCCACTATTCGCTATAAACCTCATAGAAGGGCGAACCCCGATTTCAAATATGTTTATGTTTTAGTTATTACCTGAATATGTTTAAACTCTACTTGCATATGCACCACGTTTGGGTATAGATTATTTAAAAAATCATTAATTAAAAAAATCATGTCGATCTCTTCTTGGTACATAAGGGTAACGATTTTAAGCATTTTTTACGTTCTAACAATATTTTCCATTTAATTTCGTCAAATATTTGTATTTTGAATTCTTATTATGAGAAACTCTACTTGCAGATATATATACAGGGTGAGATGAAAAAACTGCAACATAAGACTGTCATTTCAAAGCCACTCGTCCGACAGCTGTTAAAATTATTCCAGTGATAGCTCAGTATATTGTTTACAAGCGTACAAAAGCATTTTGGTGAGAATTTTCCGAAAAAAAAAATTGTTCATGATGGAATTCAAGCATGGCTATCGTTATAGCACTTCAGCATTTAAATGTGAATACATATTCTGTGTCTCGTACCATCGCTCGTTACCGTGATACTGGTAGCGTAGCCCGACGTCAAGGAAGTGGACGGAAGAAAACAGCAACATCAGCAGAAATGGTTCGAAAAGAAAAGAAGATGCTACTTGATCAAAACCCGCGTCGCAGTGGCCGAAAAATGGCTCCATTCGGCAAATATTGAAAAATTAGCTCGGGGTAAAGCTATTGAAATTCCAAAGAGTGCAAGAGCTTACACCGCAACAGAAAGAAAATAGTCTCAAAAGAACTTCCCTTGGCCGAAAGTGGTGAACTACCGAATTTGGTTTTCTCCGATGAGAAAACATTCCTTGTCCATCAGTTTGTAAAAAAATCAAAGTGATCGTGTTTACTTGCTAAAGAGGTCAGCTGAAAATGTGCACCTTCGGTTGGCCACCCGAACCCAAGGTTCGGCCATTGTGATGTTGTGGGCCGTCATAACAGCCGATGGTCGTTCTCCGCTCGTATTAATCGACCGTGTCATCAGAATAAATGCCGAATATTATCGCGAAAATATTCTGTAGGGTGTATTAAAGCCTTGGCCACACAAACATTTTGGCCGCAGACCTTGGACATTCCAACAGGGCTCAGCACCATCGCACGCAGCACGCGCCAACCAAGAATGCGTTCAAAATAAGGTTCCTCGCTTCATTTCCAGCGCATAATGGCCACCACAATCTCCGAATACCAATCCGTTGGACTATTGCGTCTGGAGTATTTTGGAAAGCAAGGTTGGCACTAAAAAATACCAAAGTGTCGATCACCTTCGCCCGTAATGGGCCAAAATACTGCAGAGCAACATTCGGGCAGCGTGTGACGGTTTCATTGGCCGTTTGAAGGCCATAATTCGTGTCAAAGGTGACCAATTCGAACAAATCTAAACTTATTCAAAAATGTGATACTATTTCCTACATTTTTTGATTTTATTCAATAAAATTTAAAACAAAAAATGTAAAAATTATGGCGTTTGACTTTGTTGCAGGTTTTTTATCTTGCCATGTATATCTACTAACTCTAATTAGATCTAATATCAATTAAGTGAACCTACATAAGATATACCCACAAATGAATGGTCATAGGCCGAGGGCTAATTTGTTTACTTTATCTGTAGAACTTACCTTTCCCCACGTCCCACAGCTTGACTTTACGATCGGCCCCACCGGTTGCAATGACACGTTCAATCGGACTCCAACGTACCGCATGCGATTCAGTTTCGTGGGCCTCAAACTTCATATAGATATTGGTAGGATTCGCACTCTTCATATAGCTACCCATGCCGCCAGTATGGAAGGGATCTTGCGGTGAACCATACATCTCAGCATCACAGCCGGTCTCAATGTTATGATCACCACTAAGCGTGTCACGATCACTATCGTCGTATGCGTCTCCACCCGCACCGCCGTGTATTGAGGAGCCCGATGAGTTACGATGATGGGTAAATGATGAATTGGGTTCACGGACAGCGTCTTCGAGTTCACGTTTCAGTTTATCGGAACGTTTTCTGAAAATTGACGGCAGTCTTTTTCTAGATATCGTAAAATTACAGATGGAATTTGTGTGTATGTTTTGTAATTTTGGAATTTTGAGTGTTTGCATTTTTTTTGTTTGGCCAAATAGGGATATATTCGAAAAGTTTGAATTGTTCATTTTTTTTTTTTTTTGCAACATTTTATATTGAGTATTGTTGGTTGTATTTGAAGTTTGGTATTTTATTTAATTATTTATTCATTTTGGGATTATCATCAACATTTACACACATACACACACGCACACAAACACACATAAGAAAAAAATATGAAAAAAGAGGAGAGAAAAGAAAGAAAAATAGTGTTGGTTTCTGTTGGTTTTCCATTTCTTGATTAAAAAAATAAATAAATAACATTACTGCTTGGACCCATAAACGAAGGTCCCGTTTTAGTTTTAAAAATTTCAAGGATTTTTTTCTAAATTCGAACAAATTTAAGCGTTTTGGTGGTAAATTGGTGGATTATTTTGAGGGTAAATGATTTTTCAATTTCAAAACGGGGATTTATCGATTGTTATGTTTTTATTGAGTTGTCATTCGATGCATAACATATTTTGTAAAAAACGAAGGTGATGGAAAAATGCAATTTGTGAATTAGTAATAACCAAAAAAAACATGATGTGAAAATTCGAAAATGATTCAATGTCGATAAAAACAGCTTTATTTCCAAGCTTTAAACCGAACTGACATGTATGTGGAAATGGATTTTCATGCATTTCCTTATTTTTTATGAAAACGACAAAACCGGTGATAATGAATGGTGGTAAAATGAGAATTTTCAATATTATTTTTAATCATGTGATCACATTTAACCTGTTTCCTTTAATAATGAAATTATTTAATGGTATATATTTGAAAGATTTTATTTTATTGTACCGCCTTTTATGTGATTCCACACAGCACAAGAAACTCTGGTCAGAGAATAAGAAACTCCGGTCAGAAATTTGAAAATATAATGTGCTGTGAGAGATCATGTATATATAATTATGGACCGTTTATAACAATGTTATGAAGGTTGTCGAAAAACAGGAAATAATAAAACAGTCTAAAACAGGAAATAACCTATTGCTGCGGTATTGGACTTTAACCTCAAACATAGAAACTGGGCTGTTATACGAAACAGTGATCGTCCGTGTTTGATTTGTCCTGATCGGATGCATTTAAAAAGATGTCTAAGCGCTCCTATCTGATGAAGATTTCTGTTCAACACACTATTACGGGGAACGTCCGGCAATAGCGTGAAGGAGTCCAGATATCACCACCAATACCTATAACATAAAATTATTCAAAATGATTAACAGCGGGAGCCATGTTAGTAGGAAGGTGGATTGGCAAACTGGTTGAGAATATTTGTTTGAGCAGACTGCAGCAAATTGCACATTGCATTGAACAAGTAAAAATGCTTTAAGTTCGGCCGGCCGAAATTTAAATACCCATTTAGAACGAATTTGGAAATTTTCAAAAAATAAAATAAAAAAAAATTAAAAATACAGGGTGTAGCCGTTACATTAGGGTCTATACGACGTGGACCTGGCATAGGCAAATTTTGTCATAAGCCATTAAAATATTCAAATGCGAAATTTGAAAAAAATCGGTGAATAATGTAGCTAAAATATAAAAATACCGAATATAGAGAGGTACTATTACAAGGTCTATACCAAAACGCAGACCTGCGCAGGCAATTGTTTGAGTAGGCTGTAGTATCCATTACGAACTCCAAATACAAAATTTGAAACAATTCCGGTGAACAATGTCGCTAAAATCATCAAAATACTGAATACAGATAGGTACTATTATATGTGGGATATACCAATACGTGGACCTGAACTGACAATTTTCTGTAATAGACTGTAGTATCCACGATGAACTTCAAATGCAAAACTTGAAACAATTCCAGTGACTAATGTAGCAAAAAACCATCAAAATACCGAATATCGGGAGGTACCGTTATATGGGGGCTATACGAAGGCATGGACCCGCACAGACAATTTTCTGTCTTAGGCTGTAGTATCCATTACGAACTTCAAATACCAAATGTGAAACAATTCCGATGAATAATGTCGCTAAAATCATGAAAATACCGAATATCCGGAGGTACCGTTATATGGGGGCTATACGAAAACGTGAACCGACATGGCCCATTTACAAACTTAACTATGCATTTATTCAAAATTTTAGCCTTCTTTCTCAATTAGTTCGAAAGATAGCCTGATTCCAACAGACAGACGGACATCAATAGATCGTCTTAGAATATTACGCTGATTCAGAATATATATATATTTTGTAGGGTCTTTTATGAATATTTCGAGGAGTTACAAACAGAATGACAAAGCTAATATACCCTCCATGTAGGGTATAAAAAGTGAAAAAGGGATTTGACAACGAGGTATAAAGTCAGATTAGCAAACAGTATGAGATAGTATCGACATTTATTAAAAAAGGTGGGCAGTGCTGATGTATATCTCAAGTCGGTACGCATGTCCTCTGAGGAACTATATTGATCCCCAAGATACAGATTGTGAATCTGCTTTCTATGCTCACCTATACACCATTGTCGAAGTTGGAAATACGCTACGACCGAAGCCAATATTCTGTGAGAGCAACCACAAAAATTGAGGATTTGGAGAAAATATAGGGACATATTGCCAAACTCCAAAAGAGAGGGTTTCGGCGAATTTGACGCTTCAAAAAAAAAAAAAAAAATATTAAATAATTAAAAAAACTCAAAGGAAGGAAACAGGCAAATAGAAAGGCGGATGGACATTAAGGATAAGTATTCGTCGAAAGTTAATTTGACTAGCGGGGATTTTTATATCTCCAAAATGAGATGGACTTCCTCATAGGTAGGTACCTTCTTCACTCTGCAAGATATGAGGATACATATTCTTACAGTTCTCTCTGAGGAAGCACATCGTAATCGGAGGGGAAAAAGTCTGTTCCTTATATGAAAACGTAAGATAGAAGATGAGTTTCAAAATAACGGCACTGATATATATCCTGTCACCAGTTTACTGGTTCACCTGCTACCAATGATCAACAAGTAAAAAAACGAACTTTTAATACCTTCCACCATTTGAATAGAACTTGAAAATTAAACAAAATCCGTCGAAAAATACCGTTTAATTAAATACTGTTATACACAAACGAGGAACTGCATAAGTAATTTTTTTCATAAACTGTAGACTATCTTATCCAGTGAATACAAAATTTGAAACAATTCCGATATAATATCATTAAGATCATCAAAATACCGAATACTTAGAGGTACCGTTACATGGGGTCTGTACGAAAACATGGATCGACATGGCCAATTTACTTAAACTTCCTACTATAAAAATGCAAATGTGAGCAAAATGTTAGCCCTCTATTTCAATTCGTTCCAAAGATTAGGCTGGTCCAGAATATTTATACTTTGTAGAGCCTATATTAGTATTTCGAGCAATTACAAACGGAATTATAAAGCTAATATACCCTCCATAGAATGGTGGAGGGTAACAAATTAACAGTGGCTTACG
Source organism: Musca domestica (assembly GCF_030504385.1). Taxonomy (NCBI): domain Eukaryota; kingdom Metazoa; phylum Arthropoda; class Insecta; order Diptera; family Muscidae; genus Musca; species Musca domestica. The sequence goes on along the minus strand of NW_026712114.1, from coordinate 29,222,545 downwards.
AATATCAAGAGTAAAGTTCACTGGATAAGATAGTCACTGTCAAGGTTAAGATTTGTTCTGATACCAAAATGAAGATGGGTGAGTATCATTGGCGAGGATAATATTAGCAAAATGAAATTAGGATATTCTATTCCCTGGTAAAAACCTGATATGAATTATAAGATAAAACATTGCAACAACTACGAATGCAGTCGTGGTAGTTAACATAGTATCTTGCCCTGTCCTCCTTTGGAAAATCCTGCCCGCATAATGTTCATGTCCAGGAATCCTAAACCAACATTGCAATGCGAGGACATAACTAATTTAAAGTAACTAATTTAAATCAGTACAAATTACGATGCTATTGTAAATTACTTATGCAAGTAAACGAAGCTTCTAAGGTTAGAAAGGTAATTTTAAAGACTAAAGATTTATTTGCAATATACTTTCATTTTAATTCCATGGTAACCCTAAGAATATTATTTTAACATTTAAAAAAACCTGACATTTATAAGAGTTCAAATTTAATTTGTGGCATGACACTGGTTCAACACACATGTAATTACTTTTTAAACATCCAACCTGAGGCACGCAATGATTATACCCACAATAATGCTCCTAGTTGTAACTGTCTTAGTACAAAAAAGTGGGTCTTTGCTCTGATATTTAAAAAAATGACATTTGCAGCCATTACAGAATCCTAAATATGCATTTGTGGTAAGAATTTTATACTGCAAAATGAAACCTCCTCCTCAACACCAAGTTTGCACCAAATCACTTGAATTTGAAGAAGACAAAGACACCACTTAGACCATACCAAAGTTTTAAAGAATTTTGAATAAAATTTACACATAGAAACAAACAAGAACCACACTCTTTTTCAAAAACTAAAAAAAAATATGTAATCATAATTAGGATCTACAACAATAATAATTATTTACCAAGGCTACAAAATAAAAGTTGTACAACATTGTGTTTGATTAAATTTGATATATACTGCTGATTATTAAATTCGATAAGGAAGAGCAAAAGCATAAATAAAATTGCGAAGTATATAAGGCGTAGAAGCCTAAATACATCTTAAGAACAATAAGCTATAATTCTGACCCTAACCCTACCACCATTCAAAATTTCGTGAGGACCGGACGATAATTGCGACATGTACAGGGCGAGATAAAAAATGCAACAAAGTCAAACGCCATAATTTTTACATTTATTTAAATTTTATTGAATGAAAACAAAAAATGTCGGAGATAGCATCAAATTTTAGAATACGTTTAGAATTCCTCGAATTGGTCACTTTTGGCACAAATTATGGCTTCTAACAGCCAATGAAACCGTCACATGCTGCCCGAATGTTGCTCTGCGGTATTTTGGCTCATTCCCGGCGAAGCGCTTGCTTGAGGTGATCGGCACTTTGGTATTTTTTAGTGCCAACCTTGCTTTTCAAAATACTCCAGACGCAATAGTCCATCGGATTGGTATCCGGAGATTTGTTGGCCATTGTGCACTGAAAATGAAGCGAGGAACCCCATTTTGTAACCATTCTTAGGTGCCGCGTACTGAGTGCGATGGTGCTGAGTTGGAATGTCCAAGGTCTGCGGCCAAAATGTTTGTGTGCCCAAGGCTTTAATACAACCTCCAGAATATTTTCGCGATAATACTCAGCCTTTATTCTGATGCCACGGTCGATTAATACGAGCGGAAAGCGACCATCGGCTGTTATAGTGGCCCACAACATAACCATGGCCGGCGCTTGAGTTCTAGTGGCCAACCGAAGGTGCACATTTTCAGATTGGCAAATAAACATGATCACTTTGATTTTTTTGTTTTTACAAACTGCTGAACAACGAATGTTTTCTCAACGGAGAAAACCAAATTCGGTAGTTCATCACTTTCGGCCAAGGGAAGCAACTCTTTAGTTCTTTTAAGTCTGTTTTCTTTCTGTTGCGGTGTTAGTTCTTCCACTTTTTGGAATATCAATGGCTTTACACCGAGCTAATTTTTCAATATTTGCCGAATTGAATATTGCGATATGTTCAGCTCACGAGCCATTTTTCGGCCACTGCGACTTTTCGATTATGATTATGTTGCTGTTTTCTTCCGTCCACTTCCTTGACGTCGGGCTACGCTATTAGTATCACTGTAACGAGCAATGGTTCTAGACGAAACAGATTTAATCACACTTAAATGCTGGAGTGCTCTAACGATAGCCACTTGTGGTTTTCCGGTCAAATACAAAGAAATCACACTATCACGCTTGAATTCCATCACGAATAACTTTTTCTCAGGAAAATTCTCACCAAAATGCTTTGTACGCTTGTAAACAATATAATGAGCTGTCACTGGAATAATTTTAACAGCTGTCGGGCGAGTGGCTTAGAAATAACAGCAGTCTGAAGTTGGTTGCAGTTTTTTTATCTCACCCTGTACATATTTCGCTATATATATCTCTCATATACGTAACGATCAAATTGACTTTTTCATCTATTTGTGATTTCGTCGGGATTAAAAATATTCGCGTTTTAATGGAATATTTGGCTTTTATTTAACAGAAATATTATGGCCGATTCCACCCACTAAATATTACCTGATGACGGCTTCTGCCCATCCCTAGGCTCTAGCCACATGATAACTTCCACTTCAATTGGTCTACAATTGCAACCTCTAGAGCAACTGCAAAATAAGATAATTTTTCAGTTTTTTGGTCCATTTCAACCCCTAAATATTTTGTAATCACCTCCAAAAACAATAGGGCTCTATTCTGACCCTAACCCCACCTCCATTTTTAATTCCGTAAGGAACCGGCCAAAATCGCGACCGGTAGCGTGATTACAAATTAACATGGACAGACGGGCGGACGGACATACATAGCTAGATCGACTCTGCTCGGCGAGATAGGAAGATCCATATATGGGTTCATATGTGGGGGCCAATATTTCTAGGTGTCACATAATTTCTTGCTTAATCAAACTTATAATACCCCCACACATAGTGTTGTAGGGTATAAAATAATGTTATACATTTTTTCCAATTGCCAGTCATTTTCTTTATAAAGGGTTTTCATGGAAACAGAATTAAGCACGAATTAAGGGATATTCTCTGACAAATGTCGGAAACAATATCCACCAGCATTTATGGTAAAATTAAATACACCAGTGTAGTATCCAACACGAGGCCAGTCGAATTCAAAATTTTGAATACCCGACTTTTTCTAAGGATGGGAAAACCAATTGGGAAGTATCCCCAGAATTCTGATGTCGAGTAGTAACTAAGAATTTGCGGGATATCGCTATCAACACTGAAGCACTTGCTATATATTAGCTGGAAATAAGACAATTCCCAAGAGACGATTTTGACGTATGAACTCTAAAGATTCCAATAATTAAAATCTAAATCTTGAGCTAATTCTCTTCCTTATACTGAATAAATTCTATAATCAGCTGCTACAAATAAAACAAAATTTATGTGCACAACTTTTTAACTACCACAAAATACAAACAGAAAAATCTAAGAAAATTAATCAATTTACACAAAAATAAAATATGTTTTACCAAATGAGCGGCGTAATGAATGAAATTAAAATGATAAAAGGATTGGGGAAGCCAATTACATAAAAAACAAAATGTTTAATGCAACCATTAACCAAAGAAATTTGCAAATTTTTACAAAATCATAAAAATAAAAGCCAATAGAATAAACTACAAAAATAAAAAACAATTAAACATTTAACACAATGAATTTGAAAAGCAAAAAAATGGACAATATTTTCTACTTACCTTATAAAGCTTTCGTTTTCTTCATTCAGCTTGTCGGCATCTTTTGCTTTGTAGTGCATCAAACGATCCAGTAAACGCCGATTTTCATCCTGATTTAAGTTATCCATCGATGTTGTGGTTGTTGTTGTTGTCGTCAATGATATGGAAGAAGTAAAAGAAGATGAGACAAATTTTTTAATAGTTTTAAACATTTTAAGAGAAAATTCGTTTTTTGGTCGGAAGAAGTGTTGCTTTCGTTGGCAAAATGATATGTAAAATGAAAATATTATCCAATTCGATTTTCCTTGTAGCCGGCAAATTTCCCAACCACGCGAGCTAACATAAAAACAAACAGTAAATACATCCATTTTCTTTCCACTGCACCATGTCTTTGTAGTCATGGATTATTCGTAATGGCTTTTTTTCATTGCAGTCTGCGGCTGTTGGATCTGTGGCAATTTGTCATTTCATTGTCAAATATTTGTAATTCAATTAAAAAAATGTATTAACGTATTTTTTAGAACAGTGGGTAAATAATTTGTCAAGGGGTCATGTTTCTTCGTTTTTCCGTGTTCAGGGTCATAACAGGAAGGAAAGTCAATTTTGTAAATGATGATGGAGGGATAGACCTTAACACATAAATATCATCACACGTGAATTTTCAGTGCAGGTTCACTGCTCCAAGAAAGTCCAAGTAGAGATTTTTAAAATATTGCCCAATTTTCAATATAAATCCTTATTAATTGTGTACAACTGACAAGAGATTACGAACTGTCAATGGACCATTTTCGAAAAAAAAAATAATAATAATGAGAACTAATTTATCGTTCTGAACAGAAAATTCTACATGGGTAATCTTTACCAATTGGTGGTATTTTATACACATTTTCCTTAGAGCTAAAAGTTTATAAAGGATTAAACCTGGATGCGAATATGGCATGGAAATGTATTATGGAATGTTTTACTGATAAGTTAGGAGTTTTATATTTCACACATGTCGTATAATTTTTGGCGACTGAAATAGATCTAAAGCAGTCAACCCCCTTCCCCACTAGGGGTTAACATTGTGAATAAATACAAGTCTTCTAAAATACCAAATAATTATTCGACGATCCTATTAACTGGATAAAATATGAAATCTTAGGTCTATTCTTTCTGGTACCTCCTCCATAAGAGTCAAAATTTTGAATAATCATAATGCTCGTAACGTACGAAACCAATTAGCGATTTTCTCCAAACCAAGTGTATCTCAATATTTTTTAAACCAAAGATCGCATGTAAATGTGGTATATATCGGCCCACTCTTTCTGGTACATCCACTCTAAAAATTTAACATTTTCCAACAAATGTATGCCTTACAGGGTACGATAAAACAAAAACTGCAACTGTGCCTTTTATTCTGAAATAAAAAATTCCAAACGCTTTTGCGTTCAATGCACACTGCCACAATCGTTAAGGAATGAATTACCGATTTCTGAGCCCATAAGAAATTCTTTTAATCATTTGTCATAGAAATATGTATGGCATAATGTGACCACATTAAATTCTTTCATTCCAAATTTCACGGCTACTCTCAAAATAGTTTGTATACGATTGGCACTTATCCAAAACATGACAACAAAAGTTACTTAAAAGTTCAGTATGACCTGTTTATACCAAATATTTACCCAACTATATTTAAAAACATTTAGTTATGAAATATTAACCCCGAAAACAATAATTGCAAATCATTGTTGTTGTGATGACGAGATGAGTAGCAGCCATGCCAAATGATGGAGGAGCCATCATAATAAATGTGTGTCAAAAGAAAACAGTAAAAAAATTAAGAAAAATAAATTCAATCAAGTATGTAAAATGAGGCGCTACGTTATATTTATAGAATAGATAGCCGACAGCGAACGAAAATATTTACAACATAATTGTGCGATACATTTTCCATTGCAACAAATTATTGACTCATCTCGAGAAGAAAAAAAACAACAGAAAAATGTGGGGAACGTCCATTAAATGGGAATTAATCAGTGATGAGAAAACAATGAATATTTATTGGGTATTAATTGAATTTTGAATTTCAATTATGTGGAAATATTATAACAAAGAACCATTGCAAGATGATAGGAATTCAATGATTTTAGAAATAAGAAATTAAAAATTTAAAAATATTTGAAACAATATATAAATGTAAGGAAAAATAATTCATCGACAAAAAAAACAATAAACCATGAAAATTTTTTGGGATGTTGTCACTCCAAGTGTTTAACGTCCCTTGACATGTGAGCACTGAACTTGTTGTGTGATAAGCTACTGTAATTAGAAGAATGGAGACATTAACTAGTTGATAAGAAATACTAACGCTAAAATTAGGCAGCTTTTGACACATTATCTTTGGATAACATTGTTGTCGGTGGGAAAGGCAAGCGTGTGCTTCAAGCGTTTGATATCGCCAAATGGTTTCATTTCACACACTTCATGCTTTCAAAACGAATAATTATCTGCTAAAAAAAAACATAATGTTTTGTAGATAGGCGACATTAGTGAAATATTTACGAAACAATGTTTGCTAATAATGCAATATAAAATTAAACAGATATTGATTGTAGACACAATTTTTGAAAGCATGGAACAAATCATTATTATCCACAAATTGTGAAAATCCAAAAGAGAAAATACTTCGACCTTAGAAAGGATTCGATAAAAATGTAACTATGCCGCATAATCGGCTGGAAGATTCTACAAAACTGAAACCCTGAAAGATTTTCCGACAATGTTTGCAAAGTCTCCGAGTAGCAAAATTTGTTTTTAAGTACTTTGCAAGGAGAATTTGAACGCACTAAAGACTTATGACTTTCACAGGGGCACTATTCAAAAACATAGACTATTTTTAAATTTTCCACAAGGTTCTCCATTCTGTCATTAATCTTTACAGATCATTGTTTTCTTAGTACAAAGGCAAAGCGAGGAAGCACCTTATCCTACATATAAGTTTGGCCAATTTAAACTTCTGAATAACTTCATCAAAGAATATTAAAAGCTGCGTTTTTAAAAATGAATACTAATCGGTTTTAGAATTTTTAACAAACCGACTTCATATCATGCTTCCGAAAGAAATATTTAAATCTGTTGATCGACTAGCCGCAAAAATTCCTTAATGCCTATTCCAAAAAAAAATACTAAAAATTTATTTTGTTATCAATTTTAGCGATAGAGCGTTAATTTTATCTTTGTCGTATATCGAAAACGTGAGCAAATAGTCTATTGACGCTTGTCATCACATGCTTTTTTCAACATAAAAGAGAAAAAAAAAATAATCTTATATTCGGTGCTTACCACAAATTTGTAAAACTATTGTTTGCACGGCAAATATTCAGCAGACAACAATTTAAAATAACTTCTTCGCGAATTATTTAAACAAATATTTTAAAAGAGAATTTAAAGGTTCTTTTAACTACATAGCAATTTGACATTTAAAAAACTGAAAAACATTTTCAAAATACAAATTTATAATTTTATAAAGTAATGAAAATATGAGTGCCGAAATTCAAAGTTTAATATGAGGCATCTTTAATAACCTGTATCGTATTTTTTTCATTTAAGGGCCATATTTTAAATGGTTTAATTTCTGCAAACATTTTGGATTATTGCTGTCAACAGTGTTTAATTTTGGAAGAAAATAATATTGTGATGCATCTATGTTGTATTCAATTTTGTGGAAACCCCTCAATATTGCATTCATATGTGTGGGTTTTCCCCAAAATAGTAATTATGTGAAAAGAATGTAAAATAAACAAAACCAACTGTTGCATGTTCAAAAGTCTATTTGAAACAATAAAACTCCGACAACCTTTCTGATTGAGCCATGGTTTAAATTAAAGTTCTATTTACTGAGACCACATTCATACCTCTTGGTATATAACAAAAGACATTTATGGCCAGAAACTTTGACTCCAAAGATATACATTTTCGGGTTTAATACACACGTCGAGTATGGCATAAATCTTGCAAAATAATAAAGCACAGGATGAGATGAAAAAACTGCAACCAACTTCAGACTGCTGTCATTTCTAAGCCACACGCCCGACAGCTGTTAATATTATTCCAGTAACAGCTCATTACATTGTTTACAAGCGTACAAAAGAATTTTGGTGAGAATTTTCCAGAAAAAAAATTATTCGAGCTAAAAAAGTTATGTGAGCTGAACATATAGAAATATTCCATCGGCAAATATTGAAAAATGAGCTCGGGGTAAAGCCTTTGAAATTCCAAAAAGAGCAAGAACTTACACCGCAACAGAAAGAAAATAGACTCAAAACAGCTAAAGAGTGGCTTCGCTTGGCCGAAAGTGGTGAACTGACAAATTTGGTTTTCTCCGATGAGAAAAAAACATTCGTTATCCATAAGTTTTTAAACAAACAAAATGATCGTGTTTACTTGCCAAAGAGCTCAGCTGAAAATGTGCACCTTCGGTTGGCCAGCAGAACTCAAGCGCCGGCCATGATGATGGTGTGGGCCGCAATATCAGCCCATCGTCGCTCTCCGCTAGTATTAATTGACCGTGGCATCAGAATAAATACCGAATATTATCGTGAAAATATTCTGGAGGGTGTATTAAGGCCTTGGGCACGCAAACATTTTGGCCGCAGACCTTGGACATTCCAACAGGACTCAGCACCATCGCAGTCAGCACGCGCCACCCAAGAGGGGTTCATTTCCAGCGCACAATGGCCACAAAAATCTACAGATAACAATCCGTTGGACTATTGTGGAGTAAGCAAGCGCTTCGCCGGGAATGGGCCAAAATACCGCAGAGCGTATGACGGTTTCACTGGCCGTTTGAAAGCCATAATTCGTGCCAAATGTGACCAATTCGAACATTTCCGACATCTTTTGCTTTCATCCAATAAAATGTAAAAATTATGGCATTTGACTTTGTTGCAGTTTTCTATCTCACCCTGTATGAGGTAGAAATAAGTTAAAAACAGTCAAGACGTATTTCTAAGAATCCACGTTTTGTGTCAAAACTTAAGTAACCAAAATTTCAAAGGGAACTTGAAATAATTAAGGCCGGTAGTTTATGTACTTTGAGTATGCTTTAAAGACAGCAGCAAATATAGGAGATACATCCCCTAGGAAGTGGCGTGTAAAGCTGCCTATTAGTCAGTGAAAAGAATAACAGAACGAAAGCACTTTAGGGTATTTGGTTCAGTATCAACATCATTGTATATTCACCGGTGTAGAGCATATCCATGATCCGGGTTAATTATTAAGGAAATCATAATTTCACTGAATTTATGAATTTTCACCCATATTATATTTTCAAAATAATGCGACTTTAAACGTTTTTAAGTCTCATTATCGTTTCAGAATTTGCTGGAATAAAAGCTCATGGTCGAGTAGGATTCGGGTCTTTACTGTTCTTTGGTAGCTTTAAGGCCAGGTACCAAGAATTATGCGGTAAAACATTCACTCATTTCATTGCAATATTACAATGAATGCATTTATTGATGAGTCACAATAATCATAAATACTGATAACCTTTCAACACCGATTTCATTGGCTCAAACCAAAATCAATATTACTCTTCCTGATAACTGAAGCCAATGCTCAATGTCGCTTGCAAAGTATTTGTCATTATTTATTTTAACCGACTTGAACGTCAATATAAATGCACTACTCACTCACCTGAACATTTCTCAGCTTATCTTCGAGTGCACTAAAAGCCAACTGTAAGGCGGTATATTCATCACGCAATGTTGTATTGAGGTTTTTCAATTCCTCTAGACTTGATTTTAACATTTGCACTTCAGCCTTTAAGGAAGCGTTGGTATTTTTCTGTTCTGCAAGACTGCATGGACGGCATCATGGAAGAAAGTGAAAACAGAAGAAATTACAAAATTCAATTAAGCCATGTCACATTGCACATTTTACCTTTGTTCCTTGCTGGCAATGATTTGCTGTTGTTTTTCCATTTTTAGATTTAAGTCGACTATTAGTTGGGAATTCTCGCCTTTACGCTTGTGGAGGGCAGTTAATTCTTCCTGCTGGGCCAGCAGTTTCTTTTCCAAGGCGGCAATGGCCAATTGGGCGGCTGTACTGTCTTTTCCGCCACCACCACCTGTTGAGATGGCCGTTCGTAATTGTTCATTTTCTACGGATATTTTTAGATTGTCCGCCTTGAGTTGGGCAACACTGTCCAGCAAGCGATTATCTGGGGGACGAAAGGAAACATTAAGTAACAATATTCCATGTCAACAACAGAAACGGCGACATCAACATCGGCGGTATCCATCCATCCATCCCCAGCATCAACAAATAAACAAAACAAAAATAACGCACGCATGCACATACAAACACACACACCTACAGTAAGGTTTATAAACACAAACTATAGACGACCTTGACCCTCTTCTCTTCCTCGCTTTACAAATGTCTTATATTGGATGCGTTGTTGTGCAGCTTCTGATGCTGTGCCTAGCCATTTTGTTGTTGTCGTCGTCATTTCTGTTGTAATTGGACAACACTTACTTTGCTGTATGATTTCTTTGAAGGGTAACACATCGCGCCTATTACGTTCCCGCAAACGATTGATTATGGTCTGGCGATATTCTTGATCTTCTTGAGCCATTGTTGTGTCGTTTCTAATTAAAGTTATCCAAAGTTCAATGCTTCTCTCTACGATCAATCCTTAACACTGACCACCAAAAAAATCCCCTTTCCGTAGAGGTTGCAATCTTCCGTTTTATTTTTCTTTTCTATTATATCTCTGCGTTTCTAAGTTTGCCGTTGCTTTGTTTCTTCGTCACTACCGTTGTCGTCGTCGTCGCGTCGCACTTGCACCAATCTTCTCCGCGTATTACACTGTCCCGGGACATTTATGCGTTCTTTCACATCCAAATGTGATAATCGCTTTCTCCAAATTTTGAGATAAAAAAGTTGTTATTTATGACTCCAATTTGTGTGCCCAATTGGTAATTTGTCAAATTGGGGTTTTGTTTTGTTTTCGTTCGTTTTGACAGCGATTACAATGACCACCGATGGTCGATAAACAGCTGTTGTGTGAATTGCACCATCGAGAGTGCTGCAATTAGTGGCGGACGTACTCACTATGTTACGATAAATACGTGTTGCTACGGGGAAATTGATGTACAATCATGGTACTATGAAGAATTGCACCATACGTACAATATCAAATCGTCAAGTTACCTGGAAAAAGAAAATTTTATTGGAGAAAGGTGTTTTTAATAATTCGAATATGATGTTTTCCTCGGCTTTCCTTCTAAAATCTTATTTCTTTCCTGGAAAATATGTCTGAATTGGGACAATCTGGAACAGGAGAAAATAAATGATAGACAAAAGGAATTTTTAAGAAAATTTGCAAGGATATTGTGTCATTTTAAAGTGTAGGTTAATGTGACTACACGTAGGTAGCTTAACATCATCGCATGTCACATAATAAGAACAACGTTGGGGGAATCCTAGTGACAAAATAATGAACAAAGGTATTCCGACCAAGATATATATAAACGTTGTTTTTATAAAAATAAAAGCAATACGATTAAGCTTCACACAATAAAAAGGTAAGGTATAGCTACCAGCTTATTACAATTATTTTTAAAGCTTGAAATTTGACAAGGTAAATTACAGAAATGCGAAGATGGGAATGCTTATTTGAAATAAATGTACCTTTTTAATTTTACCGTGCTACCATGGTAGAATTAAGACGGTAAAGTCATGAAATCATATGTTCACACTTTTTTCTAAAATATTCATTTGACAACATCTCATTGTCAAAATGTATACATGTAAATCCATTATACATACGCAAAGCAGGAGTTGGAACCTGTTTTCTATGCAGTGCAATTTGACAAGGTAAATTATAGAAAATGCAGAGTTGGGTGTGCTTATTTGGAATAACTTTACATTCTTAATTTTACCATGCATGCTACCTTCTTATATTTAGTATTTTGAAAATTTAAGCGCCATTGTCAAACGGAATGGTTCAAAATTCGGTATTCCCAGTTCGCAATGGATTTTATTTCCTGTAACATATTTATCTATACCACGCAACGTCAAGACTCAAGACAGAACAGTTTGTATTGAAAATGAGATATATCGGCTTACGTTTTGTTGTAGCCGCCATATAACGGTATGGCACCCGTATAACAGTACCTAACGATATTTGGTATTTTGATGGTTTTACCCATTTTAAAATCAAGGAGGTAAAGTCATTTCAAATAAGCATTCCCATCTCTGTATTTTATGTAATTAATCCTATCTAATTTCACTGCATATAAAACAGGCTCCCATCTCTGATTTAAGAATATACAATGGATTTTTAAATATAAAATTTGACAATGAGATGTTGTCAAATGAATAATTAAAAAAAGTATACATGACTTTACCTTCTTAATTCTACCATGGTATTACCCATGGCATAATCACAGAAGGTAGAACAAAGCTATATGCTAAATATTTTTTTCTTTTAGTGCTCTATTCTGTCAAAACATATTCACAGTTTGTATGCGTGTGTGTTTTGTTTTGAATGAAAAATAAAATAATTTGAAATTATTTTAAACTTAAGTGCAACAGAAATGCATATTTATTGACGTAACTAGGCAACAAATTGTAAATTTAAGGATAAAACTGTATTGTCCCACTATCTTAAATTAAGTTTTTTGAAATAAATTCAACATTCCACTCATGGTACAATGAATTCAAGGTAGGGCAGAACTACCATATGATTTCAATTTTTTTTATTTTTCTGGCTTAATATGTCAACTTTATTTGTTTATGTGTGTGTATTCTTTTCAATAATAAATAAATTGTTCAGAAAATATTCAAATTCGGGTGTTTTAGAAATGCTTATTGCGACGAATGCATCGACAAAATCTACAGTTTTTGTCGCGAAATAAACCATAACAGATATATAGAACATGATTTTGAAAACAAATTTTGACCTTTCATTCATTTTTCGCGGTTTGAAATTATTTATTCAAAATAAATGCAACAAGTTGTTCGATTTTTTATTGTTTTGATACTAATTCTGACATTACAAGCCAAACAGGTAGACCTCTATACTTGCAATTTTTTCAAAGTTGACCTACCTTCTCTTCATTGTACCATGATTCCACTCATATTTTGAGATTTTTTTTCTCCAAAATAAGAAATTTTTAAAGAATGTAAAATAAACAAAATCAATTGTTGCATATTTAAATGTCTATTTGATATCTTAAGACTCCGCTACAGAGTTGCATTTTCTTAGTTTCTTGATGTGGAGCAACATTTAGCTATGGTTGTACCCACATTTTCCAAGGCCTCCATAGAACCACTATATTTTTTTTAAACTCTTACCGATCTTACTAGAGTTGTAAGTTTAAAGTGGAACACGTTTGAATCCATATGAGGTATATAATGTCATTTGTAAAATAAATATTACCCAATATACTGAAATAAACCCTAAATAATAATCTATCTCAAAAAATAAACCACAACCCTGCGCCATGTCATCTCAAAATAAAATTAGATGCTTTACTATTTTGTAATTTGCTCGACTCAATCCTTCCTACGTATTTTTATTATTCAGAGCGCTTTGTTCTTGTTACGTTTCAGTAATTAATGTCTAAGTTTTTGATGTAAATTATACACTTGCGGCATCTATATGTCAGCATTGTATCGACATAAATTCTCAGCATACGCTTATTCATTCATAGATGTCGCTAATCGTCGGAGGTTCATGTCTATGGTTATGTATGCACTAATTTGCTTGAAGGTTTTCATGCGATATGTTGGATTATTTTAATAATAGTTTACTTCAATTTTTAAGCATAGAATACGAATGCTTTCTTAGTCACAGAATGATTGCATTGTATAGCGACATTTTTTGCTTATTTGTTTTGTTTCAATTTCCAATCGAATGAGATGACCTTGAGTTATGACAACACCTACAGTTAATATGAAATTGCAATTTTTTTCTGATGAACAAGGAAAACATTATTTAGATTTGCTTTTCGTAACGTCCGTACGTTTAGAACAAAAAAAATTGATATATGTGCAAATATAAATTTAGGTGTATTCATAATTGAAAAATATAATATTAGAGAAAAATATCATAGAAATTATAAGAAATAATCCAACGCACCATTAAATGAAAAACAAATAATTCCCACCTTACAGTAATGGGTATTGGCCCGTTCCCGGCGAAGCACTTGCTTAAGGTGATCTACACTTTGGTATTTTTAAGTGCCAACTTTGCTTTCCAAAATACTTCAGACACAATAGTCCAACGGATTGGTATCCGGAGATTTTGGTAGCCATTGTGCATTGGAAATAAAGCGAAGAACCTCATTTTGTAACCATTCTAGGGTGGCGCGTGCTGAGTCCTGTTGCAATACACCCTCCAACGATACTATTCCGATGCCACGGTAGATTAATACGAGCGGAGAGCGACCATCGGCTGTTATGGCGGCCCACACCATCACCATGGCCGGCGCTTGAGTTCTGGTGGCCAACCGAAGGTGCACATTTTCAGCTGACCTCTTTGGCAAATAAACACGATAATTTTGTTTCTTTACAAACTGCTGGACAACGAATGTTTTCTCATAGGAGAAAACCCTATTCGGCAGTTTATCACTTTCTTTCTGTTGCGGTGTAAGTTCTTGCACTTTTTAGAATTTCAATGGTTTTACCCCGAGCTCATTTTTCAATATTTGCCGAATGGAATATTACGATATGTTCAGCTCACGAGGCATTCCTTGACGTCGGGCTACTCTACCAGTATCAAATTAATAAGCGATGGCAATATGAAAACGTGGACCTAAATATCCAATGTTCTGCCACCGAAATTAGAACCCATTACGAACTACAAATGGGGTAAGTGCGCCTAAGTTTGGCAAGTCCCAGCAGTCGGCAGTTTTGAAATTTAAACTTAAATAACTAAGAATAGAATTGACCAAATAATGAAATAATTGCAAAAAAACGTCAACTGTGTTCTCTGCTCTCTTTCTGTAAAAAAACAGTGAGCTCCTATCATTTATTACGAGAGAATAACGGCTTTTGTCAGTGAGTGTCTTCCAACACGTGCGATAGTTGCTTGTTTGTAAGGAAAAAATTAGTGGTGGCGTCAACTCAATAATCGATTTAAGTAAATTAAATTTAATACTTTTGGAATCAGAAATATTTTATAATAGTCAGTAAAGATCATTTTATAACTTAAAACCAGTAAAGGAAGTCCTGAAGTCTGGCGGGATCGACTTTATGATACCCTACACCACTTTGCTAATTTAGTAGAGCTCCACATAACAATTAAAAGTTTTTAAGGGAGAATTCAATCATACACGCTATGATTATAATTATTATTTAAAGTTCAAAGGACTAAATATGCCGAAGCATTTGTGTCTTTTAAATTCGGACTTGTATTGCCCACTTGGTGCAAAATTAATTTGAAATTAGATAAAGACATATATGGGAGCTATATCCAAATCTGAACCGATCTCGATAAAATTTGGCAAAGATATTTCTGAGCTGTATTTGATATATTTCCTTGAATATCGTTGTTACGGAGTGCATATTACGGCTGTGGGTAACAAATACAACAAATCGGATGAACAGTATATATTGGAGCTATAGCTATATCTGAACCGATCTTCACCAAATTTGGCATACTAGTTTCTAGGCTCAATTCGGTCGCATGTGCCATTCCATCCCATTTGGGCAAATATTAGATGTTTGGAGCACAATCAAAGGTAAATCGGACGAAGTTATATATGGAGCTATATTCAAATCTGAAACGATCTCGATAAAAATTAGCTAATGTATTTCTGAGCTGTATTTGATATATTTCCCCCAATATTGTTCTTACAGAGTGCATATTATGGCTGCAGAGGACAAATATAACAAATCGGATGAACAATATATATGAGAGCTATAGCTATATCTGAACCGATTTCGATCAAATTTGGCATACTTATTTTCAGGTCCAATTTGATCGTACGTGCAAAATTCCATACTGTTCGGACTGATATTACACGTTTGGTGCACAATAAAAGGCAAATCGGACGAAGATATATATGGGAGCTATATCTAAATTTTGACCGATTATTTCCAATAGGGTTCGTCCTTGGGCCAAACAAATGATTTCATCTAGATAGGGCAATAAATGCGAACTGTACTTTGTTTACAAAAATGCATGGACAGACGGACTGTCGGACATGCATAAATCGACTCAGAATGTGATTCTATGCAGATCATCAAAAGGAACTATGGGTCTATCTCGTTTCCTTTTGCCTGTTACAAACAAATGCACAAAGACATAATACCCTGACCATCTTGTGGTGTAGGGTATAAAAAATACAAATACAAAATCATCAAAACTGTTATATGGGGGCTATACCAAAACTTGGACCTATACATACAATGTTTCGCTACCGAAGCTAGAGCCAATTACGAACTACAAATACCAATTTTTAAACAAATCCGTGTCTAATCTAGACCCAATACAAATTGTTCTGCCAAATTTTTAAGCTCTTCGTCAAATAATGTGGGCTGTATCGTGATTTCAACAGACAGACTGAAATCGTTAATTCGACTTAGAATTTTATGCTGATTATGAATAGATATACTTTATGGGGTATACGATGAATATTTAGGAATGTTACAAATGGAATGACAAAGTTAATATATCCTCCTTTTCAAGGTGGAGGGCCGAACTTTTAATAACCTCCACCATTTTGAAAGAATTTTTAAATTTTCAAAACAATAAAATCCGTTAAAAATTATGTTACTATCTTAAAAATACCGAATGTAACCATTATATTAGGGTCTATGCGACGACATGGACCTGCATAGACAACTTTTGTCATAGCCCATTACAATATTCAAATGCAAAACTTAAAAAAAATCGGTGAATATTGTAGCTAAACTCATCAATATACCGAATATAGGTAGGTACTATTACATGTGGCCATACGAACACGTGGACCTGCACAGACAGTTTCCTGTCTAATGCTTTAGTATGCATTACGAACTTCAAATGCCTAATTTAAAACAATTCCGGTGAATAATGTCGCTAAAATCACCAAAAAAATACCGAATATCGGGAGGTACCGTTATATGGGGGCTATACGAACACGTGGACCTGCACAGACAATTTTCTGCCACAGGCTGTAGTATCCATTACGAACTTCAAATACTAAATTTGAAATTTGAATAATGTCGCTAAAATCCTCAAAATACCGAAAATCGGAAGGTACCGTTATATGGGAGCTATACCAAAACATGGACCTGCACAGACAATTTTCTGTCATAATCTGTAGTATCCACTACGAACTTTAAATAACAAATTTGAAACAATTCCGGTAAATATGTCGCTAAAATCATCAAAATACCGAGTATCGGGAGGTACCGCTATATGGGGGCTATACGAAGACGTGGACCTGCACAGACAATTTTCTGCCATAGGCTGTAGTATCTATTACGAACTTCAAATACTAAATTTGAATAATGTCGCTAAAATCCTCAAAATACCGAATATCGGAAGGTACCATTATATGGGAGCTATACCAAAACATGGACCTACATGGCCCATTTAAAATACCGCAGACCGGATACATTTAAGTAAAATTTTAACAACCTAGCTTTGCATTTGTAGGAATGCCCTGAAAGGACTTTCTCTAGAAAAGACCCATCCTGCGTCTTTCTCATTTTTTTGATATTCAAATTTGATAGACCTCCCTAGGTGTAAATGCACACGTTTTTGTAATCACTTCTGCCGATCTTCTCTATTTGTAGGCCAATAAATATTAATTTATAAATTCTTCACTCCCCTTGATATTTTTTTTAACAAAGCAAAAATTTATTTTCCCACAATATAAGTCTGCAGACGTTTGTTTTTTTCGCTCACTCCCTAAACATTTCAATAAATCAATTAAAATACCTCCAAATGCTATAATTATTATAAATTCAATTTCTTCCCTTCCTTCCCATCTCTTTTGGTTTTCTAGTACTCTTTTTTACCAACACATGAACGTGCAACGCCGTTGGTGGTGGCACATTACGGTAGTTAATTGTTTAACGCCTTAATATGTTCTAATTCCATAATGGTAGCATTAATCACATTTAATACCTAAAGCGCTGCTGAACTTTCATCTAAATGCTTGCCTAAGATGTAAAAACAAAACAAAGAAGAATAAAACAAATACAGAAATGAAAACGTAACGAAACGTAACGTTACGTACGTAACGTACGTAACAGACAATTTTCTGGCATGGGCTGAAGTATCCATTACGACCTTCACATGCCGTATTTGAAACAATCCCGGTAAATAATGTCGCTAAAATCATCAACATACCAAATATCAGGGGGTACGGTATATGGGGGCTATATGAAGACTTGGACCTATATGGCCAATTTTCTGTTTTATGCTGCAGTATCTATTACGAACTTCAAATACCAAATTTGGAACGATTTCGCTAAATAATGTCGCTAAAATCATCAAAATACCGAATATCGGGGGCTACCGTTATATGGGGGCTATATGAGGACGTGAACCTACATGGCTCATTTTTTGACTTAGGATTACGAATCCATTACGAACTTCAAATACAAAATTTGGAACGATTCCGTTAAATAATGTCGCTAAAATCATCAAAATACCGAATATCGGGGGGTACCATTATATAGGGGCTATACGAAGACGTGGACCTGCACAGACAATTTTCTGGCATGGGCTGAAGTATCCATTACGACCTTCATATGCCGTATTTGAAACAATCCCGGTAAATAATGTCGCTAAAATCATCAACATACCAAATATCGGGGGGTACGGTATATGGGGGCTATACGAAGACTTGGACCTATATGACCCATTTTCTGTTTTATGCTGCAGTATCTATTACGAACTTCAAACACCAAATATGAAACATTTCCGGTAAATAATGTCGCTTAAATCACCAAAATACCGAAAATAGGGAGGTACCATAATATGGGGGCTATACTAAAACGTGGATCTTCATTGCCAATTTCCAATAGCAAAAGTCCGGCAGACTTAAAGGGACAGACGGACGGAAATCGCTAAATCGACATAGATATTATGCTGATCAACAATATATATACTTTATGGGGTCTAAAATGTATATTTCGTGATGTTACAAACGGAATGACAAACATAATATACTCTCCATTCTATGGTAGAGATTATAAAAATATTAATCGCACTACAGAGCTCAGATAGTCATTAAAAATATTTTTCTTAGACAATCAAAAACAAATATTAAAATAAAAAATAATTCTTTTTTCATTCTATTTTTTTTTTTAAGTTTGATCACTACTCAAAATTCTTTGTTTATTTAGTTTTTACAAAATAGGTATGATAAGACAGATTCGCTATTCTAACTCAAACAATCATTCCAAAACATTTCTAAACAAGTAAAATAGCTGCAAGTTCGGCCGGGCCGAACTTTTAATACCCTCCACCATTCGGTACAAATTTGGCAATTTCCAAAAAATAAAATCCGTTAAAAATTCTGTTAAAATCTTAAAAATACCGAATGCCTATACGACGACGTAGACCTGCATAGGCAACTTTTGTCATAAGTTATTACAATATTTAAATGCGAAACTTGAAGAAAAATCTGTTTATAATGTAGCTAAAATCATCAAAATACCGAATATGAGGGGTACCGTTATATGGGGGTTACACGTAGACGTGGACATGCACAGACAATTTTCTGGCATGGGCTGAAGTATCCATTACGAACTTCACATGCGAAATATGAAATAATCCCGGTAAATAATGTCGCTAAAATCATCAAAATACCGAATATCGGGGATACGGTATATGGGGGCTATATGAAGACGTGGACCTACATGGCTCATTTTTTGACTTAGTATGTAGTATCCATTACGAACTTCAAATACCACATTTGAAACGATTCCGGTAAACAACGTCGCTAAAATCATCAAAATGCCGAATATCGGGAGTTACCGTTATACGGGGGCTATATGATAACTTGGACCTACATGGCCCTTTTACGAACTTAACCTGCCTACTGGCAAAATATACATGTGTGCAAAATTTTAGCCTTCTATCTCAATTTGTTCGAAAGATAGCGTGATTACAACAGACAGACAGACGGACAGACAGACGGACATCGCTAAATCGACTTAGAATTTTACGTTGATCAAGAATATATATACTTTGTTGGGTCTGACATGAGTATTTCGAGGAGTTACAAACGGAATGACAAAATTAATATACCCTCCATAGTATGGTGGAGGGTATAAAAATCCCGCGAAATCAGATTAAACCCGGAATGGTCATTCAGCAATTTTTTTAGTTTAATGTGGAAAAGAGGTAGATTTAAAAAACATTTTTGATTGCGCCAAAATAAATTCGCAATTTTACTATTCGAGGCAGGTACAATCTCAGTTCTAGTTAAAACCATTGCCCAGGGACGGACACATGAATAACCACTTTTGATTCGCAAATAGTTATAAATTCATTAAGTTTTATGGTACCGGTATTGTTTGGAACTTCACAAAATTCTTTAATTTTTTTTATTAATGTACTAGCTGGCCCGGTCCGCGTTGCCGGCCCGTAGTTTTTGTCTATTATGCATATATTCCCAAGCATAATTATTCACAGATATGACTGATATAAGTGTTCACGTACAGGTCGATTTAAAGTGTTTTAAAATACCTGTACCCATTTTTAACCAGTGGGCTTCAATATTTAAACCGTGGGCTTCAACTGTGTGGATGTGCTATACAAATCTATTAAAAAGTATATATCAATCTTATCGCCATATAAGGGATCAAATTAATTTTTAATGTGGTAAAAATCGTAGCAAAATCTTCAAGTCAAATGAGCAGTAATTTGGAATTTGCTGTATTTTGTATACTACATAATTGAGGGCTGAATGATTTAAGAATAGCCAAAGTTAATTACTTTTTTAAACCCATTAGCAACTTAGATTGTGCATTAGAGTCCTCATAAGTCCCCCTAACCATGTCAGTCTGTTTGTCCGCCAAAAGGTGGACTTGAGAGGGTATTATAACATGGATAAAAATTCTAAAATTTGTAGATATGTTGAAATTTTAGTGTAAGATTTTCACCCCCCTAATACGCATTATTAGCCAAATTCTTTGAAATGTGGTTAAATTAGGAGGTACCTTCTTTATATGGGCACTACTCCGAAACATCGACCTACATTGAAAACTTTCTTCTACCCCTTATAATCCAAGATGACAAATAGAGGCCAAATCAAAAATATAGCAGAACAATATAGCATGTCATAGCATTTCGCGTGATTTAAATAAGTAAAAATAGTTTTATCCACCTCATAATTGAGGGCAGAATGATAAGATGGGAATTAATTTTATTTGCCATTTAAATTGTAAGTTGGAGACCCCTTAAAGTCCATATTTTCATCATAGGATAATTCAATGATGATTAAACAAATATTCGGTCCCGTGCTACTTTCTTATATTTGTAATTTGTTCATGTTTCCACAATTTATTTCATATGGATGCACATCCCAAATCTACGTTCCCAACCAATATTCTCTTGGGGGTTAAAAATTCAATATAATACAAAATTTTCTTTTCTGACCACACATTAGATGTGAAAGTGGACTTGGGGATACTCCAATGTGGGGACTTTACTTAAATAAATTCCTATGTGGCAATTATCTGTATGATGGTTCCCTACCCCAGGGTGGCATAAATAAAATTTTTTAGCCAAATCAATTGATGAATGTGGTCAATACCAATATGGGCCCTACTCTGAAAATTTCAAATTTTATGCGAAGAGGTTATCTACCCCCTTAGAAACAAAAATGTCAAATAAGGGCCAAAAAATGAAAAAAGTGGCCGGCCAAGACCCCAAAAATAACTTAAATCATAGATGGTTATATAAATATGAAATCGGGTTGTTCCCTTATCCATGAGTTATGATCGATATAAAGACCTGCAAAAGTGATTTTAGGTATTTTGAATGTTTGGGAAGAATTTCTCGAAGGATATAAAACCTTTTCTTACTAAAAGTCCCATTCGCTCTACTATTTTGCACATTTTATTTCAATATTGGTATATTACTTATTATTCTCCCAAAGAATTTTGCATTTTGAGCTCTCATTGGACGGATCATTGTCACGCTTTGAAATGAGCCCCATTAAGCTTTTTCGGTCATTTTTGTTTGTTTAAACGTGTTCGCATCTTCCAGCTAACTCACGATGTAGGCCCTGGAGTTGAAAGGTAGATGTCAGTTAACATCCTATTTCGCACTTATTCAATTTTTTTAGTGAAAAATTATTCTTTATTTTGTTCACAAAAAAAATTGACAAAAAAAAGAATAACAAATTGAAAAAGTCTTCAACTTTTTCGCTGATTTTTTACAGCAAATGTTTTAAGATCCTTCCTTACAAAGTTTGTCAATGGAATGTACTATTACTTTAAAATTCGATTCCATTGAAAATGTTTTTTTGATTTTTGCAATGAGATCTCTTTTTCATGATTTTTCAGCGATTTAGAAAAAGTAATTATCTTTTAACTTTGGTGTGACCGCGTTAAATTATTTCGATATCATCTATTCCGTTTCGCCACCACATAATTCGCTACTACACTTCCATGTAACCCGCCATCAATTTCAGTTCTCAAGAAATCAAGTCAATTAAATAAATTGGTATAAATATTCGAATTCAAAAATAAAATATAAAAAAAACACTACAAATGTACATTAGAAAAAAGTAAGTCAAAATGGAAAAAAATCATGCACAATAAAACATTACTATTGTACATTTGAAAAGTCAAAATGAAAATGTTAATATATCACATTTTTACGCGATTTTTTTGGATATTATCCTTTTCGGAGAGTAGACAACTCCGAATTTGTGTGAATCGTTAAAATTAATCCAGCGGTTCTTAAGTTATAAGCGTAGTAACTAACACAACTTACATTTATATATATAGATTCCAATTTAGATGTCGTAAACATATCACTTTTAATTAAACAATCTTCATTGCCACCCAACCCCACTTCCAAAAAATAAAAGTATAACCCACGGTATAGATCAATAAAAAGTTGTCAACCCACTCAATAATTGCGAATGAATGTGAAATAGATTTGAAATCAATGTACGACAAATAATAATAAAAATAAATTGTTTTGATTTTTTTTTATTTAACATTTTTGTGTTTTTATTACGTAATCATTGTGTGTCTGTGTGTGGTGTGTAGATATATTTTTTAATGGTTTCATAAATAAACAAAATAAAAGTGACACTTAAAACTACGTCATGATTGTTAAAACTAGAGATGATCTATCTGTCTACGAAGTAGAAAAGTTAACAAAAACCATAACAAACGAGTTAGGTTAACCAAAGTTAAGTGGGAGATGTAGAAGAAAAAGAAGAAAAAAAAAACAGCTGGTGCTTAGTACGACCATTCGTACATTCCATTCAAGTCCTTTCACTCCATTAGGATAAACTCCTTTACATTTTTAAGAGATAATTTTCAAAATTTTTTCACTTAGTTGACAACACGAAAACGATTGGCCTCGGCATAATCACGTACATCGGAGAAGTTGCGTTCGGGTTTGATGCGCACATCGTTGGGATCCTGGACAAATTCCCCGTTCCACGATGTGGGCAAGATTGTGGGTTCGGTATTGTATTGGAAATATTTGGAATCATCCGAACGATTACGTTCCTGTTGAATGCGCACCTCATCACTTTTCTTGAAGGTGCCATCCCAGGCGGTGGGCAAGATAATTGGTTCGTTGCAATAGCCATAGAAATTTTGGGTATCCGTTACATTTTGATTGTGGCGACGAATTTTGGAGACATTGTTTGTGGTGCCAGGGCCATACACGAACTTGCCATTCCAACCCTCACACTTGATGGGTATGTAATCGTCTTTCTTTTTCAAAGGCATCTTTTTTCTTTGTTTATTTCAAATTCTACTTCAATTTTTTTTTTTTGAAATTTATTTAAATTTTTGTTTTTATTATTTTTTTTTCTCTTCACTACGAACCGATCACTTTGAACATCTAAGCTATACTGACAATTTTGAAACGTCGGAGCTTGGCATATAAAATAAAAATATAATTAGGCGTCTGTTTTTTCTGCTGCTTTCTTTCGTGCTTTTGTTTCCTTACTTAAAACCGGCGGAATAGTGGCTTAACCACTTTTTTTGCTGTAAACATCAAACAAACAAAATAAATTAATAATATATTAACGTTATAGCAAAATATATAACGATGACGTTATATGAGCGTTACTGCTGCTGCTGTTACTGCTCACCTCCGCAGCTTTGATTGTTTTGATTTCAGCATTGTGAGCTTTGATTTGTTTTTTTTTTCTGATGGTCTGTATTGTGTTCTTGGCGCAAATTGTCTGGTGCTGTTGGAACAATACCAGCTTGTACGAAGAGTGGCGTCTGGAGTCGTGTTACTTCTTACGTCATGAATATTCTTTCTTGAATATTTTAATATATTTTTTAATATTTTAAAAAAACTTTCAAAAGCTTAATTATTTGATAATTTAAGTCTTTTAAATGCAAGAATCTAGACTATGAATAGAATTAATTATTCGAAAATAGTTTCGTTTGGGTTTAAAGGCCATAAAAAGAACCCTTTGGAAGGAATTTGTTGCAGAAAATATGAAGTCGGTAGAGCGACACCGTTCGACTTGATTGTCTTGATTTGGTTTTATTGAACTTTATTAAACTTTTTATCAATCTCATGTCGAGTTCGAAGATGACACATGTCGGTCGGGAGTACTCGACATAGTCTAAACTGTTCTCCTTGTGGCAACACCATCATAACATTCAACAATTATACGTAAGACTTTAAGGTCTCTAATATGATTATAAGGTGTTCTCATATCAGACAAATACTTCTATTAAAAGTATCAGGGAAGTCATAGAAAGCCACAGGAAAAAACCGAACATATTACAAAGTAGTCCACCCAATTTAAAAATTTGTATAACCTCCAACATACTTAGTATGGAGGGTATATTAAGTTCGTCATTTCGTTTGTAAGCCATCGAAATAATAATTGTAGATTGATATACATATATTCCTGATCAGCGTAAAATTCTAAAACAATTTAGCCCTGTCCGACCGTCCGTCTGTTGTAATCACACTACAGTCAAAACTAATTAATATAGGAAGCTAAAATTTTGCATAGATCTGTCTTTTGTCTGCAGGCAGGTCAAGTTCGAAGATGGCTTATCGTTCCACGATATCTTATAGCCCCCATATTCGGTATTTTGATGATTTTAGCAACATTTTCAATGTAATTTTCTGAAATTCTACACAAGGAGTTCTTTGTGAGTACTTTATCCCCTGGAAGAGAATTATCTATATCGGTCCACGATATCGTATAGCCCCCATATAACGATATTCCCCCCATATTCGGTATTTTGATGATTTAAGCCAAAATTTTCAATAGAATTGCCTTTAAATTCACAAAAGGAGTTTCTTGTGAGTACATTACTCCCTGGAAGTGAATTGTCTATATGGGTCCACTATATCATAAATCCCCTACATAACGGTTTCTCTCGATATTCGGTATTTTGATGATTTTTTCGATGTTATTCATCGGAATTGTTTCAAATTTCGTATATAAAGTTCGAAACAGTTACTACAGCCTATGAGACAAATTACTTATGCAGGACCACGTCTTCGTATAGCACCCAAATAATGGTATTCATTTGAGCGGTATTTTCCGACGGAATTTTTCAAGTTTCTTCAAAATGGTGGAGGGTATAAAAAGTTCGGCATGCCGGCTGAACCTTGCTGCTTTTTTACTTGTTGAGTTATGTTTCTGCAAAACAAATTCAATTCGTCAAAGGGAAACTTTAGGATCTTTTCTTAATGAATATTATAAAAACCCAAAGTGATTTATATTTTTAAAGTCCTCAGAATTATCTAATAAATACTGCTGAAGAAGTTGGAAAATATCAACGAAACAATGAGAAATATATATTTAAATATTTATTTTTATTTATTCCATAACACTTTAAACATAAAATCAAGAGCAATTAGAGATGCTCTATTCCGTAGTTACAGATTTCTTTTGCTCAGAGATTATAATAAAATATATTTGAATGTTTTGTTGTGAGGTTTTTTGCTAGATTTAGACTCAATTTCGAAATATTTAAATTTAACGGTCAAAAATGGAAACGAAAAATTGTAACATAAACCAGTACAGAACAGAAAAAAAGTCGGGCGGTCCGTCTTTATAGTATCCTATAGCACTATGCATATCTTGTAGAGCTAAATGTAACAAATCAAAGTTTTTATTGGGAATTTATGTGGTGCTTATTGACTGCGTGTTATTGATTTTAAGTGCTATAAATTTGAAATAGGATAGAATCAACATATGGTGGCTATACTTTGTTCTTAATTTCCACTTGGGAAAGCGTTGAAGCACATATACCTGAATTTATTTTTGCGCCAAATTTGACATTGACATCGGCTGATATTACACATTTGATGCACAACTTACTTCAAATAAGACTAGAATGTAAAAAGGGGCTGTATCCAAAATAAGTTTTTGGGATGTATATGATATATATATATATATGCTAAACTAAACTATATACGCTAAACTACAGTATAAAATGAGCTGTCACTGGAATAATTTTAACAGCTGTCGGACGTATGCCTTAGAAATGACAGCAGTCTAAAGTTGGTTGCAGTTTTTTTCGTCTCACCCTGTATATGTGTATGTTGGCAAATACTACTGAATTTAGCGTATAGACAAATATGTCGAATTTAGTGAAAATTTGGTAAGATATAGCTATAGCTCTCATATATATATATAAATTCAGTATTGTCATTTCTAAGCCATTCGTCCGACAGCTGTTAAAATTATTCCAAAAATATACAAAATCATTTTGGTGAGAATATTACCGTAACAAAGTTATTGGTGATGAAATTCAAGCGTTATAGTGTGATTTCTTTATATTTTGCTGGAAAATCGCAAGTGGCTATCGTTAGAGCACTCCAGCATTCAAATGTGAATAAATCTGTTGTGTCTCGTACCATCGCTCGTTACAGTGATACTGGTAGTTTAGCCCCACGTCAAGGAAGTGGACGGAAGAAAACAAAAACATCAATTTTCACTAAATTCGACATTAAAAAAAAAAAGCTGCAACCAACTTTAGACTGCTGTCATTTCTAAGCCATTCTACCGACAACTGTTAAAATTATTCTAGTGACACCTCATTATATAGTTTATAAGCGTACAAAAGCATTTTATTGAGAATATTCCAGTAACAAAGTTATTCGAGATGGAATTCAAGCGTGATAGTGTGATTTCTTTATATTTTGCTGGAAAACCACAAGTGTCTTTTGCTCTCGTACCATCGCTCGTTATCGTGATACTGGTAGTGTAGCCCCACGTGAAGGAAGTGTACGGAACAAAACAGAAACATCAGCAGAAATGGTTCGAAATGTAAAGAAGCGACTTGATTGAAACTCGCGTCGCAGTGACCGTCAGTTGGACATACCGCAATATTCCATTCGACAAATATTGATAAATGAGTTCGGGGTAAGCCATTCAAATACCAAAAATGCAAGAACTTACACCGCAACAGAAATAAAATTACTTCGCTTGGCCGAAATTGGTGAACTGACGACTTTGGTTTTCACCAATGAGAAAACATTCGTTTCCAGCAGTTTGTAAACAAACAAAGAGGTCAGCTAAAAATGTGATCTTCGGTTGGCCACCAGAACTCAAGCGCCGGTCATGGTGATGGTTTGGGCCGCCATTACAGCCGATGGTCGCTCTCCGCTCGTATTAATGACGAATATTATCGCCGCAGACCTTGGACATTCCAACAGGACGCAGCATGATCGCACTCAGCACGCGCCACTCAAGAATGGTTGATCGCTTCATTTCCAGAGCACATTGGCCACCAAAATCGCCGAAAACCAATCCGTTGGACAATTGTGTCTGGAGTATTTTGGAAAACAAAGTTGACATTAAAAAATACCAAAGTGTCAATCACATCAAGCAAGCGCTTCGCCGGGAATGGACCAAAATACCGCAGCGCAACATTCGGGCAGCGTGTGACGTTTTCGTTGGCCGTTTGAAGGCCATAATTCATGCCACAGGTGACCAATTCGAACAAATCTAAACTTATTCTAAAATTTGATGCTATTTCCGACATTTTATGCTTTTATTCCGACATTTTATGCTTTAATTCAATAAAATTTAACAACAAATGTAAAATTCATGGCGTTTTTACTTTGTTGCAGTTTTTTATCTTGTTTTCTGTGTATTTAAAGAATACAACAACTGTTTTCTTTCTGAATTCATACATTCAGGATTGTTTTCAGCTTTGTGTTGGCCGATGTATAAATGTTCTTGTGATTATTTAATTATTTTCGAATATTTTTGAATTTTTTTAAAGACTTGCCAACTGGCGCTTAAAATTTTATTTTGATATATCTATAAATTGTTTGATAAACATTTTTGCAATGGTGTTTTCCAAAATGCAAAACAATCTTATGAAAATAATAAATTTTAATTCTAATCAAAATAGCCTCTATGTTTGAAAATTATAAACATTTATGCGAAATTATATTATCTCTTGTTGATAAGAACCCCATATCAGTTTGTCAAATGTGAAAAACTCCCCGCATTGGAAGCAAACAAATTAAACCAAATGTTTACAGTTGTAGTCCGTTGATGGTATGAAGAAGTACGGTGTCCGGTGACTAATATTGAGAAAAGAAAAATAATATTTATTTTATTAAACAACTTTTCCAAGTAAAAAAGTTTATAGCGGTAGAAAAGAAAATTACAAAAATTAACAAGTTACAAAAACAAAAAGTACTTAAAGTTGATGAGAGGCTCAATAAAATTTAATTATTAGATATAAAATTCAGTGCAATGCTACATTTAAAGAACAGTTAGTGGCAATTCAAATGAAAGTGCGAAACAAAGCAAAAAATGTTCCTAAAAATAATTTTTACATTTACGATAATATTGGTCGCCGCAAAAGCTCAACAAAATGTTAGTTGAATATTGTCCTCATCCGCCGAAGGTATTACTCAAATCTCAATTTATATTTCCAGACTGGTCTAATAAATTACTATAACACTCAAAATAGTTCATTTATACGTAACGATGAATATATCGAAGTTGTGAGACAACAAAATGATTTTCACATTTGGTATTATTCGCTACAAATTGAATCGTTTCGAGACGTCTATTTAAATCGCATAAATGCAATTGGCGTTCAGCAAAAATTACTTGTGGGGGAAATTTCGCGAGCCAATGAAATGTTAATGCCCCTTACAGTGTTGAGTGATTTTAGTCGAGAATGTGTTGAGAAATATAAAAACTTGATACCATCCGAGACAGCAGCCGAAAGTGAAGTGGAACGTTGCATGCTTACGGGTCGAGGGCAACTAAATTCGTTGATCAACTCTATGGTCTCCACCAATCAGACTTTAAGCACCTATTATGTCGGCACCTTTGAAAAAGGTGTTACCAATTGCCGTAGCAAATTCAATGCATCCAACCCCCTTAATTATGTCCAGTGTTTGGCTGATGTGGTGAGTTATGGGAAAAATAATTTGAAACTTTATACGAAATTAAACACACCCCATTTTTTTCTTTAAGGTGTCTGCTTCAAATGTCTATACCGTGGATAACCAAAGGACATTCTCCGCCCAATTGGAACTGGCTAAAGGCTCAGCTAATGTTTATGTAAAGCAAGCCCATGAATGCAGCTTTTCAGTTCAAAACAGTACCATTTCCAATATCCGGAGTGCCGCCAATCTTATTGATCTCTGCCTTAATGAGACGGTGGATGAAAATCCCGACTGTGAAGGATACTGTGAGGAAGTTCTCATTATTCCTGCATCGATGATTGATCCCAATGGTACAAAAATGGCGAATCCATTTTTTGGTCGCAACGAGACGGGAGAATGTTTAACTTTTGATATTTGGGATTTGTAAACGAATATTTCTTTTATGTTTCATTAATAAAAGCAGAATGCAGAATTTAATTTGTAATTTATTTCACAAAGTAAAACATCTTTTTAACAAATAGTGGGTTTATTACGTTTATTTTAGCATATAAATGTCTTGTGTAAGAAGCTAAATCTCTTTTGGAGTTTTGATCTACAAACCGAGTATCACAGAATCTATAGAATATATATTGATGAAAAAACTGCAACCAACTTCAGACTGCCACTTGTCGGGCAGCTGTTATAATTATTTCAGGGACAGCTCATTATAATGTTTACAAGCGTACAAAAGCATTTTGTTGAGAATTTTCCAGAAAAAAAAAAGTTATTCGTAATGGCTGGAAAACTACAAGTGGCTATCGTTAGAACACTCCAGCATTTAAATGTGAATAAATCTTTCGTGTCTCGTACCATCGCTCGTTACCGTCATACTAGTAGCGTAGCCCGCCGTCAAAAAATGGACGGAAGAAAACATTTGAAAAATTTGATCGAAACCCACATCGCAGTGACCAAAAATGGCTTGTGAGTTGAACATATCGCAATATTCCATTCGGCAAATATTGAAAAATGAGCTCAGGGTAAAGCCATTGAAATTCCAAAAAGTGCAAGAACTTACACCGCAACAGAAAGAAAATAGACTCAAAAGAGCTAAAGAGTTGCTTCGCTTGGCCGAAAGTGGTGAACTCCCGAACTTGGTTTTCTCCGATGAGAAAATATTCGTTGTCCAGCAGTTTGTAAACAAACAAAATTATCGTGTTTACTTGCCAAAGAGGTCAGCTGAAAATTTTAGCCTTCGGTTGGCCACCGGAACTCAAGCGCCGGCTATGGTGATGGTGTGGGCCGACATACCAGCCGATTGTCACTGTCCGCTCGAATAAACGCCGAAATATTCTAGAGGGTGTATTAAAGCCTTGGGCACAAACATTTTGGTCGCTGACTTTGGACATTCCAGCAGGACTCAGCACAATCGCACTCAACATGCGCCATACAAGAATGTTTACAAAACTAGGTTCTTCGCTTTATTTACAAGGCACAATGACCTTCAAAATCTCAGAATACTAATCCGTTGGACTTTTGTGTGTGGAGTATTTTTAAAAGCAAGGTTGGCACTAAAAAATACCAAAGTGTCGATTACCTCAAACAAGCACTTCGCCGGGAATGGGCCAAAATACCGCAGCGCAACATTCGGGCAGCGGGTGACGGTTTCATTGGGCGTTTGAAGGCCATATCTCGTGCCAAAGGTGACCGATTCGAACAAATCTTAACTTATTCCAAAAGTTGATGCTATTTTGCGACATTTTTTGCTTTCATTCAATAAAATTTAAAACAAAAAATGTAAAAATTGTGGCGTTTGACTTTGTTGTTGTTGAACACTCCCCTACATTACACACCTAGAACTAGTTACTAGCACCAACGACCACTTCTAACTGATAATTGCCTGTAAACTACGGCATTAAAGCTTGTTAAATTCCACACCGCCTGCCAGCAACACACCAACAACAGCAGCAGCTCTTATTATCCACCTACATATAAATTTGAAAACTTTGCAAAAAAAAATTCAAAATAAAATCAGATTTTATTGTCGAGATGAAATTTCCTTTTATGCCCAAGATCGGTTGTGTTGTTTTGTCTCAATGTCTAGGCGTATTGCAACACCAGCGATTTGTATTTCAAACGACAAATATGAATTTAAAACATTTGTGTGTTTTTGGGGGGAATTTGTCAATTTTAACACAAACCAACAGACGGGCCATCAACACTCAATAATTGTGGTAGAAAACAGACGACGGTTTTTGGAGAAAAAAAGGAAATTCCCTAAATGGTCAAATGTTTAAACGGTATTAAATTGTTAGTTAAATTCGGTTAAACTCGGACAAACTAACGCCTTCAGACGTGCTAATTAATTGGTTGCATCTATATTTATTTGGTGCATAATATCAACATCTACGTCCAAATATTTAACACAAAATAAAAATATATAATGTATAACAATGTTAAATTGAAAATATTTGCCCAATATTTACGTACTTCGTCGTGCAGTTAGCTGTTGTTGTTCATTTTACAGCTAAATATAATCAAATAGTTATTCAAAATGCTAGAATTCTTCCCTGTTCTTAACTCTCGTCTCTGGCGTGTCGATTGGCTTCAATTGTGTGATCAGGATTTTTTTTTCTGTTTTTGGTCCATTTCAACCCCTAAATATTATGCGATCATCTCCAAAAGCAATAGGCTTCTATTCTGGCCCCATCCCCACCTCCATTTTCAATTTCGTGAAGATCGGGTCATAATTACGACCTGTAGAGTGATTACAAATTAACATGGACAGACGGACATATATAGCTAGATCGACTCATCTCGGCGAGATAGGAACATCCATATATACTTTCCTATGTGGGAAACCAATATTTCGAGGTGTTACATAATTTTTGGTCCAATCAAACTTATAATACCCCCAACACATAGTGTTGTAGGGTATAAAAACAAATCATTAATCCCGTACAAGGCTAAGGGACCAGAAACTTAAAAAACTTAAACAGAAATTGCCCGACTGCAAAACATGCAATGTATTTCTAGCGAACGGAACTTGGTCGAAAATATTGATTTCACCCATAAAAATACGGAATTGTAGTTCATTCTGTTAAAAGATAGGGTCATAATCTTCAAAATATCCATATATAGGAAAAATAGGTCCTTAAGATCCTCTAAAATAGGTAGTTTCTCCAACATTAAGCTTATGTCAAAATGTGGATTAATATTAACAATTTTTCATAATAATTCAGCTGGAGATTGTGGAAATATTTAATATCGGGAGGAATCGCAATATAGGGCCTATACCAAATAGGGGACCTATTTTGAAAATGTTTTGCACTTTGTTTCAAAATACGTTTAAAAGGCAGCAGTCGGAAATGCTCGCTCGAATTCAAGTAGAGTGAAACTTGCTCGAATTCGAGCGGGAGTATTGTTGCGAGTAGTAAACAAAAGAGTGGATTATGCTCTATTTTCATCATTTATTATCGCTCGAATGCATCGCACACCTGCAAACGAAACAAAAACAAATACGCTGAAGAGAATTGCCGCCAATCTGTACCAACAAAACATATGATGTTGCTCATATATATACGGTCGAAACCGAGCTAGCTATTATAATGTGCTCGCTCGAATTCGAGCGGGAGTATTGTTGCGAGTAGTAAACAATAGAATGGATTATGCTCTATTTTCATCATTCATCATAGCTCCAATGCTCTCCACTCTCACCTGCAAACGAAACAAAAACAAATACGCTGAAGAGAATTGCAACCAATCTGTACCAACAAAACATATGCTGGTGTTGTTGTTGTTGTTGCTCATAAATATACGATCGAAACCGAGCTAGCTTTTATATTGTGCTTGTTTGTATTTGGTGTTTTCTCTTCATAACTTTTGTACCAAATCCTCCACCTTCCAGTATAAAGCAATATCAAAAGCGAATTGCTACAGCACACATACAAATCAGCGAAAAATTAAAAATAAAACTATTTGAATAAATGCTCTTCCACAAGAAATAGAGAGTAAACTTATTGTAAAACTCATGGTCTTCGAGTGCTCCCGCTAGAGAGTATTTTTCACTGGCAAGTTAAATCGAGCAAATCAAAAAATCCAGAGCTGACGTTATCTAAAGTTCTGAACGAATTGAAGTAGGTTGATAAAATGTTACTCAAGTTTGTGTTTCGTCTGCAGGACTTTTGGGGTATATAAGTTCACGTTTGGGTTTAGGATTCATATAACTATATCTTCCTATGTTCGGCATTTTGATGATTTTTGTGACATTATTCAACGAAATTGTTTCAAATATTGTATTTGAAGTTCCTAATGGGAATTACAATTAATGACAGAAAATTGTCTATGCAGGTCAGGGTTTTCGTATAGCCCCCATATAACTGTACCTCCCTATATTCGGTATTTTTCTGATTTCAACGACATTATTCACCGGAATCGTTTCAAATATCGTATTTGAAATTCTTAATGATGATAATGATGAATAATGATGATTCTAGCAACATTATTCTCGGGAATTGTTTCAAATTCCGTATTTGCACTTCGTAATGGGCACTACAGCCTGTGACGGAAAATTACCTATGCAGGTCCACATCTTCGTGTAGCCCCCAAAATAACAGTAACTCCCTATATTCGGTATTTTGTTGATGTCAGCGACATTATCCACTGGAATTGTTTCAATTATCGTTTTTGAAGTTCCTAATAGTTGCTACAGCCTTTAACAGAAAATTGTCTATGCAGGTCCAGGTCTTGGTATAGCCCCCGAATATCGGTGCCTCCCTATATTTGGTATTTTGATGATTTTAACTACATTTTCTACGGAAGTGTTTTAAATTTCGTATTTGCACTTCGTAATGGGTACTACAGTCTATGAAAAAAGTTGCCTTTCTATATTCGGTATTTTTAAGATTTTAATAGAATTTTTCACAAATTTGTTTTTTTTTTTTTGAAAATTTCCAAATTCATCCCATATGGTGGAATAGATAAACGAACATCTATAAATCGATTTCAAATTTTATGAATATATAGAACATAAATATTTTGTGGCTCTAAGACGAATATTTCTAAGTGTCACAAACCGAGTGGCAAATTTAATATACCGCCATCTTCTAAACATATTTTTTATAAAATTATATATTTTGATTTAAAAAAATAACACCGATTATTTTCGTCTACTTGCTAATTACAATCTAAGACAAACATCTAATAATAAAAATAGGAAAATGTGTAGGATAACATAATCTAGTTTCCATAATTATTTAATACTCATGGGCTTAATAATATGTAGTTTAAATAACTACATTTTCCATTTATGGGAAATGTCGTCAAAGTTGCATTTTTGTCATTTGAAATGTAATTAGTTAATTAGGAAGATAATAAGACTAGACTAAAATATAGAAATTGTGTTTATTTATCAATACAAATTTAGAAAAGTATATCAGTTGTAAATATTACATGCTTGCAATTAATAGAATAATTTGGCAGAACCTGTTTTTGATTTAGCCGCTACAAATATAATTGTTTAATTAAATGGAGTTTTTTTTAATAAAAAATGATTTCAATGCACTGTGACTGCATCGTGACAAGGAATTTTCTAAATATCACATTTGACAAAAAAATGTTTATTTAAAATATCCATTTGTACAAAATACAAATTTGTTAGATTTCAAAATAAACAATCGTTCAGACCATAAATGTAGCAACGCAAAATATGAATGCAGAGCAAAAACTATTTGTTCAAAGACAATGGCGTGGGATAACATTATGGTCGTCTAATCAGACTGACGGTCTTTCGAAAAATGCGTCATTTTTTCGAAACAAACAATCGAACACCTTGCCGCATTTGAGCTTGGATGATTCACTTCAAAAACGTGTCTGGCATTAGCCAAAGCACCGTTGACGATCATCAACAAAAGCTATGAATTTGTTTGATTGCTTATTTATTGAGTGTCATAAAAAGTCAATAACACTTGTTTTGAATTTGGTATTTATTTGCAGTTAGTTGTTGCTACTTGTATTGTTGACATTTTTATGAACATGAAACAATTTTACAATATTTTTAGTAATAGTTGAACAACTATGGTATTGAGCGTTCTTCCTACAAGCGGAACAAGAATATGTTGTACATGTATGTTTTCAAATATTTATGATATATTACATGCGTGCATTTTTTGAGGGATGCTCATGATTGTTGTAATTCAAAAAAAAAAAAAAAAATGATAACAATTTTTATGACAAAAAAATAGTTTCATATGATGTTCTACAATGTTTTTTTTTCATCATAAAACATAAAAATATCATAAAAATATCAAAAAAAAAAAAAAAAACCAAATAAGCTTATATACATATGACTTTGTTGACTTAACAAGCAAATCTCAAAAATTAAAAACAAATTTATTTTATATCCATTGCCAACTAATATGCACATGCTGTCCTGTTCTGTAGCATTAAACGTAGGTTGTCATGGGTTTGAGTTTGATAAATAATTATAATTTTGGGGGAAATAGTAGATAAACATGAAATAATTTTTTGATAGTGGCAGTGTTTTTATACCCTACAATACTATGTGTTGGGGGTTTTATAAGTTTGATTGGGCCAAAAATTTTGTAACACTTCGAAATATTGGTTTCTCAAATAGGAAAGTATGTATGGATCTTCCTATCTCGCCGAGCTGAGTCGATCTAGCTATGCATATCCGTCCGTCCATGTTAATTTGAAATCACGCTACAGGTCGCAATTATGGTCCGATCCTCACGAAATTGAAAATGGAGATTGGTTTATGGTCAGAATAGAAGCATATTGATTTGGAGATAATATTTAGGGGTTGAAATGGATCAAAAACTGAAAAATTTCCTAATTTTGCAGTTGCTCGCAATTATAGACCAATCGAAGCGGAAGTAAGCATGGGGCTAGAGCTTAGTTGTAGACAGGAGCCTTCTAATTTTGATGGTCATCGGATAATATTTAGTGGGAGAAATAGACCATAACAGTTGTGTTATATAAAAGTCAAATTTTCATTAAACCGTGAATATTTTTAATCACTGCGAAATCACAAATAAACGAAAAGGTCAATTCTGACCGTTACGTAGATGCCGATAGTAAATATATATACAATTCAGAATGCCCTCTTGGCTAAAAGAATAAAAAAAATCGCATAAAAAGATGCCAATAATGATGTTAATATAGACTTTTTGATATTTTTTCATATTTTTTACCGCATGCGATTTTTCAATGTGACTCAACACAGGTTGGGGTTATTATGTACAAATTTCAATTATCGTCCAATCCTCACGAAAAATTTCACAAGGCTCAGAAGGGCTAGGCCTATTGTTTTTAAAGATGTCGGCAATATATTTAGGGGTTGAAATGGGCCAACAACTAATAATGTTCCTGATTTTGAAGCCGTTATAAGGGTCACAAATATAAACCAAACCACACGAAATATCACATTAATTTGGAGTTTAGGACAGCGGGTAGAATGACCCACTACTTTTGTGTAAAAAAACACCAACAATTCCATTCTACAAAACGCTGAAAATAACTTACAGGCGGAGTCCAAAATACACAAATGACGAACTTCTAGCTTTTTAATGCTGATTTCGTTGACGAATATAGCCAAATATCGTAAACAAGCAAATCATATAGATGAGATGATCGCAAAATATTTAGGGGTTCAAATGAAACAAAAAGAGAAAAATTTTCCTGATCACAAAATTAAGACAAATCGACACAGAATTTTGAATGGTAAGCGAATTAAGGATAGGGAAGAAGTCTAGCATTTTGGATGAGCATTGGATTATATTTAGCTGTAAAATGGACCACAACAGCTAACAGCACGACGCAGTTTGTAAATATTGGCAAATGTCCCTAGCCAAAAAGCTAAGTGTAATATGTGGGCTGTGCTCTATGACATAATTTCAAAGACGAAATCTTCCAAAATGGACCTTCTCATATGTTGTAGGGTATCACATGATCGGCCTCTTGTTGTTTGCCATTTGGGGCATTCTGAATGTTAACATGATATAATCACTACAAGGTAGTTTGATTACATATAAAAAAAAAAAACTCCGAAACTAGAATGGAATGGAGTTTTTAAAGAATTTAAAATTATTTTGTACTGTGTTGAACTCAACACTTAAAAAGTGTGTATATATTTTGAAATTACAACCTTGATCCTTTAAAAAGAATATTTTATCATTATTGTGTGTCGGTCCGCGTGTTCGTATGTTAAATTGCAATCAATGCATATGTTATATTTTCTGTAATATTTTGTGATATTATAGCTATCATTTCATACGACCAAAACGCGCCTCATCAAAATAACGGGTTTAGAACCCAGGTCTCCAGGACCAATTCCGTTTCAGAACATTTTGAGTCGATGTCCGTCCGTCTGTCTGTTTGTCTGTCTGACTTGTACGCACGATAACTCTCACAGGGAGTATGCGATTTGGTCCAAAGTACAAAATTTATTATTAAACTTTAAAAATTGTTTTGTCCTTTTTTACTGTTAGCCTAATACCATTGCAAAGGCGTTGGCGGGTCAATGCTTCTTAATAAAGTCATATCCCTATCTGTAACGATTTAAATTTAATTTGATACAATTTACTTTTACACCAAATTCCGTCACACCTTCCACATTTCATTGATATTGGAGTTTGGTGCATTAAATAAATCGGCCGAAAAAATACAAGGAAGCTATATCCAAATATGTACCGACTTCAATATAATTTGAAAAAGTTATTTTCTGATCAAATCCCGTCGCACATTCCAAATTTCATTGGAATTGAACATACACATCGTATTTGGTGTAACAATAATTGAAATTGGTCGAAAATAATATATGGGAGACATAACCAAATCTTAACCGATTTCAACATAATTTGGCCAATTTATTTTCCCGTCACATAGCTTGTTTGGTGCATCTAATATAAAATCAAAATTTTAACTCCTATTCTGATGCTATATCTCCAGTTCCAAGTGGAATTTCAAAAATTTACATAGCATATGTTACTTTCAGGCAATGTTGTAGTATACATGCAAATTTTCAGAAAAATCTATGCAGCGGTTTTATATCATCAACACAAGATATGTTATAAAGATGGTAGATATCGGACCATTTCTTCTGGTACCTCCCCCAAAAAGGGTAAACAACAATTATAAAATCCGAAATTAGCATCCGGTTATCTTCGCATTTCACACAACTCATTATTTTTATTGACACAAGATCTGCCATGAAGATGGGATATATCGGTCCACTACTTCTGGTACCTCTCAAACAAAGGGTCAACATTTTGAATTCTCATAAAACGCGAAATAAATATCCGTTTCCATTCAGACATTGTACATCTCAATATTTCCATCAACACAAGACCTGTTATAAAAATGGTAGAGATCGGGACATTCCTTCCGGTACCTCCCCCACACAGGGTTCAAGATTTTGAAAAACAAAACGCTCTTCAAATTTTACACGCACAAGAATTTTTGGTAACACAAGATCAGTGGTGAAGATGATATATATCTACGACCCCCTTCTGGTACCTCACCCACAAAGGGTCACAATTTTCAATACTTTTAACTCTCATAACTTGCGAAGCAAGTTAAGTCTTTACAACTTGCTATAAATCAATATTTCTCTTAAACAGAAACCTGAGATGATCAGCACGCGCCTCCCAAGAATGGTTACAAAATGAGGTTCCTCGCTTCATTTCCAGCCCACCAAAATCTCCGGATACTAATATATAGGACTATTGTGCCTGGAGTATTTCGGAAGGCAAGGTTGGCACTAAAAAATACCAAAGTGTCGATCACCTCAAGCAAGCGCTGCGCCGGCCAAAATACCACAGAGCAACATTCAGGCAACGTGTGACAGTTTCACTGGCCGTTTGAAGGCCATAATTCGTGCCAAATGTGACCAATTCAAACAAATCTAAACTTATTCTAAAAGTTGATGCTATTTCCGACATTTTTTGCTTTCATTTTAAAAAAGAAAAATGTAAAAATTATGGCAATTGACTGTGTTTCAGGTTTTTATCTCACCCTTATATTCAGAGGCTTTTTTGGATATTGATATATCAATATATAGGTTGTAAGTAACCTACTTATCACTTAGCTATTTTCATACGTAGATAATCTAATTGATAAAAACTGTATAAGATAAAAAAACAATTTATTATTGCATGTTATCAAGTGTGTTTCGTAAATTTGATCATTGAATTTCAATGTAAATTTTACTGACTTTTAAAAATTGGGAAAATAAATTAAGAATTGTATTTTGTGAGTCACTGGGTGGGTTCCTTCTTATTGCAAGACTTTTCATCATGTTTAAGCAATGGACCTCTTTCTCATGTAATTTTCAATTTAATACATTTGTAAGAAAAATCCCCTATTTTCCTTAGCAAAATTCCCAAACAGTTCATGGGAACCCCCTGTACGAAGTCATTTTCTTTATTCCATAGAAACATGTTTGTGTGATAAAACTAAAAAAATGTATTTTTTTAAGTTCTGCACACTAAAAGGAAATAAGCTGCGGTGACCTATCAAAGTGTTCGTTGGCCTAACCACAATTCATTGTTTCCATACGACTTCGAAGAAAGTAGAGCTTATTCGGTTCGTCTTGTTTGGACAGTTGGTGGCTAAACCATTCTTAAATATAAATTGCAAGAATTTACGCAAAAATAATTTAGTATATTGCAAACATTTGTTGAAAGCAGAATAAACAGGCAAATACGAGGATACAATGAATTTAAAAACACTTTTTGTATTTTGGGCCTGCACACTTGTGAACATTGAAGCTCTGGTACATTGTTTGAAATTAAAGTGATTAAAATTAATCAAATAAATATTAAAATACAACTCTTTCCCACTACCCCTCCCCCCCTTCTCATTTCAGAACAACTCCACAAATTTCATGAGAAATTATTTAAATTACAATGTCTCGGTTTTGCGCACAGAAAATTATCTCGATTTAAATCGCCGCCAATATGCCGATCACATCTTGGCTTTTGAAAAAGAAATAGATGTTTTTAGGAAACAATTTTCGGAGCGGCTTAGTTCTATTCAGTTGGTATTGGATATGTTGGTGACGGATATTATCAAAACGAACGAACACTTGAATCCGCTGGAGGTTTTAAGTGATATCAGTAAAGATTGTGTGGCCAAATATCGTTCGAAAGTACCAACAGTGGCGGCAACCAAAACCGCGGTGCAAGCATGTATAACAGCCGCCCAGAATCAATTGAATAATATAGTGAGCGCAGCAACGACAACAAAAACAAATCTATATAATTATTATCAAAATAATATGGAGAAAGATTTTAAGGGATGTACAACGAAACATCCGGCACAGGATAACAGTTATACGGAATGTATTGCCAAAGTGGTGAGTATTTAAAACGAAAAACATTTCATTTTGTAGGTTAAGTTAAGCTATATACGCTAATAAATATAAAACAGGTGGTGACTTCAAAATTTATAAAAATATTAACAATCCCGTCGTTCTCTTCTCTATCCCATATTATAAAATAGAAGCTTTTTCGGTAAAAAAAATGTAGCTGATAATTACAGTCTACCTTTACATGACAGATATTCCAAATCTCAAGTAAGGCATGATCGACTTCAAACGTCCTGAGACGGATTGTTGAGTTTAGAGACATTATTGGCTGACGGCCAAATTCATTTGGTGACGATGGTGGTATATCCTGCTGAACGTTTTTTAATTATACCCGCAGACATTCGGCTAGAGAGAGCTAGAATTTAAACCCTAGTCTCTTTGGACCAAATCCGTTTCAGGACATTTGGAGTCGATCTAGCGATGTCCCTCCGCCCGGCCGAAGAGAGTATCCGATTTGGCCCAAACTTGGTATATCGTAATATTATTATCAAACTTAGGCCGAGTTCG
This sequence comes from Musca domestica, assembly GCF_030504385.1. Classification (NCBI taxonomy): domain Eukaryota; kingdom Metazoa; phylum Arthropoda; class Insecta; order Diptera; family Muscidae; genus Musca; species Musca domestica. Next base: position 29,181,396 of record NW_026712114.1, on the reverse strand, counting down.
GAAATGGGCAATATCGGTATACCTTCTGGTACCTCCTCACAAAGCGTCTCGATTTTCAATACTTTTATCTGACATAACATGCGAAACAAGTCAGCGATTCTTTGCAACTTGCGATATCTAAATTTTTCTACCAACCAAAAATCTGAGATGAATATGGAATCTATGATTTCTCATGAAATTGGATATAAGTGTTCGATTCCCTTGCAATTTTGCCCATACCAAAATTTGTATCTGTATTGGATGAAGTTTGAAAATTGAATACTTCGGTCGACTATATCTGCTACCTCACGCACATTTGTATTCAAAATACCTAAATTTGGCGAAACTAAATGGAAAATTTGACTTAAACTGAAAAGAAACTTGAAGTCGGTATTTATCCTTGTATAAGGTCTATACCAAAAAGTGGATCTACATGACTTCAAACTGTTCTTATATTGTTTACAAGCGTACAAAAAACATTTTGGTGAGAATTTTCCAGAAAAAAAGTTATTCGTGATAGCCACTAGTGGCTATCGTTAGAGCACTCCAGCATTTAAATGTGAATAAATTTTTTGTGTCTCGTATCATCGCTCGCTACCGTGATACTGGTAGCGTAGCCCGACGTCAAGGAAGTGGACGGAAGAAAACAGCAACATCATCAGAAATGGTTCGAAAAGTAAAGAAGCGATTTCATCGAAACCCGCGTCGCAGTCGCTAAAAATGACTCGTGAGCTGAACATGTCGAAATATTTAATTCGGCATATATTGAAAAATGAGCTCGGGGTAAAGCCATTGAAATTCCAAAGAAAACAAGAACTTACACCTCAACAGAAAAAATAGATTCAAAACAGCTAAAGAGTTGCTTCGCTTGGCCGAAAGTGGTGAACTGCCGAATTTGGTTTTCTCCGATGAGAAAACATTCGTTGTCTAGCACTTTGTAAATACCCAAAATTATCGTGTTTACTTGCCAAAGAGGTCAGCTGTAAATGTGCACCTTCGGTTGACCACCGGAACTCAAGCGCCGTCCATGGTGATGATGTGGGCCGCCATAACAGCTGGCCGTTTTAAAGACCAATTCGAACAAATCTAAACTTATTCTAAAAATTGATGCTATTGCCGACATTTTTTGCTTTCATTCAATGAAATTTACAAAAAAAAAAGGAAAATGTAACAATTATGGCGTTTGACTTTGTTGCAGTTTTTTTATCTCACCCTGTATGTAGTTCAATTTTTATATTTTTATTTTAAATTAAGCTTTAAAGAAAATTGTAAAACTCTGTACTAATTATTTCAAACTGCTGTTATTTTCAGATTTCCGCTGTGACCGCCTACACCCGAGTGATGTTGAAACAATTCCACAATCAAATGGACACAGCTCACTGCTCAGCGAATTCGAATATTAAAACTGCATTGGATTGCAGTTACACGGTTCAAAATCGCACCATAACCATGAATGCTGAGGCAAATCTAATGATCAACCGGTGTATTCATGGCCTGGACGATTGTGAGCGTTGCAGTCAGGGACGATTCTGTGAGAATGTTTACTATCTACCCCAGTATCAAGTGGACTATCATAATTCGACAATGTTGAATCCATTCTATGGCCGTAATTCGACGACACATTGTTTGTTGATTGATGTTTATTAAGGTGGTCAATTTTTTTATAAGATTGAGCTTAAGAATTTAAAATGAAGTGTAGTTTTAAAATAAAAATTTTTAATTATTTTTTTTTTAATATAAAAAATTGTATGGATCAAAGATTTATTTGTTTGCTATTGGGTACAAGGAATATAAAAACAATAAAAGATGTTAAACGGCTGCCTTACACAATGGAAATCTTAAGAAAATAATGAATTAAGTCATAGTATTTAGCAACATAAACATTTAAAAGTTTTTTGAATAGAACAACATCGGTTAAGTTTTTAATAAATAAGTCAAACTTCCAATTACAAATAAATATGTTTAAATACAATACTTGATGTTTACTTTGTTATAAAATAGACATACAATTTTTGCGAGCACCTATTCTGTGTAAAATTCTCAGAACAAATGAGAAATTACTGTGGATCCAGCACTTAACTGGGTGTATGAGATAAAAATTATGATATCGTTTAGTTTAATTTCTAAATGAACTATAAATTTAATCAGAAATGTGAACGGATTACTAACAGTTTTATATGGAAGCTATAAACTAGTAAATATAAATATTTAAAAAGTTTATAGTTCGTATTACCACCTGGTGAGGTATTGAGATGCAGTTATTTTTCACAGAAATTGTAACAGCCAGACCGATAGAAAACTTTAAATATAAATATTATAAGAAACGGTGCATAATATAAGTTGACGATGAACTACTTCTCTTGAACCTATGAAGTATAGAGAAAAAAAAACAAGTAAAAAAGTATCGGTCGGTTTTGCCGAAAGATATATACCTTCAGCCCTCTTGACCTTTTATGGAGTGGGTTCTGAAAGAACATTGTCCATTTTGTGAAGTAAGTTGGAAGCTTGCTTCGCTTTCTTTGGGCGTTATGTTTTTCAAAAACTTGAACCCTATGTGGAGGAAGTAGTAAAGAAATGGTCGGATCTCTACCATATTTATCAGAGATTTTTGGTGATGGAAATATTAAGACGCACCATGTCTGGAAGGGAATCGGATGTCGATTTCGTTTTTTATAAACTTCATGGATATTCACAATTTTGAGCATTTGTGGGGGAGGTTCCAGAAGAAGTGGACTGATATATTCCATCTTAACACCAGACCTTGAGTTTATATAAATATTGGGATGTCTGAAATTTGAAGACAATGGGATTCTTATATCACATTTTATGAAAGTTGTAATTATTCAAAATTTTGATCATTTGTGGGGGAGGTACTTGATGGAGAGGACCGATATTATCCATTTTCACTCCTGACGTAGCACTGACGCAAATATTAGGATTTGCAAAGTTGGAGCAAAAACGGATTATCCTTTCTCTTTCTGTGCAAAAAATATATTTTTTTTTGCAAATTTCGACCTTTTGTGGGGGAGGTACCAGAAGGAGTGTACCGATATTGCCCACCTCCGAACTCGATCTAAGTTTGACAAATATATTACGATGTACACAGTTTGGACCAAATCGGATACTCCCTTCGAGAGTTATCATGCGCACCAGCCAGACAGACAGACATCGCTAGATCGACTCCAAATGTTCTGTAACGGATTTGGTCTAAAGAGACCTAGGGTCTAAAACCGTTATTTCCACTATGCACGTTTTGTCCGTATCAAATTATGTATACCCTCTGTAGCCATATGGCTGAGGGTATAATAAAAACATAAATTGTATCTAAATCGGACGTCCTTAAAATTAGGAATAGAAATTCCAAAAAGTGAACTGCCGAATTTGGTTTTCTCCGACGAGAAAACATGCGTTGTCTAGCGGTTTTTAAACAAACAAAATTATCGTGTTTACGTGCCAAAGAGTTTAGCTGAAAAATGATGGTGTTTGACTTTGTTGCATTTTTTTTATCTCACCCGGTATAGTGACGCTTGACGCCGTTGGGCGTCACTGTTATACTGGCCTGACTGTAAAAAAGCCCTATGTATATAAATTAACACATTTTTTAGATGCTCTCATAAAATAAACAGTTTATTACACTGTAGGAAAATTTCCATTTTTCAATATTAAACATGTTTAAAGTATTTGAATGTAGCTTAAACCGCTTTTGCAGCACCATACCAAATGTCCAAGGTTAAGCACTTTTCGGTATTGTTACGGCCATGGAACGGATTAACCATTGTAAGATTTTTATAATCAATCAAATAGGATGGCAGACGAAGGACATTTTCACAATAGTATCCTTTGTTATCACATCCAGAACCCTCTTTCTCAGCCTCATGTAGGCACTGGTCGATGAAAGTGGTGGCACGCTGTAAATTTGTAATGGTACTATTTTGGACGGCAAAACACCATTCATGGGTTTGTTTTGCGTAGACATTCGATGTACCCTTGGCTGTTTCCAATTGTATAGAGAAGGTCCTTTGGTTGGCCGCAGTATAGGAATTTGAGGCGGATACCTGAAAGGGCAAATTTTTTAGCATTAGCTTTTCCAAAGAACATTAATTTTTCAAAAGATTCCTAAACTCACAACATCAGCCAGACAATGGGTATAGTTTACAGGATAGGTAGTATTGTATTGCGTATGACAATTGGAAAGGCCTTTTTCGAAAGTTCCCACATAGTAGTTATTCAAGGTGCGATTTGTCCCAATCACCGGATTGGTTATGTAATACAATTGCGATCTGCCCCATGCAAGGTTACGTTCCATTTCACTATATGCTGCAGCTTCCGATGGTATCAAATGCTTGTATTTCTCCACACACTCTCGACTCAAATCGCTCAGCACTGTCAAGGGAAATAGATTTTCATTGACACGCGTTACTTCATTTACAAGAGCTTTCTGTTGGTTGACAATGGAATTAATGCGATCCAAGTAGGCTTCTTGGAACGACCGGATCTGCTGATCATAACTTAAAATATGGAAATTATTTTGACGTCTTACGGCTTCAATGTATTCATCGTTGCGTATGAGCGAACTATATTGACTGTTGTAATAATTTTCTAAATTCGTCTGGGAATAAAAATTAGGAATTCAAAATAATCTTGAATCATTGATGGTTTTAAAAAGTCCTACTTACATTTTGCTGAGCCCTCACAATGACCAGTAGGGCAAAAAATGCGAAAATCTTTACAAAGACCATTTTGTTGCCACTGGTATCACCTAAGCAACTGTTGGTTTCAAGAAAAATTGCCCTAGTTTTTATATCTAAAATTGAAATCGTATTACACACTGGTCTCTGAAGGTTTACAATGTTATTTTGTAAATATCTATAAAGATTGAAGGGATTGAATCCACAAAATAAAATTTAATTTGAAAAAAGTAACGTACAAATATAATTATTTTTTATTAACTATACCCTATTCTACTTTATAACGTTTGCCATTGGTAAGTTTATTTTGTTTAACGTTGGAAATGTAAATAAACTGCTAATTGTGGACACAAAAGTTGGAAAATAGTCTTGAGTTCATTGGTTTAGTTTTCTGTTTCAAACTTATTCCCTTCACCGTGTGAAAATATAAATTATTGTTCAAAGCCGCCATTAAACACCCTAGAAATTGAGACTTAAATCATAAGCAAAACCTGTAAAAGAATAATTATAATCCATCCTGTTAAAAAATGTAATTAAAAAGAAGTAAATAATATGTGGATGTCCTCCACCTTTAGGTGGAATATAGCGAAACGTGGACATATATGTATAGACAATGATGTGATGTATTCGTTGTCCAGCAGTTTGTAAACAAACAAAATGATCGTGTGTACTTGCCAAAGAGGTCAGCTTAAAATGTGCACCTTCGGTTGGCCACCAGAACTCAAGCGCCGGCCATGGTGATGGTGTGGGCCGCCAGAACAGCCGATGGTCGCTTTCCGCTCGCAAAAAAATATTATAATCCATCCTGTTAAAAAATGTAATTAAAATTTCCAAACAAACATTATATTGTTATATGGGACATTACAACCCCTAAATTAAGGCAGTGCCCAAAATATCTCTATTTCGACTCTAAATATATTTTCTTTTTATACATAGTATGGAGGGTATATTAAGTTCGTCATTTCGTTTATAACTCATCGAAATAATAATTTTAAAAGTATTTCTTCATTAGCGTAGAATTATAAGACGATTTAGCCATGTCCGTTCATCCGTGTCAAAACGAATTAAGATAGGAAGCTAAAATTTTTCTAGATAAGTCTTTTGTCTGCAGGCAGGTCAAGTTCGAAGATGGGCTATATCGGTTCCCAATATCATATAGCCCCCATATAACGGTACCCCCGATATTCCGTAATTTGATGAATTTAGTCAAACTTTTCAATGGAATTGTCTGAAAATATACACAAGGAGTTATTTGTGAGTACTTTACACCTTGGAAGAGTATTGTCTATATAGGTCCACGATATCGTATATCCCTCCCTATATTCGCTATTTTGATGATGAAATTATCTGAAAATCCACACAAGAAGTCCTCTCAAAGCATTTTATCCCTTGGAAAATATACTCCACGATATTGTACAGCCTTCATACAACGGCATTTAGAGTTCGACATTAAATTTCGCATTTAGAGTTATTAAAAAATTAGTATGCAGGACCATGTCTTCGCATAGTATTTTGATGATTTTAGCGACATTATTCACCGGAATTTTTTCAAATTTTATAGTTGAAGTTCCTAATGGGTACTTCAGCCTGTGACAGAAAAATTGCCTATTCGGGTCCAGGTCTTCGTCATATATCGATACGTCCTTATATTCGGTATTTTGACAATATTCACAGGAATTGAAGTTCGGAATAGGTACTACAGCCTGTGACATAAAATTGTATATGAAGGTACAGGTCCGTATTTCTTCCGTATTTTGATGATTTTAGCGACATTTTTTACCAGAATTGTTTCAAATTTCATATTTGAAGCTCCTAATGTATGCTACAGCCTGTGACAGAAGATAGTCTATGCGGGTCCAGGTCTTCGTATAGCCCCCATATATCGGTTCCTTCCTATATTCGGTTTTGTGATGATTTAAGATACATTGTTCATCAGAGTTTTTCAAGTTTCGTATTTGAATATTTTATTGGCCTTTGAAAAAAGTTGCCTATGCAGGTCCACATCTTCGTATAGACTACCCCCTATATTCGGTATTTTTAAAACATTAAAAGAATTATAAAGGAATTTTTTTTTTGAAAATTTTCAAATTCGTTCCAAATGGTGGAGGTATTCAAATTCGATCCGGCTGAACTTACTGCTTTTTTGCTTGTTAAAAGAAAACACTGTGCAAAACAAAAAGTAAGTACAGGAAAACCCCAGTAGATAGTGCAAGTTGAGCTAAAACATGTACAAAATTAGCTAAGTTTGGGCGTGCCGAACCATTAAGAAAAAGTTTGTTGAAAAATGCCGCTAAAATTTAAAAGAAGTAAATAATATGTGGATGTCCTCCACCTTTAGGTGGAATATAGCGAAACGTGGACATATATGTATAGACAATGATGTGATGTATTCGTTGTCCAGCAGTTTGTAAACAAACAAAATGATCGTGTGTACTTGCCAAAGAGGTCAGCTTAAAATGTGCACCTTCGGTTGGCCACCAGAACTCAAGCGCCGGCCATGGTGATGGTGTGGGCCGCCAGAACAGCCGATGGTCGCTTTCCGCTCGCAAAAAAATATTCTGGAGGATGAATTAAAGTTTTGGGCACACAAAAATTTTTGCCGCAGACCTTGGACCATCGCACTCAGCACGCGCCACAAAAATGGTTACAACTTGAGGTTCATCGCTTCATTTACAGCACACAATGGCCACCAAAATCTCCGGATATCAATCCGTTGGACTATTGTGTCTGGAGTATTTTGGAAATCAAGATAGACACTAAAAACTACCAAAGTGTCGATCACCTCAAGAAAGCGCTTCGCCGGGAACGGGCCAAAATACCGTAGAGCAACATTCAGGCAGCGTGTGACATTTTCATCGGCCGTTTGAAGACCATAATTCGTGCCAAAGGTGACCAATTCGAACAAATCTAAACTTATTCTAAAATTTGATGCTATTTCCGACATTTTTGCTTTCATTCAATAAAATTAAAAAAAAAAAAATGTAAAAATTATGGCGTTTGACTTTGTTGCAGTTTTTTTATCTCATCCTGTATATCCTATATATATGTTTCATCACAACAACCATATTTGGTGCCAGCTATCAGCAGAAATAACTCTGCTAAATTTTATAGAGATCGAGTAAGATTTGGATATAGCTCCCACATATATCTTCACACGATTTTACGTTTATATTGCCTAAAAAAAGTAATATCAGTTCACATAGGATGGATTTTGACAAATAATACGAATTTAAAACAATTATATTTGGTATGTTTTAGTTCTAAAAATTTCCCCACAAAAGCGTTTATTTGTTATATGTAGCTCTACTATATACAAAGTGGTTTAGGGTATCATAAAGTCGGCCCAGACCGACTTTGACCTTTCTTTACTGGTTTTCAAATATTTTAAGAAACATTAACAATTTACTCTGAACTACACATTCTATTTTAATTACTTTAAACATTTTCAAGGCTCTTGCTTTAAACTATTTTAGGCTGCATACATAATATCCAGCGTCAAGCACTTTTCTGTTCCATTGCGTCCAAGGAATGGATTCGGCATTGTGCGATTCTTGTAATCAATCATGTAGGAGGGTAAGCTAACAACGTTTTCGCAATAGTATCCTTTGTTAGGACAATTGGAAGATTTATCTCCGGTGTCATTAAGACAATTGTCAATGAGTGTGGTGGCACGTTGAATATTTGTTATGGTGCTGTTTTGAACTGAAAAACTACATTCGTGGGCCTGCTTGACATATACATTCGATGAACCCTTGGCTGTTTCCAATTGTGTAGAGAATGTCTTCTGATTACTAATTGTGTAAGCATTTGAAGCGGAAACCTGTAAAAGGAAGATATATATTTTGTTATTCAATAAAAAATGAAAATTCCATTCACTTACCACATCAGCTAAACAGTGGGTGTAATTTACCGGATAGGAAGTATTAAATTTAGTACGACAATTGGTAACACCTTTTTCAAAATTCCCAACGTAATAGTTACTCAAACTGCGATTGGTTGCGATCATATTTGTGATCAATGAATTCACTTGGCCCCGACCCGTTATCATGCAACGCTCCATCGAACTTTCGGCCGCAGCTTCTGAGGGTATCAATTGTTTGTACTTCTGGACACATTGTCTGCTAAAATCGCTCAGCACTGTCAAGGGCACTAAATATTCATTGACACGACAAATTTCTTGAGCCAGTGATTTTTTCTGAATCGAAATCGTATTAATGCGATCCAAATAGCCATTCCGGAAGGTTTCAATTTGTTGAGTATTGTACCAAATATGAAAATCATTTTGACGTCTCACTGATTCAATATACTCATCGTTGCGTATCAAAGAACTATTTTCACTGTTATAATAATTTATTAGACCAGTCTGAAAGTAGAAATCATAAATTTCAAAATCGTCGTCGGTGCGAAAATATTTTTTAAAAACTTTACTCACATTTTGTTGGGCCTTAACCACAACCAGTAGCGCTAAGAATGCCAAACTCTTTACAGAAATCATTTTTATTTAATTTTTTAATTTACACCCTTATGCGAATGTCTCCAAACCAACTGTTCTTTTGTTGTAAAATTGCACTGGTTTTTATATCTGAGTATTACATATTCCTGATTTCATCATCAAGTGCTGTTTTTTCTTTGTTATTTTTTTATTTTAATTTTTAATTAAATATCAACGAATGTCAGAATTTTAACCGAAATAAACCCTTTACTTGGAAAAGTTGTTCATAAAAAAGATACAAATTTTTATCAGTGGAAATCGTACACACTTTTTTCATTTTTTATTATGTTTAACTTTGACAGAATATTAAGGTAAATAATTGTTTTAACTATGGACATAATAACAAAACGCGGGAGTTTTTCGCAATTAGACAAACTAATGTAGATCTCTTATCGAAGAAAGGTAATTGCCTGATGCACATCTGTTTATGACTTCGAACATATGCTAACTGTTGGGGAATTTTTTTATGTCGGGGAGTGTATGGCAAATTCTAACCAGAGGAACGAAAACGCATATTTTCTATAACTTTAGCCTATGTATTTGTATTATTTGATATAACCAAAATTTATCTAATAGAAATAATGATATAAGACTCCATATCCCTTTTAAACGAAATCCTGTTTAGAATATTTCAAATCGAACGAGCCATGTCCGACCCAGTTTGGTCAAGTTGTTGAGCAAAATAACTTTTATAGTGGATAACCTATATAGTCCAAACTCTGCACATCATATGTCCACTGTAAGCGGACACCAACAAACCAACCAACCAAAATGTGTCTAATAGAAATAATTATATGAGACTCCATATACCTTAAAACGAAATCCAGTTTAGAATAGTTGGAATCGATCGAGCCAGTTTGGTATAGTTGGAGCGCAAAATTACACTTAAAGTGAATATCCGATATAGTTTAAACTGCGTACATCATATGTCGACTCTAAGAGATAATATTACAATTGATATACTATGGAGGGTATATTAATTTTGTCATTCCGTTTGAAACTTCTCGAAATACTCATGTCAGACCCAACAAAGTATATATATTTTTGATCAGCGTAAAATTCTAAGATGATTTAGCCATGTCCGTCTGTTTGTCTGTTGTAATCACGCTATCTTTCGAAAAAATTGAGATAGAAGGCTAAAATTTTGCACACATGTATATTTTGCCAGTAGGCAGGTTAAGTTCGTAAATGGGCCATGTAGGTCTAAGTTATCATATAGCCCCCATAAAACGGTACCTCCCGATATTCGGTATTTTGATGATTTTAGCGACATTATTCACCGGAATTGTTTCAAATTTGGCATTTGAAGTTCGTAATAGATACTGCAGCATAAAACAAAAAATGGGCCATGTAGGTCCACGTCTTCGTATAGACCCCATATACCGTACCCCCCGATATTTGGTATTTTGATGATTTTAACGACATTATTTACCGGGATTGTTTCAAATTTCGCATGTGAAGTTCGTAATGGATACTTCAGCCCATGCCAGAAAATTGTCTGTGCAGGTTCACGTCTTCGTATAGCCCCCATATAACGGTACCCCCTATATTCGGTATTTTGATGATTTTGGCTTTTGGCAGATTTTTCTTCAAGTTTCGCATTTAAATATTGTAAGAACTTATGACAAAAGTTGCCTATGCAGGTCCACTTCCTCGTATAGACATTCGGTATTTTTAAGATTTTAACAGAATTTTTAACGGATTTAATTTTTTTTTTTTGGAAATTGTCAAATTTGTACCAAATGGTGGAGGGTATTAAAAGTTCGGCCCGGCCGAACTTACAGCTTTTTTACTTGTTATAAATAACTAGCAGACCCGGACCGCGTTGCTGGCCCATAGTATTAGTGTTTAATGCATATTTTTAGGAACCTAATATAAGCTGTAAATGTTTAGATTTTCTTTTTGAAAAATACTAATCTTCTAATCTACAACTGCAGTCGATCCACAAATTTGCCACCATGCATAGTATAGAGGGTATATTAAGTTTCGTCTGTAATTCATCGAAATAATAATTTTAGACCTAACAAAGTATATATATTCTTGATCAACGTAAAATTCTAAGCCGATTTAGCCCTGTCCGTCTGTTGGTTTGTCCGTTTGTTGTAATCACGCTAGAGTCCAAACAGCATGTGATAGGAAGCTAAAATTATTCATTGATTTGTCTTTTGTCTGATGTTAGGTCAAGTTCGAAGATTGGTTATATCGGTCCACGATTTCATATAACCCCTGATATTCGGTATTTTGATGATTTTAGATACATTTTTCGCCGGAATTATTTCATTTTTCATATTTGAAGTTCCTAATGGGTACTACGCCCTTGAAAGAATTGCTTTTGCATGTTTAGGTCTACATATAGCCCTCATATATCGGTAACTCCCTATGTTCGGTATTTTGACGATTTTAGGTACAATTTTCACCGGAATTGTTTTAAAATTCGTATTTAAAGTTCCAAATATGTACTACAAGCTGTGACATAAAATTGTCTATGAGGGTACTGTTCTTCGTATAGCCCCCATATAAACAGTACCTCTCTATATTCCGTATTTTCACGATTTTAGCTACACTTTTCACCGGAATTGTTTAAAATTTCATATTTGAAGTTCCTTATGATTACTACAGCCTATGATGGCCCAGGTCTTCATATAGCCCCCCTATATCGGTACCTCCCTATATTCGGTATTTTGGTGATTTCTTTGAATAATGTAATGGCCTATGCAAAAAGTTGCCTATGCTGTTCCACGTCTTCGTATAGACCCCAATATAATTGTTTACACTATTTTTATACATATAGATTTAAAAAATAGTTCCTCTGACCTAAATAGATTATTAGGGTTGGAGGGAGAGTTAACAGTACCTCGTATTCTAACTTTCAAACAGATATCTTCATTATTTTGGCAAATATTAAGATTTTATTTTCTTCTGCATAAAAACCTCACTCGGGGTAGGACGAACATTTAAAAAAATTATTTTTGATTTTTATATATATTGATTGAATGCCTTAATATCATCAAAACTAAAGTCCGCAGGTTATCTACAACGTCAACATTTTTAAGCTATTTTTAGTTATTTTGTATATTATACTCTCTTAATACTTAATTTTTTGGAGAAAGTGTCCGAAGGAATCACATTCACATTTTATGAAATATGTGATAATGTTTGTAAAATGTTGGAACATGCGCGATGGCGGACCAAAGTATTTCACTTCATTTAGTATTGATAAAAATATTGGTACGTGCAACACTTAAGGAAAATGGAAAATGTAATTCAAACTTTATCCCAATAATCAACATGTTGAAATTTGTGAAGTTTAGGATTCCTTCTAAGATGCTTATTTCGCATTTTATGAGAGATATAATTATTCAATTTTGGACACGTTGTGGGGGAGGTACCGGAAGGAGATGTACAATATATCCCATCTTCACACCAGATAGTTTGTTAATAAAAATATTGAGATGTGTGCGATTTGAATACGATAAGACTGTTATTTCACATTTTACACAGGTTAGAATTTTTTCACACATTTTTACCCATTGTAGATGAGGTACCAGAATGCGTTGACCGATATCTACCGACTTCACAGCAGATTTTGTATTGATAGAAATATTGAGTCGTACCGAGTTTGAAAGGAATCGGATGATCATTTCGCTTGTTGTGGGGAGGTACTTGATGGAGTAAGCCGATATTGCCCATTTTAACCTAGTTCTGATACAAATATTGGGATGTACAAAGTTTGAACATAATTTCTTCTTATATTGGGTTTAGTAATAGAAAATATAAAAGTGTTTATTTTTTGTGGGGAAAGTACAAAAATGGGTTAACCGAAATCGCCGTCTCCGAACCCGATATAAGTTTGGATGTACCAAGTTTGGATTAAATCAGATACTCCCTTCGAGAGTTCTCGTTCGTTAACCAGCCAGACAGACAGATGGACACCACTAGGTCGACTCCAAATGTCCTAAAGCGGATTTGGTCCCAAGAGACCTAGGGTCTAAAACCGTTATTTCGATGAGGCACGTTTTGGCAGTATCAAATAATATACCCCCTTTGTAGCCATGTTGGTGAGGGTATAAAAAAATCCAATATTGGCTTAAAAAAAAAAAAAACTTTATTATATTAAATTTTTACAGCGAATACTACACATTAAATTTTGCGAAATATATCTCAAAATGTTTAGCTTCCCCTGCATGTACTTTGAACGGTTAGAGTTAAAAACTTGAAATTTGGAATGGGAATCAAGGTTGAGTGTCGATGTAAGGATAAATTTTGGAAGTGTGTATTCATATATACGAATAGTACAAAACGGTACTAAATTTAGTACAATTTGAATTTGGAGGAACGGGTGGAGCTGGAATCCTGCAATTCGAAATTAACATTTCTGGCGGAGTGTATGTGCACGAAACGTAATAAATGCTACCAAATTTAGGTGAACCGATAGAGCTGGAATTCTGAAATTTAGAAATAAGAATACTATTGAATTCTAGGACTAAGAAATGTACGTAGTTTTGGAAATTCGCACTTATGTGTACTAAATAGTACTAAATTTGGAACAATTTAATTTTGGGGGAACCAATAGAGTTGAAATCCTGAAATTTGGAAATAAGATATCTATTGCATTGTTGGGCTGAGGTATGTAGGTACTAAATGGTACTAAATTTGGAACAATACAGATTTTGGGTGAGCCGGCAGAGTTGGAATCCTGAAATTTAAAAATAAGATTTCTATTGGGCTGTATGATGTAGGTAGCTATGATCATTTTGTACTAAAGTGTACTAAATGGTACTAAAATTGGTAAAATTTTCGTTTGGGTGAACCAATAGAGCTAGTATCCTGAAAATTGGAAATAACATTACAGTCGGAGTGTAGGATTGGAATATGTAGGTATTTTTGGAAATTTGTACTTATATGTACTAAATTTGGTACAATTTGAATTTAGGTAAACCGATAGAGCTGCAATCCCAAAATTTGATATTAAGGCCACTGTTGCTGTCTGTGGTTAAGATATGGAGGTGGTTTTGGAAATGCGTTCTATATTTGTACGAAAAGTACTAAATAGTACCAAATTTGGATTTGGAAAAACCAATGTAGCTGGTATGCTGAAAATTGAAAATAAAATTGCCAATCGGGGTACAGAATTGGGATATGTAGAAATTTTTTGAAATTTAGTCTTATATGTATTTACTAAAATGTACTAAGTTTGTTTCAAATTGGATTTAGGTAAACCGATAGAGCTGGAAACCCAAAATTTGATATTAAGGTCACTGTTGCTGTCTGTGGTTAAAATATGGAAGAGATTTTGGAAATAGTACATATTGTACGAAAAGTACAAAATAGAACGACTCTACAATTATAAGGTGTAGTCTTCCCTGGCGAAGTACCAGGCACTTGCTAGTTTAAAATAAAATGTTAAAATAACCATAAATCCCCTCTTGGGTTCTTGAGCAGTGACATTATTTTGGTGATTCATTTCTATATCTAGTGCAAAATGCTATTATTTCTGCCGTTGCCTATTGAAATACCATTACCATACCAAACGTAAGTATTATCAAATTATTATTATCAAATGCTATAAATTTTAATCAAAAAAATTCACCCAGTCAAATTGATAATAACTTTCACCTAATTTGGAAATTATAAAAATAATTTACGATCATATTCTCGGCAGGGAAGAAAGCCTGCTAACTATTTTCCAGGTAAGAAAATAATCGCAAAATTGAGAATGTAAGCACAAAAGTATAAAAGTTGAGAACTTTATTTGAAAACATATCACTTCGATTTGGAAACATTTGGGAGAAAGGTAAACGGCACATAGCAAAAAACATGGCCCAAATAAAAATGTTGATATTTCTTGCAATAGTTTTTATTGCCAATGTTCAAAGGGTGAGTAAATAATTTCGAGAAAACCCCAAATCTATTATTTATTTCAAATTATGTTTCTAGTCTTCTGCTGTAAACCACTATGCCGCCCGCAATAGTTCGGTAATACGCAACGATGAGTACATCGAAATTGTCCGACATCAAAATAATTTCCACCTTTGGTATAATACTTTGCGAATCAACACCTTCTCTGACACTTACAAAGCCCGCATCAACGACATTGAATTTCACAAACAGTCCCTCTTAAATGTCGTCGAGCGGGCCAATGAAAAATTGGATCCATGGATTGTCTTGAATGATGTCAGCAAAGATTGTGTCGAAAAGTATAACAAGCTGATACCTTCATTGGCCGCAGCCAGTAGTGAAATGGAAAAGTGTATGGTGAATGGATTAGCCTGGACGAATAACCTAATTCAGACTATGGTGGCGACCAATCGCTCACTGGACACCTATTACACGGGAACCTTTGAGAAAGGCGTAACTAACTGTCGCACCAAATTCAATTCCTCATTCCCGGAAAATTACACCCGTTGTTTGGCCGATGTGGTATGTTTATTAAAACATAATTTTTTTTAAATCATGTCAATCATGAAAAATAAATAACTTATTTATTCGCTCCAACAGGTAAGCGCATCAAATATCTACACCGCCAGCAGCCAAGACACTTTTTCAAATCAACTACAGACTGCCTTGGGTTCAGCCGAATACTATATTAAAATAGCCCATGAATGTAGTTTTAGGGTTGCAAATACCAGCGTTTCTAATATCCAGCGGGCCAACGATCTCATCGACCATTGCCTCAATGGTTGGGATGAAAATTCGAAATGTATTGCCAAGGGCTTCTACTGCGAACAGGTGCAACGTATGCCATATTATTTGATCGATCGTTCTAACACCACCATGCCCAATCCATTCTATGGACAAAAAGTGACCGGTAATTGTCTGATGTTGGATATTGTCGATGAAAATTAATAGGGATTTTATTTAATAAATATTGAAATAAATTGAAAGCACATAAATTAAGAGCGTTTGGAAATTATTGATTTTGTTGGATAACACTGTATAACATTAAAGTAGAGCTTAAAATAGATATCGATATAAATCGGTGTTATGAAAGTTTAGATCTGCTAAAGGGTGGCAAGTTTATCCCACTACCACAATTATTCAAAAACGCTTGAATTAAGATACCTTCCAATCCACAGTGGTCGCTGCCATTGGCCAAAATTCAAAAAATGAAAATCAGATATTTATTGTCAAATGTGTACACATGAACTCTTAAGAGGTTAAGCTTTTTAGAAAACATAATAATCTTGGCTTCATTCTAACGGGACACTTCGAAAATAGCATCAAAAAAGAGAAAATGTAGTTAGCTGCTTTTTTCAGTGGGATCAGTAAAAAAAAGAGTAAAAATAGATCTGTATTACAAAATTAAATACATTTTAAAATTACAATTCTTGGCATAATTATTTAAAAGCAAGGTATTGACTTATTTTTAGTGCAGTAATTTGTGTGTTTAGTAGTTGTGTATAATATAGACGATGTGAGTGTTCTGACTTGCCATTAAGATTAATTTTGAAAATAAAATTGGATTTCAGTTAAAGTTTTAATTGTTTTCCCCCCTGAATCCTCAAATGTGATTTTTTTTCACGCCATTAGTAATGGTCCTAAGATTCAAGAAGTGCTAGTTTAACTTTCAGATTTTGTCAGATTTGTATGTTATGCCCAATATACTGAAGGGACTTCGCTCCAATTTTGTCAGTTCTATGGTGCTAGTGACATAGAATATTGATAAGGATATAATTGAGGGGTGTTCAATAATGTTGCCTGCATTGTCTTCTGGGTATAATATTAATGTCCAAAAATTTAAGGCCTTTGCACTGGAAACGGCTAAAGAGTTAACAAATAGATATCCATGGCACTATCTTTCACCCACAGCTAATAAAATTTTAATACAGGGTTGCCCATAGTCGACGGACCCATCTGGCAACGCCATAACTTTTGACAGAGATGTCACATCGCTTAATGACAGTCCGTCAGTCCAAGCAGATTTTTAACATGAACCAATACACAGCGCTCTGAAATAGTAGAAATTTACATTCAACAGAAGAAGTCAATTGTGAAAACTCAACGTGCTTTTAAAATATTAAAAAATGTGAGAAGTGCGCCTTCTAAGAACACCATTAAGCGTTTATACGAAAAATTTTCGACTGGTAAGGCTCTTTCTAATCCGAAGAGGCCATATAAAAGTCGACCAAGGCGATCGGCCGAGAATATCGCTGCCGTAAGAGCCAGTGTTGAGAGGTCCCCAAGAACATCCCAAAAAACGCCGTTCTCAGCAGTTGGGCATGGCTCGGTCCACTTTACAACGGATTATTCGCATTGATTTGCATTTGTTCCCGTACAAAATTCAATTGACGCAAAGAATGTTGCCTGCGGACAAGCCTCGTCGATTGGAATGGGCCCAAAGGTCCGTCGAATATGGACAACCCGGGATTTGTATAAAAAATACTTCTATTTTTGGAGGTACCTTTACAGAGGGACTCTACCTGAAGGCGGGCCGTTCCAAATAATTTTCAGTAAGACTATTTTTTAGCTCTTTAGAACGTAAAATGTCAAATAACAGAACAATCTAGTGTAAAATGTGACAAAAATTGGGCAAATAACCCTTATTCGGGAGGTACGTTGTAAGGGGACCATGCCAAAACATGCATCGACCATATCCATTTTGTCACATTTTTAATTTTTATCACCATCAAGGTACCATAACCAAAGAATCATATTGATATCTGCACTGAAAAGTATTTTTGGCCGCTGTTCCCATAGTGTCTTTAGCAATACTACTGATAACAGTAAGAGAAATGTAAACACTTAAGTGAATCACCAAAAGGGTATTTTTGTTTCTCAACATATGGTTAAAAATCTTCTACAAAATTACTTGTCATAAAATTCTACTATAGGTTATAAAATACATCGAGAGTCTTAATCTTAGCTAAACGTCAGAAAAGTTATCTAAATAGAGGTCGGCAAGCTTCCTCCGCTTAAACTTTTTCAAATATTTTATTTATTTTTTTTTTCATTTGGATTAAGATTCCATGAAATCTTTAATTTTTGGTATATCGTGTCTTCGGCAATGTTTCTGATGAGGATATAATGATTATTTTGGTTGAAAATTACACCTTTTCTTTTTGATCTTTGTGATCCTTTTTTATACCCTCTGCCATATAGCTAGAGAGGGTATATATGGTTTGATATGGTCAAAACGTGAATAGTCGAAATAACATTTTTAGACCGTAGGTCTCTTTGGACCAAATCCGTTTCAGGACAATTGGAGTCGATCTGGCGATGTTTATCCTTCCGTGCGCACGATAACTATCGAAGGAGTAATATTTTATGGAGTTCGGAGATGGGCAATATTGGTCCACTCCTTCTGGTACCTCCCCTCAAAAGGCTGAAATTTTCAAAAATTATATTATCTGCACAGAAAGACAAACGTGCTAGGTCAGGTGCGAAAATGGACAATATCGGTCCAGTCTATCAAGTACTTCCCCCACAAAGGTTAAAAATTTTGAATGATTACAACTCTTATAAAATGTGCTGTAGGAGTCC
This sequence comes from Musca domestica, assembly GCF_030504385.1. Lineage (NCBI taxonomy): Eukaryota > Metazoa > Arthropoda > Insecta > Diptera > Muscidae > Musca > Musca domestica. The sequence goes on along the minus strand of NW_026712114.1, from coordinate 29,162,757 downwards.
GATTGTTTTCAAATATCACACATCCTAATAATTTTATTAACCCAAGGTCTGGTGTTAAGATTAAATATATCGGTCCACTCGTTCTGGTACCTCCCTCACAAAAGGTCGAATTTTCAAAGAATAAAATGGACAATATCGGTCCAGTCTATCAAGTACCTCCCCCACAAAGGTTCAAAATGTTGAATGATTACAACTCTTATAAAATGTGATGTAGGAGTCCGGTTGTTTTCAAATATCACACATCCTAATAATTTTATTAACCCAAGGTCTGGTGTAAGATTAAATATATCGGTCCACTCGTTCTGGTACCTCCCCAACAAAAGGTCGAATTTTCAAAAAATATATTTTCTGCACAGAAAGAGGAACGATAACCCGATTTTGCTTCAACTTTACAAATCCGAATATTTGTGTCAATGCTGGGTCAGGAGCGAAAAGGGACAATAGCGGTCCACTCTATCAAGTATCCCCCACAAAGGGTCAAAATATTGAATAACTACAACTCTGATAAATGTGATGAAAGAGTCCGATTGTTTTCAAATTTCAGACATATCGGTCCACTCCTTCTGCTACCTCCCCCACAAAAGGTCGAAATTTTGAATACTCAGTAAGTTCATAAAACGCGAAATAAACATCTGATTCCATTGAGACTTGCTAAATCTGAATATTTCTATCAACACAGGATCTATTATAACGGCGGTAGACGTTACCTTTTTATATTCGGATTTTGATGATTTTAGCTATTCACCGTATTTTTATCAAGTTTCGCATTTGAATATTATAATGGCTTATGACTAAATTTGGGTATGCAGGTCCACGTCTTCGTATAGACCCCAATATAACGGCTATATACTCTATGTTAAAGATTTTAACAAAGTTTTTAACAGATTTTATTTTTTTGAAAATTTCCAAATACATATATTGCAAATGGTGGAGGGTATTAAAAGTTCAGCACGGTCGAACTTACTGCTTTTTTACTTGTTTTTACTTGCTCTACTTTCATAGTCTTCTAACAATCGCCCATAATAATTTCTTTTGCTGCAAAGTTTTACCAAAATATTATTATCAATAATAAATAATGCCCACATTGTCATTTCGAGGAAAATAATTAATCTTTATTAAGTACGCAATTAATATACACACATTGAATGATGATTAATTATTTTCTTTTCAGATTGTTATCAATTTAGGTGAACTCCAAGAATCAACTCGAAAATATATGACCTAGACATTCGAGTTTTCTTGGTACCCCAACAGTTGATAATGAAATTGCTTAAAGTAATTCCCAGAATGGAAAATCTGATAAGAAATGTGTCGAACGGTGTTTGACAGATAAGACCGGCACAGAGGGTATCCCCAATGCTAAAAATAAATATAATTACGTACCAACATACATACTAGTATATCTCAAGGCGGAACATTTAAGAAAGACAATATAATAAAAAAAAAACACTTTTGATAAGCTTTAATTTCTTTGGGAATATACTATATTAAGATTGATAAGACTATGAGAGATTATATTCTTGTTTGCAATATTTAAGCAGGTGTTTATGTGGGAGAGGCGAGATAGTAACTGCACAGATTGCTATGGTGGGTGTGCTACTAACAGTATAGAAATTACCAAAAAAAATATACTTTCAATTTGTTTATTGCTGTCACAAAATACAAAAGATAACAAAATGAATGGTAAGCATACCTTTGTTTACTATTTCATATGATCGACAAATTATTTAAAGTGGCTGGGGCGACATCTAGTATAAGATAGTACACATGAGGGTGTCTCTGCTAATTGATCAATTAAGGCACATACGTGCATTCTGCTTTGTACGGGTAGAGGGCTACTTTAATCTAAAAAATAAAATGCGTTTTGGTGACTAATCCGATATTTGCACGCAGATGGTTTTGTGAAAGATGATCCGAGTTTTTAGGATATTAATTTTGAATAAGGATATTAAAATTACCATATATTTTAAAATCAGAAAATTGTCCTTATCTGTATATAAGTTTTATAATTTTAATATTTAAACAAGTAAGCAAAGGCTACAGTCGAGCGGGGCCGACCGTTGAATACCCTACAACACTATAATAAACCATACAGTTGATATAGGCGAGATACTCGAAAGAATTCCACAAGATTTTGTGACAAATAATAAAGGAAAACCATCAGGTTTCGTTCTCTAATTTTCGAATAATAGCAACTTAAACTAATTTGCTCATTTCCAATTTATTGGTAGATGTTGCACGTAAATGGTCTTCCTAGATCTGGAACCAATATTTCCCAAAAAATGAGAAACAGACATTTGACTATATTCTTCAACGAAATCAGCGTTAACGAAATAGTCAGAAGTGCGTCTTTCCTGTATTTGTGAATTCTCCAAAAAGTCACTGGAATCGACATTTTCGTATTTTGTCTACAAAATTTGGCAAACTATTTCACACATTGAATATTTTTGGATGGCCATCCAAAACTGCTTGGCTTTTGTAATGCCCGATAACCCCCATTCAAATGTGCGTGAGGATCGGGCGACAATTTTGCAGTTTTTTGGTCCATTTCAACCCCTAAATATATGGCGATCATCTCCAAAAAGAGTAGGCTTCTATTCTGACCCTCATCTTATCTCCATGCAAAATTTCGTAAGGATCGGGCCTTAAATGCGATCTGTATATGATATCCTGATATCCTAACTACTTAGTTTTGTTAGCTGTAGAAATATTACCAAATGTTTAATTCAAAATGAAAATATGCCAAAAATATGACAAAATTGAAAAAATATGAGAAAATTTTACAAAATCAATATTTTCATCTTTAGAGAGATATTTTTATGCGATTTTTTAGACGCTTTTTCTTTCCTGCCAAGAGGCCATTCTAAACTAATGAGAACTTTCGAAATCAGTTCAGCCGTTCTCGACATATAAGAGATTTTTCAAGCATATCTTCTTTGATAAACATATATATCACACATATTTTGCTATATATCCGTTTTGTTGGATGTTAACATCAGTGTGAAGATCAGAAGTAACCTTGTCATGGCTTTGTGATTTCGCCGGGATTTAAAATATTCGCGGTTTAATGAAAAATTTTGAATTTTTTCAACACAAAAGATATGGTCTATTTTACCCGCTAAATATTATCCGATGACCACCCAAATTGGTAGGCTTCTTCCCCGCCCTAAACTCTAGCTACATGCGAAATTCCGCGTCGATTGGTCTATAATTGCGACCTGTATAGCTACTGCAAAATCTGACATTTTTTCAGTATTTGGTCCATTTCAACCCCTAAACATTTGGCGATCATCTCCAAAAGAAATAGGGTTCTATTCTGACCCCAGTCCCACCTCCATTCTAAATTTCGTGAAGATCGGGCCATAATTGCGACCTGTAGAGTGATTACAAATTAACATGGACAGACGGACAGACGGACAGACGGACAGACGGACGGACGGACATACATAGCTAGATCGACTCAGCTCGGCGAGCTAGGAAGATCCATATATACTTTCCTATGTGGGAAACCAATGTTTCGAGGTGTTACATAATTTTTGGGCCAATCAAACTTATAATACCCCCAACACATAGTGTTGTAGGGTATAAAAATAATAACCCATGAGCCGAGGGTTTTATAAGTTTGATTTGGCAAAGAAGTTTGTAGCTCTTCTATATATGGGTCTACAAAAAAAATTTCAAAGTGCTAATAAAAATACTAATAAAAATATAGGGAGATACCGTTATATTGGGGCAATTTTTGTCATAGCCCATTACGATATTCAAATACGAAACTTGAAACAATTGTGGTGATTAATGTCGCTAAAATCATCTAAATACCGAATTATGAGGGCTATACGAGGACCCATTAGAGACTTCAAATACGAAATCTGAAACAATTCCGAAGAATTATGTAGCTAAAATCATCAAAATACAGAATATCGGGAACTATCGTTATAAGGGGGCTATACGACGGCGTGGACCTGCATAGGCAATTTTTCTCACGGACGGTAGTACCCATAACAATCTTCATATACGAAATTTGAAACAATTCCGATGAATAATGTCGTTAAATTTTCCAAATACCGAATATAGGGGGTACCGCTATATGGGGGCTATACGAGGACGTGGACCTGTATGAGCAATTTTCTGTCGAAGAATGTAGTACCCATTCGGAACTTCAAATTCCAAATTTGAAACATTTCCGTTTAAAAGTATCAAACTAATTATCAAACTACCGAATATCTGGATGTGCAGTTATATCAAAACATAGACCTACACTGCAGAAAGACTTTGATAGATTTGTAATATTTGCTGATTGATGGCTTTTTAACTTTTGATATGATGACTTTGGTGAAAAGTGAGCTTTTTACCGTTCCCTTCGCCGGGATAAAATCATGATATTGGAAGCGATCAACAAATATTGTAAAGGTTTAATATTTTTGCATATTACAGTCATTTTAATAAAAAATTGATTTTTTCAATTCCTCTCAATTCGGAATGGTCTCTGGCCAGAAAAGGATAAAATCTAAGAAAATCGCGAAAAAATATACCAATAAAAAAGTGAATATCTTTTGTTCCATTTTTTTCAATTTATGTCATATTTTTTATTACATACTATTTTTTCAATTTGACTTACAATTTTAAATAGAAAATTTTCTAAATTTTGACTCCCCTCAACACTATGCTTTGAGGGTATTATATGCCTGTCGCAATTATCGTCCGATCCCCACGAAATTACATGGGGTAGCATTGGGGTCAGAATTAAAGCCTTTTTTTCACGACTTTTGGATTAGGATACTTCGAAGATATTTTAGTGTTGTAGGGTATCACATGGTCGGCCCGCACGACTATAGCCTCTTGTGTCGACATGGTCGACCGAACTTGAAATAAGTTTGATAATAGCATTATGATGAACTAAGTTTGGAAAAAAATTAGATACTCGTGCGCGTCTTCCAGACAGATAATCAGACGCATGGACGGACACCTCCAGATCGACTACAAATGCCTTGAATCGTAGTTGAAAGAGACCCATCAAATAATATATACTTGCTGTAGCCATATGGTGGTGAAAAATCAACAACAGTGCTGTACAACTACTTATTTATTATTATTATTATTATTATTATTATTATTATTATTATTATTATTATTATTATTATTATTATTATTATTATTATTATTATTATTATTATTATTATTATTATTATTATTATTACTATTATTATTATTATTATTATTATTTTTATTATTATTATTATTATTATTATTATTATTATTATTATTATTATTATTATTATTCTTATTATTATTATTATTACTAGTATTATTATTATTATTATTATTATTATTATTACTATTATTATTATTATTATTATTTTATTATTATTATTATTATTATTATTATTATTATTATTATTATTATTATTATTATTATTATTATTATTATTATTACTAGTATTATTATTATTATTATTATTATTATTATTATTATTATTATGGTTATTAATATTATTATTATTATTATTATTATTATTATTACTATTATTATTATTATTATTATTATTATTATTATTATTATTATTATTATTATTATTATTATTATTATTATTATTATTATTAAATCTTCGAAAGGTATCGTATATCCAGTATTGATTTAGTTGCTTGTATGTCGTACGTAACGCCCATGTCCACATTAATGCCATCCAAATCAGACCATTAAAATTATTAATTATCCTTCGATATCGAAGATGCAGATGATGGGGAGCCTAATAATAAGCCATGGGTTTTCCCAAGCCTTGGATGCAACAATTATCGGTCTACGATACTGTATAGCGCTCATATAACGGCCCCCCCTATTACGGTATTTTTCTGATTTTAGCCACCTTTTTTATCGGCATTGCCTGAAATTATACACAAGGAGTTCCTTGTGAGTACTTTATCCCCTAAAAGAGAATTTTGTATACAGGTCCACGATATCGTATAGCTCCCATATAACGGTACATCCTGATATTCGGTATTTTGATGATTTTAGCCAAATTTTCAATGGAATTGTCTGAAATTCTATACAAGGAGTTATTTGTAAGTACTTTACCCTCTGAAAAAGAATTTTCTATATAGGCCCACGATATCGTATATCCACCATATAACGGCACGTCCCGATATTTCCTTGTATACTTGTTATTCCCTGGAAGAAAATTGTTTATGGTCCACGATTTAATATAACTCCCATATAACGGAACCCGCAGATATTCCGCATTTTCACGATTTTTGCGACATTATTTACTGGAATTGTTTCAAATTTCGTATTTGAAGTTCGGAACCGTGCCTATGACAAAAATTACTTACTTACTTCCTTACCCATCTTCGTATAGTCCCCATATTACGGGTTTCATTAGAGCGGTATTTTTCGACGGATTTTTTCTTGACATTTTTAGGACTCTTTCAAATGGATTTTTTACTTGTTTTTCTTCACATCTGTAACTTCCAGCAAATACTCATATTATCAAACAATGAGTTTTCTTGGAGATACCAGAGATTGTAACTTTTTTACCCATTAACCGATATTCCATTGACAACAATTCCAAATTGAATTTGAATCACACCACTTTACTAAAAAAAAAACAAGTAAGCAAAGGCTATAGTCGTGCGGGGCCGACTATGTTATACCCTACAACACTACAATGTGTTAGAAGCCACCTTATGTCTAAATCCATATTGGAAGATTTGACTAGGGACATTTGCAAATATTCATGCATTTCGTCGGGCTGTTAGTTGTTGTGGTTCATTTTACAGCTAAATATAATCCAATGGTCATCCAAAATGCTAGAATTCTTCCCTTTCCTTAACTCTCTTCACAGGCGTGTCGATTGGCTTCAGTTGTGTGATCGGAAAAACATTTCTGTTTTTGGTTAATTTGAACCCCTAAATATTTTGCAATCATCTCCAAAAGCAAGAAGCCCCTCTGTATCTCCAAATTTAGACTCATCTATATGATTTGCTTGTCTACGATAGTTTGCTATATTCTTCAGCGAAATCAGCATAAAAATAACAAGAAGTTCGCCTTTTGTGTATTTCGGATATAGCCTGTAAATATTGCTGGTATTTTTTCACACAAAATTAGTGGTTCATTCTACCCGTTGTCCTAAACTCTAACTTTATACGAGATTTCGTGTCCTATGGTTTCTATTTGTGACATTTGTAATGGCTTTAAAATCAGGACAATTTTTAATTGTTGGTCCATTTCAACCCCCTAATATATTGCGGAAATCTTGAAAACAATATTCCTAGCCCTTCTGAGCCCAACCGTACCCTTGTGAAAATTTTCGAGAGGATTGGACGATATTTGCAATAATATCCCCAACCTGAAAAAAAATATTACAAAATCTTATAAGACAAATTGAAAAAATCGCATGCGATAAAAAATGTGAAAAAATAAAAAAAATTCACAAAATACTACAAAAACCTATATTATCATCATTATTGACATATTTTTCTACGACTTTTTTAGATTTAATACTTTTATGCCAAGAGGGCATTCTGAATTGACAAAATTTGTCTTTGATATACACATTGTATATATTTCGTTATAATATCCGATATATTTACTACCGACATCTACGAAACGGTCAGAATTGACCTGTTCGTCTATTTGTGACTTCGCCGGGAAATTTGACTTTTATTTAACACAAATGTTGTGGCCTATTTCACCTACTAAATATTACCCGATGACCATCAAAATTAGAAGGCTTCTGCCCAGCCCTAAGCTCTAGCCCCATGCTAACTTTCGCTTTGATTGGTCTATAATAGCGACCTGTAGAGCAACTGCAAAATCAGTATTTTTTCAGTTTTTGATCCATTTCAACCCCTGCATATATTATGCGATCATCTCCAAAAGAAATAGGGTTCTATTCTGACCCTAGCCCCACCTCCATTCTAAATTTCGTGAAAATCGGGCCATAATTGCGACAGGTAGAGTGATTACAAATTAACATGGACAGACGGACAGACGGACGGACATACATAGCTAGATCGACTCAGCTCGGCCAGATAGGAAGATCCATATATACTTTCCTATGTAGGAAACGAATATTTCGTGGTGTTACATAATTTTTGGCCCAATCAAACTTATAATACCCCCAACACATAGTGTTGTAGGGTATAAAAATACCTTTAGTGGTAGCTTTTATCTCCTGTCTCAAACATTGCCTCTGATGACAATACCACAACACACTTTGTTTTTAAAATTCCTAAAATCGTTTAATTAAAGATGTTAGCAAATCGAGATCGAATCAGCGTAACACAGTAGTCAATTATCGATTGATGTACTTTAAAGTTCTTCAAAATGCTATAAAATAACACGCGTAACCCAGAAACTAGCAGTAAGTTTCATTTATTTACTCAAAGTGAAAGGTGGAAAAGAAAATGTTTTTAAAAACCGTGCTAATACTATTGAGTGTGGTTGCTGCATCGACGGCCCAGGTAAAATTGAAGTGCATAAAAAAATGAATGAGAAAAGTCGATAGAATAGATCGATATTTCAATAAAACTTGTAAATATTGAAAGCTAGGAAAATCAACATCAAGTGAAAATATATGGTCAAATCGGATATCTGATGTCAGCATCTTTGCTTGGAAAATGTTTCCAAGACCTTGAAATCGTCGATGTGGATTTTTAAAAAATTAAATGTATTCTTAGGCTTGAATTTTACATTTTTTAAAAATATTTTGCAAAGAAAATAACCATGGTTTTATATATACAGCGTGAGATAAAAAAACTGTAACAAATTCAAACACCATAATTTTTATTTTTTTTTTAACTTTATTCAACGAAAGCAAAAAAATTCAGAAATAGCATCAAATTTTAGAGTAAGTTTAGATTTGTTCGAATTGGTCACATTTGACATGAATTATGGCCTTCAAACGGCCAATGAAACCGTCACACGCTGTCCGAATTTAGCTCTGTGGTATTTTGGCCCATTCTCGGCGAAGCGCTTGCTTGAGGTGATCGACACTTTGGTATTTTTAGTGCCAACCTTGTTTTCCAAAATACTCCAGACACAATAGTCCAACGGATTGATATCCGGAGATTTTGATGGCCATCGTGCGTTGGAAATGAAGCGAGGTATCTCATTTTGTATCCATTCTTGGGTGGCGCGTGCTGAGTGCGATGGTGCTGAGTCCTGTTGGAATGTCCAAGGTCTGCGGCCAAAATGGTTACATGCCTAAGGCTTTAATACACCCTCCAGAATATTTTCGCGATAATATTCAGCATTTATTCTAATGCCACGGTCGATTAATACGATCAGAGAGCGACCATCGGCTGTAATTGCGTCCCACACCATCACCATGGCCGGCGCTTGAGTTCTGGTGGCCATCCGAAGGTTCACATTTTCAGCTGACCTCTTAGGCAAGTAAACACGATAATTTTGTTTCTTTACAAAATGCTGGACAACGAATGTTTTCTCATCGGAGTTCATCACTTTTGGCCAATTGAAGCAACTCTTCAGCTGTATTGAGTCTATTTACTTTCTGTTGCGGTGTAAGTTTTTTTGGAATTTCAATGGCTTTACCCCGAGCACACTTCAATATTTGCCGAATGGAATATTGCGATATGTTCAGTTCACGAGCCATTTTTCGGCCACTGCAACGCGGGTTTCGATCAAGTCGCTTCTTTACTTATCGAACCATTTCTGCTGATGTTGCTGTTTTCTTCCATCCACTTCCTTGACGTCGGACTACGCTACCAGTATCACGGTAACGAACGATGGTACGAGAGACAAAGGTTTTATTCGCATTTAAATGCTGGAGTGCTCTAACGATAGCCACTTGTGGTTTTCCAGGCAAATATAAAGAAATCACACTATCACGCTTGAATTCCATCACGAATAACTTTTTTTCTGGAAAATTCTCAACAAAATGCTTTTGTACGCTTGTAAACAATATGATGAGCTGTCACTGGAATAATTTTAACAGCTGTCGGAAAAGTGACTTAGAAATGACAGTAGTCTGAAATTGGTTGCTGTTTTTTTATCTCACCCCGTATTTGTAAAAAATATTTCTGAAAGATTTCATGGATTTAATTTATTAAGGCTTTGTTGAATTTTCGTTTATAAAAAATCAGAACTTCTTTTCATTACCTTTTTCATTTATTCATTTCGAAGAACTCTACAACTAATGTTACAACCATACGGATAGATGATTACATTGCTGCCAATAAGCGAAATTTTGAAAACACCATCAGAGATTGTAATTACAAATTGTTAGCTTTCGAAGAGCTCTACAATGGGCGTCTGGATACAATCGATATTCAAAAGGATTTGTTGGTCGACACATTAAGGTCGAACAATGAACGTTTGAGTACTTTGGCATTTTTAAGCGATTCTAGCAAAAGTTGCGTTAACAAATATCAAAACTCTCTGCCAACAGAATACAATGTTACAGTGACAATTCAAAATTGCACTTCGTCGGCTAAAAATGCCTACAGAACTTTGGTAACGGATGCCCGCGAGACTCGCAGCAATTTGGAATATTACTACGACGTTACGCTAAATGAAGAATTGAAAAAATGTGGCAATAGTTCGAATGTGACGGCGCAGACAAATTACACGCTCTGTGTTACCACGGTGGTGAGTAGAGAAAATAACTAAATTCTCATTAATTTTTGTAAATGTTAATAATTTATTTTTTTAATAAGATCGACACTGCGAATGTGTATGCCTTTGAAAATCACAAAATATTTAATAGCCAAATGGAAGAGGCGGCCTGCTCAGCCAATACTCAGATCAAAAAGGCACTGGATTGCAGTTTCAACAGTCAAGGCAATGTCTTCCAAGCAATTTCTGCAACAAATCTCCAAGTGAACATGTGTATTCAGGGAACTAACAGCGCCGCCACTTGCCCTGGATACTATTGCCAGAATGTTGAACGTGTGCCTGCCAGTGCTGTCAATCCGAAGAATCAAACAATGCCAAATCCTTTCTATGGTCGTAATGGAACTACCAGTTGTTTGATGTTGGATATCGTTTAAGCAGGACAATGAGTTTTTTTCGACAATAACATACAAATGAGTTGAGGAAGTGTACTAGAGAGGCGAGAACATATAGTAATTTTATGATATTTTTCAAGATAATAAATAATCAATAAAAGAAATGGTAGACTTTCTTGGAATATGTGAGAAGTTCTTAATTTGTAATAACTGCAAACGTTGATTACACAGAACACTCAGTAGATTATCAAAGAAATAAAGGGCAACTAAATTCGGCTGGGTTTAATTATTTAATACCCTCCATAATTTTGGAGGAACTTAAAAAAAAATCTAAAAAAAAAAATTCATCGAAAAATACCGCTCAAAGAAGAAGATGTGGACCTGCATACGAAATTGCTTGTTCGGCCGGATCTAACACAGTCGTACCCATCAGAAACTTTAAATTCGTAATTTGAAACAATTCCGGTGAAAAGGGTCGGTAAAATCATTCAAATAGCGAACATAGTGGACCTGTGTATACAAATCTCTTTCAGGGTGTTAAGTATTTAGAAGGAACTCGTTGTGGAGATTTTCAGAAAATTACATTGAACAATTTGGTTACAATCATCAAAGTGCCGAAAATCGGGAGGTACCGGTGTATGGGGGATATACGATATCGTAGACCTATATGGACAATTCACTTTCAAGGGTAAAGTACTCACAAAGAACCTCTTGTGTAGAATTTTGGACAATTCCATTGAAAAATATGTGTTTTGTCATCGGATAATATTTAGTGGGTGGTTAAATAAATGTCAAATTTTCCATTAAACCGCGAATATTTTGAATCCCGCGAAATCACAAGTAGACGAACAGGGCAATTCTGGCCGTTACGTAGATGCCGATAGTAAATAGATCGGATATATATAGCGAAATATATACAATGTGTATAGACAAAGGAAGGGGATGTTAGCCAGAATGCTTATATCTCAAGAATGGCTGGTCCGATTTCAACAAATTTTGTCAATTCAGAATGCGCTCTTGGCATAAAAACATTAAAAACAAAAAAGTCGCATAAAAAGATGCCAATAATGATGTTAATAAAGATTTTGTAACATTTTTTTATTTTTTCATATTTTTTATCGCATGCGATTTTTCCAATTTGACTTATAGCATTGAAGTATACATTTTATAATATTTTTTCACCTTACAACACAGGTTGGGGTTATTATATACAGATTGCAATCATCGTCCGATCCTCAGAAGGGCTAGGCCTATTGTTTTCAAATATGTCCGCAATATATTTAGGGGTTGAAACGGACCAACAACTAAAAATGTTCCTGATTTTGCAGCCGTTATAAAGGTCACAAATAGAAACTAAAGGACACGAAATCTAGCATGAAGTTAGAGTTTAGGACAGCGAGTAGAATGGAACACTTCTTTTGTGTGAAAAAATACCAACATTTCCATTCTATCGATACGCTGAAAATAACTTACAGGCAATATCTAAAATACACGAAAGGCGAACTTATCGCTTTTTATGCTGATTTCGTTGACGAATATAGCCAAATATCGTGGACAAGCAAATCATATAGATGAGTCTAAACTTAGAGATGCAGAGAGGTCTCTTGCTTTTGGACATGATCGCAAAATACTTAGGGGTTCAAATAACCCAAAAGCAGAACAAATTTCCTGATCACACAATTGAAACCAATCGACACGGAATTTTTCATGAGAAGAGAGTTAAGGACGGGGAAGAAGTCTCGCATTTTGGATGACCATTGGATTATATTTAGCTGTAAAATTGACTACAACAAAGCCAAAGGTAATATCTGGGCAGTCCTCTATGACATAATTTCAAAAGCGAAATCTTCCAAAATGTTTCGGACATAAGAAAGCTTCTAACATATTGTAGTGTTGTAAGGGTATAACATGGTCGGCCCCACACGACTATAGCCTTTGCTTACTTGTTATACCCTACACCATACTATGGAGGGTATATTAATTTTGCCATTCCGTTTGTAACTCCTCGAAATACTCATGTCAGACCCAACAAAGTATATATATTCTTGATCAGCGTAAAATTCTACGACGATTTAGCCATGTCCGTCTGTCTGTGTGTCTGTCTGTCCGTCTGTCTGTCTGTTGTAATCACGCTATCTTTCGAACAAATCGAGATAGAAGGCTAAAATTTTGCACATATGTATATTTTTCCAGCAGGCAGGTTAAGTTCGGGCCATGTAGGTCCAAGTTATCATATAGTCCCCATATAACGGTACCTCCCGATATTTGGTATTTTGATGATTTTTGCGACATTATTCACCGGAATTGTTTCCAATTTGGCATTTGAAGTTCGTAATGGATACTACAGCCTAAAACAGAAAATTATCTGTACAGGTCCACGTCTTTGTATAGCCCCCATATAACGGTACCCCCCGATATTCGGTATTTTTATGATTTTAACGACATTATTTACCGGAATCGTTTCAAATTTGGTATTTGAAGTTCGTAATGGATACTACATCCTAAGTCAAAAAATGAGCCATGTAGGTCCACGTCTTCATATAGCCCCCATATAGCGGTACCCCCCCGATATTCGGTATTTTTATGATTTTAACGACATTATTTAACGGAATCGTTCCAAATTTGATATTTGATGTTCGCAATAGATACTGCAGCATAAAACAGAAAATAGGCCATGTAGGTCCACGTCTGCATATAGCCCTCATATACCGTACCCCCCGATATTCGGTATTTTGATGATTTTAGCGACATTACTTACCGGGATTGTTTCAAATTTCGCATGTGAAGTTCGTAATGGATACTTCAGCCCATCCCAGAAAATTGTCTGTGCAGGTCCACGCCTTCGTATAGCCCCCATATAACGGTACCCCCTATATTCAGTATTTTGATGATTTGACCGACATTACAGATTTTTCTTCAAGTTTCGCAATTAAATATTGTAATAACTCATGACAAAAGTTGCCTATGCAGGTCTACGTCGTCGTATAGGTATTCGGTATTTTTAAGATTTTAGCAGAATTTTAAACGGATTTTATTTTTTTGGAAACTGCCAAATTTGTACCAAATGGTGGAGGGTATTAAAAGTTCGGCCCGGCCGAACTTACAGCTTTTTTACTTGTTTTATAAATAGATTTTACAATTGTCAATAGTATGTATTTATAAAAATGACTTAGAAAAATATTTATCACTTCTTATTTTAACAGATACCCAATTTAATATTTTTGTTTTTAAAGTTAAAGATGATAAAAATATGGCTCTTGTAAATATTCCACCTAAGATTCATTGTTGTTGTAATGTCCTTGTATGGTAACAACTTATAATTCTGAGTATGTTCTGTTCCATAACTAATATTCCTAATATGATGGAATCTAAACATATTTTCACTTTTTTAGAAAAACTGGTTTCTGTTAACATTCTTCGACTTTGATGAATTTGTAAAAGTGATTTCGAATATAGGTTAATAGTTTCAGACGAATGAATATTTTATAAGATTTACAAAAGGGTGTTGGACTTTTACAGAACGATGTTAATCCATATTTGGACAAGTTGAGAAATGACCGATACTATCTCCAAATATTAGAGTTGTTTGCAGAATTCAGTTCGCTTTATAGGCTTTCTTTAGAATTATTTAAATTAGTAGGCTGTAAAATAAACAAATTTGTATACATTATCATATTTATAAACTATTGCAAAGATCTTATAAAACTATGCTATTTTGTAAATCTTTTGCCAGTATATTTTGTAGTTTTGTCGAAAGAGCTTAGAAATCGCGGGAAACGTTGAAAAAAACTATGGAAGTTTACAAATATTTTACACTGTTCCTACTTTGCAGTCTATCAGTGTTGCAGGTGTGTGTGTGTTATATTTTAATTAAAAATGTGAATTTTTTACAAAATAATTGTGACAATTTAATAGGTCAAAGCTGACGATCAAGATGAACGTACAACAAATTTCATAGAAGCCAATAGCCATCGTTATGTCAACTATGTTCAAGATTGCGATTACAAATTGGATAGCTTGAAAAAAGTATACGTAGCAAGCATCTCCACAATTGACATTCAAATGGAATTCTTATTGAAATCCGTTGAACAAGCCGCTGTACGTTTGTCTAATTTGGAACTTTTAAGTGTGGTCAACAAGGAATGTTCTGAAAAATATAAAAATGCTTATCCTGAAATTTCCACCATCAAGACCATGATTAAAAATTGTACCGATAATGCCCAAAAACAATTTCCCCCCTTGTTAGTGCCACTCCAAGAGACTCGCGACAAATTTGCATTGTACTACAATCAAACTTTTCAGGGTGAAATTAGCAACTGTGATAATATGCAGACTTCTAAATTGAAAAATTTTAATCACACGAATTGTATTAAAAATGTGGTAAGTCCAGCTGCCGTTTAGAAAGCATACATTTTTATTATCTTCCCTTTTGTTGCAGGTGTCAGATGCCACCTCATTTGTCATTGCCAACCAAAAAACGTTTGACTATCAATTGAATTCTGCCAAATGTTCGGCTGATACCTATATCAAAATGGCCCTGGATTGCAGTTATGTGGCCCAGACCACTGTCGTATCGCTGATAACGGCCACAAATGTTTTCATCGACAGATGTACCAAGAATATAGACTGTATGCCATGTGAGGGTTTCCAATGTGAAAATGTCTATAATCTGCCCACCAATGCCATTGATTATGCCAGTCAGACTATGGTGAATCCTTTTTATGGTAATAACCAAACGTTAAGTTGTTTAATGATTAATATTGTATAAGTTATATTTAAATAAAAAAATTAAATAATAAAATTTACAATTACTTGCGATATGCATATATTTATACCCTACAACACTATGTGTTGGGGGTATTATAAGTTTGATTGGGCCAAAAATTATGTAACACCTCGAAATATTGGTTTCCCACATAGGAAAGTATATATGTATCTTCCTATCTCGCCGAGCTGAGTCGATCTAGCTATGTATGTCCGTCCGTCCGTCTGTCCATGTTAATTTGTAATCACTCTACAGGTCGCAATTATGGCCAGATCTTCACGAAATTTAGAATGTAGGTGGGTTTAAGGTCAGAATAGAACCCTATTTCTTTTGGAGATGATCGTATAATATTTAGGGCTTGAAATGGACCAAATACCGAAAAATTTCCTGATTTTGCAGTTGCTCTACATGTCACAATTACAGACCAATCGAAGCGAAAGTTAGCATGAGGCTAGAGCTTTGGGCTGGGCAGAAGCTTTCCAATTTTGATGGTCATCGGATAATATTTAGTGGTTGAAATAGACCATAGCATTTGTGATAAATAAAAGTCAAATTTTCCATTAAACCGCGAATATTTTTAATGCCGGCTAATCACAAATAGACGAATAGGTCAATTCTGACCGTTACATTGATGCCGATAGTAAAAATATCGGATGTATATAGCGAAACATATACAATGTATATATACAAAGAAAGGGAATGTTAGGTAGAATGCTTATATCTCCAAAATGGCTGGAGCGATTTTGAAATATTTTGTCAATTTAGAAAGCCCTTTTGGTATAAAAATATAAAATCTAAAAAAATCACATAAAAAGATGCCAATAATGATGTCCATATAGATCTTGTAGAATTTTGTGACATTTTTTTATTTTTTCATATCAATTTGACTTATTATATTGAAGTGTATATTTTGTAATATTTTATCACTTTACAACACAGGTTGGGGTTATTATATACAGATTGCAGATTATCGTTCGATCCTCACGAAATTTTTACAAAGGTAGGGTTAGGCTCAGAAGGGCTAAGCCTATTGTTTTCTAAGATGTCCGCAATATATTTAGGGGTTGAAATGGACCAGCATTTGGACATAAGGGGGCTTCTAGCATATTGTAGTGTTGTAGGGTATCACATGGTCGGCACCGCACGACTGTAGCCTTTGCTTACTTGCTTTTTTATACCCTCCACCATTCTATGGAGAGTATATTAACTTTGTCATTCCGTTTGTAACACCTGGAAATACTCATAATAGCCCTAAAAAGTATATACGTTCTGGATCAGCGGCGAGTCTAAGTCGATTTAGAGATTTCCGTCTGTATATCTGTTGAAATCTTTCGATCGAATTGGAATAGAAGGCTAAATATTTGCACACCTGTGTATTTTGCGTGTGGGTAAGCTATGTTCATAAATGGGCCATGTTGATCCACGTTTTCACATAGCCCCATATAATGATACGGTCCGCCCGTTTGCCTATCCATTTATTTTTGTAAGCAAAGTACAGGTCGCATTTATTGCCCGATCCAGATGAAGGGCAAAATTGCCTCTCTAACATATGCCTCCAAACATATTTTGCAGCAAACATATATAAGTAAGTAAGTGTGCCTAAGTTCGGCATGTCCCAGTAGTCGGCAGTTTTGAAATTTAAACTTAAATAACTAAGAATAGAATTGACCAAATTATGAAATAATTGCAAAAAAAAAAAAAAAAACGTCAACAGAGTTCTCTGCTCTCTTTCTGTAAAAAAATGAGCTCCGATCATTTATTACGAGAGAATAACGGTTTTCGTCAGTGAGTGTCTTCCAACGCATGCGATAGTGCTTGTTTGTAAAGAAAAAATTAATGGTGGCGTCAACTTAATAATCGATTTAAGGAAAATAAATTTAATACTTTTGGAATCATAAATATTCAATAATAGTAAATAACAGTCTGAAGATCACTTTTATAACTTAAAAACATACAAATCAAGCATTTTTCTGTTATATTATTTAAGCCGACATTAGGAACAGAAAAAAGGAATTTGAAAGGTACTTTTTTCTTTTTTTTAATCTCATTTTTATTTTAATTGAAAATCCATACGTTACCATACTATTCTTGATTTTCTACCTAAATTTGGTTTAGGATGTTAATTAAATAAATCACTATTTAAAAACGAAATTAATTTCAAATTCTGGATTTAACTGTGAATTAGTAATATATCATTGTTTTATACTATTTGAAATAAAAAAATATACAAAATAATATTTTTGTTACTGAAATAACATATACCGACTACTGGCAAATAGACATGCCGAGCATTGGAAAATGGTGCCGACTACTGGCAAAAAACTACTATTTTAGTAAAATTGTAAATTTTGCAAATTTAATAAAAAAATTCAATTTTTGTTTATTATTTCGAAAACTAAACAAAATTTGGAATCTGAACAACTTTATTTTTCTGCAATTGAAAGATTTCACTCAGAATGTTGAAAGATTGAAAAAAAGTGCCGACTACTGGTACACTTACCCTATGTTTGCTAGAGTCTCAAACATACAATTTGTTTGAGTACTACAAGTAAATATATGCTTAGATGCGTGGATACAAGTATATATATGTTTGGATGAAAGCATATATATACTTCAATGCAAACACATATATGATTGATCCAATCAAGTAAATATATGCTTGGAAATAAGTATATATATATATGGAACAGTGTTGGGTTGTTTGTTCGGGATACCACAGTGTTTTGTTGTTGCAAAATGGGCAGGCTTAATCCCTTTATTGTTGTTTTTATAAAAACAACGTTTGTTTATTAGTGGAGAACGATGGTAATGTTTACCATGGGGTAAGGCAGGGAATACCTAGATTTCGGAAAGAGCCACCAATCTTCATCAGTTCCCTCGTTTTTTGTTTGGGATATTCTCTCCAGAAGTTCTGTTAAAAATAACTTCTATGACAAAAAAAAACAAGTAAGCAAAGGCTACAGTCGAGCGGGGCCGACCGTTGAATACCCTACAACACTATAATAAACCATACAGTTGATATAGGCGAGATACTCGAAAGAATTCCACAAGATTTTGTGACAAATAATAAAGGAAAACCATCAGGTTTCGTTCTCTAATTTTCGAATAATAGCAACTTAAACTAATTTGCTCATTTCCAATTTATTGGTAGATGTTGCACGTAAATGGTCTTCCTAGATCTGGAACCAATATTTCCCAAAAAATGAGAAACAGACATTTGACTATATTCTTCAACGAAATCAGCGTTAACGAAATAGTCAGAAGTGCGTCTTTCCTGTATTTGTGAATTCTCCAAAAAGTCACTGGAATCGACATTTTCGTATTTTGTCTACAAAATTTGGCAAACTATTTCACACATTGAATATTTTTGGATGGCCATCCAAAACTGCTTGGCTTTTGTAATGCCCGATAACCCCCATTCAAATGTGCGTGAGGATCGGGCGACAATTTTGCAGTTTTTTGGTCCATTTCAACCCCTAAATATATGGCGATCATCTCCAAAAAGAGTAGGCTTCTATTCTGACCCTCATCTTATCTCCATGCAAAATTTCGTAAGGATCGGGCCTTAAATGCGATCTGTATATGATATCCTGATATCCTAACTACTTAGTTTTGTTAGCTGTAGAAATATTACCAAATGTTTAATTCAAAATGAAAATATGCCAAAAATATGACAAAATTGAAAAAATATGAGAAAATTTTACAAAATCAATATTTTCATCTTTAGAGAGATATTTTTATGCGATTTTTTTAGACGCTTTTTCTTTCCTGCCAAGAGGCCATTCTAAACTAATGAGAACTTTCGAAATCAGTTCAGCCGTTCTCGACATATAAGAGATTTTTCAAGCATATCTTCTTTGATAAACATATATATCACACATATTTTGCTATATATCCGTTTTGTTGGATGTTAACATCAGTGTGAAGATCAGAAGTAACCTTGTCATGGCTTTGTGATTTCGCCGGGATTTAAAATATTCGCGGTTTAATGAAAAATTTTGAATTTTTTCAACACAAAAGATATGGTCTATTTTACCCGCTAAATATTATCCGATGACCACCCAAATTGGTAGGCTTCTTCCCCGCCCTAAACTCTAGCTACATGCGAAATTCCGCGTCGATTGGTCTATAATTGCGACCTGTATAGCTACTGCAAAATCTGACATTTTTTCAGTATTTGGTCCATTTCAACCCCTAAACATTTGGCGATCATCTCCAAAAGAAATAGGGTTCTATTCTGACCCCAGTCCCACCTCCATTCTAAATTTCGTGAAGATCGGGCCATAATTGCGACCTGTAGAGTGATTACAAATTAACATGGACAGACGGACAGACGGACAGACGGACGGACGGACATACATAGCTAGATCGACTCAGCTCGGCGAGCTAGGAAGATCCATATATACTTTCCTATGTGGGAAACCAATGTTTCGAGGTGTTACATAATTTTTGGGCCAATCAAACTTATAATACCCCCAACACATAGTGTTGTAGGGTATAAAAAAAACTTTTTTTTACCCAAGTGAAAAAAGAATTAAATAAAACTAAAATTATTTTAGAAAATCTTCTAAATCTTACAACCGCACTTGTAGACATTTTCATCATTCTCCACGCAACAGCATCAACAAATAACAAAACACAAATGTTTAGCCGCGTAGCAAAAACAATGGTACTTCCCGATATTCGGTATTTTGATGATTTTAGCGATATTATTTACCGGAATTATTTCGAATTTCGTATTTGAAGTTCGTAATGGGTACTACAGCCTATGACAAAAATGCAGGTCCAAGTCTTCGTATTGAAATTTTCAAAACTTTTTAAGTTCCTTCGAGTCAGTTGTACTTTTCACGAAATTATTGAAAAAAATAAATTTTGCTGCATATTATCATGATTTCTATTATTATTGTTATTATTGTTATTATTATTATTATTATTATTATTATTATTATTATTATTATTATTATTATTATTATTATTATTATTATTATTATTATTATTTTTATTATTATTATTATTATTATTATTATTATTATTATTATTATTATTATTATTATTATTATTATTATTATTATTATTATTATTATTATTATTATTATTATTATTATTATTATTATTATTATTATTATTATTATTATTATTATTATTATTATTATTATTGTAATTATTGTCACTATTAATATAAATCTTAGTATGATTGTTATCATTATTATTACTTCGAGGAAAATTGGTATACGACTAGGGGTTGTTACAACTTCCGCTTTCCATTATTGCAGAAAAAAAGAAAACCGAGATTATTTTTATCACAAATATAGTTTTTTTATTATCTTAGTTTCGCGTAATACAAATTCCTCTCTAATTTAATTCAATTTCACATTAAAATTTCTTGTTATAAAATTAATTTGTAAACATGGCGTTGTACTGTTAATACCCTTAAAGGGATTTACAATTCTCTCACCCGTCAAATCATCATCGGCCAAATGCCATGCCATTTGGTAGGGACACCTTCCCTTGATGGCATTCAAATCTTCATTCTCACATGGCGGACAGAATTCATGACCAGCAACGCAATTTTCTATCAGGCCCGTAACTTCACCGATTGAAGTAAAGGTCTGATAGACACTTGTCGAATAGCAGTCAAAGGCCTCATCAATTTTTGTATTAGCACTGCACTCAGCGGAAGTCATTTGATTGATGAAGGTATTGGTGTTGGTGGTAAAGTAGTTACTGGTGGTTTTGATCTGAAATTCGAAGTAAGTTTTTGAAGTAAATGAATGAAAATTTAATATTGGATTGGATGGATATTATTAAATTAATTGAAAACAAATCTTAAAATTTAGGATTTTTTTTTTTTCAATAAAAATATTGTTTACATTACACCTACCCCCGTAGCAGCACAATTTTGATATTTCGATTCATTTTTCTCAAACTTCCGTTTGCATTCCTTCATGGCATTGGTGAATTGATTGTTGTAGTGATTTTTAATATTTTTCAATGTGTTCTCGGCGCTGGTCAGCAGCGGCGTAAAAGATGTCTTCGCCTTGTTAATGCAAGTCTTCAGTGTCTCCTTAATTGTACCTTCTGCGGGTATTTTACCACGGTACTTCTCCACGCAATAATCATTGACATCACCCAACATTTCCATGGGATCCAATTTGTTTTGCAAATCTCCCAATTTTACATCCACCACCACATTGTAATATTCCACCACATCCAGACGCATGTTGAAATTACTACGCATATCTTCTAGCTGATCTTCCAAATGTTTGATGTGATCCTCGAATTGACGTTGATGTTGCAGGACGTAATTTTCCACTTTGGCGCCAGGATTCGATTTGGTATACATAGCCTCCGGCATAACAACAATATTACTCTGCAGTAAAGAACATCCTTTTAAAGGAAACAAAATGCGGATATATTCTACTTACCTGCACTCCCAATGTGTGGCATGCCAGGACAATCGCCAGTGTTACAATATTCACAAATACAAATTTCATTTTGTTTTTATTTTCCTTCAATACTAATTTCTTCTTGAAATATACTTATTGAAATAATGCAAAACTGCGGCATTACAATCTGTTTTATATGCATCGATTTCAAGATCAAGTTCAGTTGCATGGAACAGAGCTGCGCTCATAATTGAGATAAGCGTTCAGTTCCACTCCTTGATTGCAAATTTTACGCATTATTCCGAAACTGATAAGCCATGCTGTTGGATTTGTTTTCCTCTGCTTGCATATAATGTCGAATGCAATTGAGGGTGCTTCCGAGTTATATATTTTGAAATTAATCAATCTTTGGAACAGCGCAGTTAAATCCGACTGGGATTTGGGTTATGCAAAATAGAGTGTTTTTTGAAATATATATAGATGAAGTATAGAACAAAATCCAATCTTTCCCATAAGTACAGAAAATGTTAAGAATATTATGAAATTAATACAAAAAATAGTAGACACATTTTTTGACGTTTTGAAAGTTTGTTGGTAAAGTAACCTAAATAGTTTGGAAAAGTTCCCCACCTCTTCTTTCACATTTTTTTAAATATTTCGGAATAAAATTCTTTGGAATCTTCACAGTTTAGGTATATTGTGTCTATATTGTGTCGGCTAAAAGGGTAACATTCGGCACTTTTTCAAAAAATAAATAAATAAATAAAATAAAAATTAAATTATTTGTCATTAAAACCTATTCTAGGTCTCAGAAGACATTAACATTTCAAATCTTACTTAAACGAATTTATAAGTATTGAATGCACATTTTAGGTTTAAAACCATATTTTATGTAAATTTAGGGAAAAAATTTCCTACATAACATTCTTCATCCATTTTTACTACATGTCATTAAATCAAGGAAATCTCTTTTTCATTATTTCATTAAAAAATAAATAAAAAAATAAGTAAAAAATTAGATTTTTTCAAGAATTTTTCTTCGTTTTTTTTTCGAACATTCACAGAAAGACGCACATATTTTGAGTCATTTGAGTCAGCTTTGAAAATTGTAGACATAAAGATTTAATTTTGTCGAGAATAATGTGTTTAGAAAATGGGCCATATCGGTCCACTTGACATCGTACTCATATACAGGGTGAGATAAAAAACTTCAACAAAGTCAAACGCCATAATTTTTATACTTTTTTTTTTTAATTTTATGGAATGAAAGCAACAAATGTCGGAAATAGCATAAAATTTAAGAATAAGTTTAGATTTGTTCAAATTGGTGACTTTTAGCACGAATTATGGCCTTCAAACGGCCAATGAAACCGTCACACGCTGCCCGAATGTTGCTTTGCGGTATTTAGGCCCATTCCCGCCGAAGCGGGAGGTCATCCACACTTTGGTATTTTTAGTGCCAACCTTGCTTTCCAAAATACTCCAGACACAATAGTCCAACGAATTGGTATCCGGAGATTTTGCTGGCTATTGTGCGCTGGAAATGAAGCTAGGAACCTCATTTTATAACCATTCTTGGGTGGCACGTGCTGAGTGCGATGGTGCTGAGTCCTGTTATAATGTCCAAGATCTGGGGCCGAAATGTTTGCGTGCCCAAGGCTTTAATACACCCTCCAGAATATTTTTGCGATAATATTCGGCATTTATTCTGATGCCTCGGTCGATTAATACACACACACATCGCCAGGGCCGGCGCTTGAGTTGTGGTGACCAACCGGAGGTGCACATTTTCAGCTGACCTCTTTGGCAAGTAAACACGATCGTTTAATTACAAACTGCTGGACAAAGAATGTTTTCTCATAGGAGAAAACCAAATTCGGCTGTTCACCATTTTCGACCAAGCGAAGCAACTCTTTAGCTCTTTTGAGTCTATTTTCTTTCTGTTGTGGTGTAAGTTCTTGCACTTTTTGGAATTTGAATGGCTTTACCCCTAGCTTATTTTTCAGTATTTGCCGAATGGAATATTGTGATATATTCAGTTCACGAGCCATTTTTCTGCCATGCCGACGCGGGTTTCGATCAAGTCGCTTCTTTACTTATCGAACTATTTCTGCTGATGTTGCTGTTTTCTTCCGTCCACTTCCTTGACGTCGGACTACGCTACCAGTATCACGGTAACGAGCGATGGTACGAGAGACAAAGGTTTTATTCGCATTTAAATGCTGGAGTGCTCTGACGATATCCACTTGTGGTTTTCCAGCCAAATATAGAGAAATCACACTATCAAGCTTGAATTCTATCGCGAATAACTTTTTTTTCTAGATAATTCTCACCAAAATGCTTTTGTACGCTTGTAAACAATATAATGAACTGTGACTGGAATAATTTTAACAGTTGTCGGACGAGTGGCTTAGAAATGACAACATTCGGAAGTTGGTTGCAGTTTTTTCATCTCACCCTGTAAGTCAAGATCCGCTGGACTGATTTTCACAATTCTGATCGATTCGAAATGGTCTCTTGCCAGAAAAGGATTAAATATGCTAATAAAGAGTGAATGTTTCTTGTTACATTTTTTTTTTCAATTTTTGCCATATTTTTATCGCACGCTTAAGAACAGTGAGTGATATGTCAAAAAATTTTAAATGTTTTTTGAAAAATAAGTAGATTTGCATTTGTTTTCCTATTCGACACCAATCAGAGGTTGTTATGATGTGAATTTTTTTAACAAATTTGAGTAATTTTTCATTCAAACATTTCAATTCCAAAATTGGTTTGACAGTTCATTCCCCCAGCAGCTGTACCGATGCGACTATCTGTATTCTTCTGCCATGGTATTATATACAGGTCGCAATTATTTCCGATCTTCACGAAATTTTGCATGGGGGCAAGGTTTGGTCAGAGTTAAAGCCTGTTGTTTTTGATGATGCACATTCAGGGATGCAAATGGACCGAAAAAAATAAAATTTTCCTGATTTTGAAAACAAATCGTCACGGAATTTGCATTAGAAGAGAGTTAAGGACAAGGAAGAAGTCTAGCATTTTAGATGCCTTTGGATTATATTTGTCTGTAAAAGGATCAAAACTTTCTTGTGACTTTGTTTTGAATACCTAACAGAAAGAGGGAGTGCGTAAATATTAATGGACAAATGACCCCGGTCGAAAAGCTAACGGTAATATCGGGGCGGGGCTCTTTGACATCATTTCAAATGTGAAATCTTCCAAATTCGATTATGATATAAGTGGGCTTTCAACATATTGTAGTGTTGTAGGGTATCACATGGTCGGCCCCGCACTTCTATAGCCTTTGCTTATTTGTTTTATAATCGAAATGCCCAGACATAATATAAACTCTGTTTGATGGATAGAGACATTTCTTATTCACCAATGATAAACAAAACAAGTAAAAATACTGTAAATTCGGCCGTGCGGAAATAAAATCGGTTAAAAATTCTGTTAAAGTCTTAAAAATACCAAATGTAGCCGTTATATTAGGGTCTATACGACGACGTGGACCTGCATAGACAACTTTTATCATTAGCCTATTACAATATTCAATTGCGAAACTTGCAAAAAATAGGTGAATAATGTGGCGAAAATCATTAAAATACAGAATATAGGGAAGTACCAATATATGGGGTCTTTACCAATACGTTGGCCTGTAGCCAGAAATTTTTCTGTCATAGGCTGTATAATCTACTTCAAATACCAAATTTGAAACAATTCCGGTGAATAATGTAGTTAAAATCGTCAAAATACCGAATATGAGGAGGTACCGTTTTATGAGGGCTATACGACAAGACAATTTTCTGTCATAGGCTGTAATGTATGCTAAGAACTTCAAATACTAAATTTGAAACTTTTCCAGTAAATAATGTCTCTAATTCACCAAAATACGGGAAAAAGGGAGGTACCATTATATGAGGGCTATACCAAAACGAGGACCTAGATGACGCATTTTCAGTACCGAAAGTCCTGCAGACATTACATGGATTTGAGTAAAATTTTTTCAACCTACTTAATTTCGTTCGGAAGCTAGAGCGATTTCCACAGACGGATAGATGGACATACGAATGGACATCGCTGAAAAAAATTTTATGCTGATCAAGAATATATATACTTTATGGAGTATAAATGTATATTTCGAGGTGTTACAAACGGAATGAAGATCTTAATATACCCTCTTTACTATCGTTCCATTGCTATTTATATATCAAGAAAAACCACGTTTTATATCAAAACCGTTTTTAAAGTAAAACTGAATACATGCAACACCTGATTTATATTTCTTGGTGTCACCCTGTATTTCCTATATAAAACAATTCTTTACAATCTAGCAACATCATCCTAAAAGTAGACTTTAAAATTGGATTCCAATTTATTTACAAAATTTAACCCATTTGCTCACTCTCACGTTTTTAAGAAATCTGCTGATAACAAACAAAACTTTGTATCTCCATTGTTGACAGCGATCGGTATAAGGGCCTTTGTTTTCCAGCAACAAAGTGCTTGGCAGCCTCAAATGTTGATACTTCGCCAAGGCATGATTTAGGTGTGCCCGTCAGTTAAGTTTTCCTTTGTTTGAATTCAAACAATTTTAACAGCTCTCTATTACAAAATTTCTATTGATTTCAAACAATTTAAGTTAAGACGACTATCAGTTTTCTGCCATAGCTTCTGGCGATTATTTTGGCCATTGTTTATTCCGTTGTGAGTTTTGCTGTTATTGTTGTTGTTAAGGAACGCCAATCGTCAAGTTTGATTTTTCTAATGAGAAGTGGCGCCCAATACAATTTGCAAAATGATTTCAAACGTGTGTCATTACGGATGGAGATGCAAAACAATGTTGCCTTAGCAAATGTGTGGTCCTTCCCAAATATTTGTTGGTTGAAAAGGCGAATGTGTGGCCATCTAACAAGCTAAGCGAAAGCATGAAAGAAGAGAAAGGATGGGCCATTGTTAAATTCCTCTGGCCCAAGGGGTTGATCGGACGTTACCAAGTAATTTTAATAGAATACTTGGAATTCTTGAATTTAAAAAAAAAAAAATTGGGATGGGTTAAGAACTCATTGCTATAATTCAATGGGAAAAAGAAAATCATAATGGAATATGTACATATAAAACTAAAAAAAAAAAACAATTAAATAAAATACAAATACCAGGAAGATTATATCATAATTCCGCAAGATTATATCTTAAAAAATTATTTGTCAATTTCATAACATAATTACTAAAGCTGCACATTTCGACAGCACTGGACAACCACCCTGGCAACCGAATAACAACTCCGACGACAACAACAACGCGTTTTCCAAAACATTTTCATGTTCATATGTCATTCGCATTACAGACATGATAGCCACCAACACTACGCAGTCCACTGTCAGAGATTATATCACAACTCTATTTTTCCGACCAACAACAAATCTTCTTTTCTCATTTCAACTGTCCTGCCTAACGGCAGATTAAATTGAATACTTGCTCCGAATACTGCAACAAAAATTAAGATCATATTTGTATATGAAAACAAGCAACCGACAGCGACGCATTCATTTGAACACCCTATGGCATGTCGCCACCGCAGGAAGCCACAGAAAACTTAAAATCAATGCATATTTTTATGCCACAACGAAAATTTTGGGCAAAAATGTTGCCAGATGTATGCTCAGATTATTTGGTAGGGAGAATAATATTTTAGAATGAGCTACTATAGCATTTCGACAGTTAACAGAACTTAGAAATATCGATAGAGTGGTCTTTATAGACGAACGAGATGAAAAGAAGTCTCCATTGATGACCTGCCAAGGAGTCTACAGAGACGCATTAAAAGGAATCTTCAAAGGCGATCTCAAAAGGGAGTCTTTAAAGATAAGTCAAGGAAGTGGACAGCAGAAAACAGCAACATCAGCAGAAATAGTTCGAGAAGTAAATGAGCGACTTGACGGAAACACCCGTCGCAGTGGCCGAAAAATGGTTTGTGAGCTAAAAATATCGCAATATTCCGTTCGACAAATATTGAAAAATGGGCTAGGGGTAAAGCCATTGAAATTCCAAAATGTGCAAGAACTTACACCGCAAGAGAGATAAAATGGACTTAAAAGAGTTAAAAATTTGCTTCGTTTGGCCGAAAATGGTGAACTGCCGAAGTTGGTTATCTCCGATGAGAAAATATTCGTTGTCCAGCAGTTTGTAAACAAACAAAAGATCCAATAAGGTCAGTTGAAAATGTGCAACTTCAGTTAGCCACCAGAACTCAAGCGCCAGCCATGGTGATGGTGTGGGCCGCCATAACTGCCGATGGTCACTCTTCGCTCGTATTAATCGACCGTGGCATTAGAATAAATGCCGAATATAATCGCGAAAATATTCTGGAGGGTGTATTAAGGCCTTGGGTACGCAAACTTTTTGGCAGCAGATTTTGGACATTCCAACAGGACTCAGCACCATCGCACTCAGCACGCGCCACCCAAGAATGGTTACAAAAAGAGGTTTCTCGCTTCATTTCCAGCGTACAATGGCCATCAAAATCTCCGGATATCAAATTGTTGGAATATGTCCGGAGTATTTTGGAAAGCAAGGTTGGCACTAAAAATACCAAAGTGTCAATCACCTCAAGTAAGGGCTTCGCCGGAAATGGGCCAAAATACCGCAGAGCAACATTCGAGCGCATGTGACGGTTTCATTGGTCATTTGAAGGCCATAATTCGTGCCAAATTCGTACAAATCTAAACTTATTCTAAAATTTAATGCTATTTCCGATTTTTTGCTTTTATTCAATAAAATTTAAGAAAAAATATAAAAATTATGGAATTTGTCTTTTTTGCAGTTTTTATTTTATCTCATCCTGTAAATTTGTAGAATATTTCTACTTGTTACGATCTCGTTTAAAAATATTTTATAACCATTTATAAAACCCTAAAACTACCTCGATTGAGAATTAAAATGTTCTACCCAAAAAAAATCCTCGTATCGTTATTATAATATTGCTACACGCTATAAATGTAAAACAAAAGGATTTCAAGAAGCTAAAAACGAAAATTTCAAAAATATGGAAGAGGGTGATCTTGACCACCACCATTTAGGTTACTTTGAGATATGGATTTCATTTTCATAATCTACTGAGTTATTCCTGTAATAATTATTTTTTGTTTTACACAGTGCTACATTCAATATGGTCAATAAAAGTCATTGCATCTGATAAGACATTTCAACAATATGGCAACCATTCCGCATTCAAATGGTAATGTGTGTCCAAACTAATTTCATATAAATCAAGGCATTTTATGACATTTACAGAAGACATGGTGAAGAAAACAGAGACTAAAACATTGCCAACAAACGGTTAGCATTCCGTAAACACTTATCCTGGCTTGTGCACAAATGAATTCATTTTTCAACAACAACAAAAATAAAAACCAAAATATATTTAAATTTATATCAGCCAATTCATAACGCGCCACTCACTCATACCAAAATAATGTCTCAAATACCAGCCGACACAGCGTTACGAGTCAACAGCAGCAACATGTTGCACTTGTTTCGAACTAATGAACACATTTGTCTCGAACACAGTGGGGTATGATTTTGAACAAATGTTTAGGATTTGGCTTAGACTTAGTTTTCTTGCTTTTTCCCCATTGTTGTTGTTTTTTACTATCTATGATGGAGTGAGTATCTGGCAGCAGCGATTAATGCAGATTATTGAGATCGTTTTTCCAATATGTTCTTTGGTAATGAATGAAGTGAGCTTCGAGTAAATGCAAATCTATGCTGCAACTGGCTGGTGGAAAATCGATGACCAAACTATTAAGAGCATTAAGATCGAGGCGCTTAGTGTGATGGCGGTTTGGTTCGGGCTGGTGTAATATTAAATGTTTAAAATATTTATGTTTGTTACGCCTACGACGAGCTGGGGCATTTACCAGTTATGTGTTTCAGGTATTTTTTCAAAATAGTTTTTTTATTTTGATTTCTTAAAGTTGTTCAAATGGTGATACATGACACATTTAATTAATCGCAATGTGGTTGTGATACTCTTATATATTTGTTTGTGGTTTTTAGTTTCTCGTTGAGTATTATTGCCGAAATAGAGTCACATTTGTGCCAAATCGTATTTTGTAAAATCTTGTTAGTCAATTTGGAATTCAAAGTAATATATTAGAAACATAAGCGGATTTCGATCACAGATTTATGTCATTTTGGTGTGATATTGGTTAAACAATTAAATTAGAACATTTGTCAATGTTTGCGTAATGGAAGTAGACAAGATGCATAGTTTGGTCAAGCATTGTCTATGTGTTAATATAATAAGGGAACTGGACAGGACACTGTGCAACATAAAAAATAATCATGGGAAAATTCCAGCAGGTGATGAAAGTAAAGCTAAAACAAATTAAACCAGTAAAGAAAGTCTTAAAGTTGGGCGGGGCCGATTTTATGATACCCTACACCACTTTGCTAATTTATTTGAGCTCCACATAACAATTAAAAGTTTTTATGGGAGAAATCAATCATACACGGTATGATTATAATTATAATTTAAAATTCAAAGGACTAAATATCCCGAAGCATTTGTATCTTTTAAATTCGGAACTGTATTGCCCATTAGGTGCAAAATTAATTTGAAATCAGATAAAGATATATATGGGAGCTATATCCAAATCTGAACCGATCTCGATAAAATTTGGCAAAGATATTTCTGAGCTGTATTTTATATATTTCCCTGAATATCGTTGTTACGGAGTGCATATTACGGCTGTGGGTAACAAATATAACAAATCGGATGAACAGTATATATGGGAGCTATAGCTATATCTGAACCGATCTTCACCAAAATTGGCATACTACCTTCTAGACTCAATTCGGTCGTATGTGCCAAATTCCATCCCATTTGGGCAAATATTAGATGTTTGCTGCTCAATAAAATATAAATCGGACGAAGTTATATATGGGAGCTATATCCAAATCTGAATCTATCTCGATAAAATTTAGCAAAGGTATTTCTGAGTTGCATTTGATATATTTCCCCAAATATTGTTGTTACAGAGTGCATATTACGGCTGCGGAGGACAAAAATAACAAATCGGATGAAAAATATATATGTGGGAGCTATAGCTATATCTGAAGCGATTTCGATCAAATGTGGCATACTTATTTGCAGGCCTAATTTGGTTGTATGTACAAAATTCCATACTATTCGGGCTGATATTACACGTTTGGTGCACAATAAAAACAAATGGGAGCTATATCTAAATTTTTACCGATTATCTCCAATTTCAATAGGGTTCGTACTTGGGCCAAACAAATGTTGTTTGGAAAATTTCATCTCAATCGGATAATAAATGCCACATGCATTTTGTTCACAAGAATACATGGACAGACGAACGTACGGACAGACGGACTGACATGGATAAATCATTTTAGAAAGTGATTCTATGCAGATCATCAAAAGGAACTATGGGTCTATCTCGTTTCCTTTTGCCTGTTACAAACAAATGCACAAAGACATAATACCCTGACCACCTTGTGGTGTAGGGTATAAATATTGGTATGGGAAAAATTACAAGAAAGTCGAATTTTTATATCTAATTTAATGCGAAATCATACATTCCATATTCATCTCCGGTAGCTGATTATGAGATATATTAAGATATAACAAGTTGTTAAGAATCGCTGACTTGCTTCGTAGGTTTTACAGATGAAAGTATTGAAAATTGTGATCTTTTGTAGGTGAGGTATCAGAAGGGGTTCGCAGATACATATCATCTTCACAAGAGATCTTGTGTTAGCAAAAATGTTTGTCTGTGTGAAATTTGAAGTGTTTTTCAAAAACTCTTGAACCCTACGTGGGGGAGGTACTAGAAGGAATGGTTTGATTTCAACCATCTTTATAACAGATCTTGCATTAATGGAAATTTTGAGATGTACCAAGTGTGAATGGGTTGGAATGTTAATTTCGCGTTTTATAAGCTTCAACGATATTCAAAATGTTGACCCTTGGTGGGGGAGATACAAGAAGGAGTGGACCGATATATCCCATATTCGCAACATATCTTGCGTTAGTAGAAATAATGGGTTGTATGAAACATGAAGGAAACCGGATGCTTATTTCCAATTTTTAAATGGTTTTAGTTATTCAAAATATTGACGCTTTGTGAAGGAGGTACCAGAAGGAATGGTCCGATCTGTAGCATCTTTATAAGATATGTTATAAAGTGTTGATGGAAATTTTGAGATGTACTAAGTTTAAATTTCGCGTTTTACGAGATTCATGAAGAATCGTGGATAATCGTGGCATCAGAATAAATGCCGAATATTATCGCGAAAATATTCTGGAGGGTATATCAAAGCCTTGGGCACGCAAACATTTTGGCCACACGCCTTAGCACATTCCAACAGGACTCATCACCATCGCCCTCAGCACGTGCCACCCAAGAATGGTTACAAATAGACGTTCCTCGTTCAATTTCCAGCGCACAATGGGCATCAAAATCTCCGGATTCCAATTCGTTGGACTATTGTGTTTGGAGTATTTTAGAAAGCAAGGTTGGCACTAAAAAATACCAAAGTGTCGATCACCTCAAGCAAGCGCTGCGCCGGCCAAAATACCGCAGAGCAACATTCAGGCTGCATGTGACGTTTCATTGGCCATTTGAAGGCCATAATTCGTCTCAAAGGTGATCAATTTGAACAAATCTAAATTTATTCTAAAATTTGATGTTATTTCCGACATTTTTGCTTTCATTCAATAAAATTAAACAAAAAATGTAAAAATTATGTCTTTGTTGCAGTTTTTTTATCTTACCCTGTATGGAGGCTATACAAAGATCTGGAACTCCATAGACAATTTTCTATCACAGGCTGTAGTAACTGTTAGGAAACTATTCCGGTGAATATTGTACCTAGAATTGTCAAAGTACCGAATATAAGGGGTAAACGATATTTGGGGGCTATAGCAAGAACGTGAACCATCATAGACAATTTTCTGTTATAGACTGTAGTACCCATTTCGAACTTTAAATATGAAATTTGAAACAATCCGGTGAATAATGTCCCTAAAATCGACAAAATACCGAATATCGGGGGTACTGCTGTATGGGGGCTATACGATATCGTGGACCTATATATACAATACTGTTCCAGTTGGCAAAGTTCTTAAGAAGAACTTCTCCTTTAAAAATTTGACTACAATCATCAAAATACCGAATATCGGGGGGTACCCATATGAGACTATACAATATTGTGCACCCATATTGCCCATATTTGAACTAGTCCTGCTTGCGACTGATCTCTGCAAAAAGCTTCCTATCTTAATTTGTTTTGACTCTAGCTTAATTGCAACAGACGGACGGACGAACAGGGCTAAATCTTCTTAGAATTTTACGCTTATCAAGAATATATAAACTTTGTTAGGTCTAAAATTATAATTTCGATGAGTTACAAACGGAATAACGAACTTATACTATATATAGTGGAGGGTATAAAAAAAATAATCATTCTCTGTATGCTTCCAAATTTTCGGCCAGGTGGCATTTAAAGTTGTCTTTACATGTTGGGGGTATTATAAGTTTGATTGGGCCAAAAATTATGTAACACCACGAAATATTGGTTCCCACATAGGAAAGTATATATGGATCTTCCTATCTCGCCGAGCTGAATCGATCTATCTTGTATGTCCGTCCGTCCATCCATCCGTCTGTCCGTCTGTCCATGTTGATTTGTAATCACTCTACAGGTCGCAATTATGGCCCGATCTTCACGAAATTTAGAATGGAGGTGGGGCTAGGGTCAGAATAGAACCCTATTTCTTTTGGAGATGATCGCATAATATTTAGGGGTTGAAATGGACCAAAAACTGAAAAAAATTATGATTTTGCAGTTGCTCTACAGGTCTCAATTATAGACCAACCAAAGCGGAAGTTAGCATGGGGCTAGAGCTTAGGGCTGAGCAGAAGCCTTCCAATTTTGATGTTCATTGGATAATATTTAGTGGGTGAAGAGGCCACACTATTTGTGTTAAATAAAAGTCAAATTTTCTATTAAACCGCGAATATTTTTAATCCTGACGAAATCAGAAATAGACGAACAGGTCAATTCTGACCGTTACGTAGATGCCGATAGTAAATATATCGGATATATATAGCGAAATATATACAATGTGTATATACAAAGGAGGGGGATGTTAGTTAGAATGCTTATATCTCAAGAATGGCTGAACCGATTTTGACAAATTTTGTCAATTCGGAATGCCCTCTTAACATAAAAGTATAAAATCTAAAAAATATGCCAATAATGATGTTGATATAGATTTTGTAGTATTTTGTGACATATTTTTCATTTTTTTTCATATTTTTTTATCGCATGCGATTTTTTCAATTTGACTTATAATATTTTTTAATATTTTTTCACCTTACAACACAAGTTGGGATTATTATATAAGGATTGCAAATATCGTCCGATCCTCACGAAAATTTTCACAAGCGTAGAGTTGGGCTCAGAAGGACTAGACCTATTATTTTCAAATATGTCCGCAATATATTAGGGGTTGAAATGGACCAACAACTAAAAATTTTCCTGATTTTGCAGCCGTTATAAAGGTCACAACTAGAAACCAGAGGACACAAAATCTTGCATAAAGTTAGAGTTCAGGACAGCGGGTACAATGGACCACTAATTTTGTGTGAAAAATTTCAGTATTACTTACAGGCGATATCCGAAATACGCAAGAGACGAACCCCAGGCTTTTTAATGCTGATTTCGTTGACGAATATAGCCAAATATCGTAGACAAGCAAATCATATAGATGAGTCTAAATTTGGAGATACGGAGGGGCTTCTTGCTTTTGGAGATAATTGCAAAACAGATATGGGTTCAAATTAACCAAAAACAGAAATATTTTTCCGGTCACACAATTGAAGCCAATCAACACGCCTGTGAAAAGAGTTAAGGACAGGGAAGAATTCTATTAGTTTGGATGACCATTGGATTATATTTAGTTGTAAAATGGACTACAACAACTAACCGCACGACGGAGTGCATAAATATTTGGCAAATGTCCCTAGTCAAAATCCTAATTTATAATTCCAATATGGATTTGGACATAAGGGGGCTTCTAACATAATGTAGTGTTGTAGGGTATTACATAGTCGGCCCCGCACGACTATAGCCTTTGCTTACTTGTTTTTATTTATTTTTTAATATTTTAATTTCTGTATCTTTTTGCTAAATTTCTTGTCTTAGAAGTATGCTCACGGGTTTTTTATACCCTCAGCCATATGGCTACAGAGGGTATATATCATTTGATACGGCCAAAACGTGCCTAGTCGAAATAACGGTTTTAGACCCTAGGTCTCTTTGGACCAAATCCGTTTCAGAACATTTGGAGTCGATCTAGCGAAGTCCGTCCGTCCGTCCGTCTGTCTGTCTGGCTGGCTGGTGCGCACGATAACTCTCGAAGGGAGTATCCAATTTGGTCCAAACTTGGTACATCGTAATATTTTTGTCAAACTTAGATCAAGTTCGGAGATGGGCAATATCGGTCCACTCCTTCTGGTACCTCCCCCACAAAAGTTCGAAATTTTCAAAAAATTTAATTTTTGCACAGAAAGAGAAATTATAGTCCGATTTTGCTCCAACTTTGCAAATCTTAATATTTGCGTCAGTGTGAGGTCGGGTGTGAAAATGGAAAATATCGGCCCACTCCATCAAGTACCACCCCCACAAATGGTAAAAATTTTGAATAATTACAACACTCATAAAATGTGATGTAAGTGTCCGATTGTCTTAAAATTTTACACATCCCAATATTTATATTAACCCAAGGTCTGGTTTTAAGATGGAATATATCGGTCCACTCCTTCTGGTACCTCCCCCACAGAAGGTCGAAATCTGCAAAAAATATATTTTTTGCACAAAAAGAGAAAGGATAATCCGATTTTGCTCTCACTTTGCATATCCTAATATTTGCATCAGTTCTACGTTAGGTGTAAAAATGGAAAATATCGGTTCACTCCTTCAAGTACCTCCCCCACAAATGGTCAAAATTTTGAATAATTACAACTCTCAATGTGATGTATGAGTCCGATTGTCTTCGAATGGCGCACATCCCAATATTTATATTAACCCAAGCTCTGGTGTTAAAATGAAGTATATCGGTCCACATCTTATGGTACCTCCCCCACAAATGGTCGAAAATTTGAGATATATATTTTCTGCACAGAAAGGAAGAAATAATCTAATTTTGAAAAACATAACGCTCAAAGAAAGCGAAATAAGGATTCAACTCTTTTCAAATTTCACACATACAAATTATTTTTGCTAACACCAGATCTGTTTTGAAGATGATCCTATATATCTGCGAACACCTTCTGGTACCTCACCCACAAAGAGACACATTTTTCAATATTTTTATCTGTCATTAATTGCGAAACAACTCTGTGATTCTTTACAATTGCTATATCCATCTGCTATAATAATATTTATATCATATTTATGTAGGTCCGATACGAAATTGACAATATTGACCCATTCTTTAAAAACCCACTCCATAGAGGGTGAAGAGGGCTGAGGGTATACATCTGTCGGCAAAGCCGACCGATACTTTTTTACTTGTTATGATGTAAGTAAGTTCCACAATTAAAAAAGTACAAGAATGCAGCTAAAATCGATTACAAGATATTTTAATGAATCATTGATGTGTTAGTTAATATTTTGTTTATTACCAATTTAATTCTAATCTCTCTTTCTACCCAGCGACTTAAATTCATTTTTTATTATTAATTAAAATTCTTTCAGACCGGCGCAGCAATAGATTTCATTAAACGATACTAAAAAAATACGTCATTAATAATACAATAAATTTCGATAAAAATCTTGAATAGTGTTCTTTTCAATTCTTGCAGCTTGGAGTGAGTGCCTGTCTGCTCGCCTGGCCGCCGTACAACACTACTGTGTATTGGCTGGCGATAATCTAATAAAGGATGTCAAAATCACTAATCTTTACAATTTCACGAAAAAAATTGCAAATTGCAAGTACATGTGTGTAGGAACACCACCCATTGTTTTTTGTCGTCCGCGTGGACATGGGAGCACAGGTTGGGCGTAACAAACACACAAGGTATACTTCATGCATACATTGGCAGTAGCCCTTGCAAGTTAATGACCGGCCAGTTAGTAGCCAATGAATGGTCTGCGGATGTCAGATGAGTTTGTGGAAAATAGAAGCAATTCATTCCTAGATTCCAGTGGTACAGTTTCTTTTTTTAGCTTCCTTCCAAACACTAGCGATTATGTTAATCCTTCTTTCTGTTTTACTCATCTTGTTTTTTGTCGTTCGTATTTATACCCTACAACACTATGTGTTGGGGGTATTATAAGTTTGATTGGCCCAAAAATTATGTAACACCTCGAAACATTGGTTTCCCACATAGGAAAGTATATATGGATCTTCCTAGCTCGCCGAGCTGAGTCGATCTAGCTATGTATGTCCGTCCGTCCGTCTGTCCGTCTGTCCGTCTGTCCGTCTGTCCATGTTAATTTGTAATCACTCTACAGGTCGCAATTATGGCCCGATCTTCACGAAATTTAGAATGGAGGTGGGACTGGGGTCAGAATAGAACCCTATTTCTTTTGGAGATGATCGCCAAATGTTTAGGGGTTGAAATGGACCAAATACTGAAAAAATGTCAGATTTTGCAGTAGCTATACAGGTCGCAATTATAGACCAATCGACGCGGAATTTCGCATGTAGCTAGAGTTTAGGGCGGGGAAGAAGCCTACCAATTTGGGTGGTCATCGGATAATATTTAGCGGGTAAAATAGACCATATCTTTTGTGTTGAAAAAATTCAAAATTTTTCATTAAACCGCGAATATTTTAAATCCCGGCGAAATCACAAAGCCATGACAAGGTTACTTCTGATCTTCACACTGATGTTAACATCCAACAAAACGGATATATAGCAAAATATGTGTGATATATATGTTTATCAAAGAAGATATGCTTGAAAAATCTCTTATATGTCGAGAACGGCTGAACTGATTTCGAAAGTTCTCATTAGTTTAGAATGGCCTCTTGGCAGGAAAGAAAAAGCGTCTAAAAAATCGCATAAAAATATCTCTCTAAAGATGAAAATATTGATTTTGTAAAATTTTCTCATATTTTTTCAATTTTGTCATATTTTTGGCATATTTTCATTTTGAATTAAACATTTGGTAATATTTCTACAGCTAACAAAACTAAGTAGTTAGGATATCAGGATATCATATACAGATCGCATTTAAGGCCCGATCCTTACGAAATTTTGCATGGAGATAAGATGAGGGTCAGAATAGAAGCCTACTCTTTTTGGAGATGATCGCCATATATTTAGGGGTTGAAATGGACCAAAAAACTGCAAAATTGTCGCCCGATCCTCACGCACATTTGAATGGGGGTTATCGGGCATTACAAAAGCCAAGCAGTTTTGGATGGCCATCCAAAAATATTCAATGTGTGAAATAGTTTGCCAAATTTTGTAGACAAAATACGAAAATGTCGATTCCAGTGACTTTTTGGAGAATTCACAAATACAGGAAAGACGCACTTCTGACTATTTCGTTAACGCTGATTTCGTTGAAGAATATAGTCAAATGTCTGTTTCTCATTTTTTGGGAAATATTGGTTCCAGATCTAGGAAGACCATTTACGTGCAACATCTACCAATAAATTGGAAATGAGCAAATTAGTTTAAGTTGCTATTATTCGAAAATTAGAGAACGAAACCTGATGGTTTTCCTTTATTATTTGTCACAAAATCTTGTGGAATTCTTTCGAGTATCTCGCCTATATCAACTGTATGGTTTATTATAGTGTTGTAGGGTATTCAACGGTCGGCCCCGCTCGACTGTAGCCTTTGCTTACTTGTTTTTTTTTTGTTTTTGGTGTATCGCATCCACCCATTGATGCTGTTGTAATTGACAGCGGGATATTGTCTTTGGTCTCTGCATGTTTGTCCGGTAGGTAATTCAAATTGTTAAATGACTTCATTTTATCTCTTTCTGCCATTTTCAAATGTTGTGACGGTTTGTTTTTCAAGTTGTTTTTAGTATATGTGGCTTCTTGGTTGAATATGTATCTATTAGAATTTTGTACAATAAGTCATAGTGATAGAGTACATATATAAAATCAATTGCAGGTGATTAACGAATATTGAAGTACCTACATTGCTGCCTATAAATTATTTTGGAAATCTGATACTACCACAACAAGTAAATAAAAAATTAATACCCTCCACCATTGGGTAATAAAAACATTTTTATATAAAAGTATCTGAATTCAAACATATTCCACTTTACACTACAAATACAGAATTGGATAATGCTGTACTTTTCAAACAACCAAGTATGTGAGGCCGTTATATGGGGGCTATACCACAACGGGAACCTCTATAGACAATGTTATATTTCAAGGATTGTCATCTACCAAATCTTCTTAAATACCAAATTTGAAACTAGGATTATTTACTAGGATTATTAAAATACCAAATATTGGAAAACGTGGACCTAAATATTTAATGTTCCGCCACAGGAGATAAAACCCATTACGAACTACAAATATAATTTTTTAGACGAATCCGTGGAAAAATGCGGCGATAATCATTAAAGTAGTGAATATTGGGAGTTACCGTTTTATTGCAGCTATATCAAAACGTGGACCTGATTTTTAAAACCAACCATCCTAGACACAATACAAATTGTTTTGTCAAATTGAGAAGCTCTACGTAAAACAAGTAAAAAAACATTAAGTTCGGCCGGGCCAAACATTAGAAAAAATGTGGCAAAAACCATTAAAATGCCGAATATCGGCATATACTGTTATATTGGGGCTATACCAAATCGTGGACCTACACATACAAAGTTTCGCCAAAGGAGCTAGAACCCACTATGACCTACAAATACCAACTTTCAGGCAAATCCGTGAAAAAATGTGGCAAAAATCATCAAATTACCGAATATCGGGAGGTACCGTTATATGGGGGCTATACCAAAACGTGGACCTTTAATTACAATGACTCACCACACGAACTAGGACCT
The DNA here is from genome assembly GCF_030504385.1 of Musca domestica. NCBI lineage: Eukaryota > Metazoa > Arthropoda > Insecta > Diptera > Muscidae > Musca > Musca domestica. The sequence continues at coordinate 29,122,573 of NW_026712114.1, read as the reverse complement.
ATTATGATCTACAACTACCAATTTTCAGAGAAATTCTTGAAAAAATGTGTCGAAAGTCATCAAAACACAGATTGTTGGGAGGTACCGTTATACATCAAAACGTGGACCTATACATACATTGTTTCGCCACACGAACTAGGACCCATTATGACCCACAAATACCAATTTCTCGACAAATCGGTGAAAAAATGTGGCAAAAACCATTAAAATACCGAATATCGGGAAGTACCGTTATATGGGGGCTATACCAAATCATGGACCCATACATGCAATGTTTCGCCACCGGAGCTGGAACCCATTATGACCAACGAATACCAATTTATAGACAAATCCGTGAACAAATGGTGCGAAAAAAAAATTAAAATACCGAATATCGGGAGGTACCTTTATATAGGGGCTATACCAAAACGTGAACCCATACATGCAATGTTTTGCCACACGTACAGGGACCCGTTATGACCTACAAATACCAAATTTCAGACAAATCCGTGGAAAAGTGGCATAAATCATCAAAATACCGAATATCGGGACATACCGTTATATGGGGACTGTACCAGAACGTGGACCGATATATCTCATTTTCAATACCAACCATCCTAGACACAATACAAATTGCTCTGGTAAATTTTGGCGCTCTACGTCAAATAATGTGGGCTGTATCGTGATTTCAACAGACAGACGGACAGACAGACAGACAGACAGACAGGCGGACATCGTTTAATCGACTTAGAATTTTATACTTTATGGGGTATACGACGAATATTTAAGGATGTTACAAACGGAATGACAAAGTTAATATACCCTCCTTTCTAAGGTGGAGGGTATACAAATGTAGGCTGCATCGTGATTTTAGCAGACAGACGGTGATCGTTAAATCGACTTAGAATTTCATGGGTATACATGGGTCTACGACGAGTATTTAGGGAAAAAAATTACGCCTATCCAGAATATATATGCTCATGTTAGACCCTATAAAGTATTCTGGATAAGCGTAAAATTCTAAGTCGAAATGTCGAATTATATCCGTCTGTCAGTTTGCGACAGTTTTTACATCCCCATGGAGGGTATATTATGTTCGTCATTCCGTTTGCAACTCAGCAAAATAATAATTTTAGACCTACCAAAGTATATATATTGTTGATTAGCGTAAAATGTTAAGACGATTTTGCCATGCCCGTCCGTCCGTCTGTCTGTTGTAATCATGCTAGAGTCAAAACGAATGGATGTAGGAAGCCAAACTTTTGTACAGATCAGTCTTTCTGCCCACGATATCATATGGCCCCCATCTAACGGTACTCCCGATATTCCGTATTTTGATGATTGTAGCCAATTTTTAAATGAAACTGTCAAACAAGGAGTTCCTTCCGAGAACTTTACCCCCTGGAAGAGTATTGTCTATAAAAGTTCACGATATCTTATAGCACCCATACAACGGTACCCCTCGACATTAGATATTATGACGATTTTAGGGACATTATTCACCGGAGTTGTTTCAAATTTCGTATTAAAAGTTCGCAATGGAAGCTACAATTTATGACAGAAAACTGTATATTCACGACCAATTCGTATAGGGCCCCAATACATCGGTACCTCCTTATATATTCGGTATTTTTACGAATTTTTACGAATTTAGGTACGAATTTAGGTACAATATTCACCGAAATTGTTTGAAATATCGTATTTGAAAATCCTAATTGGTAATAAAGTCTGTGATATAAAATTGTTTATGAAGGTACAGGTATTCGTATAGCCCCCATATAACGGTACCATCCTACATTCCGTATTTTGATGATTTTAGCGACAATATTCACTGGAATTGTTTCAAATTTAGTATTCGAAGTTCCTACTGGGTACTACAGCCTATGACAGAAAATTGTCTATGCAGGTCCAGGTTTTCGTATAGCTCCCAAATATCAAATCATTTGTGGGTAATTTACCCCTGGAAGAAAATTGTCTATATATATATGTCCACGATATCGTATATCCCTCAAAAAACGGTAGCTCCCTATATTCGGTATTTCTATGATTGTAGCCAATTTTTTTCAATGGAACTGTCTGAGAATTCACACCAAGAGTTCCTTCACTCTCTGGAAGAGAATTGTTCATATACAACAACGATATCGTATATCTTCCATATAAGGGTATCTTCCGATATTGTTTCAAATTTCGTATTTAAATTTTGAAGCACGTTATGAGTACTAGAACTTATGCCAGAAAATTGTCTATGCAGGCCCACGTTATCGTATAGCCCACATATAACGGTACCTCCCTTCATCCGGTATTTTGATGATATTAGTAACGTTATTTACCGGAATTGTTTCAAATTTAATGACATTACTAAACGGAAGCATTTCAAATTCCATATTTGAATTTCGGAATGGATACTACAGCCTATGAAAAAAATACTTATGCAGGTCCCCGTCTTGGTATATCCCCCATATAACGGATTTCATTTAAGTGGAAATTTTTCAAGATCATCCAAAATGGTGGAGGTTAAGAAAGTTCGGCCCGATCAAACTTAACTGATTTTTTAATTGTTTTATTTGGTATATTTGGTAAATATAAGACTTTTTACATTTTTTTTGTATTTCAAAAATAAACTGGTTCTTTATAGATACATATATCTTTCGACCGGTCTTAAATAAAATAGAACACCAGGTCTTTATTATACCCTTCACCATATAGTGGTATGCATTTTTTTGCATCATGGAGAAAGAAGCTAGATAGCCCCATAGTTACGTTCGAGGATCTTCATAGAATCACTTTCTCAGTCTATTTATGCATGTCAGTCCGTCCGTCCGTCTGTCCATGTATTTTTGAAAACAAAATGTAAATTTCATTTTTTATCCAATTTTCGGTTATCCAATCCGATTTTATGGTTATTGCTCGCCATATATGTATTATCAGGCAAAATGGAATAGATTTTTTCAAATTCACCAGCATTTTTCCATTTCGTGAAACTCGGTCTGGTATATCTATTGCTCCAATAAATTCTTTTTTTTAATATATTTCTTATCGATGTCATATCAAGCACTATACAGCAATGTTATTTGGTTCATAGTTGGTATGATCTAATTCACATAAATTCTTAATATTTACTTTTTTGTTACCTGAACTCTACTAAATACGCATAGTGGTGTAAGGTGTCATATAGTCGGCCCCGACCGAGTTTTTACCTATACTCATTGGCTAAAAAATATATCTTTCTAAAGGTATGTACAGAGTCTGTAGGTATATGGACTTTTTAGGAGTTCTGAATACGCCAATCTTTTAACGGGATTTAAGCGAAAATTTAAAAAAAATACGCTAAATACAAAAACAAAAAAAAAAATCAAAAATAAAGCTTTGCAACACCTTTAAATTCAAGGAGTTACAAATAAATGTCTCAAAGACATAATATCATACCATAGTGAAGTGACGCATAGTTGGCTGAATTAAGTGCACAACACCTGTACTATATTTGCATCTTCGCTTTGTACTTGTTATGTTTTAATGGTTCTGCAACCAACTGTGGCAGCTGCACTTCCACTTGTCTGGATCGGCACAGTACCAGTAGTACTTCACTTTAAAGTTCAAGTGGTTCGATGATGTTCCATGTTGTTTGTGTTTTTTATACCCTCCACCAAAAAAGGTATGGAGGGTATATTAACTTTGTCATTCCGTTTGTAACTCATCGAAATAATCATTTTAGACCCAACAAAGTATATATATTCTTGATCAGCGTAAAATTCTAAGACGATTTAGCACTGTCCGTCCGTCTGTCCGTCTGTCCGTCTGTTGTAATCACGCTACAGTCTAAACGAATTAAGATAGGAAGCTAAAATTTTGCACAGATCTCTCTTTTGTACCCCCGGTACCCCCGATATTCGGTATTTTGATGATTTTACCCACATTTTTGAACGGAATTGTCTGAAAGTCCACACAAGGAGTTCCTTGTGGGTACTTTATACCTCAGCAGAGAATTATCTATATAGGTCCACAATATCGTATAGCCCCCATATAACGGTACCCCCCGATATTCGGTATTTTGATGATTTTACCCACATTTTTGAACGGAATTGTCTGAAAATCTACACAAGGAGTTCCTTGTGGGTACTTTATACCACGGCAGAGAATTATCTATATAGGTCCACAATATCGTATAGCCCCCATGTAACGGTACCCCCCGATAATCGGTATTTTGATGATTTTACCCACATTTTTCAACGGAATTGTCTGAAAATCCACACAAGGAGTTCCTTGTAGGTACTTTATACCTCGGCAGAGAATTATCTATATAGGTTCACAATATCGTATAGCCCCCATATAACGGTACCCCCCGATAATCGGTATTTTGATGATTTTAGCCACATTTTTCAACGGAATTGTCTGAAAATCCACACAAGGAGTTCCTTGTAGGTACTTTATACCTCGGCAGAGAATTATCTATATAGGTTCACAATATCGTATAGCCCCCATATAACGGTACCCCCCGATAATCGGTATTTTGATGATTTTAGCCACATTTTTCAACGGAATTGTCTGAAAATCCACACAAGGAGTTCCTTGTGGGTACTTTATATCTCGGCAGAGAATTGTCCATATAGGTCCACGATATCGTATAGCCCCCATGTAACGGTACCCCCCGATATTCGGTATTTTGATGATTTTACCCACATTTTTCAACGGAATTGTCTAAAAATCCACACAAGGAGTTCCTTGTGGGTACTTTATACCTCGGCAGAGAATTGTTTATATATGTCCACAATATCGTATAGCCCCCATATAACGGTGCCCCCGATGTTCGGTATTTTGATGATTTTACCCACATTTTTGAACGGAATTGTCTGAAAATCCACACAAAGAGTTCCTTGTGGATACTTTATACCTCGGCAGAGAATTATCTATATAGGTTCACAATATCGTATAGCCCCCATGTAACGGTACTCCCCGATATTCGGTATTTTGATGATTTTACCCACCTTTTTCAACGGAATTGTCTGAAAATCCACACAAGGAGTTCCTTGTGGGTAATTTATACCACGGCAGAGAATTATCTATATAGGTCCACAATATCATATAGCCCCCATATAACGGTACCCCCCGATATTCGGTATTTTGATGATTTTACCCACATTTTTGAACGGAATTGTCTGAAAATTCACACAAAGAGTTCCTTGTGGGTACTTTATACCTCGGCAGAGAATTATCTATATAGGTTCATAATATCGTATAGCCCCCATATAACGGTACCCCCCGATAATCGGTATTTTGATGATTTTAGCCACATTTTTCAACGGAATTGTCTGAAAATCCACACAAGGAGTTCCTTGTAGGTACTTTATACCTCGGCAGAGAATTATCTATATAGGTTCACAATATCGTATAGCCCCCATATAACGGTACCCCCCGATAATCGGTATTTTGATGATTTTAGCCACATTTTTCAACGGAATTGTCTGAAAATCCACACAAGGAGTTCCTTGTGGGTACTTTATATCTCGGCAGAGAATTGTCCATATAGGTCCACGATATCGTATAGCCCCCATGTAACGGTACCCCCCGATATTCGGTATTTTGATGATTTTACCCACATTTTTCAACGGAATTGTCTAAAAATCCACACAAGGAGTTCCTTGTAGGTACTTTATACCTCGGCAGAGAATTGTTTATATAGGTCCACAATATCGTATAGCCCCCATATAACGGTGCCCCCGATGTTCGGTATTTTGATGATTTTACCCACATTTTTGAACGGAATTGTCTGAAAATCCACACAAAGAGTTCCTTGTGGATACTTTATACCTCGGCAGAGAATTATCTATATAGGTTCACAATATCGTATAGCCCCCATGTAACGGTACTCCCCGATATTCGGTATTTTGATGATTTTACCCACCCTTTTCAACGGAATTGTCTGAAAATCCACACAAGGAGTTCCTTGTGGGTAATTTATACCACGGCAGAGAATTATCTATATAGGTCCACAATATCATATAGCCCCCATATAACGGTACCCCCCGATATTCGGTATTTTGATGATTTTACCCACATTTTTGAACGGAATTGTCTGAAAATTCACACAAAGAGTTCCTTGTGGGTACTTTATACCTCGGCAGAGAATTATCTATATAGGTCCACAATATCGTATAGCCCCCATATAACGGTACCCCCGAAATTCGGTATTTTGATGATTTTACCCACATTTTCCAACGGAATTGTCTGAAAATCCACACAAGGAGTTCCTTGTGGGTACTTTATTCCTCGGCAGAGAATTATCTATATAGGTCCACAATATCGTATAGCCCCCATATAACGGTACCCCCACGGTATTCGGTATTTTCATGATTTTAGCCACATTTTTCAACGGAATTGTCTGAAAATCCACACAAGGAGTTCCTTGTGGGTACTTTATTCCTCGGCAGAGAATTATGTATATAGGTCCACAATATCGTATAGCCCCCATATAACGGTACCCCCACGGTATTCGGTATTTTCATGATTTTAGCCACATTTTTCAACGGAATTGTCTGAAAATCCACAAAAGGAGTCCCTTGTGGGCATTTTACCTCCTCAAAATGAAGTGTCTATGTAGGTCCACGATATCGTATATCCCACATATAACTGTAACCTCCGATATTCCGTATTTTGATCATGTTAGCCACGCTTTTCGATGGAATTGTCTTAAAATCAACACAAGTAGTTCCTTGTGAGTACTTCACCCCCTGAGAGAGAATTGTCTATACAGGTCCACGATATCGTATATCCCCCATATAACTGTACCTCCCAATATTCGGTATTTTATGCTTTGACCCACATTTTTCATCGGAATGGTCTGAAAATCCACACAAGGAGTTCCTTGTGGGTACTTTATTCCTCGGCAGAGAATTATCTATATAGGTCCACAATATCGTATAGCCCCCATATAACGGTACCCCCACGGTATTCGGTATTTTCATGATTTTAGCCACATTTTTCAACGGAATTGTCTGAAAATCCACAAAAGGAGTCCCTTGTGGGCATTTTACCTCCTCAAAATGAAGTGTCTATGTAGGTCCACGATATCGTATATCCCACATATAACTGTAACCTCCGATATTCCGTATTTTGATCATGTTAGCCACGCTTTTCGATGGAATTGTCTTAAAATCAACACAAGTAATTCCTTGTGAGTACTTCACCCCCTGAAAGAGAATTGTCTATACAGGTCCACGATATCGTATATCCCCCATATAACTGTACCTCCCAATATTCGGTATTTTATGCTTTGACCCACATTTTTCATCGGAATGGTCTGAAAATCCACACATGGAGTTCCTTGTAGGTACTTTATACCTCGGCAGAGAATTATCTATATAGATCCACGATATTGTATAGCCCTCATATAACGGAACCCCCGATATTCGGTATTTTGATGTTTTTAGCCATATGTTTCAACGGAATGGTCACAAGGGGTTCTTTGTACACAAGGGGTTCTTTGTGAGCACTTTACCCACCGACAAAGAATTCTCTATATAGGTTAACGATAACGTATAGCTCCCATATAACGGTACCCCGCGATATTCGGTATTTTGATGATTTTAGCCACATTTTCCAATCGTATTGTCTGAAAATCAACACACGAAGTTCCTTGTGAGTACTTTACACCCATACATAGATTTGTCTTTATAGGTCCACAATATCGTATATCCCCCATATATCGGCACCTTCCTATATTAGATATTTTAAAGATTTTAAAAGAATTTTTATTGGATTTTATTTTTTTGAAAATTTTCTAATTCGTTCCAAATGGTGGAGGGTATTCAAAGTTCGGCCCGGCCGAACTTACTGCTTTTTTACTTGTTGTTATTGTTATCGTCCATATGTATCGTAGGTTCTGTCTGTTTTTTTTCCACCACTTTTACGTTGAATCTTAACATGCCATTGATCGTTATTTAAATGTTATTTGATAAAACTACTCAGAAACAGAAAGTAAAAACATTGAAATGTTCGATTCCAATTATTTTATTAAAAATTCAAATTTAATTCAGATATTTTACAAAACCTTTTCGAAGAATATGGCAAGGTTCATTTTGTATTCTATAACATTATTCCTCTGCGAAGTGACTTCATGGAAAAGTTTCTATTTCCAGCAGTTACTTTAGCTAAATGGGAAGATTAACAAGTTAAAAAAGTATCTTTGCCAATGTTCGATTATTAAAACATATTTTGAGTACTGTTATAATTATTCAAAATGTGAACCCTCTGAAGGAATAGGTTAATATTGTCCACTTAGTATTGGACCTACAGAAACAGCAAACAGCAAGTAGAAAAGAATCGCTAACTTGTTTCGCCAGTTATGACAGATAAAAATATTGCGAATTGTAAACCGTTATGAGTGAGAAACCACAGGGGGTTCGCAGATATATACAGGGTGAGATGAAAAGTGCAACCAACTTCAGACTCCTCTAATTTCTGAGCCACTCGTTCGACAGCTGTTAAAATTATTCCAGTGACAGTTCATTATATTGTTTACCAAAGTATTGTAAAGTAAAGAAGCAACTTGATTGAAACCCGCGTCGCAGTGGCCGAAAAATTGCTCGTGAGCTGAACATATCGCAATATTCGGTAAATAATGAAAAATGAGCCATTGAAATTCCAAAAAGTGAAAGAACTTACACCGCAACAGAAAGAAAATTGACTCAAAAGAGCTAAAGAGTTGCTTCGCTTGGCCGAAAGCCGAATTTGCCGAATTTGGTTTTTTCCGATGAGAAAACATTCGTTGTCCAGCAGTTTGTAAACAAACAAAATGATCGTGTTTGATGGTGTGGGCCGCTATAACAGCCGATGGTCGCTCTCCGCACCTATTAATCGACTGTGGCATAAAAACTAAATGCTGAATATTATCGCGAAAAAATTCTGGAGGGTGTTTTAAAGCCTTGGGCACGCTAAATTTTTGGCCGCAGAACTTGGACATTCCAACAGGACTCAGTACCATCGCACTCAGCACGCGCCACCCAAGAATGGTTGCAAAATGAGGTTCCTTGCTTCATTTCCAGCCACAATGGCCACCAAAATCTCCGTATACCAATCCGTTGTTGACTATTGTTTCTGGTGTATTTTGGAAAGCAAGGTTGGCACTAAAAAATGCCAAAGTGCCGATCACCTCAAGCAAGCATTTCGCCAGGAATGGGCCAAACACCGCAGAGCAACATTCGGGCAGCGTGTTGCGGTTTCATTGACAGTTTGAAGGCCAAATTGGAGCCAAAGATCACCAATTCGAACAAATCTAAACTTATTCTAAAATTTGATGATATATCCGACAAATTTTGCTTTCATTCAATAAAATTAAAAAAAAAAAAAATGTAAAAATTATGCCATTTGACTTTGTTGCAGTTTGTTTATCTCACTCTGTATAATAGTTATAATTATTAAAAATATTGACCATTTGTGGGGGAGGTACTTTATGAAGTGGACCGATATGGTCCATTTTCACCTGACCTAGCACAGATGCAAATATTTCGATTTGCAAAGTTATCTTTGTGTGGAATAAATTTTTTTTTTTTTTGAAAATTTAGACTTTTTGTAGGGGTGGTACCAGAAGAAGTGGGTCGATATTGCCTACTCCGAACAAGGTTTAAGTTTTACAATAATATAACGATGTGCAAAGTTTGGACTAAATTGGATAATCACTTCGGTACGGGCATCGCTAGATCGAATCCACATGTCCTGAAACGGATGTAATCCAAAGAGACCTTGGGTTTAAAGCCGTTATTTTGATGAGGCACTTTTGGCCGCATCAAATGATATATACCCACTGAGGGCATAATAAAGAAACTTTACAGGAATATGAGTCACTTCGACATACGAAAATATAATACCTGATTTTGAGTTTTAAAGGTCAAAGAAATTTGTTCTATGTCGAAGATATTACTTCTCAGCCCTGCCGTGAAAACTTTCTACATGTATTTTATCCAAAATTATTTTTTTTTCTATTTTCCCAAAATACGTGGGGTTTGTTCTCAAATTGAAAACAATACAACATTCACCAAAAAAAAATAAACTCTTAAAAAAACAAAGCTTCCACTGCCACCATTCCTGAAAGCATGTAAACATAATCAAACGAACACCTTCATGTCATGAAACGGAAAATGCCGTCTAAAATCAATTGCATTTGGAAGTCATTTTGACATTTAACACCATTTGACATAAATTAAAAAACCAAAAACCACAAAATGAAACACGTGAGAAAATAATTACCCACTTAACGAAATCTATTCTCGCCAAAGATCACAATCAATGCTGGCAGCTTGTTTGAAATTGGTTGCGTTTTTTTGCCAGACTCACAAATACAAGAACGTATTTAGTGTTGTATTTTTATACCCTACAACACTATGTGTTGGGGGTATTATAAGTTTGATTGGCCCAAAAATTATGTAACACCTCGAAACATTGGTTTCCCACATAGGAAAGTATATATGGATCTTCCTAGCTCGCCGAGCTGAGTCGATCTAGCTATGTATGTCCGTCCGTCCGTCTGTCCGTCTGTCCGTCTGTCCGTCTGTCCATGTTAATTTGTAATCACTCTACAGGTCGCAATTATGGCCCGATCTTCACGAAATTTAGAATGGAGGTGGGACTGGGGTCAGAATAGAACCCTATTTCTTTTGGAGATGATCGCCAAATGTTTAGGGGTTGAAATGGACCAAATACTGAAAAAATGTCAGATTTTGCAGTAGCTATACAGGTCGCAATTATAGACCAATCGACGCGGAATTTCGCATGTAGCTAGAGTTTAGGGCGGGGAAGAAGCCTACCAATTTGGGTGGTCATCGGATAATATTTAGCGGGTAAAATAGACCATATCTTTTGTGTTGAAAAAATTCAAAATTTTTCATTAAACCGCGAATATTTTAAATCCCGGCGAAATCACAAAGCCATGACAAGGTTACTTCTGATCTTCACACTGATGTTAACATCCAACAAAACGGATATATAGCAAAATATGTGTGATATATATGTTTATCAAAGAAGATATGCTTGAAAAATCTCTTATATGTCGAGAACGGCTGAACTGATTTCGAAAGTTCTCATTAGTTTAGAATGGCCTCTTGGCAGGAAAGAAAAAGCGTCTAAAAAAATCGCATAAAAATATCTCTCTAAAGATGAAAATATTGATTTTGTAAAATTTTCTCATATTTTTTCAATTTTGTCATATTTTTGGCATATTTTCATTTTGAATTAAACATTTGGTAATATTTCTACAGCTAACAAAACTAAGTAGTTAGGATATCAGGATATCATATACAGATCGCATTTAAGGCCCGATCCTTACGAAATTTTGCATGGAGATAAGATGAGGGTCAGAATAGAAGCCTACTCTTTTTGGAGATGATCGCCATATATTTAGGGGTTGAAATGGACCAAAAAACTGCAAAATTGTCGCCCGATCCTCACGCACATTTGAATGGGGGTTATCGGGCATTACAAAAGCCAAGCAGTTTTGGATGGCCATCCAAAAATATTCAATGTGTGAAATAGTTTGCCAAATTTTGTAGACAAAATACGAAAATGTCGATTCCAGTGACTTTTTGGAGAATTCACAAATACAGGAAAGACGCACTTCTGACTATTTCGTTAACGCTGATTTCGTTGAAGAATATAGTCAAATGTCTGTTTCTCATTTTTTGGGAAATATTGGTTCCAGATCTAGGAAGACCATTTACGTGCAACATCTACCAATAAATTGGAAATGAGCAAATTAGTTTAAGTTGCTATTATTCGAAAATTAGAGAACGAAACCTGATGGTTTTCCTTTATTATTTGTCACAAAATCTTGTGGAATTCTTTCGAGTATCTCGCCTATATCAACTGTATGGTTTATTATAGTGTTGTAGGGTATTCAACGGTCGGCCCCGCTCGACTGTAGCCTTTGCTTACTTGTTTCTAATGTTTTTGTATTGAAAAGTTTGTTCGTGGTTCTATCTCAATACATATATATATTTTTTAGTTTTTCGTTTGAGGTCTCAAGCACACAATCTAAACAATATCATTTATTAATCATAAATCATAGTAATGTTATTTATGAGATTTTTATAACTCATTTTGCCATATACGTCTCACGCAATGCGCGTATCATTTGGTAAACCTGCCTGCAGTCAGTCAGTCAGTTGCTTCGTTGTGCCAATTGAAATGCCAACGCTTGTGGCGCAGATACTGTAATTGTGAATGTAACTTTTAGGTGTCTGAGATTTTGTTTGGCAAGTACGACGGCCCCAAAAAAATTGTTAACAGAATGTTTATTAACATTTTTAACTAAAAAAAATCATAAATATTTCTTAAATATTGTGTTGTATTAAATTTTTTTAATAGATGATCGTCAAAGAATATTGTGACATAATGATAACACAGTGGAACATTAAAAAATAATTTTAGGAAAAATTGATTTATAGTAATTTTCACAAAGTCATTTCTAAAGCAAATTTAATTGCGCTACTATCGAACACCTGTAAAAATTGTATGTAATTTAATTGTTCATTCCCACAAAATAAAAATAAATTACTAACATATTTTTGCAGGGAGTTGGAAAATACCATTGGTTTTACCGCCAAATACATATCCGCGGCATATGGTCTACCTTACTTTGATCACATTTGGAAATGAAAAGTTGTGATTACATCGTGGACACTGCTTAGTTATACCCTCAGCCTAATGGCTAGGTAGGGTATACAGGGTGAGATAAAAAACTGCAACAAAGTCAAATGTCATAATTTTTAATTTTTTTTTAAAAATTTATTGAATGAAAGCAAAAATTGTCGGAAATAGCATCAAATTTTAGAATAACCGAATTCAGTTTGGAGTAGCTTCAAATTGGCCTTCAAACGGCCAAATAAAACCGTCACACGCTGCCCGAATATTGCTCTGCGGTTTTTTGGTCCATTCCCGGCGAAGCGCTTGCTTGAGGTAATCGACACTTTGGTATTTTTTAGTGCCAACATTGCTTTCCAAAATGCTCCAGACACAATAGTCCAACGGATTGGTATCCCGAGATTTTGGTGGCCATTGTGCGCTGGAAATTAAGCGACGAACCTCATTTTGTAGCCATTCTTGGGTGGCGCGTGCTGAATGCGATGGTGCAGAGTCCTGTTGGAATGTCCAAGGTCTACGGCCAAAATGTTTGCCTGCCCTAGACTTTAATACATCCTAAAGAATATTTTCGCGATAATATTCGGCATTTATTCTGATGCCACGGTCGATTAATACGTGCGGAGAACGACCATCGGCAGTTATGGCGGCCCACGCCATCACCATGGCCGGCGCTTGAGTTCTGGTGGCCAAGTGAAGTTTCACATTTTCAGCTGACCTCTTTGGCAAGTAAACACGATCATTTTGTTTGTTTGCAAACTGCTGGATAACGAATGTTTTCTCGTCGGAGAAAACCAAATTCGGCAGTTCACCACTTTCGGCCAAGCGAAGCAAATCTTTACCTCTTGAGTCCATTTTCTTTCTGTTGCGGTGTAAGTTCCTGCACTTTTTGGAATTTCAATGGCTTTACTCGAGCTCATTTTTCAATATTTGCCAAATGGAATTCGATCAAGTCGCTTCTTTATTTTTCGATCCATTTTTGCTGATGTTGCTGTTTTCTTCCGTTCAATTCCTTGACGTCGGGCTACAATACCAGTATCACGGCAACGAACGATGGTACGTGACACCAAAGGTTTATTCACATTTAAATGCTGGAGTGCTCTAACGATAGCCACTTGTGGTTTTCGAGCCAAACATAAAGAAATCACACTATCACGCTTGAATTCCATCACGAATAACTTTTTTTCTAGAAAATTCTCAACACAATGCTTTTGTGCGCTTATAAACAATATAATGAGCTGTCCCTGAAATAATTTTAACAGCTGTAGAACGAGTGGCTGAGAAATGACAGTAGTCTGAAATTGGTTACAGTTTTTTCATTTCCCTCTGTAATGTTATAATATACTTTTATTTCCCCGTAATTGTATATGTGTTGCAAAGTAATATTTTTTCAATGTCTTGACTTTGTATATAGAAGCCACTATAATCCATAATATGCCTTTATAGTAGCATACTCGTAAGTAGGGTAGCTCATCTCAAATGTCGTAAAATTTTCCTCACTGTTTACCAAACCCCACTTGCTTAGCTGTAGTTGACAATATCAATATCATATACATTATTCGAAAGTGTCCCACATATATTTTCCAACTTTCCTGGAGAAGTAACTCTTCCACAAACTATGTAAAAATTGGTTTACATGAATTCCAATTTATGCATAACAGTCTTTGATCTTCCAGAATACTCCCCCAAAATTGTTATCTATTTCAATTATTAAGTGATAATATTAACAGCTAATCCCACTTTACATTAAAGACCAGGAAAAAATTCTACAGCACTCCTGCTCTACATCCCTCTTTTACGGCAACAATAAATGCTGGCAATTTAAATATAATTATCACATAATTTGTAGCAAATTTCGAGTTATCTTGGTGAGATGGACAAATGACCAACCAGTAAATACGGGCCAAAAAAAGTGGCAAGTGCTACGTTTAGCCTCTGTCCATGATGGTAAAGCTGGCGTTGCTTGTTAACCGATTCTATGCTATGCTTGGCCACTGGACAAAAGCAATTTGTGCCCCAACAAAGTAGTCCACAGCCATGGTGGCATAGATGGTATAATGTTGAATTTTTATAAACGTCACCTTGCTGCCGTTGGGGTTTTGTATTCAAATAATGCCTCTTTATCGTTACCAAACAATTAAGGTTAGGTTTAATCGTTTTTCCAAACGACAGAATGTTAAAAGTTTTAGCCGTAAATTTATAGCAGTTAAGAGTTTTTTAAAATCATTTGCACGCAAGGTATTGTGAATGAAAATAGAATTGATATTTGAAACTTAAATGAGATTATTTGCCAAAATGGCCAATGACAGACAATTTAAGAACAATTATAACTGACAATGATATGTGACATAATGGGTTCGAAGTCGTTGGCCAAAAAATGTTATTGGCATTTGAGGAGTATTATAACATCATACTAAAAAACCTCATACAGAAGCTCAGAAGAAATTAAGGTCACGGAGGTATTATATATAACAAGATCAGAAGGAATTTTAATAGAAGACCAGAAGACTTTTTTTTATAGAAGATCAGGAGGTCTTCTCATAGAAGAAAACAAGCTCTTCTCATAGAAGACCACAATGTCTTCTTATAGAACACTACAAGGTCTTCTCATAGACGACCAAATGGTCTTCTCATAGAAGAACAAAAAAGTCTTATCATAGAAGACCAGAAGGTCTTATCATAGAAGACCAGGATGTCTTCTAACAGCAGACCAGTAGGTCTTCTCATAGCAGACCAGTAGGTCTTCTCATAGAAGACCAGAAGGTCTTGTCATAGAAAACCAGAAGGTATTCTCATATTAGACCAGAAGATTGTCTCATAGAAGACCAAAAGGTCGTCTCATAGAAGACCAGAAGGTCTTCTCATAGAACACCAGAAGATTGTCTCTTAGAATACCAGAATTTTGTCTCATTGAATACCAGAAGGTCTTCTCATATTAAACCAGAAGATTGTCTCATAGAAGACCAGAAGGTCTTCTCATAGGACACCAGAAGATTGTCTCTTAGAAGACCATAATTTTGTCTCATAGAATACCAGAAGGTCGTCTCATAGAATACCAGAAGGTCATCTTATAGGAGATCAGAAGGTCGTCTCATAGGAGACCAGAAGGTCGTTTCATAGAAGACCAGAAGGCCTTCTCATAGAAGACAAGAAGGCCTTCTCATAGAAGACCTGAAGGGTTTCTCACAGAAGACCAGAAGGTCTTCTCATAGAAGACCAGAAGTTTGTCTCATAGAAGACCAGAATTTTGTCTCATAGAAGACCAGAAGGTCTTCTCATTGGAAGACCAGAAGGTCTTCTCATTGGAAGACCAGAAGGTCTTCTCATTGGAAGACCAGAAGGTCTTCTCGTTAGAAGACCAGAAGGTCTTCTCATTGGAAGACCCGAAGGTCATCTCATTGAAAGACCAGAAGGTCTTCTCGTTAGAAGACCAGAAGGTCTTCTCATTGGAAGACTCGAAGGTCTTCTCATTAGAAGACCAGAAGGTCTTTTCATTACAAGACAAGAAGGTCTTCTATTAGAATACCAGAAGGTCTTCTCATAGAAGAGCAGAAGGTCTTCTCATAGAAGAGCAGAAGGTCTTCTCATAGAAGAGCAGAAGGTCTTCTCATAGAAGAGCAGAAGGTCTTCTCATAGAAGAGCAGAAGGTCTTCTCATAGAAGAGCAGAAGGTCTTCTCATAGAAGAGCAGAAGGTCTTCTCATAAAACAAGTATATAAAATTAAACTTTCGTTCTTACAATGATATAAATTGATATGTCCATATACTCGTATAGTAATATAATATCCCCCACATAGACGGAACACAAATAAAATCCCGGTGCAATATTTATCATAATTTGTCTCTGTCACAATAGTTGCTAATTGTAACACTTTAAAAATCAATAAAAATTACGATTCAAAACTGGCTCTGTCTCATTTCTTTTTATACCCTCCCCCATTCTATGGAGGGTATATTAACTTTGTCATTCCGTTTGTAACTCCTCGAAATACTCATGTCAGACCCAACAAAGTATATATATTCTTGATCAGCGTAAAATTCTAAGACGATTTAGCCATGTCCGTCTGTCTGTCCGTCTGTCTGTCCGTCTGTCTGTCTGTCTGTTGTAATCACGCTATCTTTCGAATGAATTGAGATAGATGGCTTAAATTTTGCACACATGTTTAGTTTTCCAGTAGGCAGGTTAAGTTCGTAAATGGGCCATGTAGTTCCACGTTTTCATATAGCCCCCATATAACGGTACCTCCCGATATTCGGTATTTTACTGATTTTAGCGACATTTTTCACCGGAATTGTTTTAAATTTGGTATTTAAAGTTCGAAATGGATACTACATCCTAAGACAGAAAATTGTCTGTGCAAGTCCACGTCTTCATATAGCCTCCATATAACGGTACCTCCCGATATTCGGTATTTTAATGAATTTAGCGACATTATTCACCGGAATTGTTTCAAATTTGTTATTTGAAGTTTGTAATGGATACTAAATCCTAAGTCAAAAAATGAGCCATGTAGGTCCACGTCTTCGTATAGCCCCCATATAAGGGTACCCCCCGATTTTCGGAATTTTGATGATTTAAGCGACATTATTTATCGGGATTGTTTCAAAATTCGCATGTGAAGTTCGTAATGGATACTTCAGTCCATGCCAGAAAATTGTCTGTGCAGGTCCACGTTTTCGAATAGCCCCCATATAACGGTACCCCCCCCCCATTTTCGGTATTTTAATGATTTTAACTACATTATAAACAGATTTTTGTTCAAGTTTCACATTTAAATTATTGTAATAACTTATGACAAAATATGCCTATGGAAGCCCACGTCGTCGTATAAGCACTCGGTATTCTTAAGATTTTAACAGAATTTTTAACGGATTTTATTTTTTGGAAATTACCAAAATTTGTACCAAATGGTGGAGGGTATTAAAAGTTCGGCCCGGCCGAACTTACAGCTTTTTTACTTGTTTTTTTTTCTTTTCATACCAGATTGTTTTAAAGCATTTTCCTGTTATGGAACTGCACTGCTTCGTCGCGACTGTTTATTAAAATGTTAATGACAATGTAGGTGTGGCGCCTAACTGTAAACCCATAATATAGCAATAAATGAATTACAAATCAACATAAATTACAAATTAAAAACCGGCGATCGGATTTCAAAGTCAGCCATGATGCTGAGAGCAATGTCAATGTTATTTATTATTTGTGTATGTTGTATTTCATAATAAACAATAAAGTGTAGATACTATTTTTGTTTGTACTGTGGACAAATAATTTGTTACCTTTTGGCCATTATTAATAACAATTTCAGCTTCATGGGGTAGTTTTTTTTAAAGAAATATGACTACACTGATTTTTTTCACAAGTTATGAGAGATATAAGTACAGAAAATTGTGAGCCTTCAGGCAAGATCTTGAGTTGGGAGTATTGGAATGTGTGACCTTTTGATAAAAATATTAAGGTTTAAGTAGAATTTTTTCTTGTGTAAGGTAAATTATTTTCTGTGAAAATGTTGACCTTTTGTGGGGGAGGTCACAGAAGGAATGGACCGATATTGCCCATCTCTGAACTCGATATAATTTTGAAAAATTTGAACCAGAACGGACACTCCTTTCGAGAGTTATCGTGCATCCTAGGGCATCAAATGCCATATACCCTGTGAAGCTATATGACTGAGTGTATAAAAAATGCTATAATTGCGTAGGCCAGTTTAGAATACAATATAGAGTTGTGCCAATCTAGTTCTTAGTTCCTTAACGTATGACTGATTTCATATGTTCATATCACTCATACGCAGAGTTTTCCTACAAACATCAGTCCATCCGTTCGTCTATCTATGTATTTTTGTAAACAAAAATGTGTTATCTGATTGTATGAAAAATTTCCAAACAATATTTATTTGGCCCAAGAACGAACCCTATTGAAATTTTTGAGAATTGTGCACCAAATGATCAATATCAGTCCAAATTACCTGAATTTTGACACATTCGACCGAATTCTCGGTTTATTTAGAAAGTACATAAAATTTGGTGAAAATCTATTCACATAAAGCTATAGGTCCCATATTTATGTTTCATACGATTTGGGATTAAAGTCCCTCACATGCCTAAAATGCAATCCACAACAATGATCAGATGCAGCTCAGTAAGTAAGTGCCTAAAATTTTGTCAAGATCTGTTCAGAGTTGGTTATAGCTCCCATATACATCTTTATTCGATTTGCTGTTAAAGTCAATTATAATTGATACCAGACATTAGATACAGCTCGAAAATACATACATCTGCCAAATTTTATGGAGATCGAATTAGATTGTTATAAAGCTTCGATATAAATCTTCATCCGATTTTACGGTTAATGTCCAAATTGAATCGATTTTTTCATATTCTAGTGAATTTTTCAATTTGGTGAACCTCGGTCCGGTTTTAAGTGGCATAATTTTTATTATAAACTAGCTACCCCTGTCCGCTTTGCTGGCCCGTCCATTTAGTCTTTAATGCATATTTTTTAAAGCACAGAT
This sequence comes from Musca domestica, assembly GCF_030504385.1. Lineage (NCBI taxonomy): Eukaryota > Metazoa > Arthropoda > Insecta > Diptera > Muscidae > Musca > Musca domestica. The sequence goes on along the minus strand of NW_026712114.1, from coordinate 29,103,459 downwards.
CTGATTTATGTAAGCGACACAATTTTTATTGTAAGTAATGATTCTATAGTAATTTCTAAATAAAAATAAATATTCACAGCAAAATTATAATAGATGTTCACCTACCGTCGGTTATATATATATTGATTAGCCTGATCTTATTTTCCAGCCATAGGCTTTAATTTGAGTGTTAAAAACCTATATGATATAGAACATCTACACTAAATTTTTGGTATTGTAAAGAGGTTAGCAACATTTTCCATTCAAATGAACTATAATTTGGAATTTTTGGTTTCCAAAGTCTAGAATACCGTGCTGCGTGGTGTTAAGATTTGTCCACCTCATAAATAGGGGCAGAATAATTTTAGAATAGTCAAAATTAATTACTCTTTTACACCCAATACCGTAATATAGGAATTATTTTTCCTGCCAAAACAATAAAAAATTTATAACTTTGATTGTTGATTTTAAGCGATTTTGAAAAAGTAATTATCCTTTTACTTTGGTGTGACCGCGTTAAATTATTTCGATATCATCTATTCAGTTTCGCCACCACAATTCTGTACTACACTTCAATGTAACCCGCTTACAAGTTCAGTCCTCAAGAAATCGATTCAATAAAAAAGTTAATCAAATTGAAAAAAACCGTTCGTACACGATAAAATATTATTATTTTTTGTTCATAGTCTATCCCATTCTGAAATAATATTCTTCGTATGGTTCCACTTTCCCAATAAATATATAAAATCTATAAATAACGGTTTTGTCCGTTGTCATTTTTACTTCCCAAAAAGACTACTCATCATATTAAATTCGAAAATACAAAAAAAAAAAAAAAAAAAAAAATAATATTAATAATAATAAGTAAGCAAAGGCTATAGTCGTGCGGGGCCGACCATGTGATACCCTATATCACTACAATATGTTCGAAGTTTCCTTATATCCAAATTCATTTTTGAAGGTTTTGTTTTGAAATGATGTCATGGAGCTCTGCCCAGACTCGTAGAATTTGGCCAATATTCACGTACTCCGTCGTGTTGTATTCAAAACAATTTCACACGAAATGGTCATCCAACATGCTAGACTCCTTCCCTGTCCTTAACTCTCCTCTAATGCGAAATTCCATTTGAACCCCTATAGAAGAACAATAGAAGAACACTAGGCTTTAATTCTGACCCTAACGCTACCCCCATGAAAAATTTCGATAATACGATAATAAAACGATAATTGCAATATACATATAATACCCTCAAAGCGTAGTGCTGAGGAGTGTAAAAATTTAGAAAATTTTCAATTCAAAATTGTAAGTCAAATTGAAAAAATCGCATGCGATATAAATATGACATAAATTGAAAAATGTGGAACAAAAGATATTCTCCCATTTATTGGTATGTTTTTCCGCAATTTTCTTAGATTTTATCCTTTTCTGGCCAGAGACCATTCAGAATTAAGGGCGGTTCTCAACTTATGAGCAGAATAAATAAGATCTCTTTCTTTTACATATTTATTGTTCCTATTTGGTTATATATCCGATTTCTTGGCTAACAGCATCGCTTTAATGGTCGGGAGTGACCTTTTAATGTAGTTGTGATTTGGCTGGGGTTAAAAATATTCGCGGTTTAATGGAAATTTCTTATTTACTTACATAAATGTTAGGGTCTATTTTACCCGCTAAATATTGTCCGATGGCCGCCCAAATTGGTAGGCTTCTTCCCAGGTCTAACCTCTAACTCCATGTAAATTCGCGTCGTTTGGTTCATAATTGCGGCCTATAGAGCAACTGCAAAATCAGGAAATTTTTCAGTTTTTGTTCCATTTTAATCCCTAAATATTGTGCGATCATCTCCAAAATAAATAGGGTTCTATTCTGACATTAACCCCACCTCCATTTTCAATTTCGTGAGGATCGGTTCATAATTGCGACCTATAGCTTGATTACAAATTTACATGGACAGACGAACAGACGGGCATACATAGCTAGATCGACTCATCTCGGCGAGATAGCAAGATCCATATATACTTTCCTATGTGGGAAATCAATATTTCGAGGTGTTACATAATTTTTGGCCAAATCAAACTTATAATACCCCCAACACATAGTGTTGTAGGGTATAATAATAAAAACACTACAAATGTACATTCGAAAATAGTAAGTCTAAATGGAAAAAAATTATGCAAAATAATATGGCCAAGTTAATAACCACAATTCAGAAATGTTTGGAAGAATCTACAACTATTAGAACCTGCAACCGATCAGGAAAATATAATATTACTCCTTGGGTAAACGCGAATTTGAGAAAATTAATAGAATTTAAGGAAAAGTTATTAAAATCCAGACGTAAAAATAAAGGCAGTTATTTAATAGAAAAACAGCTTAAGTCTATAAGTAAAATTATAAAGAGATCTTGCAGAGAATCAAGAAGTAATTATTACAGTTATAACCTTGAAAGCCTACGTAGCGAACCAGCCAAATGCTGGAAGTTTTTAAACAAAAATCTTGGCAGGTCAAAGGAAACGAAGGACATTAACATCAGAAGAGGTGACGGTACCATGATTTCGGATGATTTTGAAAAGGTCAATACTTTTAACCAATATTTTTTGGATTCTGTGGAAGAATTGAAAACACGCATTGCTCAGAATGGTAGTGATTACTGGAACTCAATGAGAACTGTAAATTGGATGAATATACATATTAACTTCAATTATACAACCATACATGAAGTGAAACATATAATTCTTCAGTTATCAAAGAAAAGTAGTTCAGGTTACGATAATATTTCTCAAAAAACTGTTTCGCTATGCTGTCACTTATTAGCTCCATATCTTGTGACCATTTTCAATTGTATGCTAGACAAGGGTGTGTACCCTGATTCTCTAAAAATACATAAGATTATACCGATTCCTAAAGAACCAAATGAAAGTTGTATCAACAAGTTCAGGCCAATAGCTGTTTTATCAGTTTTTACAAAGGTCTTTGAAAATATATTATGTAAACAGATGACAGACTATCTTGAGAATAATAACGTACTTTGTGATTTTCAGTATGGATTTAGGAAGGGGTGTGGAACAGAAGAAGCTACTGTTAATTTTATTGAAACTGTATGCAATGGATTAGATGATGGTGCAAAAGGCGTATGTGCAATATTCTATGACTTCTCAAAGGCTTTTGACCTTGTGGACCATGGAATTTTGTTAGAAAATTTAAGATTTTATGGCTTTAGACAAAATGCTTTACTAATATTAAAAAGCTACTTGGAGAATAGGAAACAATTTGTTGAAATTAATGGCAAAAAAAGCTCAGAAGCATGCGTTGCACATGGCGTACCTCAAGGAAGTGTCCTTGGACCGTTACTTTTTAAGTTGTATATCAATGACATAGCAAACTTGGGTTTATCTGGGAAAATGTTTTTGTATGCGGATGACATTTGCCTAATTTACCCTTATAAACATGAAACAGTTGTAAAGATATATATGGAGCGTGATGCTGCTTTAATTAATGAGTATGCACAAATCAATAAACTGTTTTTAAACGCAAATAAAACGAATATAATACGTTTTAAACCGCATGTTGACAACAATGGTGTATTCAGTATTAATGTTAATGGTACTCAAGTTAGAGAGGTATATTCTGTAAAATATCTAGGCCTATATTTGCAAAGTAATTTATCATGGGATTACCATATTCAACATGTAAAGAAGAAAGTGTCAGGAGCTTTGGGTCTTTTGTATAAGTTTAAAAATAAGTTTAATTATGAAACAAAGTTATTGATTTACCAATCATTGATACATAGTCATCTAAACTATTTAACATTATTATATGGTTTCCGAAAAAGTGTTGAATTTAATTCGCTGTCCAGATTGCAAAATAAGGCTTTAAAAATTGTGGCTAATCTTCCAATTTTATACCCAACTAGTCAACTGTACAAACAGGTGTTTCCTTCTGTTATGCCGCTATGTTGTATTTTCAAATTGCGGTTATTACTGTATATGTATAAATGTATTCATAACATGGGTCATCACACTATTAAATTTTTGGTGAATCAAAACGTTTTTAACACAAGAAACAGCACAAATCTGAGGGTAGCTCGGTGTAGAATTGAACTAACTAAACAAAAAATTTCGTATATAGGATGTTCAGAGTTCAATAAACTACCTAATGAACTGAAGAACCTTCGGAGAATATCATTATTTAAAAGCGAAATTAAAAATATATTTATGATGAAATGGATAATATTTTTATTTAACTTCTATGATAAATGATCAATATTGTATTATTTCACTTTAAGTACAACTTTTGTATAAATTTGTCAACTTTAAGCCTCTATAATGTCTTTATGATGCTGAGGCGTAGATTGAAATGTGTTTATAAATATGTACTTATAATATATCTATTAAGAATAAATTTAAGTACTGAATTGTATAAAGTTTTAAATAAACAAAAAAAAAAAAAAAAAAAAAAAAAACATTACTATTGTACATTTCAAAACTCAAAACAAAAATTTTGAAATATCACATTTTTACGCGATTTTTTGGATTTTATCCTTTTTCGCCAAGAGACAATACCGATTTTGTATGAATCTTTAAAATCAGAACAGCGGTTCTTGAGTTATAAGCGTAGTAACTAACACAACTTTCTTTTATATATAAGATATAAATCCAAAAGCTTATTGTGTGACCGTATTATAGATGTTAACAACTTCCACTATCACAATTTCGGGCCACACAGAAGAACACTTGCACCATAGAAATACATAAAGTAAAACTAACATTTAAACCTCACCTGAGATGTACACCTATTTTGTTGTAATGGAAGAGATAATAGTGTGAAAATACATGTCATGTTCATTGCCCACATAAAAGTGTCTAAAAATCACCAAAATAACAACACACCGAAAAACAAACACGAAATCTTGTTGACAGATGTGGCGAATGCAGCAGCACTAATGCTCACTTCGAATGAATGGACGAAAATAAATGCTCTCAAAAGATAATGTGCGTTGGATTCTTTGCCACAAACATGTTCGCTGCAAATGTTCTTTCTGTGGTCTACAGACCAGAGGTCTAGCCAATCTAATGAGGAAGAAAGAAAATTAAACTTAGATTGTATGGTCGCAACGGTGCGAAAAAATTCTAATGGACAGAAAACATTTGGTTATTTGAAGGAAATGTAATTTGACCAAATGTGAGTCAAAATGTTGAAAAAAGCAGTGGGCTTTGCTACAGTTTTTTTTTTTTTTTTTTTTGTTCAGAACTACAAGGGAGCTGGTAAAATAATATTTTATAATCAGTTAAATGTTTATTAGAGTGGTTATAACAGAAAATGTTTGTGCTAGGTTAATAAATGTTTTATTTTGATTTGGGTATTGAAAGCTAGATAGTGTTAGTGATATATGATAAAGTTTTGAAAGGTTAAAATTATTATATAAATTATCTTAGGGTGCAATGATGAGGAGAATGAAAACTAATATCACCCAATTATATACAGTTCTATTTGTTGTTACCAATTTAATATTGCTAATATTTCTGACGATATAACTCTTATATCTCAAAATAGAACAGTAGCTAAAATGGGGCCTACAAATTATGAATGTCATGATAAAATTTCCAAATATTTTTGAGCTTATTCATCTGAAAATATAAAGGGAATGTGATATATAAGTTAAAAGATTAACTTATATATCAAGAGACGTTCATCCAATTTTGTAAAAACTTTGCAAATCCCAATATTTGAATGAGTGCTAGGTCATGTGCGAAAATGGGCAATATCGACCTACTTAATGTGAAGTCGATCTAGGGATGCCCGTCCGTCCGTCCGTCTCTCTGGCTGACTAGTGCGCACGATAACTCTCGAAGAAAGCATCCGATTTCATTCAACTTGGTACATGGCAATATTATTTTCAAACTTAGATCGAGTTCGGAGATGGGAAATTCTAGAATTTCCCCCACAAAAGGTCAACGTTTTCACAGAAAAAAAAATATACCCTACGACACTATGGGTTGGGGGTTTTTTAAGTTTGGTTGGGCCAAAAAATATGTAACGCCTCGAAATATTGGTTTCCCACATAGGAAAGTATATATGGATCTATCTATATCGCCTAGCTACGTCGATCTAGCTATGTATGTCCGTCCGTCCGTTTATTATGCACCAAATGGCTAATATCAGCCCAAATGGACTAAATTTTGGAAATTACGACTGAATTCATCCTAGAAACCAGTATTTCAAATTTGGTGTAAATCGGTTCCGGTATAGCTATTGCTCCCATATATATCCTCAACCGATTTCGGGTTAATTGTGCACCAAACAGCCGAAATCAGTCCAAATGACCTGCTTTTTGGATCATCCGACCGCATTCAGTCTAGAAGCAAGTACACTAAATTTGGTGAAAATCGTTTTTTTTCTGGTTTGGTGTTTAAGTCCCTCAAATTTGTAATATGCTTTCGACAATAATGATATTTGGTACTAAATATATTATTGAGCTCGGAAATACCTTTGCCAAATTTTATCGAGAACGGCTAATATTTGGATGTACATATCCTTAATCCGATTTCCTTAATCCGATTGTGCAAATAATGGTTAATATCAGCCCAAATGGAGTTAATTTTGGGACGTACGTTTCCATTTTGTACAACTTGGCTCCAATATATATTTATACCCTACCCCACAAGGTGGTCAGGGTATTATGTCCTTGTGCATTTGTGTGTAACAGGCAAAAGGAAACGAGATAGACCCATAATACTTCCTTTTGATGATCTGCATAGAATCACATTCTGAGTCGATTTATGCATGTCCGTCCGTCCGTCTGTCCATGTATTTTTGTAAACTAAACACATTTGTTTTGCCCAAGGACGAACCCTGTTGAAATTGGAGATAAACGGTCAAAATATAGATAAAGCTCCCATATATATCTTCGTCCGATTTGCTTTTATTGTGCACCAAACGTGTAATATCAGTCCGAATAGTATGAAATTTTGCACATACAACCAAATTAGGCCTGAAAATAAGTATGCCAAATTTTATCGAGATCGGTTCCGATTTGGATATAGCTCCCATACATATCTTTATCCGATTTCAAATTAATTGTGCACTAAATGGGCAATACAAATCCGAATTTAAAAGATACAAATGCTTCGGCATATTTAGTCCTTTGAACTTTAAATTATAATTATAATCATAGCGTGTATGATTGAATTCTCCCAGTAAAACGTTTAATTGTTATGCGGAGCTCTACTATATTAGCAAAGTGGTGTAGGGTATCAAAAAGTCGGCCCCGCCCGACTTTAAGATTTTCTGAACTGGTTTTTTAATGTAATCCATCTCGAAGTGATACCATGCACTCTATAACCATGCAAACTATAACTGATCTGAAGCCAAATGTTGATAGGTGGTATGATTTACCTCAAATAAATTCTTTTGTTACGGGAACTCTACTAAATATGCATAGTGGTGTAGGGTATCATATAGTCGGTCTCGCCCGACTTTGGCTTCAATTACATTTTAGGTGAATATTTAATTATATTTTTTTTAAATTGCATGTTTTTTGTTGGTTAAATTACATAAATACAAATTAAAAACATTTGAAAATTTGTGCGGGAATAATAAATAAAAAGCATTGCTTGGTGCATTTCTTACTATTCAGCTGTTGATGACTCCTTTTCTTTGCCTTAATTACAAGTCTTGCAAATTGTTTTCTTGTTATTACATTATTTCATTTTAATGTGGTGCTAATTACGAAATTTTTCATGGAGTTGGGCTTTATAGGTTCTCTTTTTACCAATATTCAAGGTGATATATTACACAATTGAAAGTAATTCTGGGAAGTTGTCTCAATCTGCGAAATTGTAACCATTCCATTCACTTATTAACAACCGTGAAAAACCAGATCACAGCAAACCTACCGTGGCCAGGCCACAAGGACTTCGGGCAAAAATGTTAAACAAGGAGTACAAACCCATAATTAAATCACTTCGGACGAGGCAATATAGCCATTGGCATTGCACGTAGTTGGACGATGACAGTCTAGGGTACAGTGGTGTAGGGATTGCAAAATATGTAAATCATAAAAGAGTAAAGTAATTGACTTAACGATTAATCAATGCGCGCCAAAGCTAGTATATTGAAAATGTTGGTGAAGGTTATTCCTTGTCCGAATATTTCTTACAAGGTTGGGCAACAGCTAGTTTGGTATTTTAACTTTTCGAAATTAATAGATATGCGATATTTGCCAATGATTTCTAAAAAAATATATGTAATTTTTCTGTGAGCGTTTGAATATTTGAAATTTTTCTTTTTACAAAAAACACAAAAAAATAATTCAGATGTTATTCAACAGTGCAAACCGTCAGACAGTATGCCTCTCCCACTAAATCTGTGATAGTAAACAAAATGGTAGCTGATACTGAGTTGGCCTTAATTATTCTGCCATAATGCCATTTAGAAAGCAATCAACACACCGACCAACATTGAGACCAGGTGCTTTACCACCAAAACCAACAGCATCAATGCCTAGGCATTCTGGAACTGAAACAAATCATGTTTTCATCACTCATTACCACCATCAAGGCGGATAAATGAAAGGATAACGATGACAACAAAAATAAAAACGGCACTGCACAACAACAACAGGCAAAGTGTTAAATTTACGACAGTTACTAAACGCGAAGAGTGGCTGGATAGCTGGTGTTCTTTACAAAACTGTAACAAAACATGATGTACGTACCTTAAGACGCTGATTGGAATAATTTTCGTCTTTACATCTTTCAACAGAGACAGGTTTGAGTTCGTTTTGCCTCTTTGGCGGTAGAATGCCTGCTTGTTGACTCTAAAGAGGATGGGGACACATATATATTGTGTACTCTAGGAGAGCAGATCACATCGTGTGCCCAAGTTCGTTGGCAGTTGTTTTAGTTGTTAATTTATGTACGCCTTTCCATGTAGCAGGAAACCATAAAATATCTTTATTTTGTAAAAAAATCAACATAGAGAAAATTTTTACGGCAAATTATAAAGAAATGATTTAAGATGACAGAGGCCACAATTCAAGTATTAGTTTCTTTTCCGTAGGACAAATTCTATAATAAAATGTTAAAATTTACAAACATTTGGAAATTTGGAAGTAGAATTCATAAAGAGGAAATTATTAATATTTAATGATTAGAGAAAAACATTCAATTATAAATTAATTATACACCAAATTCAAAAATATATTCATTTGAACAACATACTCTTAGCTCTGCAAATATTTAATAGTCCCTCAAAATAATTTTTTGACAACTCACGATTACATTGTGAAACACAAAAATATTTACGAGGTCAACTGAAAATGTGCACCTTCGGTTGGCCACCAGAACTCAAGTGCCGGCCATGGTGATGGTGTGGGCCGGCATAACAGCCGATGGTCGCTCTCCGCTCGTATTAATAGACCGTGTATCAGAATAAATGCCGAATATTATCGCGAAAATATTCTGGAGGGTGTATTAAAGCCTTGGGCACACAAACATAGTGACCGCAGACCTTAGACATTCCAACAGGACTCTGCACTGTCGCATTCAGCTTCAAGAATGGCTACAAAATGGTCACCAAAATCTCCGGATACCAATCCGTTGGACTGTTGTGTCTGGAGTATTTTGGAAAACAAGGTTGGCACTAAAAAATACCAAAGTGTCGATCACTTCAAGCAAGCGCTTCGCCGGGAATGGGCAGCGGGCAGCGTGTGACGGTTTCATTGGCAGTTTGGAGGCCATAATTCAAGCCAAAGGTGACCAATTCGAATAAATCTAAGCTTATTCTAAAATTTGAAGCTATTTCCGACAGTTGTTGCTTTCATTCAATAAAATTTAAAAAAAAAATGTGAAAATTATGGCGTTTGGCTGTGTTGCAGTTTTTTTTATCTCATCCTGATATTGTGGACCTATATAGACGATTCTCTTCCAGGGGTTAATGTACTTAAGACAATTCCATTGACAAATTTGGCTAAATCATCAAAATACCGAATATCGGGGGTACCTTTATATGGGGGGTAAGATATCGTGGAACTATATAGACAATTCTCTTCTAGGGGATAAAATACTCACAAGGAACTTTTTGTGTGGATATTCAGACAATTCCATTAAAAAATGGCTAAAATCATCAAAATACCGAATATCGGGAGGTGCCGTTATATGGGGACCTATATAGACAATTCTCTTTCAGGGGGTAAAGTACTCATAAGGAACTCCTTGTGTAGAATTTCAGGCAATACCGAATATCGGGAAGTACAGTTATAAGAGGGATATAGACCTATATAGACAATTCTTTTACAAGGATTGCAGTAGTTACGAAGAACTACTTGTGTAGAATTTCAGACAATTGCATTGAAAAAAGTGCCTAAAATCATCAAAGCGCCGAATTTTGGGAGTACCGTTATGTAGGGGATATACGATGTCGTGGACCGATATAGCCCATCTTCGAGCTTGACCTGCCTGCATACAAAAGACAGATCTGTGCACAATTTTAGCTTCCTATCTTATTTCATTTTTTCTGTAGCGTGATTGCTACACACAGACAGGGCTAGATCGTCTTAGAATTTTACGCTAGTTAAGAATATATATTTTGTTGGGTGTAAAATTATTATTTCGATGAGTTACTATGTATGGTGGAGGGTATAAAAATATATGATATTATTCCTTTAAATATAGTTTTACAAAATCCAAGATTTTAGTCCTTGAAAAATATTAGGAGTTTGTCAAAAAAGAAAAAAAAAATAGAAAAAGACAGGTTAAAAAGCAGTAAGTTTAGCCGGGCCGAACTTTGAATACCCTCCACCATTGAGAACGAATTTGTATTTCGAGGATTTACAAATGGAATGACAAAGTTAATATACCCTCCATAGTATGGTGGAGGGTATGAAAACAACGATAAGATACACCATTATAGCTTACATAGCTTTGATTGTCTTTGAAATGTTTTAAAAAACAGGGAATCCCTAGAAAGAAATCTTAGCTATACAGCTCTTATAAGATATTCCTTCAAATGTTACAATTTTATCTCTCACAATCCAGAAAAAATCAGTCTTGTAATAAATTTTTTCGTAGGCCATATTAACCCTTATTTGGCCAACGTGTCATTAAATATTGAAATCATTCACATCAAGCAATTGTAATTATTTTGGACAAATTTTTCATTACATCGCATCAAAACTATTTCATATCTTGCCAAAAAGTATTTTAAGTAGAACAATAATGACAATTTTTGTTTCCTTTGGCATCTTGTTTGTTATTATTAGTTTGGCTATTATTTATTGTCACATTGACATTTTCCTATTTTTGGTAATGACTTGATGTACCAAAAAGAAAAAAGTACAAAGATATTGCTTTTAAGTGGTTGCCTTTAATAAATGGTCAAATTTTTTTAGGTGACGTTATTGAATTTTTTTTCGTTTTGGTTTGTGTTCAATACGCGTGAAATAATAAATCCACTTAAATGGCAGACGACCATGCAATTTTTTGTATTGCACAAACCACTGAGGCCAATTGTCCAAAATTAATGGGCGAGTTAATGGAGAAAATGCCGATTTGGGCAAAATAACTACAAATATAGTAAAACAAAAAAGTTCGACAAATCACAACTAAAATTGGGTCTGAACATTTTTGCGTTGATGGATTGTTAAAAATTATTGTCTTGAAAGGGTTTATTTCTTTTGAAAAAAAAAAAAAAAACATTTTGTTTTGTCAGTTAAATATACAACTGGGAAATTTAATTTTAATGCCCTCCACAGTACATAGTATGGAGAGTATATTAAGTATGGAGAGTATATTAAGTACGTCATTCCGTTTGTGACCCATCGCAATAATAATTTTAGACATAATAAAAAATATATATTCTTGATCATTGTAAAATTGTAAGACGATTAAGCCCTGTCCGTAAGTCTGTCTATTGTAATCACGCTAGAGTCAAAACGAATAAAGATAGGAAGCTAAAATTTTACACAGATCAGTCTTTTAGCTGCAGGCTGGTCAAGTTCGCTATATCGGTCCGCGATATCGTACAGCCACCATGCAACGGTACTCCCAGATACTCGGTATTTTCCAATGGAATTTCTTGAAAATCCACACTAGAAGTTTTATCTGAGAACTTTACCCCCCGGAAAAGAATTGTTTATAAAGGTCCACAATATCGTATAGCCCAAATACAACGGTACTCCGATATTCTTTATTTTGATGATTTTAGCCACATTTTTCAATTAAATTGTCTGAAAAAGGATTTCCTTTTGAGTACATTACCTCCTGAAAGATAATTTTCTATATAGGTCCACGATATCGTATAGCCCCCAAATAACGGTACCTCCCGATATTCGATATTTTTAAGATTTTTGTCACAATTGTCTGAAATTCTACACAAAAAGTTTTTCGTGGCTACTTTACCTCCTGAAAGAAAATTGTCTATGTAGGTCTACGATATATAGCCTCCATACAGCGGTACCCCCAAATATTCGGTATTTTTAAGATTTTGGCCACATTTTTCAATTAAATTGTCTGAAAATAAATACAAGGAGTTAATTTTGAGTACATTACCTCCTGAAAGAGAATTTTCTATATAAGTCCACGGTATCGTATAGCCCCCATACAGCTGTACCCCTCAATATTCGGTATTTTGATGATTTTAGTCACATTTTCCAATGGAATTGTCTTTCTAAGGAATTGTCTTTTTTTCTAAGTACTTTACACTCTGGAAGATAATTGTTCATATAGGTCCACGATATCGTATAAGCCCCATACAAGGGTTCACCGGATTTTTTTTTTCAATTTTCGTAATTGAATATTTTAATGACTTATGACAAAAGTTGCCTATGAAGGTCCACTTTCTCGTATAGACACCAATATAACGACTATATTCGGTATTCTTAAGATTTTTACACAATTTTTAGCCGATATTATCTTTTTATTAAAAATTTCTAAATTTGTTCCAAATGTTGGAGGGTATTCAAAGTTTGTCACGTCCGAACTTACTGCTTTTTTACTTGTTTTCTTTTAACAACCACCATCATAATTAGCTTTTTCAATCGTTCTCTAGTTAGTATTATTTCCAATTTAAGTACACTGGAATTAAAGGTTAGTTTCTTAAGCGAACAATTCGAAATTAAATTCTCTTATGTTATTTTCTAAGCCCAATCATCAACAATTTTCATACAACGATTATTTTCATGAGACTGCTTTCATCTGAAATTGCCTTATTAGTTGGAGACTAGGAAGTCGCATTATTATGCATCATGTAAACTGATAATTCGGAGATGATCGTGTTGTGGTATGTTGTTTGGTCTCTCCTTCCCACCATCTATTTATTCACCTTGAAAATTGCATAACGTAATGGCCATAACTTTGAACATAACTTTTAATGACTGAACGTTAATAACTTCATTTGCTTCTAATTACCAATATCGTTAGCACAGCAGTAGCAAAATATTTTCCATTAATGCACATTCGTACCAACATGTGCGTAATTTTTCATAATGGCGTAACTCGTAGCACTAATATTTGAATAGAATTAAAAATTTAAAAAAAAACATAAAAAAATTTAATATTACACTGTGCCAGGAAATTGTTTTTTCCATAAATAAGGGAAAAATTTAGCACTTTTTTAAATTTTCGGATTTTGGTTCGTTGGAATCTGTTGATTTTAACTATATAGTGTCTTGGGCAATATTGCAGAAAACTTAGGATTATTTTGATATAAAATAAGGCACATAAGAATAGGGGTTATTTTGTACTTTTTAAAAACCAGTAAAAAAAAAGTCAAACATCGGGCGGGGCCGACTGTATGATACCCTAGACCACTTTGCGTATTTAGCAGAGCTCCCGTAACAAAAAACTTTATATTGGGAATTTATGTGAAGTATAAAATGAACCAAAATAACATTGGTGTGCATGATATGAAAAAAATATTTATTGGGGTAAAATTAGGTTGAATATGAAAAAATCTATTCAATTTGGGTTGATATTACATATATGGTGAGCAATACCCTTAAAATCGAATGAAGATGAATATCGTGGGAATTACCAAAATTCAGCCCATTTGGGCTAATATTAGCCATTGGGGCACGATAACCCTTTCATCGGCTAAACATATATGGGCACTATATCCTAAACTGATCCGATCTCGATAAAATTTGGCAGAGACATTTTTGAGCTTCATATGGTACCAAATATCATTCATGTGGAGTGCATGTTACGCATGTGAGGGACTTTAAACCCCAAATTGAATGATATGGGAGGTATGACTATATCTGAACCAATTTTTACCACATTTGAAGTATTTGTTTCTTAGATGAATTCAGTGGGAATTGCCAAAATTCAGTCCATTTGGCCTGATATTAGTCATTTGGTGTACAATAAACCTGATATCGGATAAAAATATATATGGGAACTATATCCTTGGAGAAACAAATATTGTTTGTAAAATTTCATTTCAATCGGATAATAAATGAGGCCTGCATTTTGTTTACAAGTACAGGGTGATATAAAAAGCTGCAACAAATTCAAACACCATAGTTTTTACATTTTTTTTAATTTTATTGAATGAGAGCAAAAAATGTCGGAAACAGCATCAAATTTTAGAATAAGTTTAGATTTGTTCGAATTGGTTACTTTTGGCACGAATTATGACCTTCAAACGGCCAATGTGACACGCTGCCATTCCCGGCGAAGCGCTTACATGAGGTGATCGACACTTTGGTATTTTTAGTGCCAACCTTGCTTTCCAAAATACTCCAGACACAATAGTCCAACGGATTAGTATGCAGAGATTTCGGTGGCCATTGTGCGCTAGAAATAAAACGAGGAACCTCATTTTGTAACCATTCTTGGGTGGCGCGTGCTGAGTGCGATGGCGCTGAGTCCTGTTGGAATGTCCAAGGTCTGCTGCCAAAATATTTGCGTTTCCAAGGCTTTAATACGCCATCCAGAATATTTTCGCGATAATATTCGGCAATTATTCTGATCATCAGCAGTTATGGCGGCCCACACGATCACTATGGCCAGCGCTTGAGTTCTGGTGGCCAACCGAAGGTGCACATTTTCAGCTGACCTCTTTGGCAAGTAAACACGATCACTTTTTTTTACAAACTGCTGGACAACGAATGTTTTCTCATGGGAGAAAATCAAATTCGGCAGTTCACCTTTTTCGGCCAAGCAACTCTTTAGCCCTTTTAAGTCTATTTTCTTTCTGCCGCGAGCTCATTGTTCAATATTTACCGAATGGAGTATTGTGATGCGTTCAGCTCACGAGCCATTTTCGGTAATTTCTGCTGACGTTGCTGTTTTCTTAACTCTACTTCCTTGACGTCGGGCTACTCTACCAGTATCACTGCTGCAGTGCTCCAACGATAGCCACTTGCGGTTTTCCAGCCAAATATAAAGAAATCACACTATCACGCTTGAATTCCATCACGAATAACTTTTTTTTCTGAAAATTCTCGCCAAAATACTTTTGTAAACAATATAATGAGCTGTCACTGGAATAATTTTAACATCTGTCGGACAAGTAGACTTAGAAATAACAACAGTCTGAAGTTGGTTGAAGTATTTTCATCTCACCCGGTATATACAATGTTGCTCCACCGGAGGCAGAAGTCAATACGAATCCTATAGAAATTGTGGCTAAAATATTCATATAAAAATGAGCTTTTATTTGGGAACTATTTTAAAACGTGCACCCATACTAATACTAATCATACTAGACACAATTATGTCAAACGTCAAAGCTCTACTTGACCAATGACAAATTTAATATATCCTCCTTTCAATGAATATTTAAATATATACATATATATATACTGCTGTCATTTATCCATTCATATGCTGAAATCTAATAAAACCTTATTGTAAAATTTATTTAAGATGAAAATTTGTACGAACCCGTAAAAATGTGTGTTTCTGTAATGAAAGAATTTATATCCTACAGACACTTTATTTTTCCTGGTTCCTAAATCACATTTCCCTTCATGAATGAATATTACTTCTTTCAAGCCATTTATCAAAATTTACAACATTTGTATACAAAAAAAGTCTGCCACAAGATGGGAATTTAATAGCAATTGGCATCCCGTCAGCTGTAGTTCATTATTTATTATTTCAGCTCACTTCCGCTGTGTGCTGTATCGTCTACTGACATTTAGAAATTGTTGTGTCAAGTGTATCTATTATTTATGGAGATATATCCATTTGTGTCCGCGTACAATACAGTTGTCCGATGGACAATTTTTGTGTGGAAAAAGTAGTTTTTTTTTTTTTCATTTTCTAGCCATTTATAAATGTAACAATGCCATAGAGCCACAAAATGCACACGACAATCAAACCAGGTGCGTATGTAAATGTCGCAAAAAGTCCTTTGAACTGTCTATTACAATAAAGCGAGAAGACATTGTCTGCAACACTGGCAAAAGAAAAAAATTGCTGTTGAAAAAATGATGAAAATAAAACCAAATGAAAAAGCTGTACGATCGGCAGGGCCGAACTTTGAATACCCTCCACCTTTTTGGAACGAATTTGGCAATTTTTAAAAAATAAAATCCGTTAAAAATTCTGCTCAAATCTTGAAAATACCGAATGTAGCCTATATATTAGGGTCTATACGACGCCATAGGCAACTTTTGCAATTAGCCATTACAATATTCAAATGCGAAACTTAAAAAAAAATTTGGTGGCTAATATAGCTAAATAAATCAAAATACCGAATATAGGGAGGTGTCCTTATATGTGGGCTATTTGAAGACGTGGACCTGCACAGACAATTTTCTGTCTTAGGCCATTACGAACTTCAAATACTAAATTTGAAACAATTCCGGTGAATAATGTCGCTAAAATCATCAAAATACCGAATATCGGGAGGTACCGTTATATGGGGGGTATATGAAGACGTGGACCTGTACAGACAAATTTCCGTCATAGGCTGTAGTATCCATTACGAACTTGAAATACCAAATAATGTCGCTGAAATAATCAATCAATAATCAAAGCTAAAATCATCAAAATACCGAATATCGGGAGGTACCGTTATATGGGGGCTATATGAAGACGTGGACCTGCACAGACAAATTTCCGTCATAGGCTGTAGTATCCACTACGAACTTGAAATACCAAATTTGGAACAATTACGGTGAATAATGACGCTGAAAAAATGAAAATATCGAATATAGGGATGTACCGTTGACCTGCACAGACAAATTTGTGTCATAGGCTGTAGTATCCATTACGAACTTCAAATATCAAACTTGAAATACTTCCGGTGAATAATTTCGCTGAAATCATCAAAATACTGAATATCGGGAGGTACCTTTATATGAGGGTTATACGAAGACGTGGACCTGCACAGACAATTTTCAGTCATAGGCTGTAGTGTCCGTTACGAACTTCAAACACCAAATTTGAAACATTTCCGGTGTATAATATCGCTTGAATCATCAAAATACAGAAAATGGGGAAGTACCAATATATTGGGGCTATACCAATACATGGACATACATGGCCCATTTTCAATACCAAAAGTCCTGCAGACATAATATACATTCGAGTAAAATTTTATGAACCTACTTCATTTCGTTCGGAAGCTAGAGTAATTTCCACACTCGGACGCGCATCGCTAAACCGACATAGAACTTTATGCTGATCAAGAATACATATACTTTGTGTGGTCCAAAATGTATATTTCGAGGTGTTACAAACGGAATGACAAACTAAATATACCCTCCGTACTTGGTGGAGAATATAAAAAAAAAAAACTTAGAAGCCATATATTGTGTGTTGATAATGCATTGACCAAAGAGATGTGACTAACGCTGCTGCTGCCCATAAATATGGTTGTAAAAACTAAACTGGCAAATATTGAAAAAACTGCATTGAGCTGAAAAATTAACCCAGGGCAGCGAACTATACACAATTGTCCTTAAATCTGTGCCGTGGAATGTTTATAAGAAATTAAAATAGATTTTTTTTAACTTTTATTACCATTTTATATTAATGGAAAGTTTAGTCTAATCGCCTTTTTATTGTTTTTCATCGATTTAATGAGAGACTATAATCATAAAATTTATTGTATTGGAGGCTGTCTGTAAATGTTTATTAACTATTTTCTTCTTCATAATTAAATTTGTCAACTAATTACATTCAGGGGTAATAAAATGAGTTGGATTTTTACAAGGCAAGTGCTTAGCTGGGAGGTCTAAATTAAATACTTGGTAAAGATTTATATTGATATTCAACAAATTAAAAATATTTGCTATTATTATTTTTTGATTAAATATAAAGTGGTCAATGTACTAAGAATTCAAGAATCATTTAGGCGATATACACAAACAGATGTCATGCGACTATAAATAAGGAGTAAAATGATACTTTTAGTGGAAAGATAAATAAACAAGTGGTTAACCTCGGCAGAGCCAAACTTTTTATACCATCCACCATTCGGAAAGTAGGGATGGAGATAGTCACCGTTATGAAATTCAAATACCGAATTTTAACTTATTTCGTTAGAGAATGTGGCTAAAATCGCCAAAATAGTGAATATCGGGGCTAACGAAAACCGGAAAATGTGGACTGTTATTCTGTTCCAAGGGTAAAACATCTTTAAACACCAGACTTTAAACTATTGCGTTAGAAAGTGTGTCTAAATTGTCAAAGTAACGAATATGGGGAGATACAATTATATGGGTCCTATATGTACAGTTCGCACACTTAGTACAAATTTACAGAACCACGTTCTTGGTATATGTATGTATATATATACTTTATTTTTATACCCTCCACCATACATAGTATGGAGGGTATATTAAGTTCGTCATTTCGTTTGTAACTCATCGAAATAATCATTTTAGACCCAACAAAGTACACATATTCTTGATCAGTGTAAAATTCTAAGTCGATTTAGCCATGTCCGTCCGTCTGTCCGTCTGTTGTAATCACGCTACAGTCAAAACGAATTAAGGTAGGAAGCTAAAATTTTGCACAGATGTCTTTTGTCTGCAGGCAGGTCAAGTTTAAAGATGGGCTATATCGGTCCACGAAATCGTATAGCCCCCATATAACGGTACGCCCCGATATTCGGTATTTTGATGATTTTAGACACATTTTATAACGGAATTGTCTGAAATTCCACACAAGCAGTCCCTCCTGAGTTCTCTATAGAGAGTTGTCTATATAGGCTCACGAAATCGTATAGCCCCCATATAACGGTACGCCCCGATATTCGGTATTTTGACGATTTTAGATACATTTTTCAACGGAACTGTCTGAAAATTCACACAAGGAGTTCTCTATGACCACTTTACTCCCTGAAAGAGAATTGTATATATAGGTCCACGATGTCGTATATCCCCCATACAGCGGTACTCCCCGATATTCGGTATTTTGATGATTTTAGCCACAATTTTCAACGGAGTTGTCTGAAAATCCAAACAAGGAGTTTCTTGTGAGTACTTTACCTCCAGACATAGATTTGTCTATATAGGTCAACAATATCGTATATCCCCCACATAACGGCACTTTCCGATATTAGGTATTTTAAAGATTTTAACCGAATTTTTAATGGATTTTATTTTTGAAAATTTTCTAGTTCGTCTCAAATGGTGGAGGGTATTCAAAGTTCGGCCCGGCCGAACTTACTGTTTTTTTACTTGTTAATAGTGATTTGCGTACTAAAGTTTTTACCTCTATCTGTTGACTTTATATAAAATGGTATCATTTTAGAAGTTTAACTATTTATGAACTTTTCGTAACCTTAAAGTTTGAATTAAAAAAAAAAACCCTTTCCTCAGTGACTCTTATACCGATACAAAGCATTTAAGTTTTAGTATATTTTTTTTCGTATCCTTTTAGCACGGATTTCCAAAAACGCACAGATTTCACACGCCAATCCAGTCATCATGAGTTATTTTACAACTTTTTCTATACCCTTAGTCATATGGCTAGAGGATATATATCATTTGATACGGCCAAAACGTGCCTTATCGAAATACGGGCTTTAGAACCTAGGACTCTTTGGACCAAATCCGTTGCAGGACATTGGGAGTCGATCTAGCGATGTCCGTCCTTCCGTCTGGATGGAGCGCACGATAACTCTCGATGGGAGTATACGATTTGGTTTAACATTGGTACATCGTAATATTATTAACAATAGAGATCGAGTTCGGAGATAGCCAAAATCGGTCCACTTCTTCTGGTACATCCCTCACAAAAGGTCGAAATTTTCAAAAAAAAAAAAAAAAAATAATAATAATAATAATAATAATAATAACTTTGCAAATCCTTATATTTGGTCCGGTGCGAAAAAGGACAATGTCGGTCCACTCCATCAAGTAAATCCATCACAAAGGGTGAACATTTTGAATAATTATAACTCTTATAAAATGCGAGTTCGATTGTCGTCAAATTCCACACACAACACAAGATCTGCTGTGAAGGTGATATATATCTGCGAACCCCTTCTGCTGCCTTACCCACAAAGGGTCACATTTTTCAATACTTTTATCTGTCATAACTTGCGAAAAAAGTCAGCGATCCTTACTATATTTCTTTTAACCCGAAACTTGAGACTCATGATTTCGCATAAAATTCGATATAAATATTTGATACACCACATATTGGTAATGATAATATGTCTTTGTGCATTTATTTGTAACATCGAGAAGGAAGCGACATAGACCCATAGTTACTTTTGAGGATCTTCATAGAATCACTTTCGGAGTCGATTTATGCATATCAGTCCGTCCGTCCATGTATTCGTGTGAACAAAATGCAGGTCGCATTTATTTTCCGATCGATACGAAATTTTGCAATCAATATTTGTTTGACCCTAAGACGAACCGTTATGAAATTGGTGTTTTAAATATAGCTCCCATATATCTTCCACCGATTTCGATTTAAATATGCACTAAATGGCTAATATAAGCCCAATGACCTGTATTTTAATACATCCCACCGAATTCAGTCTAGAAGCAAGTAAATCAAATTTGGGGAAAATCAGTTCAGACATAGCTACAGCTCCATGTATGTGTTTCATCCGTTGGGGTTTTAAGTCCCTCACATGCGTAATATCCAGTCCAGAAGAACGATATTATATAACGAAAATACCTTTGTCAAATTTTATCGAGGTCGCTTCAGATTAGAATAGAGCTTCCATATATATCTTTATCCGATATCAGTTTTATTGTGCGGCAAATTTCAGCCCAAATGGACTGCATTTTGGCAATTACGGCTGACCTATAAACCAGTACATCAAATTTGGTATAAATCGGTTCAGATAGCTATATCTCCCATATATATGTGTTATCCGATTTGGGGTTTAAAGTCTCTCACAAGCGTAACATGCATTCCACAACCAGATATTCAGATACAGCTCTGTAATATATTTATCAAATGTTGTCAAGATCGGTTCAGATCATATATACCTTCAACAAATTTATTGTGCAAATAATGAGTAATATCAGTAAACTATAACTGCTCTAAAACCAATTGCTGATAGGTGGTATGATCTACTTGAAATAAATTCTTTTGTTACAGAAGGTATACTTAATACTCATAGTGGTGTAGGGTGTCATATAGTCGGCCGCGCTCGACTTTTGACCCTTTCTTACTGGTTTTATATGTATAAGATGAACTATGAAAATTCTATATATCTGGTACCTGTCGCACATTATCATATCTACATGTCATATCTACATCATATTTATTACTATTATATTTAGATCTGATACGAAATGGACAATATTGGCCCATTCCTTCGGAACCTACTCCATAGAGGGCCAACAATTTAAACAACCATAACAGAAGTGAAATATATTTGAATAATCGAACATTGGCTCAGGGTATACATCTTTCAACAAAACCGACTGATACTATTTACAATGTTTATACATAGATTGGGTCTAAAATGATTATATCGACGAATTACAAACGAATCGCGAAACTTAATATACAATATTATTACTATTTATGGTGGAGGGTATAAAAATTGGTTTCGTGTGTGTAAATAGAAATCATTTGAATGCACATACAAAACAGTTTTTCAATGCGAGCAATTGAATTAGAGTTAGTTTCGTTAAGAATGCCTAAATAATGTTGGTTGCAAGAGTTCTGCATATATTTGCTCTAAAAAGTCATCATTAGATAAAAAATCACCAGGACCTTAGGACCACTGATGTGCTAATGTCGTCCTTTCATGGTAAGAAGATAATTCGTACGTACATTTTGTTGTCAAAATTACTGATTCTAAACCATTATCTAGTTTGTAATTTATGTGATTAATGTTAAATCATTTTAAAAATTTCATTAGCTTTAATTAATTAATATTAAACGATAATTAACATTGAGCAACAGGTTCCCATTACTAGTGCCACTGCTATGTCTAAAAGTCATTGCAATTGAAATACGTTGTGCACATAAATTATTGAAAGAAGTTTGGACTAGAAGCTAAAACAAAGTCACAATAGCATACCAATTCATTCATCTGCAATCGATTGAATTGTAAACTAAAAACAAACTAAAATGTAATTCAGCTTAACTGACAATATAATGGCTGATTTAAAAAAGTTTTAGTTTTTCAACATGGCAAAAACGTTGCTGCACACGTCACCAATAGCACCACCACCATCCTTACCTTCTCGTTGTACGTCATCATGTGGGTGGGTGTGGTCAGTTATAGCCTTTTGTTTGCCATTCATTCGCAAGTAGCAGTGCTTTGGTTTGGCTGTAACGCTTGCAGCTGAACAATGTCTAATGGGAGGGAGGCACATGCCTTGTTGTCAGCCTGTGAAGTTGAAAGCCTACCTGGTTGTTGGACTACCTTAGCAACTATTATGGTTTTGACCGGTCTCTGACGTATGGTCTTAGATAATTTGTTACAATGTCATGTTCGCTGGTGGCATCGGCATGTTGAAAATATAATTTTTCTTTGTGTATCGTGAAAGGGGCATTGGTTTTGTTTCTTTGGATATAGAAGAAGTACCACATGATACCCATTATGAATATCTTTAGATTTTCTAAGCAAGAAAATTTAGTAGAATATTGTATAGTATACATAAAACAGTCGAAGAACTTGTTATCGTCGATACTTTAAAATTTATGTTTTCTATACCAAATCTAATACGTATAAGTAAAAAAGCTGTAAATTCGGCCGGGCCGAGCATTGAGTACCCTCCACCATTAGGAACGAATTTAGCAATGTTCAAAAAAATAAAATCCTTTAAAAAATCTTAAAAATACCGAATATCGCCGTTATATTAGGGTCTATACGACGTCGTGGACCTGCATAGACAACTTTTGTCATAAACCATTACAATATTCAAATGCGAAACTTGAAAATTTGGCGAATTATGTAGTTAAAAACATCAATGTACCGAATATCGGGAGGTACCGTTATATGGGAAAAATCATCAAAGTAAATCATGAAAGTACGGGATATTGGGAGATACCGTTATATGAGAGCTATGCGAAGACGGGGATGTGCAAAGACAATTTCCTGGCATAGGCTGTAATATCCATTACGAATCTCAAATACCAAATTTGAAACAATTCCGGTAAATAATGTCGCTAGAATCAAAATGCAGAATATCGGGAGGTGCCGTTATATGGGGGATATACGAAGGCGTGGACCTGCACAGACAATTTTCTGTCATAGACTGTAATATCCATTACGAATTTGAAATACCAAATTTGAAACATTTCCGTTGAAAATTGTAGCTTTAATCACCAAAATACCGAAAATAGGGATGTACCATTATATGGGTGCTATACCACAACTTGGACCTACATGCCCCGTTTTCAATACCAAAAAATCCTGCAAACATAATATATATTTGAGTAAAATTTTATTTTTTTTTTTTCAATTTTATTGAATGAAAGCAAAAAAGTTCAGAAATAACATCAAATTTTGGAATAAGTTTAGATTTGTTCGAATTGGTCACCTTTGGCACGAATTATGACTTTTCGAACCATTTCTGCTGATGTAGCTGTTTTCTTCCGTCCACTTCCGTGACGTCCGGCTACGCTACCAGTATCACGGTAACGAGCGATGGTACGAGACACAAACAATTTATTCACATTTAAATGCTGGAGTGCTCTAACGACAGCCACTTGTGGTTTTCCAGCCAAATATAAAGAAATCACACTATCACGCTTGAATTCCATCACTAATAACTTTTTTCTGGAAAATTCTCAGCAAAATGCTCTTGTTAAATTGTAAACAATATAATGACGAATGTCGGACGAATGGCTTAGAAATCACAGCAATCTGAAGTTGGTTGCAGTTTTTTCATCTCACCCTGTGGGGTCTAAAATTTACATTTTCGAGGTGTTACAAACGGAATGGCAAAACTTAATATAGCCTCCATACTATGATTGAGGGTAAAAAAATATGTTGAAAAAAAAATATAGGTAAAGTCATCAAAATACCGAATATACCTTTATGTGGGGCTATACGAAGACGTGGACCTGCATAAGCAGTTTTCTGCCACAGGATCTAGAATCTAGATCTACCCATTAAAAACTTCAAATACGAGATAAGAAAGAATTCCGATGAATAATGCCACAAAGAATTTAGGGAGATATCGTTATAATGGGGCCTATACGAAGACGTGGTCCTTCATGTATCGAACTTCAAATAAAAAATTGTAAACGCTTCCGGTAAACAATGTCGCTAAAATCATCGAAATACCAAATATATAGGGAAGTACGTGGGCCTGCATAGAAAATTTTCTGTCGCAGGCTGTAGTACCCATTACAAATTTACAACACGATTTTTGAAAAAAAAAAAATCACTGAATAATGTCGCTAAAATCATCAAAATACCGAATATAGGGAGGCATATATTTTTATATTATATGTGTGCTCAACTAAAAAGTGGACCTATATAGCCTATTTTCAAAACCAGAAGACCTGCGAAACAAACACACATCTGGGTAAAATTTTTTTCAACTTACTTCAATTCGTTCGAAATTTAGAGTGATTTACACAGACAGAGAGACGGCCGGACATCGTTAAATCGACATAGAATTTTATGCTGATCAAGAATATATAACGACAAACTTAATATACTTTCGATACTATGGTGGAGGGTATAAAAAGATATTTAGCGAACACACTTAAAATTGAAATGAAGTGAAAGTATGTAATAAATCCGGCACGGCCGTGATTTGTTATTTATTTCAATCTTTAGGGCAAACTCCAAACATTCTTGACTCCCCTAAGCGATGTCGTAATAATTACTACAAAAGCAGCACTTTTGTCATTGCAGAACAATGTGTTTTCACTTTTCTAAAATATATATTATGTGTCCTATCTCGATTTGTATTATAATGCAGAAACATATAAATTGGCCTCCTTCTAGTTTCGTGTATATAATTTGAATATATCTTTAACAGGTTTTTGTTTCGAACCGCATACGTTTAGGACATTTCCACACGTGATCATGAGAACATGCACATGAGATTTGTCTGCCTTGACTAGCTCCTAAAGCATTCATATATCATTTAAAAGTCTACAATTCCTAGAATATATCTGTCTGCCGGCCGCAATGTTCCGTATTAAATTGTCTCTCTAAAAAAGTTTCTGCATAATAATGCAAATTAGAATGACTGAAGGAAAAGAATAAGAGCATAAAGCCAAACTAGTGCGACAAGGGAAAATGTCATTTTCTATACTCAACTGTGATTTATATCAAAATATGGCCTACGTAGTTATGTCCAATATTCCACACATATGAATGTATGTATGAGTACTCTCCGCAGACGATGTTGATACGACGATGATGATGATGACGACAACAACCAAGGAAAACATTAGAATAAATGAGCTAGTTTATGTTCCTTTTTTTTGTTTTTGCTCTCGTTTTGCAAAAGCTTCCATTGCATGTTCGCCAACGACAACATGCAATACCACAATTTCATTTGAATAGACACAAACATGTGGCAACGTAAACACTTGTCATCTCACTTACCTTTAGTTGTCAGCAAATGGTAACCAACCCACATAGTAGGAGTGCAAAAAAGCAGACGGGCAAAAATCTGTAAAAAACGAGAATACAAATTAATACATTGCCGAAATAGGGGAAGCGTGGAGTGGATGTTGTGTTACTGCATAAATTAATAAAATAAAATATTAAAAACTAAACAATCATTAATTGAATTGTGTAAGGTATACAAAAGACTTAGGTCACGATCTTCACAATACTATACAGGGTTGCCCATATTCGACGGACCCATCTGGCAACGCTATAACTTTTGACAGTGATGTCACACCGCTTAATGACATACCGCGTTTGAAGCGTCAGTCCAAGCAGATTTTTACCATGAACCAATACACGCCACGCGAGCGCTCTGAAATAGTTGAAATTTACATTCCACAGAAGTAGTCAATTGTGAAAACTCAACGTGCTTTTAAAACATTAAAAAATGTGAGAAGTGCGCTTTCTAAGAACACCATTAAGCGTTTATAAGAAAAATTTTCGACTGGTAAGGGTCTTTCTAATCCGAGGAGGCCATATAAAAGTCGACCAAGGTGATCGGCCGAGAATATCGCTGCCGTACGAGCCAGTGTTGAGAGGTCCCCAAGAACACCCCAAAAACGCCGTTCTCAGCCGTTTTTGCGCCACTGAAAATCCTCAGGAGATTCAAGAAGTGCCTCTTCATGACGAAAAAGTCACATTTTGGTGCGGCGTTAGTGCGAAAACGGTAATTGGGCCGTTTTTTCTTCCAAAATGAAAATGGCAATGCTGTTACCATCAATCAGGAGCGTTATCGCGACATGATGACCAACTTTGTGATGCCAATTATTCGTCGAAAGCGTATGAGGCAGTTCTGGTTTCAACAAGACGGCGCTCCACCGCACACAAGTCGCATAACAATCGATTTTCTGAAGAATTTGTTTCCGGGCCGTTTGATGTCGAAAAGTGGTGATTTGGACTGGCAACCGCGTTCGCCGATTTGACGCCGCCTGACTTCTTTTTGTGGGGATATTTGAAGTCAAAGGTTTACGTTAACAAGCCAAGGACCGCAGAAGAGCTCAAGGACAACATTCGTGAAGAAATAGCCGTTATTCCGGCCGAAATGTTGGCAAAAACGATGGAAAATGCAGCAAAAAGGGCACAATACGTCATCAACGCCAGAGGCGGCCATTTGAGAGATATCATATTCAAAAATTGATGTAAACAAATCTACTTGGAACAAATTAAATGATTAACATTGCCAACCGCCAAATTTTTATTTTTTTCTTTGATTTTAAATTTATATTTTTAGGTATAATTTCAGAGATAAGTTAGTCGCAAATACTTGAATTTATGGTCAAATATTGTAATGTGCTTCTTAATGAACTTTGTGCATCTATTACGTTACAATTTCTTCGTCAATTTTTTTTATCTTATAAGGTATGCTACAATTTGAGATCAGTATTTCTAAATTCATTATTATTCACTGTTTAAAAAAGAATAAATCTCTTTGATTCCTTGTACTCAGAATGATTAAGAATTATTTTTGTTAGCTAAAATCCCGCAAGTTTTAAACAAAGAGAGCGGAAGACACAAATTATATAATTTTGTCGAACAAGTAAAATCTTTAGATCATCATGTTCTCAAACTCGGTAAACTGCACAGGGATCCCACATGTATGGGTAGGTCCTGCTACCAATAAAAATTTCAATTAACTCAATTTCGTAAAGAATGTTAAATAGTACAAGCCGTACCAAATGGGTCCTAAGTTATGCGAAGGAAACCAATTGAAACTTTTTTTGTCCCCAAGTAAACGAAATGCGTCAGTTGCGAATAAATATGAAGGCACCACAAAAAAAAAAAAAAAAAAAAAAAAAAACGAACAAACAAGTTAAACAAACCGTATACTTGGGCCCAGGCTTTAAATCTGGACCTAGTAAAGTACCATCAACAGGTAATGCAAATGGAGTCAATTTGTTACCTCGTATGACATCTCCATGTTAAAGTTCACAGTTGTTTGCACTGTGAGTAGACTTAAGTGGAACTAGTCACTGTAACCCTAATAATTTACCAGTTCACGTGGCTAGCGGTAGGTTCAATATTTGTTTTATACAACTAATCCATCTAATATTTTAGTGAAGCTTTATAATGAGTATATAATAATGAAACACAAATATTGGGACCACCACATATAACGGACCAGAGCTATTTGAAGAAATTTGAAGGTTTTACATATTTTTTTGATTTCTTTTTTGCTGAAATTTGACATTCAATTTTTTCGGATAGACAAAAGTTGTATGTTGCAAAAATATTACACAAATCTTTGGTATAGTCCCCATATTACCGTACCTTCCGATTTGAGGAATTGTTAATTTTTTTTCAAACATATTTGTATGTAATTTCGCATTTTGTATTCAGAGAACTCTATATACAGGGTAAGATAAAAAAACTGCAACAATATAAAACGCCATAATTTTTACATTTTTTTTTTCAAAATTTTATTGAATAAATGCAAAAAATGTCGGAAATAGCATCAAAATTTAGAATAAGTTTAGATTTGTACGAATTGGCCACCTTTGGCACGAATTATGGCCTTCAAACGGCCAATGAAACCGTCACACGCTGCCCGAATGTTGCTCTACGGTATTTTGGCCCATTCCCGGCGAAGCACTTGCTTGAGGTGATCGACACTTTGGTATTTTTAGTGCCAACCTTGTTTTCCAAAATACTCCAGACACAATAGTCCAACGGATTGGTATCCGGAGGTTTTTGTGGCTATTGTGGGCTGGAAATGAAACGAGGAACCTCATTTTGTAACCACTCTTGGGTTGGCGCGTGCTTAGTGGTGCTGAGTCCTGTTGGAATGTTCAAGGTCTGCGGCCAAAATGTTTGCGTGCCCAAGGCTTTAATATACACTCCAGAATATTTTCGCGATAATATTTGGCTTTTATTCTGATGCCACGGTCAATTAATACGAGCGGAGAGCGACCATCGGCTGCTATGGCGGCACCATGGCCGGCCCTTGAGTTCTGGTGGCCAACCGAAGGTGCACATTTTCATTTTGGCAAGTAAACACGATCATCTTGTTTGTTTGCAAACTGCTGGACAACGAATGTTTTCTCATCGGAGAAAACCAAATTCGGCAGTTCATCACTTTTTAGCTCCTTTCGAGTCTACTCTCTTTTTGTTGCGGTGTAAGTTCTTGCACTTTTTTGAATTTCATGGCTATATCCGGAGCTCATTTTTCAATATTTGCCGAATGGAATATTGCGATATGTTCAGCTCACGAGCCATTTGTCGGCCACTGCGACGGGGGTTTCGATCTTGTCGCTTCTTTTCTTTTCGAACCATTTCTGCTGATGTTGCTGTTTTCATCCTTCCAATTCCTTGACGTCGGGCTACGCTACCAGGTAACCAGCGATGATACGAGACAAAAAAGATTTATTCACATTTAAATGCTGGAGTGCTCTAACGATAGCCAAAATAAAGAAATCACATTATCACGATGGAATTTCATCACGAAAAACTTTTTTCTGGAAAATGCTCACCAAAATGCTTTTGTACGTTTGTGAACAAGGAACAATGCTGTCGAACGAGCGGCTTAGATATGATAGCAGTCTGAAATTGGTTGCAGTTTGTTCATCTTGCCCTGTAGATTCTGGATTAAATTTCATTGTAAGTATCTAAAGAAACGAATTTTGAATATTAAAAACGTACAAAACGACTTCTGTCTTTAACTCTCTTCTCACGCAAAATTCCGTGTCGATTGGTTTCAATTGTGTGATCAGGAAAATTGTTATGTTTTTGGTTCAATTAAACCCTTAAATACTTTTTGATCATACAGAAAAGCAAAGGATCCAAATTTAGACTCATCTCTATGATTTGCTTGTCTCAATATTTGACTATATTCGTCAACGAAATCAGTATAAAAAGCCAGAAGTTCGGCTTTTGTGTATTTTAGATATCGCCTGTATGTTAGCTTCCGCGTTTCGGTAGAATGAAAATGTTGGTATTTTTTAACACAAAAGTTTTTGGATCGGGCCATAATTGCGACATGTAGAATGATTACAATTTAACATGGACAGACGGACGGACGGACATACATAGCTAGATCGACTCAGCTCGGCGAGATAGGAAGATCCATATATACTTTCCTATGTGGGAAACCAATATTTCAAGGTGTTACATAATTTTTGGCCAAATCAAACTCATAATACCCCCAACACATAATGTTGTAGGGTATAAAAACTAATAAAAGGCATTTTTTGCATTTTAAAATATGTACTTTGAAATGTTTATTAACGTTTGAATCTTTTAGTGGTAAGCAGAGGAATATAGTCACAAGTTAAAATTAAACATGTTGTTAAAATATTCACACTGCACTGGGGTAGGACAAGGTGTACGAAGTATCTCTAAAATCCTTCAATTACAGAAACAATCGAAACTCTCAGCATTGATTTTTCATTTATTCGTTCTTTTCTTCTTCTACTCGTAATGTTGTCATATTTACACTGAATAATGAGATTTTCGTAGTTCACCAAATCGATCGGAATCTGAAGAAGCTACAACAAAAACGATCGATTTTTAATTACGGAATTTAAACATGCATTTTGTCCAAAAATAATATCGAATCAAATTATAGAGATAAGTAGGCAATCTTCCCTACTTTGAATAAGATATTTTCGTAACCATTGTAAAAGTGAGAAAAATTCAACCATTGCACATACAACATATATTTAAGTTAAGAGTATGTGTAATTCAACATCAGCCTTGTATTGATTCTGATCTTGAAGTAAAATATGTCATTTTGATATTGCGTCAAAGTATTAAAATTTGATCACCTGAATGGAATCATCACCGTCGCGATCGTATGAAATGCCAAGTCAATTATTTTAACCTTTTGTTACAAGTTCCGGCCGAACAAACTTAAATTGGACATCACTTTAGCGATAAAGTTCACGTTTTTGAACCCAAATCATTCCACTGAATACATCGACTTCAGATATTTTCTACCATGCTACGACATCAAATGCTACTTAATTTCTATGAAAATGAATTTTTTTACATTCAAATTAAAATGCTATTCGTATTGTTAGTCCATTAGTTTATGCAAAATTTGAAAAATTCGTGTTTCTAAGCTAATTAATTGAAATAAACGAACGATTAGTTGTCAATGACTAATTCAAACTGTAACGCCTTTACTATTTAGCAAGCTTTTATGGACAGACATTTCGCGATAACTGACTAATAGAAAGAACATTGCCTAAGGGGAGGTGGTCGGTCATGTAAACGGTAAGATTTATTTAATTAAATTTGCTCAGACAGTTGTTAACGATATTAACGGGTTTTGTCGTTTCCGTTTGTCGACCCATGTTCGTGTTCAATTGGAATATGATTCAAGTTTTAGGTGAACGTTACTCACTTCAGTTTATCTCGACAAAGATCTTCAAGCGATAAGAAAAAGTGCAAAAATTAGAATTGTGTGATTAATTTAAAGTAAATGAAATATAAAAAACAACGTTATAATATTGTACTAATTTTTTGTTTTGTTTTGTTAGGGTTTGGGTTATTTCATTTCCACTAAGTTCTTACTTTTATGATTCCCCCCAATAAATCTCTTTTTATACCCTACAACACTATGTGTTGGGGGTATTATTAGTTTGATTGGCCTAAAAATTATGAAACACCCCGAAATATTGGTTTCCTATATAGGAAAGTATATATGGATCTTCATATCTTGCCGAGCTGAGTCGATCTAGCTATGTATGTCGATCTGTCCATGTCAATTTGTAATCACGCTACAGGTCGCAATTATGGGCCGATCCTCACGAAATTGAAAATGGAAGGGGGTTAGGTTTAGGGTCAGAATAGAAGCCTATGGCTATGGAGATGATCGCAAAATATTTAATATTTTGAAATGAAACAAAAACTGAAAAATTTCCTGATTTTGCACCGGAATTGTTTCAATTTTTTTATTTGAAGTTCGTAATGGATACTACAGCCTCTGACAGAAAATTGCCTTTGCAGGTCCACGTCCTCGTGTAGCCCCCATACAGCGGTACCTCCCGATATTCGGTATTTTGATGATTTTAGCGACATCATTCACCAGAATTGTTTCAAATTTGATATTTGAAGTTTGTAATGGATAAACAGCCTGTGACAAAAAATTGTCTGCGGAGGTCCGTGTCGTCGTATAGCCCCCATATAACGGTACCTCCCGATATTCGGTATTTTGATGATTTTACCGACATTATTCACCGACATTGTTTCAAATATAAAGTTTGTTGATATATGAAGTTTGTAGTTGATACTACAGCCTATGACAGAAAATTTCCTGTGCAGGTCAACGTCTTCGTATAGCCCCCGTATAGCGGTACCTGCCGATATTCGGTATTTTGATGATTTTAGCGACATTATTCACCGGAATTGTTTCAAATATGGTATTTGAAGATCGTAATGGATAAGACAGAAAATTGTCTGTGCAGGTCCACGTTTTGGTATAGCCCCAATATAATAGTACCTCCCCATATTCGGTATTTTGATGATTTTAGCTACATTTTTCACCGATTTTTTCAAGTTTCGCATTTGAATATTGTAATGTCTTTTGTCAAAAGTTGCCTATGCAGGTCCACGTCTTCGTATAGATCCTAATATGACGGCTACACACGGTATTTTTAAGATTTTAACAGATTAAATTTTTTGAAAATTGTCAAATTCGTTCCAAATGGTGGAGGGTATTTAAAGTTTTGCCCGGCCAACTTAAAGTTTGTTTACTTGTTCTGTCTGAAGTTTGTCAATATCTAAGTATTTTACACCTGTGTATTTTAAGCGGTGTCTTAATCAACACCTTTATTTGTTGTTTGCCACGGATATTATTCCCGGCATCAACCTGTCTTACGAAAAGAAAAACCCACAAATTTTCCTCCTTTAAATGTGGAAATTTACTATCGCTCGTTTACCAGCCTGTTACAGAGGTTATAGCTGATTAATTCATACAAAACAGGTGTTTATTAACCAATTTCTAACTTCGTCTTGGCCAATGTGTCGTTAAATGGTGGTGTCCGACTATCAGTTGGTCTTGCCTCGCCTGGCTCATTACCTACGCCATGGCGTATGGGTATGTATTAATGCTGTTCAAGATAAGATTTTCTCAATTGATAATTTCGACAATTTTGCAATAAATTATTGATAAAATGTGTTTTTGTGTGTGTGTGTGTTTGGGTGTGTGAGGTGGATGTTGAGGCCACTGTGCGTATTCATTCTGCTGTTACTTTATGTTTTATTGTCCGCATGTCTATTCAATGACGGCGAATTGTTTTTTTTTTTTTTTTTTTTTTTTGGGAAAAATGTTTGGAAATCGTTTATAAGATTTGAAATTGATTTTTATCTTTGGATATTGCAATCATTAAAATTGTAGATATCAATTTAAATGGAAAATTTAGACATATCAACTCACTGCAGTTATGATTTGGCATCATAACTCATTGATCGAGATATGCGATAATGTAAATGTAGACTTATATCCTTTTTTGTAATGAAATTGCATATCGAAGTTGAAGTTTGATCTAGTTTTCAATTATTTGAATTTAAATTAATTGCAGAATTTAAGTTGGTTGTATTTTAGTGTGGCGTATTGAGAGGTTTCGAAGAGTTTTTAAAGCAATTTTGTGTATTTGTGACTCAATGTTACAATAGAAAATACCTATTTCAGGTTCTTTCCATGAAATGACTAATAGTTTTTATATCCTCCACCATAGTATGGAGGGTACTCAATTTACGTCATTCCGTTTGTAACTCCTCTTAAAAGATATTCTAGACCCCATCAAGTATATATATTCTTGATCATCATTAGATTGTACGTCCAATTATCCATGTTCGATCGTCCATCTGTCCATCTGTTGACATAATTCTAGCTTCTAGACGAAATTAAGTAGGTTCATAAAATTTTGTTGAGATGAATTTTATATCCGTAGAATTTTTGGTATTGGAAATTTGCCATATAGGTCCAGATTTTGATATAGCCCCCACAAAACAATATCACCATATTTAAGGTGTTTTGACTTTTTGTACCCTGAACTCTACTATGGAATTGAGATAGAAGGCTAACATTTTGCGCCCATGCGTATTTTGTCAGTAGGCAGGTTGAGTTCGTAAATGGACAAGGGGCCATGTTTTCACATAACCCCACATAATAGTACCTCCGATTAATATCACATTTCCTAACGTTTTTTTTTTTTAATTTTGGTATTTAGAGTTTGTAATGGATTCTACGTCCCGTGGCAGAATATTGTCCATATAGGTTCATGTTTTCTTATAGTACTATTATAGACCATATATTCGACATTTTGACAATTTAGTTAACATTTTCTAACCGAATTGTTTAAAATTGGGCATCTAGAGTTTATAACGGGTTCTACTTTAGTAGCAAAACATTTTTTATATAGATTCACGTATCTCCCGCTGAAATTCGATACTAAGGGTTTGTAATTCTCCCTTCTGTGTCAGATCATTGCCTTTATAGGTTTCCTATTTTGTGGGTTTTCCATTTTTTTTAACAAACTGCTGGAGTAGGCTTATTATTCCTTTTATTATTCGTAGGGCAATACCCGCGAGTATTTCGTATTTTTGTGATTTTAGCTACATTTTTGCACACCTTTTTTATAACCTCCACAATACATAATATCCAGGATATATCAAGTTTGTTATTCCGTTTGCAACTCATCGAAATAATGGTTTTAGACCCTATAAAGTAGTGAGTGTAGCCACATTTTTCAATGGTATTGTTTGAAATTCTGCACATGAAGTTCATTTCGGGTACTATGCCCCCCGGTATTTTGATGGTTTTAGCCATATTTGTCAATGGATTTGTCTGGAATTCGATATATTAAGTTCTTAATAGGTACTTAAAACTCGGAAATAAAATTCGTGGTTTTGGTAAATTTTTTATGGAATTGCCTCCCCCTAGCCGATTTTTTTTTTTTTGGGACAAACATAATCCCCACGGTACAATGACCGAAAACGGACGGTCAAAAAAATTGGTAATAATTCACAGAAAGTAATGGACATAATGCCCATAATAATAGGGATTATGACCAAGACGATTGCGGGCATTAACCCTATTATGGGTTTGGTATTTTTAACTTGATTACGGCAAGGATACCCGGCTATTCCAACCAAAATTTGGAATACGAAAGTATTAAGATCGATTACGAATTATAAGATACTATATTATGGCCATCACTCTTGCCTTGTAGTTCCGAAGATATTAGGGATAAAAGTCATGAAATTAAAATTCAATAATAAGTTTCTAACTTTGAAGCTTTTTTAAGTAGCCGGACTTTGGCTACTTACGCCCGTTTTGGAAGCGGATATAATATCCATAGTTGCAATGTTTATACCCTACAACACAATGTGTTTATAAGTTTGATTGGGCCAAAAATTATATAACACCTCGAAATATTGGTTTCCAACATAGGAAAATTTATATGTATCTAGCTATGTATGTACGTCCGTCCGTCTGTCCATGTTAATTTGTAATCACTATACAGGTCGCAATTATGGCACGAAGTTTATAATGGAGTGGGGCTATGGCCAGGATAGAAGCGAATTGCTTTTGGAGATGATCACATAATATTTAGGGGTTGAAATGAATCAAAAACTGAAAAAAGTCCTGATTTTGCAGGTCGCAATTATAGACCAATACAATCAGAAGTTAGCATGGGGCTAGAGCTTAGTGCTGGGCGGAAGCCTCCAATTTTGATGGTCATCGGGTAATATTTAGTGGGTGAAATAGACCATAACAATTGTGTTAAATAAAAGTCAGATTCTAGATTAAACCGGCGAAATCACAAATAGACGAACAAGTCAATTCTGACAGTTAAGTAGATGCCGATTGTAAATATAGCGAAGTATATACAATGTATATATACAAAGGAAGGGGATATTAGATAGAATGCTTATATCTCAAGAATGTCTGGACCGATTTTGACAAATTTTGTCAATTCAGAATGCCTTCTTGGCATACTCACTTGTTATAAACAAGAAAACAAATGTTCGACTTTGAATATTCTGAACCATGATTCACAACACAATTAATGTCTAATAAACACCACGAAGCAGGATTGAACAACAGTTTATTCCTAAAAAAATACTGATTTAATGCCACAGACACGAAAAAAATTAACAAGATACATATCTATATATCATACAACCTTCCGCGAAAGTGAGTGTCAGTCTAATGCTGCTGGCTATTTACAATTAAGCTAAGTGACTTATTCATTATTTGTCAGTTAGCCAGTATATTCGCCATTGTATGGTAAATAAAAATATTTATTTTTGGAGAAAGTATGTCATGGGAATAGCAAATTCTTGTGAATTCTTATTCAGTTTCTAATAGAATATTTGCGGTAACCTTTACATCATAACATTTTTTCTAATTCCAGATATATTGTTTTTCAAGAGCTTGCAAAGTTTTCTTTTTTCTCTAAAAACAATTTCTTTAAAAGATGTTTTTTTTCTATGGCCAAACAAAAGACTTAAGAAAGAAACCTGATGGATTAGTATTTCATTTCGAATAAAAAATGAAAATTAATAAAATTTATTCAATTTAATACCGTTTTGCGGTTGGGATTTTTTAATTTTATTATTTTTTTCTTTTTAGATTTCATTTCTTTTTGTATTTGGCGTAGATCTTTACCAAACTTCCGAACAAAACATATTTTGTGGACACCTGCAATGTGCTGACATTGACGTATTTCGCGTGTGGTTGTCGTTTTGTTCGCATAAACGGTTTAAATGCTTTTATTATTAACCATAAAGTTTGATAACACGAGCAACAAACACCAGCTCATACGCCACGGCATCAAGCCGTATTTTATGGCAAATGTAAATATGTCTATTGCGTTTTAGTTTTTCTCTTGCAAAAAGGAGATTCGTTTACGAGGGTAGAATGACAATCATCTTAGGTGGCATGCTTCAAAAGCGATAGAAATCATCCTAGAAGTGCCAAGTCTATAATTGTCTTGTATCCATCTTTTGCTGTTTCCTTCTTTGGCGTTGCAATAACAATTTGCTTTTATTGCTTCTTAATATGGGCGCTTATGTCGCTTCCATGGCCATTTGATTGTCAAGTGTTGGCTTTGTTGAATATTCATGAGTTTGTCACAAAGCTTAAACGATTTTCCTTGCTGATGCTGTATTTGCTGGAATTGCTTCCGCAAATAGTAATTTGGTTTGAAAGGTTCCTTTTGTCTGCAGTTACCTCCCATATTGCAGAGATTCTTGTGAGATCTTCTTAGCCGTTCGTAATATGAACTAGGGACCAGACCAGTTTTTAATTGGTGTTACTTTATTTAATAATTCTAGAAGTTATTATGTAAAGAGTCAGTGCCTTATTCGATACTTGGTGGTGACAGTCAGCAATTTACCGTTTTCAGGATGTCATCAACCCCATTAGGTTTGATATATTGTTGATTGAAGGTTTGAGTTGTTAAACAACAATTCAATTTTATTATTCCATGTGCGTGAGACATCACATGAGTTCTGCCTTTTTATAACTGTTACTAAAGGCAGTACATACTCAACAGCAATTATGAGCAGTTAGAGGTAAAGGTGGCAAACAAATACCAGAATTAAATTTTTTAACGTTTCATAAGATATTAAGGACATGAACTTCAGTGAAACTTTGTCAAAATTTATATCCGACTACGAGGGTTCATTTATGTACAATTTTGTTCGAAATTACTTTTTATACCCTCCCCCATACATAGTATGGAGGGTACATTAAGTTCGTCATTCTGTTTGTAACTTATCGAAATAATAATTTTAGAACCAACAAAGTATATATATATATGCTTAATCAGCGTAAAATTCTAAGACGATTTAGCCCTGTCCGTCTGTTGTAATCACGCTACAGTCAAAACGAATTAAGATAGGAAGCTAAAATTTTGCACAAATATGTCTTTTGTCGACGACCATATAACAACCATATAAAGAGTTCCTTCGGAGTACTTTATCACCTAGAAGAGGATTATCTATATCGGTCGGGGATATCGTATAGCTCCCATACAACGGTACCCTTCGATATCCGGTATTTAGATGATTTAGCCACATTTTTCAACGGAATTGTCTTAAAATCCTTACAAGAAGTTCCTTTAGAGTACTTTATTCCCTACAAAAGAATTGTCTATATAGGTCCACGATATCGTATACCCCCATGATTTCTTTTGATTGATTTCAGAAAAAATGTTTAATGGAACTGTCCTAAAATTATTAAGAATTATCTAAATAGTCCCACGCTTCAGTATAGCGCCCCATACAGCCGGAACTGTTTCAAATTTCTTTTATAAAGTTTGGAACAAACGGTTTTCATTTGAGCGTTATTTTCCGACGAAATTTTTATGAAATATTTCAAGTTTCTTCCAAATGGTGGAGGGTATAAAAATTTCGGCCCGGCCGAACTTAGCTGCTTTTTAACTTGTTGATTTCTACTTTCCAATAGAGAGGAGTCGAAATTTCGATATTGGAATTCTCGAAGTTTTAAGAACGCTAGGCCCTTTTGTCGAATTTAATTACATTAAATGTTGCCTTTTTTTGGGAAGAACAAATAAGAGTGAATATATTTTTTCCATTTTTTAACTGACCTAAATCTACGCTTATCGAGATTTGAATTGAATCGAACACTTCCTTCTTAATTTGTGATTTTTGCTTAAAAAGTTTGACTCTTTGTATGACCTGCTCAGACGATTTTCTGTCATAGGTTGTAGTAACCATTACAAACTTCAAATACCAAATTTGAAACAATTCAGTTTAATAATGTCACTTAAATCACCAAAATACCGACTTTCGGCAGGTACCATTATATAGGGGCTATACTAAAACTTGGACCTACATAGCCCATTTTCAATACCAAAAGCCCTGCAGACATAATATGTGTGCATTCGAGTAACATTTTGTTAACTGACGGGCGGAAGGTCATCGCTAGATCGACTCCAAATGTCCTGAAACGGATTTGGTCTAAAAAGACCTAGGATCTAAAACCGCTATCTCGATGAGGTACTTTTTGGCGGTATACGAGAGCAGTTCGGAAACATCTAGCATAAAAAGCGCGGTATAAACAGGAAAAAAGTTAAGTGTTTTGGAAACTTCCATCTCTGTTATGAACACATGTTAAATTTTTTTTCGATCTGGCAACTCCTTCATATAGAAACAGGTGTTCAAAAAAGATGCATCCGCAATTTTTTTTACAATGGAAGAATTAGAGATGCGACAGCACGCATTAAATATTTACATAAAAAAAGGTTTATCGGGACAAGAAATTCATAATGATATGGTGAATGTGTCAGGTGAAAGTGCTCCTTCATATGCAACAGTAAAAAATTGGGTTGCTGAATTTAAACGTGGATGAACCACGTATTGGACGTTCAAAAACAGTAACAATAACAGAAATGTTAGCTAAAGTGCGTGATATGGTATTAAATGATCGACGAATAGAAGTGCGTGAACTTGCTAATAGCAGGGGCATCATCTCAAACGATCGAGTCCATTTAATTTTGCATGGTACAGATGAAAAAGCTTTCTGCAAGATGGATGCCGCATTTGTTAACAGTCGATCAAAAACGCCTAAGAGTGAACATTTCTCAAGCTTCTTTGGATCGTTTTAAGCGAAATAAAATTGATTTTAAGAGTCGTTTCAAAGCTGTTGATGAGACATGGATCCACCACCATACTCCAGAGACAAAAGAACAATCCAAAAAATGTGCCCAAAGAAGGTGTAAACAATTCAATCGCCTGGTAAGGTTATGGCAACGGTTTTTCGGGACTTCAAAGGTATTTCATTTATTTGACTATCTGTAAAAGGGTAAAACAATAAATTCAGAGTACAAATGCAAGCTTTTGGATCAATTAAATGTATAAATTCGAAAAAAACGTCCTGACTTACAAAACAAAAAATTAATTTTTCATCGAGACAACCCCTTTGCGCACAAGAGTGTTTTAACAATGGCTAAAATCAACGAATTAAAGTACGAGTTGCTTGACCACCCACCTTATTCTCCTATTTTAACTCCCAGTGGCTTTTACTTGTTTCCAAATCTAAAAAAAGCCTTCATCCTACCCTAATGTACAGAAAATTTTCTGTTAATCATTGATATAAAATCCAAGCACACTTCCATTGCAAAGAAAAAAAATATGTGAAGCGGTGCCGTCATATTTCGTTAAACAGACAGCTATGATTGTTTTGACGTAGTTTACATTTTGCGTCATAGCCATTCTTGGCGACGATTTGTCTCTCAGATTTCCAAAGGAAGGCTGGTGGCCTAACCACAACTCATGCCATTGATGTATTTGGTTTTATTGTTTATTTATAAACTTTTTTTGTTGAAAATATTTCCCTGTTGAGTGTTTACATTTCAGCTTATTTGCAACGGCACATTGTGAAGCGCATTGCGAAGCACATCGCCAAATGCCAAATTAATGCAAAAGTTGTTTATAAACAATTTGGAAATTGAATTTTAATTAGACTATAATTAAAAAATCGTTTACTTCACGTTGAACAAATTTGGCAGATTTGTTTTGGTTTTGAATTCGCAAAGAACGGGTTTGTTAACTTTGTTGCAAAATGCAACATTAATATGTACGTTTATATACGCGAAGCAAAGTGTTGAACTGGCGTAGCATATCATGGTTCGAATGACAGCATCGATAATTTTTATGATAATTTTGGTGGTTTGTTTCGTGTCACACTCTGCAATCGATAATTACGTTT
The DNA here is from genome assembly GCF_030504385.1 of Musca domestica. Classification (NCBI taxonomy): domain Eukaryota; kingdom Metazoa; phylum Arthropoda; class Insecta; order Diptera; family Muscidae; genus Musca; species Musca domestica. The sequence continues at coordinate 29,062,774 of NW_026712114.1, read as the reverse complement.
TTTCTCTAAAATCATGTGATAGACACTGGTTATCATAGTCAGTGAAATTGTCCAATGTCTTGTTTTGTTATCGAAAGTAAGATAAGGATATACAGGGAGAGATGAAAAAAACTGCAGCCAAATTCAGAGTGCCGCCACTCGTCCGATAGCTGTTAAAATTATTCCAGTGACAGCTCATTATATTGTTTACAAGCGTACAATAGCATTTTGGTGACAATTTTTCAAAAAAAATGTTATTCGTTATGGAATTCAAGCGTGATTTACTCCCGCATTTAAATGTGAATAAATCTTTTGTGTCTCGTACCATCGCTCGTTACCGTGATACTGGTAGCGTAGCCCCACGTCAAGAATGTGGACGGAAGAAAACAGCAATAGTTCGAAAAGTACAGAAGCGAATTGATCTAAACCCGCATCGCAGTGACGGAAAATGGCTCGTGAGTTGAACATATCGCAATATTCCATTCGGCAAATTTTGAAAAATGAGCTCGGGGTAAAGCCATTGAAATTCCAAAAAGTGCAAGTACTTACACCACAACGTAAGAAAATAGACTCAAAAGAGCTAAGGAGTTGCTTCGCTTGGCCGAAAATGGTAAACTGCCGAATTTGGTTTTCTCCGATGAGAAAACATTCGTTGACCAGCAGTTTGTAAACAAACAAAATGATCGTGTTTACTTGCCAAAGAAGTCGGCTGAAAATGTGCACCTTCGGTTGACCACCAGAACTCAAGCGCCGGCCATGGTGATGTTGTGGGCCGCCAATGGTCGATGGTCGCTCTCCGCTTGTATTAATCGACCGTGGCATCAGAATAAATGCCGAATATTATCGCGAAAATATTCTGAAGGGTGTATCAAAGCCTTGGGCACGCAAACATTTTGCTCGCACACCTTCGACATACCAACAGGACTCAGCACCATCGCACTCAGCACGCGCCAACCAAGAATGGTTAAAAAATGATGTTCCTCGCTTCATTTCCAGCGCACAATGACCAACAAAATCTCCGGATACCAATCCGTTGGACATTGTGAAATCCAATATAAAATTGGAATATGTATGTACAATATTTTGGTGATACCCTCAAAAAGGCTATTTATTCATACTGCAAATGAAAATTCGGAAATTCGAAATGTATAGTTGCTTGGGTTTATGCCTTACGTGAACCGTTAAAATTTCTGGGACAAATACCAAATAAATGAGCTTAAACAAACCTTCGAATTACACTGTGAACCACACAAAACTAATACATAAAATAAGTAGAGATAAAAATAGAAGAGACATTTTTCGGTTTTTTGAAATATACATCGCAACGCAACCTGAAAGGAGAGGCCAATTTCCTCCCTTATCATTTTTTGTACCCTACATCACATAGTGGTAAGGGTATTATGTCTTTGTGCATTTGTTTGTAACAGGGAGAATTAAGCGAGATAGGCCAATAGTTACTTTGAGGATCTTCATAGAATCACTTTCTGAGTCGATTTATGCATGTCAGTCCGCCTGTCCCTAAGTCCATGTATTCTTGTGAACAAAACTGCAGATCGCATTTATTATCCGATTGAGATAAAATTTTGCAAACAATATTTGTTTGAAATTGGTGATAATCGGATCAGATTTAAATATAGCTCCCATATATCTTCAACCATATTTCGGGTTAATTGTGAACCAAATGGCCAATAGCCCCCATATATATGTTTGATATGATTTTGGATTTAAGTCCCTCACATGAGTAATATGCACTCTACAAAAATGATATTTGGTACCGGACATCAGATACTGCTCAAAAATAACTCTGTCAAATTTTATCGGGATCGGTTCAGATTAGGATATAGTTCCCATGCATATATTTATTTGATATCAGGTTTATTGTGCACCAAATGGCCAATATAAGTCCAAATGGACGGAATTTGGCAATCACTACTGAATTCATCCTTGAAACCAGTACTTCATATTTGGTGTAAATAGGTTCAGATAAAGCCATAGCGCCCATATATATGTTTTATCGGATTTGGAATTTAAAGTCCTTCACACGCGTAATAATGATCTTTGGTACCAGAAATCAGATACAGCTCTGAAAGAAGTGTGCCACATTTTTTTCAAGATCGTCTCAGATTTGGATATAGCTCCCACATATATCTTCAACCGTTTTCGGGTTAGTTGTGCAGCAAATGGCAAATATCTGTCAAAAATTCTTAAATTTTGGTACATCCGACCGAATTCAGTCTAGAAGTAAGTTCATCAAATTTGAAGAAACTCGGTTCAGATATAGCTATAGCTCCGCTGTATAGCTATAGTTATAGTTTTATCCGATTTGATGTTTAAGTCCCGCACATGCGTAATATGCACTTCACGAGAAGGATATTTGGTACCAGATATCTTATTGAGCTCAGAAATCCTTATGCCAAATGTTATCGAGAACGGCTAAGATTTGGATATATCTCTCATATATATCCTTGATCCGATTTCAGGTTTATTGTGCAAATAATGGCTAATTTCGGGACGTACGTTCCCATTTTGTGCAACTCGGCTCCGATATATTTTTATACCCTCCACCATTATATGGAGGGTATGTTAGTTTTGTCATTCCGTTTGTAACTCCTCGAAATATTCATTATAGACCCTATATATATATATATATATATATATATACTTTATATTCTGGATCAGCGTAAAGTTCTAAGATGATTTAGCAATGTCTGTCTGTCTGTGTGTTATTATCACGCTATCTTTCAAACGTATTGATATAGAAGACTAAAATGATGTATTTTACCAGTAGGCGGTTAAGTTCGTATATCGGCCATGTCGGTCCATGTTTTCGTATAGCCCCCATATAACGGTACTTTCCGATATTCGGTATTTTGATGATTTTAGTTACATTATTCACCCGAATTGTTTCAAATTTCGTATACGAAATTTGTAATAGGTACTACACCCTATGCCTAAGAATTTCATATGCATGGTAAACTATGCATGTATGCAAAATTGTAGCCTTCTATCTCAATTCGTTCGAAATATAGCGTGATTACAACTGACAGACGGACGGACATCGCTGGATCGTCTTAGAATTTTACGCTGATACAAAATATATATACTTTGTAGGGTCAATTATGAATATTTCTAGCAGTTACAAACGGAATCACAAAGCTAATTTACCATCCATAGAATGGTGGAGGGTTCTTTATTAAGGGAATCATAGAGTGTAAAAATATTCCAAAAAAATTATTTGCCATTAAATTCCACTTTAGGCCCGTGTTTCATATGAGTTTATGGAAAATTTAATTTTGCATTTCTCATTTAGGATGACATTTAACTTTAACAACTTGCACAAACCTCACAAAGGTTCCACAATACCTGAAAAAAGTTAAAAAAAAACCGGCTCATTCAAAGAAATTGGTATGTGTCCTTTCATTTATTTATATGAACTTGAAATTAATACTGATTCGGTATATCAACCGTGTTTTTTTTTTAAATAACCAAATTTAAATAACAATTTTCCCTAATTCACTTAAAACCCGCATAAATCATTCGGTGAATTTAAAAGGCAAACTGCAGAGCTAAACTACCTCATATATTTCGAGCAAAACAATGGCTGCTCTGAAAATTGATATAATTTTTATCCAAAGTTATTGTTTCTAAATGGCCATCAATGGTCGTTTTATTGTACACCAGGTTGTTAACATTTGTTTATGGTCCGATACCAACCCGACTTCAATGACTCGCTAAATATGGTCAACAGAAAGTGTCAACTTAAAAGGGTATCCCCACCATACGCTTAGGTATGCACAATGGGAAAATTCTGAAAAAATAGCAAGGACATTCTTATATCTTCTTAATGAAGACAATTGGTTACAATTAATTTTTCAAATTTATTTTTTTTATAAAAATTTAAATGTGCTACCAATATTTTCAATTCATATGTATAGGGTAAATATATTGTTAAACACGAGTTTAAAACTTACAACATAACCCATTGTGACTCCAACACATTCAAAAAAGCTGTCCATAATTTTGGTGAATTTTGTCGTTTAATGGTAGTGATTTTCCTTTCCGTTCAAAGTCATTGCCATTGTCTTTTTTGGTTCTGATTCAGGTAGTTTTTTTTTTGTCGCTGGCATATTAAAGTGGCAATTTTCGAGGTCTCTTCGCCACGGCTTACTGAGTATCACTTTTAAATGAATTTTGTTCTTTTTGTGTGCCTCTTTAGGTGCAATATGAAAAAGAGAAAAATAATAAAACAAATATTCATTTTTTGTGTACGCATAACACACTTTGGTATGTCTTATCTTTCTAGCTTAAGGAGAGCCACTCTGAACACATTAACGCCTCTAAAAGGATCAGAAATATGTGAACCGTGTCAGCAAGTTTTTTTTTATCATTCAGGCAGAAACATTGCTGAGACTGTCAATTCGGTTGAATGGCGTATAAACTAAATATTTTATGGTAATTTTTAAATGTTTTCATGTTCAACACGAATTTTTTCGAGAGATAAGGGATATAAATTATTTTCTAAGGGATTTCAGAATTAAATGAAATGGTTTTATTTGTTATGGGAGTTTGAATGTGACATTTTTTTTACACATAAAAAATCATAACCAAATACCCTAAATGACAAATATTAGGGTTTGAAAATTTAAAACGTTGCTGGATTTATATACAATATAGTGAAATGAAATTACAGACTGCCGAAGTGAGCAAATGGGGCACTCCCTCTGAAAAAAAAAACTAGCAGTAAATTTCAAATACGGAAAACAAGCAGAAAGGTTCCAAGCTTGACAGCATTAACAATTTTAAATTTATAACTTATTTGGTGGTTAAATGTGGCTACAGACCACGAAACATCCCAAAGTTGATCTGTACAGAATTATAGAGTTTTATCAAAAGGGTACCCCAGCATATTTTAGGGTAACTTGTAGCCATGTAGGAAATGTAAATTTAGGAAATGTAAAATTTTATATTTTTAAAATTGTAACTGAAACTCAAAAACTAAATTCATAACTTTTTGGAACAAGTAAAAAAAAGGTTAAGTTAAGTCCGAACTTTTAATACCCTCCACCATTGGGTAAAGAAAACATTGTTATATAGAAGTATCTAAATTCAACCGTGTTCCACTTTAAACTACAAAGATCAGTAAGACCGTTTGGATGATGTAGTTAGAAATATCAAAAAAAAAAAAAAAACGTAAAGTGAGTGAGTCCGTTATATGGCGGCCATACTAAAAAGGGTACCCATTTAGACAACTTTATACAACAAGTATTGTTATCTATTGCAAGTTTTAAATGCCAAATTTTAAAAAATTCCATAGATAAATGTGGCGGTGTTTATCAAAATACCGAATATCCGTGGGTATCATTATATGGCGGCTATAGGAAACATGGACCTAGATATTCAATGTTCTGCCACTGTGTGCCAATGCGTGGGAAAATGTTCAAAATAATGAATATCGTTTTTTCAATACCAATTATCCTAGATACAATACATATTGTTCTGCCAAATTTTGAAGCTCTACGTTAAATAATTTGGGCTGTGTGAACAGACAGGCGGACAGACAGACGGACATTGTAAAATCGACTAAGAATTTTATGGTGATCATGAATGTATATACTTTGTGGGGTCCACGACGAATATTTAGGAATTTTACAAACGGAATGAAAAAGTTAATATACCCTCCTTTTCTAGGTGGGGGGTACAAAAATCGTTTGAAGTGTTACTTTTTCACTGTTGACTTGAGTCCTGAAAACAGGGAATTTTGTGGTGAACAGGGGCAATAAAATAAAAAATCCTTTGTTGTCATTATTATGTTTCTTCATTTAAGCAATCCTCATAGATCTATAAAATAATATTTCCCAGAAAACCACGTACCCCCTTAAATATTTCATATAATTATACCCTAAGTCATATGGGCAGAGGGTATATATCATTTGATATGGCCAAAACATACCTCATCGAAATAACGGTTTTAGAAACTAAATGTCTTTGTATAAAATCCGTTTTAGGACATTCGGAGTCGATCTAGCGATGTCCGTCTGGCTTACTGTTGCGCACGATAACTCTTGAAGGGATTATCCGATTTGATCCAAACTTGGTATACTGTAATATTATTGTTAAACTTAGATCGAGTTCGGAGATGGGCAATATCAGTCCAGTCCTTCAAATACCCCCCCTCATACAAAATGTGAACATTTTCAAAGAAAACAATTTACTACACAGAAAGAAAAAGGATAATCCGATTTTGCTCCAACTTTGCATATTCTAATATTTGCATCAGTGCTAGGACAGGTGCGATATCGGTCCACTCTATTAAGTACCTTCCCCACAAAGGGTCAACATTTTGAATATTCATGATGCTCATAAAACGCGAAATTAACATTCGACTAAAATTAGACTTGATACATCTCAATATTTCCATCAGCATAAGATCTGTCATAAAGATAGTTGAGATCGGACCATTTCTTCGGGTACCTCCCACACAAAGGGTTACAATTTTGAATAACCGATTATAAAATCCGTAATAAGCATCCGGTTATCTTCATATTTCACACATTCCAGTATTTTTACTAGCTCAAGACCTGATGAAATATTGCATATTCATGAAGCTCATAAAACACGAAATTAACATCCGATCCCATTCCAGTCTTGGCATATCTTAATATTTCTTTCAACACAATATCTTTTATAAAGATGGTAGAAAAAGATGGATACAAAGGGTCAAAATTTTGAATAATTGTAATTCTTATAAAATGTGAAATAAGCATCAAATTTCACACATCCCATTATTTCTATTAACACAATATCTTCTGTGAAAAAGAGATATATTGGTCCACTCCTTATGGTACCTCCCCCACAAAGGCTCAACATTTCGAATACCCATGAAGCTCATAAAACGCGAAATCAACATTTGATACCATTTACACTTGGTATATCTCAATATTTTCTTCAACATAAGTTCTGTTATAAAGATGGTAGAGATCGGACCATTTCTTCTGGTTCCTGCCCCATATAGGGTTCAAGATTTTGAAAAAGAAAACGCTCAAAGAAAGCGAATTAAGAATCCCACTCTCTTCAAGTTTCACACATACAAACATTTTTCCTAACACAAGATGTGTTGTGAAGCTAAAAGATATCTGTGAACCCCTTCTGGTACCACATCCAAAAGGGTTACAATTTACAATACTTTTGTCTGTCATAACATGCGAAACAAATCAGCGATTCTTAACAACTTGCCATAGCTAAATATTTTTCTCAACCAGAAACCTGAGATGAACATGGAATTTTTGATTGCGCATAAAATTGGATATAAGTGTTTGATTTTCTTGTATTTTTGCAAATATCAATATTTATATCTGTATTAGATGAATTATGAAAATGGAATACTTCGGTCGGCTATATTTGGAACTTCACGCAAATTTTAACATTTTCTAGAAATGATCACATATCTCATATAAAGTGGAGGAAGTCACCAATATAGTACAAACCTCAGACGTCGCAATATTTATTTCAAATTTATTTAGGTCTAATACGAAATAGACAATATTAGCCTTTTCCTTCGGAACACACTCCATAAAGGGTCGAACATTTGAATAATCATAACAGAAGTCAAAATATATTTAAAAAATCGAACATTGGCTGAGGGTATACATGTGTCGGCAAAACCAAATGATACTTTTTAACTTTTGTTTGTTTCAAATGGCATTTTTCACCTGTATTCCGTTAAATCTCTGTGTTTATTTAAATTACGCAATTTGTTGTTCCTTGAAGAAGGATTAAGCCCTGGCTTGATTGTCTACTTTGATTTTGCATAAAAATTCGGTTTCTTCATCTGCCATAATTTATAGATTTAGATCAAATTGATATTCAGCCGAACTACTCAATTTATGATTTTATGAATATCGAAAAATCCTGTTATTTTGAAACAACGGTTGGAAGTTAAGACAGCTTGAATTTAATTGAAAAAAAAATTAAATTTCCAGCTTATTGAACTGTAAAAAATTAACTCACTGATGTACTTTTTCTTAGGTAATCTAATAATTTTCCAATCTCATTCATAATACTTATGTTAAAAATAAATTTTAATTACTATCTCATAATGATTGTTTATTTTTCATTAACATTTTTTTCGATGATGCCATTAACCAGAATAATGTTAATAACTTCTATTTTAAATGAACTAAACGTGACGTAGGCGGCGGTATTCTTTCTTAAGTAGCCGCAATCCGATTTATTCAAGTGGAAGTAGTAACGAGTCTCAATAAAGGAAGACATGCCAAGATGAATACAAAAGGTTTGCCGCCACAACTAATCAATGAAACAATTTCTCTCTTTCGTACCGATGACCACTGCCGTCTGATGATGCTGTTAGTCACTAAAGGGGCGCAACTGGACCATTGCTGGCTACTGCTGTTTGTGTTAGTTGTTGTGGGACTTCGGCATAAAATAAAAGCTGAGTCATAAAAGGCACTGAATGGCAATTCCGCTATTGGCTACCATAAAAATTAAATGCTGACAGCAGACGCTTTGTTGAAAATAATGAGCGCATTCAAGGGAAATTATGTACAATAAAAGAGCACAAAGAAATGCCTAAATTAAGTATATACATAGCGTAGCGAGGATAAAGGTACACATTTATATTTTAAATGTAAAATAAGTACATTCTAAGGTAAGAAAGAAATATTTGAATTTCTTTTTGTTTTGCTATAATGAGATGTTCTGGTCTTTAATGAGAAGACCTTGTGGTATTTAAACAGAACATATTCTGAGGAACCCACTTTAGTCTTTAGTTAAGGATGTGATCGGTTTGTTATCTAAAAAATTTGGTCTTCTATGAGAAGATTTTCCTTCTGATCTCCTAGAAGAAGATCTTCTATCTTCTATGAGAATATGTTCTGATCTTCTTCTGATACAATGCCTTCTAGGAGAAGATTTTCAAGTTTTGTACGAGACGGTCATTCCTATTCCTTAGTGACAATATCTTTGTCTTCTAGAAGGACATTTGGACTTCTATCAGTAGACCTTTTACTATTCTATGAAAAGGACTTCTGTACAAGTTTGAGAAGACACATTCAGATCTTCATCTGGATTCTTATGAGAAGACCTTCTAGTATTCCATAAAGAGGTCAGTTCTGTGAGAAAAACATTATTTTATTCTACGAGAATTCTATCTGGGCAGAAGACATATTAGTCATCTACGTCTTTTTGAAATTCTGATACTTATGCAAAAAATTAAATGCTGACAGTAAAAATTAAATGCTGGTCTTATGAACGAAGTTCTTTACGAAGATTTTCTGCTTCCCCCTAAGAAGACCTTCTTGCTTGTTAAGAAGACAGCTCATACGGGATTTTTTAAACAATTTTATTTCAGGGATCCAATCTATGTGTCGATTTTTTATTTTTTTTTCATGGACCTTCAGACCTCCAACCGTATATTTTTAAGCAATTTTATTTCATGGATCCACACCTCTATGCGTCGATTTCCATGGATCTCTAAGCGGGGAATTTTAATTTTTTTCATGGATCTCTAAGCATGAATTTTTAATTTTTTTCATGGACCAACAATCGTCGATTTTACAACATTTTTTATGGATTAAAATGTTTTTTTTTCCGGATGCATTTTTAAAACTTTTTTTGATGGACCCATAATCATGGATTTTTCAAGGACCTTCAGACCTCTAACCATATTTTTTGAAACAATTTTATTTCATGGACCCACAGACCTCCAAGCGTGGATTTTTAAAACGTTTTTTTTATGGATGGATTTTTAAAACATTTTTATGGATGGATTTTTAAAACATTTTTTATGAACTTTCGAACTTTTAAACGTGGATTTTTTGAACATTTGCTTCATGGACCTTCAGATCTGTAAACGTGCATTTTTAACTTTTTAAGGACCCTCAGACCTCTAAGCGTTTTTAAACATTTTTCAAGGGCTTTCGTACATCTAAACTTGGATTTTTAAACATTTTTTTTCATAGGACCTTTGCACCTCAAAGCTGGGATTTTCAAACACTTTTTCAAAAGTACCTTCGGACCTCTAAGCTGAGATTTTTTTATCATTTTTAAGAACATTCGGTCCTTAAGGTCCTACAGGCCTAAATTAATGGATTTTTTCAAGGTCCTGCAGACCTATAAGAGCGGATTTTTTAAACAGGTTTTTAATCGACCCACAGACCTCTACAATTAGATTTTTTCAAGGACCTAGTGACCTACAAGAGCAGATTTTTTAAACATGTTTTTCATAGTCCCGCAGACCTCTAAGAGTTGATATTTTCAAGGACCTATAAGACTGGATTTTTGAAACATGTTTTTCCTTTAGGAGTGGGGTTTTTATACATACTATAATTTTAGGACATACAGACTTATAAGAGAATATTTTTTTAAAGGATCTACAAAAATGGATTTTTTTCAAGGACCTACAGATATATAAACTGCATTTTTAGAATAGTTTTTTCAATGAACATCGGACCTCTAAACGTTGATTTTTAAAACACTTGTTTCATTAACCTACGTACCTTTAAAAGTGTTTTTTTTTTCAAAGATCTTCGGACTTGTATATGGAATTTTTTGATTTTTTTTAAGCTGGGATTTTTTAAACATGATTTTCATGGATCCACAGACCTCGAAGAGTGGATTTTTTAAACATTTTATTATGTGCCTACATACTTTCTGTATTGTTTTTTATGGACCCATAGAGTGGATTTTAAATATTTTATTGAAGGACCTACAGACCTATAAGTGTGGAAAACTTTTTGGTCTCTCTTTAGAGGACCTTGCATTTTTTTAGGAGAACACGTTCTGGACGTTCAATATCATAACTGCTTGGGGTAATTATTTGTTCTATGAAAATAAGAGCATTTGTTAAAGCATTTGGTTTTATTTCATATTTTCATAAAACCAATTTTTACTTCCACTCAATCTCTTGTCTGTCCGTTCTTCTGCGAGAATTCTCTACTAGAGTGGGCTATAATTTGTTGTGTTCTAAATTTAATTATTTACTCTTCCAAGGGAAGACATTCAGAACTTCGATGCGAATATCTTTTTGTGTTCTATAAGAAGACCTTCTAGACTTTTTATTCATTCAATGTGAATTATCTAAAAAAGATGCGTTTTACTCCAACTTTGGTGTAAGGTAATATCCTTAATTGCTAAAATTTCAGTAATAAAATATGCCATAAATAATGTAATTATCGTTCTATATGGGAAATCTAACAATAAATTATTTCAGATTATAAAGCTCTTTATCATGCAGAGCAAGAAGATCAAATAATATCATGTAAGGGAAGTCACTAAATAATAACGTTTCAATTTAAAAGCAGGCATGTCTGCCTGCCAGCCTGCGTCCATTGTCTACTGTTAAGAAATAAAAATAAAAACAAAAAATACATGCTCAGACGGAATCTATGAAATATGTATATAAAAATAGATAATATAAGCAAGACTAATGATGACAGTATCGTAATAATTGCCTCTGGTTATTATTATGGTGTAGAATAAGGCATGCTAAGAAGACTTTGCACGAAAGTACATGCTACAGCGTTTACAGCCGTAACTACCAGAATCACTCATTAAAAGTGACGAAAAGCTTGTACTAAGAACTCATAAAATATAATGAAGAGCACATCACTTCAGGGGCAAAACTACATTTAAGACTTCAATTGGAGGCTCAGGAGGCACACCACCACAACGTTGTTGGGGCGTTGCTGGCCAGGTGTTTTATTTTAGATTTTTCTTTTTTTGTTCTAGACCATCGGTGCTTTACATGTTGTTTTAACCACGGAAGGAGGCGATAGAAATTCTAATGACTAATAATTGACATTTTAATATTCATAGAAAAGAAATGTGCTGCAACAAAATGTATATTATTTATTTGGTTTAAACTAAGGCTTTGTTGGTTTTTTTAATACATACAACTTAAATTGTCCTGAAGAAATTTTTTGAGAGGGGCTTAAACATCTGTTAAATCCAATGAATGTTTAAAGGACACAATCAATAAAATAACAACCTCAACCTCAGTATCAGTTGGTTCCCCCCAGACCATGTCCAGTTTTTATAGAGGTACCAAGTTAAATGAAAATGTACACTTATTTTTTATATTTTGTGATCAATTCTTAATTAAACGTTGACATTTTTGTGTTAGATACCAAAAGGAGCAGACCGACACATCCCATATTTAAATTAGATATGTGGTTGGTAAAAATATTCATAGCTGATCTTTTTATACCCTCCACCATACTATGGAGGGTATATTAATTTTGTCATTTCGTTTGTAACTCCTCGAAATATTCATGTCAGACCCAACAAAGTATATATATTCTTGATCAGCGTAAAATTCTAAGACGATTTAGCCATGTCCGTCTGTCTGTCTGTTCGTCTGTCTGTCTGTTGTAATCACGCTATCTTTCGAACAAATTGAGATAGAAGGCAACAATTTTGCACACATGTATATTTTTCCAATAGGCAGGTTAAGTTCGTAAATGGGCCATGTAGGTCCAAGTTATCATACAGCCCCCATATAACGGTACCTCCCGATATTCGGTATTTTGATGATTTTAGCGACATTATTCACCGGAATTATTTCAATTTTCGTATTTGAAGTTCGTAATGGATACTACAGATTAAGACAGAAAATTATCGTTGCAGGTCCACGTCTTCGTATAGCCCCCATATAACGGTACCCCCCGATATTCGGTATTTTGATGATTTTAGCGACATTGTTTACCGGAATCGTTTCAAATTTGGTATTTGAAGTTCGTAATGGATACTTCATCCAAAGTCAAAAAATGAGCCATGTAGGTCCACGTCTTCATATAGCCCCCATATAACGGTACCCCCGATATTCGGTATTGTAATGATTTTAGCGACATTATTTACAGGAATTGTTTCAAATTTCGCATGCGAAGTTCGTAATGGATACTTCAGCCCATGCAAGAAAATTGTCTGTGCAGGTCCACGTCTTCGTATAGCCCCCATATAACGGTATCCCCCATATTCGGTATTTGACTACATTATACTATATTTTAGTATATAGTATATATATTTTAGACTATATTTTAGCTACATTATAAACAGATTTTTCTTCAAGTTTCGCATTTAAATATTGTAATAATTTATGACAAAAGTTGCCTATGCAGGCCCACGTCGTCGTATAAGCATTCGGTAATTTTAAGATTTTAGCAGAATTTTTAACGAAATTGCCAAATTTGTACCAAATGGTGGAGGATATTAAAAGTTCGGCCCGGCCGAACTTACAGCTTTTTTACTTGTTGTATGTTATAAGAGCTATATTTATTCAATATTCAAAAATTGATAGTTTGTGAATGGGTTTGCCGAAGAGTCCCATATTCAGAGTAGATGTACATAAAAGTTTTTGAATGTGCATTTTGTGACATCTGTGGAAGGATAAATAAAGAATGGGTTGATAAGTCCCATATTCACATAAGATGGTTTATTGAAATATTGAAACATTGGATACCCCCTTTACTTATTAAAAGGTAAACTTTTTTTTTTCAAATTACTTTTCTTTGAAACTACAAAGGTGATCTAAGTTTGATAGAAATTTGGACGAAATTGAATACTCCCTGCAGGGGTTACAGACATCTCTAGATCGACTCTAAACGCCCTGAATTAGATTTTGTCCAAAGAGATCCATATTATAAAACCCTTATATCGATGACACAAATCTTTAGCTGTACTAAACTGCCATAGATGAGGATGATCGCATAATACACCACAGAACTTCTGGTTAAAGTTCAAATGTACTTTTCGTAGAAGACCAGGGGGTCATCCGTGGAGGACGTAGGGGCTTCTCACAGAAAACCAGATGGACTTCCGTGGAGGACCACAGGTGCTTCCCATCGCAAACCATACAAGCTTCTCACACAAGACCAGAGAGACTTATTGTAGAAGACTAGAGCGGCTTCTCGAGGAAAGGGGCTCCTTGTGCGTACTTTATCCTCTGGATGAGAATTATCGATATCGTATAAACCCCATATAACGGTAACCCCCCTGATATGCCGTATTTTGAAGATTTTAGCCACATTTTTCAATGGAATTGTCTGAATTTCAACATTAGGAGATCTTTGTGAGTACTTACCCCCTGTAAGAGAATAACACAAGTAGTTCCTTGTGAATACTTCATCCCCTGGAAGAGAATTATCTATATAGGTGCACAATATCGTACAGACCCCTTATAAAGGTACCCCCAATAATTTGATGATTTCAGCCAAATTTTTCAATGGAATTGTCTTAAAATCCAAAAAAGGAGTTCCTTGTGAGTACATTACCACCTGGAAGAGAATTGTCTATATAGGTCCACGATATCATATATCCCCTACATAGCGGTTTTTATCCAGATATTCAGTATTTTGATGATTTTTGCACCGTTATTCACCGGAATTATTTCAAATTTCGTACATAATGTTCGGTGCAGTTACCACATCCTATGACAAAAATTACTTATGTAGGACCACGTCTTCGTATAGCCCCCCATATAACGGTTTTCATTTGAGCGGTATTTTCCGAAGGTTTTTTTTTTTTTTTTGAAAAATTTCAGGTTTCTTCCAAATGGTGGAGGGTATAAAAAGTTCGTCCCTTAGCTGTTTTTTTTTTACTTGTTGTACTCTCCACCATTCTATGAAGGTTATATTTACTTTGTCGTTCCGTTTGTAACTCCTCGAAATATTCATAATGGACCCCAGAAGGTATATAAATTCTAGATCAGCGTAAAATTCTAAGATGATCTAGGAATTTCCGTCAACTCGTCTGTCCGTTGTAATCACGCTATCGAACGAATTGAGATAAAAGGCAAACAGTTTGCATATATGCATTGTTTACCGGTAGCCAGGTTAAGTTCGTAAATGAGCCATGTCGGTCCACGTACAGTCCCCATATAACGGTACCTCCAGATATTCGGTATTTTCATAACAATGCCTATATATCGGTACCATATTGGAAGATCTTAATGGGTACTACAGCCTATGACAAAAATTGTTGTCCACGTCTTCGTATGGCCCCAATATAACAGTAGCTCCCAAAATTCGGTATTTTGGTGACTTCAGCAACATAATTCACGGGAGTCGTTTCAAATTTCCTATTATGAGATCTTAATGGTTACTACAACCTATGGAAACAAATTTCGTATGTAGGTCCACGACGTTGTTTAGCCCCCATATAACGGTACCTCCCGATAGTCGGTATTTTGATGACTTCAGCTACATTATTCATTGGAATCGTTTCAAATTTCGTATTTGAAGTTCGTAATGGGTACTACAGTCTATGGCAAAAATGTTTGTGTGGTCCAAGTCTTCGTATAGCCCCCATGTAACGGTTTTCATTTAAGTGGTAGTTTTCGGATTATTTTGGAAATTTTTCAGGTTCGTTCCAAATGGTGGAGTGTATTAAAAGTTCGGCCCGACCGAAATTCGTTCGAAATATAGCTTGATTAAAACAGCTAGATACGCTGATCACAAATATATATTTATTTTGTGGGATCTTATATAAGTATTTCGAGGAGTAACAAGCGGAATGGTATAGTTTACAACATACATTCTGTCTAATTATGAACGCAATAACATACGATTTATATTTTATATATTTTTTATGTTCCATATTATGCGATCTAGATTAAAATATTCTTTTTACAAAATATATTAATTTGAATAGGAATATTTTAAACGTTAATGAAATGTGGACTTATGAAACTCAGTTTCAAGGATTGTAAAGTAATTTGAAGTTTCCCATTATTACAGGGTGTATATATTTCTTATCGGACATTTAATGGACTCGAGCAAAGTCCTGGCGCTTGCATTTTTTTAATTGTCGTATAAAAAAATCAATTGATTCTAAAACATACTCAACAATCATTAAATACCATTTACAAAAACCGTACAAAAACTGATGTTTAAATGGCAGGTTGTCGCACGCCATAAAATGTAAGCAAACAATCAAAATATAATATTGTCTTTGGTATCAAAATAAATCAGAGCATAATCTGCTCGTCAGCGAGAACGTCATGCTGTCTAGCAATGATAGCTGGACAATTGAATAACTTTCATACAAATTTATTCATACGTGTTGTGGTGCCCCAAAAATCCACAACAAAAGCAAATAAATTAAAATGTTAGCAACAATTGGCCATATCTTGTCTCGAATTCTGCAATGATGGCCAATTTTGGTTAAACGTTCTCGACAACAAGTGCAGTGTAGGAAAGGTGTTGTATTTGTTTATTCTATTTTGTCTCTCCTCATTTTAGCTGATAGATAATAAATTTAACCTAAATAACTTTCCTGTGAACAATTTTTGTTTTTGCTTCGTTGCATGTTAGTGAAAAACTTGATCCTCCAGTTTGTTGTCTACAACAATTTTTGGCGGTTTCTCAATGTTTTTCGTGCTCTCGACTTTAACAAACATATAACTCTGTATTTATGTTCATAGCTTCAGAGTTGACACCCACTGCACGATTTTGTACTGGCAGCAATGGCATGAATTCCTTACAAGACAATTTAATGCATTGCAGCCACATCAGTGGTGGCAGTTACACTCGCTCTAAGCATGGTACGCTCGCTGTGAGGTGCAGAAGTAAATTTGTTTATTATTTATTACATTTTTATTTGTCTATTTTATTTACTGAAGGTTTTTAGCCTAGAAGCATGTTAACACTCAAAAACAGGCAACGCTATGAAGCCAATGAACACATTATAGATTTTTAATCATAGATAAAAATACTTGAGCTGTGAACCAAAAAGAGCGAATTGACAGGGCTTTTGGGAAAAGTATATATTGGAATATCAGCATAATTATCTTCTCTTCTTTAAAGGAAAGGAATAACAAGCCTAATGTGTATCACAACCATTTATTCCTCCACCATAGTATGGAGAGTATACTAAGTTGGTCATTCCGATTGTAACACCTCGAAACATACATTTCAGGCCCCACAAAGTATATATATTTTTGATGAGCATAAAATTATATTTCGATTTAGCTATATCCGTCAGTCTATTCGTCTGCTCGTCTGTGGAAATCACTCTAGCTTCCGAACGAAATGAAGTAGGTTGATAAAATTCTACTCAAAAGTATATGTCTGCAAGACTTTTGGTATTGAAAATGGGCCATGTAGGTCGGGGTTTTGGTGAAGTTCTTATATAATAGCACCGCCATATTTTCGATATTTTTGTGATTTAAGCGACATTTGAAGTTTGTAATGGTATTTGAAGTTTGTAATGGATATTACAGCCTATGACAGAAAATTGTCCTTGCAGGTCCACATCTTCGTATTACCCCCATATAACGGTACCTCCCGATATTCCGTACTTTGATGATTTTAGCAACATTATACACCAGCATTGTTTCAAATTTGGTATTTGGATACTACAGCCTATGATAGAAAATTGTCTGTGTAGGTCCACGTTTTGGTAGAAAGGGGATATTAGATAGACTGCTTATATTTCAAGAATGGCTGGACCGATTTTGACAAATTTTTTCAATTCAGAATGTCGCTTTATATTTGTGACCTTTAAAACGGCTGCAGGTACGATTTTGGTCCATTTCAACCCCTAAATATATTGCAAACATCTTTAAAAACAATAGCCCTAACCCTTCCGAGCCAAACCCTTCCCTTAGGAAAATTATCGTGAGGATCGGAAAATAATTGCAATCTGCATATACTAACCCCAACCTGTGTTGCAAGGTGAAAAAATATTGCAAAATTTACACTTCAATATTATAAGTCAAATTGAAAAAATCCCATGCGATAAAATTATGCAAAAAATATATCACAAAATACCACAAAATCTATATTAACATTATTATTGGCATCTTTTTATGTGATGTCTTTTGATTTTTGCCCATTTCGTATCGGACCTAAGTACATACGATATAAATATTGCGACGTGCCAGGTTTGGAATATATCGACTGCACCTTCACTTTATATGAAGCGTGTGATAATTTTTCGAAAATGTTAAAATGCGCGTGAGGAATCAAATATACTCGATCGAAGTATTCCATTTTCATATTTCATATTATACAGATAAAAATATTGGCGCGGGCAAAATTACAAGAAAATCCAACATTTATATCCAATTCATAATTATTTACATATAGCAAGTTGTAAAGAATCGATGACTTGTTGTGCATGTTATGACAGGTAAAAGTATTGAAAATTGTGATCGTTTGACCCTCTGGTGAGAGGGGTTCGCAGATATATATCGTCTTCACAACAGATCATATGTTACCAAACATTTTTGTATGTGTGAAATTTGAAAAGAGTTGGATGCTTATATCGCCTTCCTTGAGCGTTTTGTTTTTCGAAACCTTGAACCTTATGTGGGGGAGGGTCGAGAAGAAATGGTCCGATCTCTACCATCTTTATAACGGATCTTGTGTTAATGGAAATATATAGATGTGCCAAGTCTGAATGGCATCGAATGTTAATTTCGCGTTTTATGAACTTCATGGATATTCAAAATTTTGACCCGTTGTGAGGGAGGTACCAAGAGGAGCTGAGCGATATATCTCGTATTCACATCAAATAGAGTGTTAGTATAAATAATAGGATGTGTGAAATATGAAGAGAACCGGATGCTTTTTTTTGATTTTATAATAAATATATATGGAGGTTTCCCTTAGTATAGAGGTAGAGAAAAGTTAGTGGGCAATGCCGTTAGTAGGAAATTCAGAGATTATATTATAAATTAAAAGTATTATTATACCCTACAACACTATGTGTTGGGGGTATTATAAGTTTGATTGGGCCAAAAATTATGTAACACCACGAAATATTGGTTTCCCACATAGGAAAGTATATATGGATCTTCCTATCTCGCCGAGCTGAGTCGATCTAGCTATGTATGTCCGTCCGTCCGTCTGTCCGTCTGTCCATGTTAATTTGTAATCACTCTACAGGTCGCAATTATGGCCCGAAATTTAGAATGGAGTTGGGGCTATGGTCAGAATAGAACTCTATTTCTTTTGGAGATGATCGCGTAATATTTAGGGGTTGAAATGGACCAAAAACTGAAAAAAATCCTAATTTTGCAGTTGCTCTACAGGTCGCAATTATCGACCAATCAAAGCGGAAGTTAGCATGGGGCTAGATGTTAGGGCTGGGAGAAGCCTTCAAATTTTGATGGTCATCGGGTAATATTTAGTGGGTGAAATAGGCCACAATATTTGTGTTAAATAATAGTCAAATTTTTCATTAAACCGCTAATATTTTTAATCCCGGCGAAATCACAAATAGACGAACAGGTCAATTCTGACCGTTGCGTAGATGCCGAGAGTAAATATATCGGTTATATATAGCGAAATATATACAATGTGTATATACAAAGGAAAGGGATGTTAGTTAGAATACTTATATCTCAAGAATGGCTGGACCGATTTTGAAAAATTTTGTCAATTCAGAATGCCCACCTGTCATTAAAGTACAAAATCTAAAAAAATCGCAGAAAAATATGCCAATAATGATGTTAATTTAGATTTTGTAGTATTGTGTGACATTTTTTTTATATTTTCATTTTTTTTTATCGCATGCGATTTTTTCAATTTGACTTATAATATTGAAGTGTATATTTTGTAATATTTTTTCACCTTACAACACAGGTTGGGGATATTATATAAGTATTGCAAATATCGTCCAATCCTCACGGAAATGTTCCTATTGTTTTCAAAGATGTTCGCAATATATTAGGGGTTGAAATGGACCAACAACTAAAAATTTTTCTGATTTTTCAGCCGTTATAGAAGTCACAAATAGAAACCAAAGGACACGAAATCCTTTGACAGCGGGTATAATGGATCACTAAAAAATACTAGCATTACTTACAGGCGATATCCGAAATACACAAAAGGCGAACTTCTGGCTTTTTTATGCTGATTAAATGGCAGGTTGTCGCACGCCATAAAATGTAAGCAAACAATCAAAATATAATATTGTCTTTGGTATCAAAATAAATCAGAGCATAATCTGCTCGTCAGCGAGAACGTCATGCTGTCTAGCAATGATAGCTGGACAATTGAATAACTTTCATACAAATTTATTCATACGTGTTGTGGTGCCCCAAAAATCCACAACAAAAGCAAATAAATTAAAATGTTAGCAACAATTGGCCATATCTTGTCTCGAATTCTGCAATGATGGCCAATTTTGGTTAAACGTTCTCGACAACAAGTGCAGTGTAGGAAAGGTGTTGTATTTGTTTATTCTATTTTGTCTCTCCTCATTTTAGCTGATAGATAATAAATTTAACCTAAATAACTTTCCTGTGAACAATTTTTGTTTTTGCTTCGTTGCATGTTAGTGAAAAACTTGATCCTCCAGTTTGTTGTCTACAACAATTTTTGGCGGTTTCTCAATGTTTTTCGTGCTCTCGACTTTAACAAACATATAACTCTGTATTTATGTTCATAGCTTCAGAGTTGACACCCACTGCACGATTTTGTACTGGCAGCAATGGCATGAATTCCTTACAAGACAATTTAATGCATTGCAGCCACATCAGTGGTGGCAGTTACACTCGCTCTAAGCATGGTACGCTCGCTGTGAGGTGCAGAAGTAAATTTGTTTATTATTTATTACATTTTTATTTGTCTATTTTATTTACTGAAGGTTTTTAGCCTAGAAGCATGTTAACACTCAAAAACAGGCAACGCTATGAAGCCAATGAACACATTATAGATTTTTAATCATAGATAAAAATACTTGAGCTGTGAACCAAAAAGAGCGAATTGACAGGGCTTTTGGGAAAAGTATATATTGGAATATCAGCATAATTATCTTCTCTTCTTTAAAGGAAAGGAATAACAAGCCTAATGTGTATCACAACCATTTATTCCTCCACCATAGTATGGAGAGTATACTAAGTTGGTCATTCCGATTGTAACACCTCGAAACATACATTTCAGGCCCCACAAAGTATATATATTTTTGATGAGCATAAAATTATATTTCGATTTAGCTATATCCGTCAGTCTATTCGTCTGCTCGTCTGTGGAAATCACTCTAGCTTCCGAACGAAATGAAGTAGGTTGATAAAATTCTACTCAAAAGTATATGTCTGCAAGACTTTTGGTATTGAAAATGGGCCATGTAGGTCGGGGTTTTGGTGAAGTTCTTATATAATAGCACCGCCATATTTTCGATATTTTTGTGATTTAAGCGACATTTGAAGTTTGTAATGGTATTTGAAGTTTGTAATGGATATTACAGCCTATGACAGAAAATTGTCCTTGCAGGTCCACATCTTCGTATTACCCCCATATAACGGTACCTCCCGATATTCCGTACTTTGATGATTTTAGCAACATTATACACCAGCATTGTTTCAAATTTGGTATTTGGATACTACAGCCTATGATAGAAAATTGTCTGTGTAGGTCCACGTTTTGGTAGAAAGGGGATATTAGATAGACTGCTTATATTTCAAGAATGGCTGGACCGATTTTGACAAATTTTTTCAATTCAGAATGTCGCTTTATATTTGTGACCTTTAAAACGGCTGCAGGTACGATTTTGGTCCATTTCAACCCCTAAATATATTGCAAACATCTTTAAAAACAATAGCCCTAACCCTTCCGAGCCAAACCCTTCCCTTAGGAAAATTATCGTGAGGATCGGAAAATAATTGCAATCTGCATATACTAACCCCAACCTGTGTTGCAAGGTGAAAAAATATTGCAAAATTTACACTTCAATATTATAAGTCAAATTGAAAAAATCCCATGCGATAAAATTATGCAAAAAATATATCACAAAATACCACAAAATCTATATTAACATTATTATTGGCATCTTTTTATGTGATGTCTTTTGATTTTTGCCCATTTCGTATCGGACCTAAGTACATACGATATAAATATTGCGACGTGCCAGGTTTGGAATATATCGACTGCACCTTCACTTTATATGAAGCGTGTGATAATTTTTCGAAAATGTTAAAATGCGCGTGAGGAATCAAATATACTCGATCGAAGTATTCCATTTTCATATTTCATATTATACAGATAAAAATATTGGCGCGGGCAAAATTACAAGAAAATCCAACATTTATATCCAATTCATAATTATTTACATATAGCAAGTTGTAAAGAATCGATGACTTGTTGTGCATGTTATGACAGGTAAAAGTATTGAAAATTGTGATCGTTTGACCCTCTGGTGAGAGGGGTTCGCAGATATATATCGTCTTCACAACAGATCATATGTTACCAAACATTTTTGTATGTGTGAAATTTGAAAAGAGTTGGATGCTTATATCGCCTTCCTTGAGCGTTTTGTTTTTCGAAACCTTGAACCTTATGTGGGGGAGGGTCGAGAAGAAATGGTCCGATCTCTACCATCTTTATAACGGATCTTGTGTTAATGGAAATATATAGATGTGCCAAGTCTGAATGGCATCGAATGTTAATTTCGCGTTTTATGAACTTCATGGATATTCAAAATTTTGACCCGTTGTGAGGGAGGTACCAAGAGGAGCTGAGCGATATATCTCGTATTCACATCAAATAGAGTGTTAGTATAAATAATAGGATGTGTGAAATATGAAGAGAACCGGATGCTTTTTTTTGATTTTATAATAAATATATATGGAGGTTTCCCTTAGTATAGAGGTAGAGAAAAGTTAGTGGGCAATGCCGTTAGTAGGAAATTCAGAGATTATATTATAAATTAAAAGTATTATTATACCCTACAACACTATGTGTTGGGGGTATTATAAGTTTGATTGGGCCAAAAATTATGTAACACCACGAAATATTGGTTTCCCACATAGGAAAGTATATATGGATCTTCCTATCTCGCCGAGCTGAGTCGATCTAGCTATGTATGTCCGTCCGTCCGTCTGTCCGTCTGTCCATGTTAATTTGTAATCACTCTACAGGTCGCAATTATGGCCCGAAATTTAGAATGGAGTTGGGGCTATGGTCAGAATAGAACTCTATTTCTTTTGGAGATGATCGCGTAATATTTAGGGGTTGAAATGGACCAAAAACTGAAAAAAATCCTAATTTTGCAGTTGCTCTACAGGTCGCAATTATCGACCAATCAAAGCGGAAGTTAGCATGGGGCTAGATGTTAGGGCTGGGAGAAGCCTTCAAATTTTGATGGTCATCGGGTAATATTTAGTGGGTGAAATAGGCCACAATATTTGTGTTAAATAATAGTCAAATTTTTCATTAAACCGCTAATATTTTTAATCCCGGCGAAATCACAAATAGACGAACAGGTCAATTCTGACCGTTGCGTAGATGCCGAGAGTAAATATATCGGTTATATATAGCGAAATATATACAATGTGTATATACAAAGGAAAGGGATGTTAGTTAGAATACTTATATCTCAAGAATGGCTGGACCGATTTTGAAAAATTTTGTCAATTCAGAATGCCCACCTGTCATTAAAGTACAAAATCTAAAAAAATCGCAGAAAAATATGCCAATAATGATGTTAATTTAGATTTTGTAGTATTGTGTGACATTTTTTTTATATTTTCATTTTTTTTATCGCATGCGATTTTTTCAATTTGACTTATAATATTGAAGTGTATATTTTGTAATATTTTTTCACCTTACAACACAGGTTGGGGATATTATATAAGTATTGCAAATATCGTCCAATCCTCACGGAAATGTTCCTATTGTTTTCAAAGATGTTCGCAATATATTAGGGGTTGAAATGGACCAACAACTAAAAATTTTTCTGATTTTTCAGCCGTTATAGAAGTCACAAATAGAAACCAAAGGACACGAAATCCTTTGACAGCGGGTATAATGGATCACTAAAAAATACTAGCATTACTTACAGGCGATATCCGAAATACACAAAAGGCGAACTTCTGGCTTTTTTATGCTGATTTCGTTGACGAATTTAGCCAAATATCGTAGACAAGCAAATCATATAGATGAGTCTAAATTGGAGATACAGAGGGGCTTCTTGCTTTTCGAGATGATTGCAAAATATTTAGGGTTTCAAATTACGAAAAACAGAAATGTTTTTCCGATCACACAATTGAAGCCAATCGACACGTCTGTGGAAAGACTTAAGGACTGGGAAGAATTCTAACATTTTGGATGACCTTTGGATTATATTTAACTGTAAAATCGACTACAACAACTAACCGCACGACGGAGTACATAAATATTGGGCAAATGATTCGGGACATTCCAAATTCCAAATTAAAAAAAAAATTCTAATTTCAAATGCGAAATCTTAAAATATGAATTTGGACTTAAGGGGGCTTCTAACATATTGTAGTGTTATAGGGTATAACATAGTCGGCTTAGCACGACTATAGCCTTTGCTTACTTGTTTATTAAAAATACATTCTCTATCAGAAGAAAACATTATTACATTTAGAAAAAAGTATATCAATCAATCGGCAATTACTTGCCACGATTAATATCAATAACAAAATGCATAAATTTGCCAATATATCACACAAAGCTAAACATGTCCCAACTACTGATTATTTACTAATCTACAACACAAAAATGCAAATTTCCTTTACAAACCTGTGAACAAATTTCAAATTGTGTTTTAGAAACATCCCAAAATAATGTTTCATTAAGCATGTTCCTCATTAAGGAAACAAATGAGCGTTGCAGGTCCAAAGCTTAAACGTTGGACATGTTTTTTTAGAAACTTAACCCAGCCGTCACAATATTAATACTACATTCCGCCTGATTTGCCAACATATGAGAAATATTTGTGTTTTTTTTTTCTTCGTAATGCAAAAAAATATAACGAAAATTAATTTGTGGCAAACGTTTGAATTTGAAAATGACTAGAGCCGGGTGACTGAGATTTGTGAAATAGACACATGCTTGTCTCATTTGTTTCGCCATGTACAAAAGGAAAAAACACATTAACTCAATGAATGCGCGCAAAGGAGTAACCAAAAACCAACCCCCAGGGGAAATTTACAGTTGCAATGAGATGTTGGTTGTACAGTGGCAAACATGGCAGATATTTCAGTTTTCTTGAAATTTATTTACATCTTGATGTTGATTTGGTTTCCCATCAGTCTTTGGAAAGGTGGAGGGTTTGCAAAAAGCAGTTTAAGAACTCTGTGTCTTAAAAGTCAGTCAACAAATTATAGAAGGTGGTAAATGTTTTTATACCCTTCACCACATATTGTCAGTCGTCTGTCCATGTATTTTTGTGAACAAAATGCAGGTCACATTTATTATCCGATTGAGATGACATTTTCCGAACATTTAGTTGGCCCAAGGCCGTGAGAATCGGTCCAAATTTTGATATAGCTCCCATATATATCTTCGACTGGTTTGAGGTTTGTTGTGCAGCAGATGGTTAACATCAATCCAAATAGAGTACATTTTGGCAATTCCAACCGAATTCAGTCTAGAAGCAATTACTTCACATTTGGTGAAAATCGGCTATAGATCCCATATATATGTTTCATCCGATGTAGAGGGTGAGATAAAAAGGCTGCAACAAAGTCAAACACCATAATTTTGACATTTTCTTTAATATTATTGAATGAAAGCAAAAAAATGTCGGAAATAGCATCAAATTTTAGATTAGGTTTAGATTTGTTCGAGTTGGTCACCTTTGGCACGAATTATGGGTTTCAAACGGCAAATGAGACCATCACACGCTACCCGAATGTAGCTCTGCGGTATTTTGGCTCATTCCCGGCGAAGCGCTTGTTTGAGGTGATCAACACTTTGATGTTTTTTAGTGTCAACCTTGCTTTCCACATTACTCCAGACACAATATTCCAACGGATTGGCATCTGGAGATTTTGGTGGCCATTTTGCGCTGGAAATTAAGCGAAGAACCTCATTTTCGTGCCCAAGGCTTTAATATAGCAAACAAAACACAAAACAAAAAATAATTATTACAGGAATAAATCAGTAGATTATGAAAATGAAATCCATATCTCAAAGTAACCTAAATAGTGGTGTAAAGATCACCCTCTTCTATATTTTTGAAATTTTCGGTTTTAGCTTCTTGAAGTCCTTTTGTTTTACATTTATAGCGTGTAGCAATATTATAATAACGATACGATTTTTTTTGGGTAGAACATTTTAATTCTCAATCGAATTAGTTTTAGGGTTTTTATAAATGGTTATAAAATATTTTTAAACGAGATTGTAGCAAATAGAAATATTCTACAAATTTACAAGGTGAGATAAAAAAACTGCAAAAAGTCAAATTCCATAATTTTTACATTTTTTCTGAAATTTTATTGAATGAAAGCAAAAATGTCGGAAATAGCATCAAATGCGCCGGAAATAAAGCGAAGAACCTCATTTTGTAACCATTCTTAGGTGGAGCGTGTTGAGTGCGATAATGCTGAGTCCTGTTGGAATGTCCAAGGTCTGCGTGCCCAAGGCCTTCATACACCCTCCAGAATATTTTCGGGATAATATTCGGCATTTATTCTGATGTCACGGTCGATTAATACGTGCGGAGAGCGAACATTGGCTTTTATGACGACCCACAAATTTCAAATTGTGGCAGCGCTTGAGTTCTGGTGGCCAACCGAAGGTGCATATTTATAGCTGACCTCTCGGGAAAGTAAACACGACATTTTTGTTTGTTTACAAAACTGCTGGACAACGATTGTTTTCTCATCGGAGAAAACCAAATTTGGCAGTTCACCACTTTCGGCCATGCGGTGTAAGTTCTTGCACTTTTTGGAATTTCAATGGGTTTACCCCGAGCTCATTTTTCAATATTTGCCGAATGGAATATTGCGATATGTTGAGCTGACTAGCCATTCTTCGGTCACTGCGGCGCGGGTTTCGATAAAGTCGCTCCTTTACTTTTCGAATCATTTCTGTTGACTAGCCATTTTTCGGCCACTGCGGCGCGGGTTTCGATCAAGTCGCTTCTTTACTTTTCGAATCATTTCTGTTGATGTTGCTGTTTTTCTCCCGTCCACTTCTTTGACGTCGGGTACGCTACCTGCATCACGTTAACGAGCGATGGTACGAGACACAAAAGATTTATTCACATTTAAATGCTGGAGTGTTCCAACGATAGCCACTTGTGGTTTTCCAGTCAAATATAAAGAAATCAAACTATCATACTTGAAATCAAACTATCACCATCACTTTTCTCTGAAAAATTCTCACCAAAATGCTATAATGGCTGTCACTGGAATAATGTTAGGAGCAGTCGGACGAGTAGCTTAGAAATGGCAGTAAGTGTATGTGGACTATATTTAGGATGTTCACGTGAGGGCAGACCTATCGACATGTTTGTTTACGCTCCTGAAGGGAAAACAAACGAAAATATTGTTCTCTTAAATTCTTTATTTTTTATGTTTATTAAAAAACCACCAAATATTTTTATATCAAATTTTGTATGCATATAAAAGGAAAATGGGTTGCGAAGCGCACCGGGTTCAGGAAGTCATATAATAACCAGTAAAGAAAGTTTTAAAGTCGGGCGGGGCCGACTTTATGATACCCTACACCACTTTGCTGATTTAGTAGAGCTCCGCATAACAATTAAAAGTTTTTATAGTATATATTTATAGGAGAATTCAATCATACACGCTATGATTATAATTATAATTTAAAGTTCAAAGGACTAAATATGCCGATGCATTTGTATCTTTTAATTTGAAATCGGATAAAAATATATATGGGAGCTATATCCAAATCGAAACCGATCTCGATAAAATTTGGCAAAGATATTTCTGAGCTGTATTTCATATATTTCCCTGAATATCGTTGTTGCGGAGTGCATATTACGGCTGTGGGTAACAAATGTGACAAATCGGATGAACAGTATATATGGGAGCTATAGCTATATCTGAACCGATCTTCACCAAATTTGACATACTAGCTTCTAGACTCAGTTCGGTCGTAAGTGCCAAATTTCATCCAATTTGGACAAATATTAGACGTTTGGTGCACAATCAAATGTAAATCGGACGAAGTTATATATGGGAGCTATATCCAAATCTGAACCGATCTCGATAAAATTTAGCAAATGTATTTCTGAGCTGTATTTGATATATTTCCCCAAATATTGTTGTTACAAAGTGCATATTACGGCTGCGAACGACAAAAATGGCAAATCGGATGAAATATATATATGGGAGCTATAGCTATATCTGAACCGATTTCGATCAAATTTGGCATACTTATTTTCAGGCTTAATTTGGTGTATGTGCAAAATTCCATACTGTTCGGGCTGATATTACACGTTTGGTTCACAATAAAAGGCAAATCGGACGAGGATATATATGGGAGCTATATCCAAATTTTGACCGATTATCTCCAATTTCAATAGGGTTCGTCCTTGGGCCAAACAAATGATTTGTGCCAAATTTCATCTGGATAGGGCAATAAATGCGATCTGTACTTTGTTTACAAAAATACATGGACGGACGGACAGACGGACGGACGGACATGCATAAATCGACTCAGAATGTGATTCTATGCAGATCATCAAAAGGAACTATGGGTCTATCTTGTTTCCTTTTGCCTGTTACAAACAAATGCACAAAGACATAATACCCTGACCACCTTGTGGTGTAGGGTATAAAAACGTTGTGCATTCTAGTAATTTCTGTACCTTTAAAGTAATAAAAAAGTCAGTCTGATGGCTCGTTAAATTTTATCACTACTTAAATCACCCCTCGTGAACTTCCCAAAAATCAAAGATCTAGCTCGCCTTCATACCATCAGTGACCTTCGTGTCCTATTTCAAGGTTATGACTTCAGACGTTTCACCTGGTTTCACCTAAGCCAGTCAGTAAGTCAGAACTGGTATGATGAAATATACTGCCGATGTGCCCCTTAAAATGAGATATCATAGTGTCGTGTTTCACTGGAGAAACTTCATTGATGCGGATTGTTCATTTTAGAGAAGGTACTTAGGGACTGCGGTTATTACCTCTCTTGATATATTCTGATTAATTTGGTCATAATCATATTATCATCTTCCAAACCACAGTGAATTTTTGAGACTTTTTCATTTTGGAAAACTGCACAACAAGCCTCAATTAAAATTTTCAAAAAAAAAAAAAATAAATAAATAAAAAAACACTAACTAATGGCATTACTGACCGACCAACTACGACTACCCACGTTCAAAACCTCACATGGAGATGAATATCATTTGAAATGGTGCGGGCATTTGTTGTGACAAAGTGTACTATAATTTAATGCCTTACACTTGCAAATGACATCCAAAACCGTGGGATAAATATCGTATTAAAATGCTCTGTTTTAGTTTTTTTTTTCGCAATCCTGCTTTGTTTTTTTTTTTTTTTTTTCATTTTTTTGTGGTCTGATAATATTTTAACTTTTGCTTATCGATCTAATCAGAGTATAGGCACAAGTGTATTCGGCGCTGTTGCAATTGGCATTTCTGTCGCTTGTTTCGATCGGAATGATCAAAGGTGTTCGAAATGAGTGCGTCAAGTTGTAATGCAGGTTTGTAGAGTCTCAAATATCAGGATTTAAACAAAAGTGAAACATTTAGCACTGTAGCACTGAGAATATGCGTAAAAGCAATAAATCAATATAATGAGTTGAAACACGAAGAGTCGGATTGAAACAGGCTGTGTGAAAATGATATTAGTGTGTGTGGATGGCTTACTTTAACATGTATCCGAATTTTGAACAGTGCTTGAACGTGTTTGGGGATTTTTGCCAATTTGATGATATTTGTTAAAAATGTAATAAAATGATTTTTGCAATGGAGAATTATATGGTAAAGAAGGATGTGTAGAAATCATATTCAGAATATGAAAAGAAACTTGATTTAACGAACGCTCACTGAATTCTAAGAGTTACTGACCTTAATTTTAGGAAGACACCTGTCTATGCTATACACCCACTGATTATCTGTAAGCCAAAAATGTTGCTTTTTATTAACAAAATTATGTCCACACTAATTACTCATATAATTGCAACATTTTTATAAGTATGTTGTCACCATAATATTAAGCCAAAATTACACTGACGGCGACTCGAATGTTAAACATTTTCAAATTTTAATAGGCAAGACATGCGGGTGCATCTCAGCCGGGGTTGTGCAATACATGCAAAGCAAAATGTTGCAATTCGCCATACACGAATTGTTCATCAAGATATGGTATCAAACAATTTGCAATTAAAAATTAACTGAAATTTGAAGTGGCTACAATGAAGTTGTTAGCGTATACATTTAGTTTGCAACAATGTAGCATTTAATGAATTTTTGTTAAGTCAAGAAAGCAAGTTCGATAGCATGGAAAGAAGATGAAAGAATTTATACCTAATTTTTTTTAAAAAAATATGTCTTTGAAATATTATTTTAAAAAAATTGTATCTTTATTAGAAAATCAGGATTGGTCCTTGAAAACACACGTTTCTAAATATCTATGCGTATAGTCCTTCAAAATATATTATACAAGTAAGCAAAGGCTATAGTCGTGCGGGGCCGACCATGTGACACCCTACAACACTACAATATGTTAGAAGCCCCCTTATATTCAGATCGATATTGGAAGATTTCTTTTTTGAAATTATGTCACGGAGCACTGACCTGACCAGGGATATTTGCCCAATAACGAAATCAGCATAAAAAAGCCAGAAGTTCGCCTTTTGTGTATTTCGGATATCGCCTGTAAATAATGTTGGTATTTCTTCACACAAAAGTAGTAATCCATTCTACTCGCAGTCCTAATCTCGAACTTCATGCGAGATTTTGTGTCCTTTGGTTTCAATTTGTGACCTTTATAACGGCTTCAAAATCAGGAACATTTTTAGTTGTTGGTCCATTTCAACCTCCAAATATATTGCGGACATCATTAAAACCAATCGGCCAATCCCTTCTGAGATTTACCCTACCCTTGTGAAAAGTTTCTTGAGGATCGGATAATAATAAAATAAAAATAATCTGTATATAACCCCAACCTGTGTTGTAAGGTGAAAAAATATTACAAAAAATATACACTTCAATATTACAAGTCAAATTGAAAAAATCGCATGCGATAAAAAATATGAAAAAGTAAAAAAAAAAATGTCACAGAATTTTACAAAAACTGTATTAACATCATTATTGACATATTTTTATGCGATTTTTTAGATTTTATACTTTTATGCCAAGAAGGCATTCTGAATTGACAAAATTTGTCAAAATCAGTCCAGCCATTCTTGAGATATAAGCATTCTAGCTAACATCCCCTCCCTTTGTATACACACATTGTATATATTTCACTATTTATATCCGATATATTTATTATTGGCATCTACGTAATGACCTTTTCGTCAATTTGTGATTTCGCCGGGATTAAAAATATTCGCGGTTTAATGGAAAATTTGACTTTTATTTAACACAAATATTGTGGCCTATTTCACCCACTAATTATTACCAGATGACCATCAAAATTGGAAGGCTTCTGCCCAGCCTTATGATCTAGCCCCATACTAACTTCCGCGTCGATTGGACTATAATTGCGACCTGTAGAGCAACTGTAAATTCAGGAATTTTTTCAGTTTTTGGTCCATTTCAACATCTAAATATTATGCGATCATCTCCAAAAGAAATAGGGTTATATTCTGACCCTAGCCCCACTTCCATTCTAAATTTCGTGAAGATCGTGCCATAATTGCGACCTGTAGAGTGATTACAAATTAACATGGACAGACGGACGGACATACATAGCTAGATCGACTCAGCTCGGCGAGATAGGAAGATCCATACATAGTTACCTATGTGGGGAACCAATATTTCGTGGTGTTACATAATTTTTGGCCCAATCAAACTTATAATACCCCCAACGCATAGTGTTGTGGGTATAAAAATTGTATCTTTATTAGAAAATCAGGATTGGTCCTTGAAAACACACGTTTCTAAATATCTATGCGTATAGTCCTTCAAAATATATTTAAAAACTCCTTGTATAAAAATCCTGAAAATTACGACTTTAAACCAGTAAAGAAAGATCAAAGTCGGGCTGGGTCGATTTTAGAATACACTACACCACTCTGCATACATAGTAGATGCAGATAACAAATAAACGGTTTTATGGGGAATTTAATAGGAATTAAAACACACCAACTATGTTCGTTTTTTGAGTGCGTATTATAGATTTAAAGCGAAAAGAACATAAATCTAAACCGATCTCAATAAAATTTAGCAGAGGTATTTATTTCCTGTATCAGGTAGTTGGCACCAAATGTAGAGGTTGTGGAGAGTATTTTGCGGGTAAAATATAAAATCTGACGAAACATATACATGGGACCTATAGCTTTATTTTAAGCAATTTTCATCAAATTTAATACACTTTCTTCCAGACCAAATTCGTATGAGCCAAAATCCATTCAATTCATTCTATATTCACCATTTGGTGTACAATAAACTTGAAATGGAATAAAGACATATATGGGAGCTATATTAAAATCTGAACCGATATCGACAAAAATTTGGCAAAAGTATTTCTGAGACGTATTCGACATGTTTCTCCGAGTGTCGTTGTTAGGGATTGCATCTTACGGCTTTGGAGGATAAATTTAACAAATCGGATAAGGAATACATATGGGAGCTATAGCTATAAATGATTATGTAACCTAAAGAGGATGAAATTTGGAATATTACATATTCGGTACACAATAAAAGGCAAATGGGTCGAAGATAAACAGGGTGAGATACTTTCGATTCGATTCGATACTTTGGTATTTTTTAGTGTCAATAATACTCCACACACAATAATCCAACGGATCAGTATCTGGAGATTTTGGTGGCCAGGGTGCTGAGTCCTGTTGGAATGTCCAAGGTCTGCGGCCAAAATATTTGCTTATCCAAGGTTTTAATACACCCTCCAGAATATTTTCGCGATAATATTCTGATGCCACTGTGGATTAATACGAGCGGAGAGCTACTGGACATTTTCAGCTGACCTCTATCCAAAAAGAGCAAGAACTTAAATATTCTCGATAGAGCTAAAGAGTTGCTTCATTTGGCCGAAAGTGGTGAACTGCCGAATTTGGTTTTCTCCGATGAGAAAACATTCGTTACCCAAAGAGGTCAGCTGAAAATGCGCACCTTCGGTTGGCACCGGTTGGCCACCAGAACTCAAGCGTCGGCCATGGTGATGGTGTGGCCCGCCATAATAGTCGATGGTCGCTCTCCGCTCGTATTAATCTGTGGCATCAGAATAAATGCCAAATATTATCTTGAAAAGGTGTATTAAAGCCTTAGGCACGCAAACGTTTTGGCCGCAGACCGTGGACATTCCAATAGGACTCAGCCATCGCACTCATCACGCGCCACCCAAGAATGGTTACAAAATGGGGTTGGACTATTGTGTGTGGAGTAATTTGGAATGCAAGGTTGGCACTAAAAAATACCGAGGTGTCGATCACATCAAGCAAGTGCTTCGCCGGGAATGGACCAAAATGCCGCAGAGCAACATTCGGGCAGCGTGTGATGGTTTCATTAGCCATAATTCGTGACAAAGCTGACCAATTCGAACAAATCTAAACTTATTCTAAAATTTGATGCTATTTCCGACATTTTTTGCTTTCATTCATTAAAATTTAAAAAATGTAAAAAATATGACATTTGACTTTGTTGCAGTTTTTTTTATCTCACCCTGTATATATACTTTGTTGGGTCTAAAATTATTATTTCTATGAATTACAAACGGAATGACTAACATAATACACCCTCCATACTATGTATGGTGGAGTTCATAAATAAATCACTATTTTAGTGAGTTTTTTAAAATCCTGAAGAAAACTTTTCTTAAATTCAGGCTCAGGTTCTTTTAAGCAAACAAATCAAATGCAAAATTTTGTTGATATTATGGTAGACAAATTACCATAACATATGTATGTTTGTCGTAAAACTAAAACATATGTGAATGCTGTTGTTGGAGTTACTAATCACAGAAAGACGACAAATACTCTCAAAAAAAGTATTTTATGGCCTTAATTGCAATTGCG
This sequence comes from Musca domestica, assembly GCF_030504385.1. Lineage (NCBI taxonomy): Eukaryota > Metazoa > Arthropoda > Insecta > Diptera > Muscidae > Musca > Musca domestica. Next base: position 29,028,881 of record NW_026712114.1, on the reverse strand, counting down.
TGTGGATTCAAATAGGAATGTTATGTGACTCATAATCTGTAGAAACAACACAAATTCACTAATAACAAAAATAAAAAAATATTATTTGGTTTTTCAGAAGAATTTTGTAAATAAACATTGACGTTTCGTGTGTTATGACCTGTGTTTTTTTGTCAGTAAAAAAAGAAAATAATATTTTGCTTATGGCCATTCAAATGTCTAAGGATTTCAACACACAATTTTTCATTTTATTTCAATGAAGAGATTTCATAGAAAATTTCGTAATGTTGTATCGACACGCACATTTTAGGAACATGAATTTTTGGTTTTAATTTCTACATCTGTAAGGCTAACATTTAACTGTAATGGCTGCAAAATTTATAAAGTTATTGAAGATATGAAGCCAAATATGTAGTCATTTCAGACTTAACTTTAAAAAATGACTTTTGGTTTGGTTGAGTCGAATTGTTTGTAGCTTGCAAATAATTCAAGAAAAATATACATTATAATAAAATTTTGTATTAAACTATGACCGCAATGGACCTTGTATGAAAATATGATTTTTCGGTTGACTACTTATGATACCTTTGCAACAACAGACAACATTTACAATAAACATAACTTTCATATGATGGTCTGGAAAATATTACCAGGGCTGCAGAGTTCGGCCATTTTTGATCCGACTCTGGCGTCAACTCAGCATGAGTTTAATAACAAAATCCAACGAACAATCCGTTAAAATAATAATATATTCAATCGATTGGAAGGTATATTAACATAGTCTTTCGATCAGAGTTCCTTAGTCCTGTAAATTTCTAAATATCTTAAATGAGGGATCCTGCACTTACAATCTAGATATTTTGTAAGGATGTGTACTAAATATTACGAGTTCAAAACTGGCAAGTAAAAAGCAGCTAAATTCTGCCAGGCCAAAATTCGAAAAAATTCTGTCGAAAAATATCGCTCAACGTAAAACCGTTATATGGGGGATATACGCAGACGTGGTACTCCATAGGTATTTTTTTCTCTTAGGCCATAGTACTGAACGTACCGTACTAGTTACGAACTTCAAATACGAAATTTGAAACAATTCCGGTAAAAATATGTCTCTAATATAATCAAAATTACCATCGTTCTCCACTAATAAACAAACGTTGTTTCCATAAAAACAACAATAAAGGGATAAAGCCTGACCATTTTGCAACAACAAAATACTACGGTATCCCGAACAAACAAGCCAACACTGTTCTAATAACAAATATAGGTAGATGCGGTTATATGTGGGCTATATGAAGAAGTGGACCTACATAGACAATTTTACGTCATAGGCTGTAGTACCAATTTGTGACAACTACATTGAAAATGTGGCTATAATCATCTAAATAGCGAATATCGGGGTGTACCGCTGTATGGGGGCTATACGATATGTTGGACCTATATACACAATTCCCTTCCAGGTGCTTAAGTACTCACAATGAACTCCTTGTGTATGTTTTGAACAATTCCATTGAAAAAATTGGCTACAATTTCTTAACGGAATTCGTTGGTAGAAATTCGGAGCTATATTTACACAATTATTTCAATTATGATTCATTTAAAAAAAGATGATATAAATGTCCTCCGAACATATATATAAGTTGATATTTTCAGAAATTTTAAATAATTTTGATGAAATTTGTATTTAGTAATTTCGGACATAACATGCTAACCATCCAAGTTGCCGCTTTAAAATATAATACAGATTACTACAGGCTGATATACAGGCACACGCAAATAGTCGTAAAATTTTACTCTGATCAAAAACTCATATCCTGTGTTGGGTCCTAAAATGTGAATTCTTATACAAATTCTGTCAAACAGAAATCAATCAAAAAGATAAATCTAAACAGTTTTAATTTTTACAATTTCGGAAATATTTGTTTAAAATATGTAGTAAGATATATTTAAGTGCACCAATATTTCTTACGGTGTATTCATAAAAATATCCGACAGCACCTTTCTCATCGAGTATCCTATGGGATATCTGTGTGTTCATCAACACAATTGTAAAAATAAATTGTTTTGAATTTTCTAACTGGTTTTGGGAGAATATTTAGTTTTGTTCGAGCAGTCGATGAGGAAGGTGCTGTCGTATATTTTTATGAATACACCGTAAGAAATATTGGAGCACATAAATACATCTTACTACAATTAAAAAAAAAACAAGTAAGCAAAGGCTATAAACCTGCGGGGCCGACCATGTGATACCCTACAACACTACAATATGTTAGAAGCACCCTTATGTCCAAGTCCATTTTGGAAGAATTCGCTTTTTAAATTTTGTCATGGAGCACTGCCCAGATATTACCCTTACCATTTTGACCAGGGACATTTATGCATTCCGTCGTGCTGTTAGCTGTTGTGGTCCATTTTACAGCTAAATATAATCCAATGTTCATCTAAATAGCTAGAATTCTTCCCTATTCTTTTTGAGCCCCTTAATATTTTGCGATCACCTCCAAAAGCAAGAAGCCGTTCTGCATCTACATATTTGGACCCATCTATATGATTTGCTTGTCTACGATATTTGGCTATATTCATCAACGAAATCAGCATAAAAAAAACAAGAAGTTCGCCTTTTGTGTTTTTCGGATATCGCCTGTAAGTAATGTTGGTATTTTTTTCACACAAAAGTAGAGGTCCATTCTACCCGCTGTCCTTTGGTTTCTATTTGCGACCTTATAACGGCTGCAAAATTAGGAACATTTTAGTGGTTGGGCCATTTCAACCCCTAAATATATTGCGGTCATCTTTGAACACAATAGCTCTTCTGAGCCTAACCCTACCTTTGAGAAAATTTTCGTGAAGATCGGACGATAATTGCAATCTGTATATAATAACCCCAACTCGTGTTGTAAGGTGAAAAAATTTTACAAAATATACATTTCAATATTATAAGTCAAATTGAAAAAATCGCATGCGATAAAAAATATGAAAAAATAAAAAAATGTCACAAAATGCTACAAAAACTATAATAACACCATTATTGGCACATTTTTATGCGACTTTTTTAGATTTACTCTCTTATGCCAAGAGGGGATTCTGAATTGAAAAAATTTGTCAAAATCGGTCCAGCCATTCTTGAGATATAAGCATTCCAGCTAACATCCCCTTTCTTTGTATATATGTATTGTACATATTTCGCTATTTATATCCGATGTATTTACTATCGGCATCTACGTAACGGTCAGTATTGACCTGTTCGTCTTTTTGTGATTTAGCCGGGATCAAAAATATTCGCGTTTTAATGAAAAATTTGATTTTATTTAACACAAGTGTCATGCCCTTTTCACCCACTAAATATTACCCGATTACCATCAAAATTGGAAGACTTCTGCCCAGCCTAAAGCTGGGAATACATAAAGCGCTTATTTGGCTGGCTTAAGTCATCGGCTGGCTTCTTCGGAAATGAACAAAGGAGCCTAGGGCCAAAATCGAACTAGGTCAACCTAAAACTCCTTTGTTCATTTACGAAGAAGCCAGCCGATGACTTAAGCCAGCCAAATATGCGCTTTATGTATTTCCAGCCTTAAGCTATAGCTCCGAATTGTCATAGCAAAACATTAATTTTTACCCACGACGTTGTTTTGAAAAAAGAAAATTTGGAATTGAAGAATTAATGCTAAAAAATTATTTCTCTCTGTTTATAGAGAGACAAAATACCAAAAATACAATACAGCTTGAGAATAATATTATGAAAATAGTTTATCGTAAGAATTCCTCAACAATGCTAGAGAAAAACTTTTTTGCACAAACTTTTCTCAAATCTGTCCTTTGTTGACAAATTTGTTTTGATTTTTTTTTGTTAAAATTGTCGACAAAAAAAATATTTTCTTTGGTTAAAATCAAAATCACGCGAATTTAAGACCCATTTCTGGACGAAACTCTAAGGTAATGATGAATAATAAATTTGGGAATCTGTAGTGTATATTATTTCAATCTCATTTCAGAATAGAGGCGTCAAAAAGTAGCAAGAATTCAAGAGAAGTGAAGAATTAGTGGAGGAGATGCGGAAGCTCAAATAAGGGGAAAGAAATCATCTAGGTATCAATGCAACAGGAGGCAGCGACAGCTGGGATGGCGATCAATGAATGAAATGTGTAAAATAATTAAAAAATAAATATTTTATACCATTGAAAAAATAAGCTTGATATAATATTACTTTCGTAAGCTTATTCTGCAATTACAAGAATAAGCTTATGAATAAGGGTTCCCTTTCGATTATTCTATAATTGTTAAACAAGCATTTCTCAATACATTCTCAAGATTTTCTCAAGCTTAAGGCTTATTTTTGAAAGCTTATTAAAATATTATTCTCAAGTCAATTTGGTATGTTGGGAATAAAAACACCCCAACATACCAAAAATACAATACAGCTTGAGAACAATATTATAAAAATATAGTTTTTCAACAATGCTTGAGAAACACTTATGTTCCACAAACATTTCTCAAATCTGTCCCTTGTTGACAAATTAGTTTTGATTTTTTGTGAAAATTGTCAGCAAGAAATTATTTTCTTTGGCAAAAAACAAAATCATGCGAATTTAGGACCCATTTCTGGACCGAACCCTTAAGGTATGGATGAATAATAAATACGGGAATATTTCACATAAATTATTCCAATCCCATTTCAGATTGGGATCATCAAAAAAGTTGAAGGAATTCAATACATGAGATACAAGAGATGCAGAAGTTCAAATAAGGGAGAAGAAAACGTCAGGGTATCAATGCCACATGAGGCAGTGACTACTGGGATGTCCATCAAGAAAAAAAATGTGAAAAATGATTAAAAATTAAAAAAAAAATAATATTATATATTATTACAAAAATAAGCTTATTATAATATTATTTTTGTAAGCTTATTCTACAATTTCAAGTATAAGCTTATAAATAAGGGTTCCGTTTCGATTATTCTATACTTGTTACACAAACATTTTTCAATGTTTTCTCAAGATTTTCTCAAGCTTAAGGCTTATGTTCATAAGCTTATTGTAATATTATTCTCAAGCCATTTTGGTATGTCCCAACATACCAAATTGACTTGAGAATAATATTTTAATAAGCTTACAAACATAAGCCTAAAGCTTGAGAACATCTTGAGAATGTATTGAGAAATGTTTGTTTAACAATTATAGAATAATCGAAAAGGAACCCTTATTCATAAGCTTATTCTTGTAATTGCAGAATAAGCTTACGAAAGTAATATTTTATAAAGCTTATTTTTTCAATGGTAAAAAATATTTATTTATTCATTTTTTAATTATTTTACACATTTCATTCATTGATTGCTATCCCAGCTGTCACTGCATCCTGTTGCCTTGATACCTAGATGCTTTCTTTCCCCTTATTTGAGCTTCTGTATCTCCTCCACTTATTCTTCACTTCTGTTGAATTCCTGCAACTTTTTGACGCATCCATTCTGAAATGAGATTGAAATAATTTATACTATAGATTCCCAGATTTATTATTCATCATTACCTTAGAGTTTCGTCCGGAAATGGGTCCTAAATTCGCGTGATTTTGATTTTAACCAAAGAAAATAATTTTTTGTTGACAATTTTCACAAAAAAATTAAAACAAATTTGTCAACAAAGGACAGATTTGAGAAAAGTTTGTGCAAAAAAGTGTTTCTCAAGCATTGTTGAAAAATTCTTATGATAAACTATTTTCATAATATTATTCTCAAGCTGTATTGTATTTTTGGTATGTTGGGGTACTTCCATTTTTTTTTTATTTCAAAACACATACAATCACAAAATTATTTTGAATTTCTTTGCCCATCCCTGTTAAAAACTTATTAAAGTTAATTCCTATGACAAATACTTTTTTGACAATTGCAAGCACAGAATATCAATTTAAACACACATTTGCTTCGGCGTACTAAAATCTACGGATGTCATAGACAAATTTATTTTAATGTCTTGCTTGATGAAATATGAAGACTTTATCGATGAAGTTGAATGGAGGAAATCTTTTAAATGAAAAGAAAGCTATATAACTTGCACTTACTTTGACTCTCACCAAATCACTTTAATTCTCGACATCAAATGGCCGTAGGGAAACTTATTTATTATAACCCAATGAAGTTTGTCCAATTTCTCCAATGGATTAGATTTAATTCGATCGAAATTGCAGTTAGTTGATATTTTATTTTCAACATTGCTGTTAAAATGTGCGCCTCTTCCACATTTCGATTTCTTTAAAGGGTTATTCTTCGAATAAAAATGAATTTTAAGTTAGCAAGACAGACCTTTATTTGAAATTTTCAAACTAAAAAAATGTATAAATTTATACACTTGCTTTTAAAACGGACAATTTTTTTTTTGAAAAAAATTGATATGAATCACGAAATAGTTATTCACATTCATGGCTGTCATGCGACTCTATGTTATTTTGCCACTTGATGTGGTTTACTTTCATAGTGGGTGACGGCAGAGATATTTGCTTAAATTGTTGCAATATAAACTAATTAAAGTAATTTAGATAACTATTCAACATGGACCACCCACAGTAGGGAAATGTTAAATCACAATTTTTCAAAATTAATATTTCTCCAAAAATGGTTTAAGTAGACAAGGCTTATAGTCAGTCATCCATTTACATTGTGGGTATACAATATTTTGCGGAACCATCAGCTTTGTATCTGTTACTCCCAAAATTCCTCGGAATGGGTGAAACTTTGATTTTCACTAAAGTGTAACACTACCATACAATCAACAGAAAGACAGACATCTAGTCAATCTGCTATTCTTCTCGGCCAGCTTTACATTCCATGTATTTTACACAATGGCACATTTAAATAAGTCTAAAAATAGTCTTTGTTAAAATATTTCTCTGCAATTGTTTTGTCAGCGGCTGGAGTTTGCGATGATCGTGGTTTTGCCCGATCTAAATACCCTGGAGGCATTTCAGATCATTTCAATCCCCAGCGCATATTTTAGCAGGGTTTACACTGTCAATTCGCAACGGCAACAATGATAGTAACTTGAATGTTTTTTTTTTCTGTAGCATAACAACAGATTTTGCAAAAAGTTGAGTATTAACTTTAGTTTCTGGTTTTTTGCATGGCCAAGCTATGTTTGGCTGCAAAACAATGCAAATTCCATTGTTGACTTAACATCTAAAAGACTTTGTCACTTGAACATTTTTCAAAGTGTGGCAATGACAGGGCATTGCAATGATCTTGTTTGATCGAAAAAAGAGAATGAGGATGATTCTGAGATTACTTTTAAAAACACTTTTCAAGGTGATTTATGAAATCATTATGGAATTAAAATATTTGTAAACTTCTGCCACTGCCCCAAAAATTGTTGGATATCTAGATGTAACATTTCTTTCGGAATTTCTAAGAAGATACTGGAAAAAATAAAAAAATATGCTAGAGCTACCGAACCTTTAATTGTTCTATCCACATTTTCTTTCTTGCGTTTTTAAGTAGCACCGACGTTAAATTTTGAAAAAAATCTACCAAATTATGTTTTTTTCCTATAGGAATTGATTAAATTGGGTAGGCTTTCCTGTGGAAATTAAATCATTTTACAATTAATGACGACGTCCTTAAAAGAAATAGTGAACATTAAGTCAAAAAAGTCAAACTGGCTATAAGTTGGTATGTAGGATTTTCTTATGGATGATTAATCACATTAGCAAATAAGACCCAAGCTTGGATGCAGCTCAGATATGCACCCTCAGCGAAAATCATATGCTAAGCATACTATGCTAAGTTTGACTTTTTTTCAGTTTTGAACTTGGTGGGTTTGTTGCTAAAATTCGTTGACCGTTGACACAAAAGTTTAGAAAAATATTGGAGTATGCAAAGTATAAAGGAAATGTGAACCTGGTTTAAATATAAAAAACCATGACGTATTGTGGGGACCAGCAGAAGTGGTTCGGAATTCAAGCGTGATTGTGTAATTTCTTTACATTTAGCTGGAAAACTACAAGTGGCTATCGTTAGAGCACTCCAGTATTTAAGTGTGAATAAATCATTTGTGTCTCGTACCATCTCTCGTTACCTTGATACTGGTAGCATAGCCCGACGTCTAGAAAGTAGACAAAAGAAAACAGCAACATCAGCAGAAATGGTTCTGAAGGTATAGAAGCGACTTGATGGAAACCTGCCTCGCAGTGGCCGAAAAATGGCTCATGAACTAAACATATCGCAATATTCCATTCGGCAAATATTAAAAAATGAGCTCTCGGTAAAGTCATTGAAATTCCAAAAAGTTGGACTATTGTGTCTGGAGTATTTTGGAAAGCAAGGTTGGCACTAAAAAATACCAAAGTGTCGATTACCTCAAGCAAACGTTTCGCCGGGAATGGGCCAAAATACCGTAGAGCAAAATTCGGGCAGCGTGTGACGGTTTGGCAGTTTGAAGGCCATAATTCGTGCCAAAGGTGACCAATTCGAACAAATCTAAACTTATTGTAAAATTTAATGCTATTTCCGACATTTTTTGCTTTCATTCAATAAAATTTAACAAAAAATATAAAAATTATGACGTTTGACTTTGTTGCAGTTTTTTTTTATCTCTCCCTGTATAAAAACATTTTTAAAACCAAAACATCAATTTTAAATTAAGACGTCAAATAAAACTATCCGACAGATAAAACTTGATTAAAAATATCAAAGACACATCATTTCGCATCGCGTTCCCTAAGTTTGTCTTAACTATATAAAAAAGTTTGCTTCACAATCAAAATAAATCTTCCAACGAATTGGTCATTTATAGACAGCACACAACTGCAGTATCTCGGAAATAAAACTTAATTGGAGATATTCATTCATTCGTTCGTTCATTTCATTGGAAAACTTTCAATTTCATTTTTAATTTAAATAATTGACTTTCATTGGCACTTTTCGCCATTTCTCCTTTGCTGCAGTTTATCTCAGCTCAGATTAGCTTTACGAAGTCAGCGGGTATGTTTTAACGAGTTGTGGACCAACCGGTTGGTTGAGCACCGCATGTCTGCTTTAGTTGCTACTGTTGCCAGATTTTGGTGCGACAAAACCAACAACGGTCACTATGCAGTCCAGCGAATATTTTGCTCTAATTTCACTTGTTACGGTGGCGACAAACACAGACGCGGCGACATTTGTCATTTGTCACATATATTCATACATATGTGGAAAGTGAAAAAAGAAGTTGTTATTGCATTTTACTTTTTCCTTTGTGTCCCCCTTTTTTCAATTGCATTAGCTTTGCGACAAAATGAGAAAACTGGTAACAGCACGCGAGAAAAGAAATAAAATTCATTGAAAAAGTCTGAGGAGAAAAAAAACTGTCTCAACTACAAACACAATTGTCGCCATCGTCTGGCCAGGAGACAAATGTACAAAAAGATACTCAACAAATGAACGCATAAAACTACTGTTATGACCACTGGCGGATTAGCGAGCATACAAAGAGGCAAATACCTTTATACTACAAAATAAATCTTAAATCTTGCTCTGCGGTCTGGTTTGAAAGGTGAAAGAAATGTTTATAAGAAGAACTGAATTTCAGCATATAACGTTTGTGTCTTAAGTCTTTCGTTTAGTTTGCACGATCAAGATGTTAATATTATAAAATACTAGTTTTACAAGCAATCCTAACATACCAAAATTTGGGACCATTATATCCATTTTCACATATTTGGCTTTATGTGCAGATTTATATTTGCCCCTACCATAAAAATGGTCAACATATTAGAAAGAACAATAAACTTTGTATATCCTAATATTCCTACCGAAATTAGAGGACCGCATAAACGGTCTATAATTTTCGGAGAGACCTGTGTAAAAACATTCGGGATTCCAACAGCTCATTATATTGTTTACAAGCATAAAAAAGCATTTTGGTGAGAATTTTCCAGAAAAAAAGTTATTCGTGGTGGAATTCAAGCGTGATAGTGTTATTTCTTTATATTTGGCTGGAAAAATACAAGTGGCTATCGTTAGAGCACTCCAGCATTTAAATGTGAATAAATCTTTTGTGTCTCGTACCATCGATCATTACCGTGATACTGGCAGCGTAGTCCGACGTGAAGGAAGTGGACCGAACCGAACAGCAACATTAGCAGAAATGGTTTGAAATGTATAGAAGCGATTTGATCGAAACCAGCGTCGCAGTGGCCGAAAAATGGCTCGTGAGCTGAACATATCGCTATACAGGGTTGCCCATATTCGACGGACCCATCTGGCAACGCCATAACTTTTGACAGAGATGTCACATCGCTTAACGACATACCGCGTTTGAAGCGTCAGTCCAAGCAGATTTTTACCATGAACCAATACACGGCACGCGAGCGCTCTGAAATAGTTAAAATTTACATTCAACAGAAGAAATCAATTGTGAAAACTCAACTTGCTTTTAAAACATTAAAAAATGTGAGAAGTGCGCCTTCTAAGAACACCATTAAGCGTTTATACGAAAAATTTTCGACTGGTAAGGCTCTTTCTAATCCGAAGAGGCCATATAAAATAAATAAATAAAAGTCGACCAAGGCGATCGGCCGAGAATATCGCTGCCGTACAAGCCAGTGTTGAGAGGTCCCCAAGAACATCCCAAAAACGCCGTTCTCAGCAGTTGGGCATGGCTCGGTCCACTTTACAACGGATTATTCGCATTGATTTGCATACGTTCCCGTACAAAATTCAATTGACGCAAAGAATGTTGCCTGCGGACAAGCCTGGTCGATTGGAATGGGCCCAAAGGTCCGTCGACATGGGCAACCCTGTATTCCATTCAGCAAATATTGGAAAATTAGCACCGCAACAGAAAGAAAATAGACTCAAAAAGCTAAGGAGTTGTTTCGCTTGGCTGAAAGTGGTGAACTGCCGAATTTGGTTTTTCCCGAAGAGAAAACATTTGTTGTCCAGCCGAATATTATCGCGAAAATATTCTGGAGGGTGTATTAAAGCCTTGGGCACGCAAACATTTTGGCTCAGAATCATAAACTTTTTAAAATTATATTTTAATTGTGTAACACCTCGAAATATTGGTTTCCATATAGGAAAGTATATATGGATCTTCCTATCTCGCCGAGCTGAGTCGATCTAGCTATGTATGTCCGTCCGTCTGTCCATTTTAATTTGTAATCACACTACAGGTCGCAATTATGGCCCGATCATCACGAAATTGAAAATGGAGGTGGGGTTGGGGTCAGAATAGAACCCTATTGCAAATTTTTCTGATTTTGAAGTTGCTCTATAGGCCACAATTATGAACCAATCGACGCTTGAAATTTTGGTGTTAGATTTTATGGCAGGGCGAAGCCTACCAATTTGGGCGGCCATCGGGCAATATTTAGCGGGTAAAAATAGAATAAGAAAATAGGAAAATTACCACTAAACCGCGAATATTTTTAATCCGAGCCAAATCACAAATACATAGAAATCACTTCTGACCATTACAATGATGCTAATAGCTAAGAAATCGGATATATAGCAAAATAGGTACAATATATATGTAAAAGAATTGATCTTATTTATTATGCTTATAATCAAGAACCGCTGGGCCGATTTTCACAATTCCTATCAATTCGGAATGGTCTTTTGTCAAAGAAGGATGAAATCTATGGTAGAATGAAGAGAAGGTAGGTCAACTTTGAAAAAATTGCAAAGTATAGAGGTCTACCTGTTTGGCTTGTAATGTCAGAATTAGTATCAAAATAATAAAAAAATCAAACAACTTGTTGCATTTATTTTGAACAAATAATTGAAAACCGCGAAAACTCAATGAAAGGTCAACACTTCTTTTCAAAACCAGGTTCTATATATCTCTAAAGGATTATTTCGCTACAAAAACTCTAGATTTTGTCGATGCATAGGATGAAATAAACATTTTGAAAACATCCGAATTTGAATGTTTTCTGAACAATTTTTTTGTTATTGAAAAGAAAACACATACATAAGCAAATAAAGATGACATATTAAGCCAAGAAAATAAAAAAATTGAAATCATATGGTATCATAGCCCTACCTTGATATCATTGTACCATGGGAGCTATATCCAAATCTTAGTCGTTCTCGATAAAATTTGGCAAAGGTATTTCCTACCTCTATAAGATGTATGGACAGACTAATATGCATAAGTCGACTCAAAAAGTGATTCTATGAAGATCCTCAAAAGTAACTATGGGTCTATCTCTGTTCTTTCTCCCTGTTACAAACAAATGTAGGGTATAAAAAATACACACTTCTTCTAATGATCCAATTCTGGTTTGTGAGTGCCCACAGATGACGAATATGCCTTTGGTTTTTCTGGGTCACTTCGAAAATTGATTATACCCTACACCACAAGGTGGTCAGGGTATTATGTCTTTGTGCATTTGTTTGTAACAGGCAAAAGGAAACGAGATAGACCCATAGTTCCTTTTGATGATCTGCATAGAATCATTTTCTAAGTTGATTTACGCATGTCAGTCCGTCTGTCCATGTGTTCTTGTGAACAAAATGCAGGTCGCATTTATTATCCGATTGAGATGAAATTTTGCAAACAACATTTGTTTGGCCTAAGGACGAACCCTATTGAAATTGGAGATAATGGGTCAAAATTTCGATATACCTCCCATATATATCTTCGTCCGATTTGCTTTTATTGTGCACCAAACGTGTAATATCAGCCCGAATAGTATGGAATTTTGCACATACAACCAAATTAGGCCTGAAAATAAGTATGCCAAATTTTATCGAAATCGGTTCAGATATAGCTATAGCTTCCATATATATTGTTCATCCGATTTGTTATTTTTGTCCTCCGCAGCCGTAATATGCACTTTGTAACAACAATATTTGGGGAAATATATATTTTTATCCGATTTCAAATTAATTTCGCACCAAATGGGCAATACAAGTCCGAATTTAAAAGATACAAATGCTTCGGCGTATTTAGTCCTTTGAATTTTAAATTATAATTATAATCATAGCGTGTATGATGGAATTCTCCCATAAAAAACTTTTAATTATTAAGTGGAGCTCAACTAAATTAGCAAAGTGGTGCAGGGTATCATAAAATCGGCCCCGCCCGACTTTAGGACTTTCTTTACTGGTTTTATAAAGGTAAATATGACATACATATAGGATATAAGATTTTTGAAACCTCCACCATATGTTAAATCACACCATGATTCAAAAGTCAAAACATTTGAAGAATGTCCTTAGCTTTTCTTAATTTATTCGCCACCTAATTATATTTCGAAAAGCAAAATTGCCTTATTATTAGCTAATTGTTTAACTGCTCACGAATAATGAAAATAAGCCAAAATGTTTACCAACTCAGTAATCCGCCTCTTTGCAGTATCTCCCTATAATATGTGAATCATTTATTGAATACACAAGTTTATTGAGACCTCCTGAAGTTTGGTGCGTGCATCCACCTCAAATCGATTGAAAATGTACAGCACCACTGTGGCATATCATGCTTACTGCTCGTACGAATGTCCACATCTTTTTATCGCCGATTTTTTTGTTTCGTTTGACGAAAGCGACTAGCGAGAAGAAAAAAAAAACATAAAATCAAAAGGAGGACTTTAGTGGAGTTTTACAAGTTTGGTTTATTTAATACAAATACATCGTTTCGCATTTTTGTCCGTTTTGGCAAACATTCGTTTGTATGTTATGGCGTTAACTGAAGTTTTCGTTTTTTCTTTAAATGTTTATCTAATCACTCCCATCAATATGGGCGCCTAACTACCTGAGTGAGGTGCTTTCATAAGAAAAAATAAACCAAAAACGCAATGAATAAGTCTATATTTCTTCCAGTGTTTGATTTGTTTTTTTCTTTCTGGTTTAACAGTTCGACCAAAAGACAGTACAGCCATTTCAAACGATGACAACAAGAAGTCCAAACAACCACAACAAAAAAAATGTATCGATTCATAAGAAAAAAATATTTTATCGCAAATTGAAATGAAATGAAACAAATTCCAGGCCAAAGTGATACGTTTCGAGTTAAAAAAGCCACTTTGAGCTGTCGCGCAAACGCAAAAAGGAGACGAGAAAAAACTAACAACTTTGATATCGTTGTGCTGATAACACTGATCATGGAGTTATACGCGGTGATAGGACGACGATGACGACAGAAACTAGCGTACCATAATTAAGCCGATTAAATGCAATAATGACGTATTTATTATACCACTTAGCGTTTGTGGCGGAAAAAAGTGAAGGTGTATTTCGATCGCGTGTTGAGAAAATGTGTCATGGGAATTTATTAAATTGCATTTGTTTTTTAATGGACCACAAGTTATGAAATTCCTTGAAGGCGGGAAAAGCCAACTTGAACCTCGAAGAAAGGAGGTTATTTTTAAAAAGAAAATTTCCCAAAATCGTATAAAAAATAGTCTTGATTTCCGGAAATATATTTTTGAAAAAGGAATGAAGTCCCAGTCAATTGTTGGATATTAAGGTATAGTTTTAAGATTTCCTGGCGAAAAAAAAAAGATTCTGAAAAAATAATTGTTATTAGATTTTTTTTTGTAATTTCGAGACTTTTAAAACGTTTTCATTCAGATCGGGATGTAGCTCCCACTTGCTTTTAGGCTGAATTCTGTCGGATGTTCCACAGTTCAGCCCATTTGGGCTGATATTAGCCATTTGGTGCACAAAAATAAACAATATATGAAATCAGATAAACAAACAATAAAATTAAAAATTATGTTAAAATCTTAAAAATACCGAATATAGCCGTTACATCGGGTTCTCTACGACGTGAACCTACATAGGCTTTGTTTGTCATAAGCAATTACTATATTCAAATTGGAAACTTTAAAAAAAGGTGAATAATGTAGCTAAAAAAAATAATATAGCTCAAAATATTGTAGCACGGAATATTGGGTGGTACCGTTATAGGTGGGCTGTACGAAGACCTAGACCAGCATAGACAATTTTTTGTCACAGGCTGTAGCATCCATTAGGAACTTCAAATACGATATCTCAAACAATTTCGGTGAGTATTGTATCTAAAATCGTCCAAATACCGAATATAGGGAGGAACTGACATATGGGGCCTATACGAAGACCTGGACGTAATTTGAAACTACTCCAGTGAATAATGACGCTAAAATCATCAAAATACCGAATATTGGGAGGTACTGTTATATGGGAGCTATATGAAGACGTGAACTGCACAGACAATTTTCTGTCATAGGCTGTAGTATCCATTACGAACTTCAAATACCAAATTTGAAACAATTTCGGTGAATAATGTCGCTAAAATCATCAAAATACCGAATATAGGGAGGTACCATAATATGGGGGCTATACGAAGACGTAATGACAGACAATTTTCTGTAGCATAGTTACACATACGTGAAAAATGGCCTGTATTTTGGTATGTCCCAATGAATTCAGTCAAGAAGCAAGTACATTAAATTCGGAGAAAATCGGTTCAGATATAGCTATTGATTCCATATATATGTCTCATCTGATTTGGTGTTTAAGTCCCTCACATTCGTAATATGCATTCAACAACAATGATATTTGGTACAAGATATCTTATAGAGCTCAAAAATATCTTTAAATTCTCCGTCAAATTTAGTTAAATTCGATTCAGAATTGGATATGCCTCTCATATATTAGTTCCCTCTGAGACCAACTATAACTTCTCTAAAGCCAAATGTTGACAGGTGGAATGATCTACTTCAAATAAATTCTTTTGTTACGGTAGCTCTACTAGATATGCAAAGTGGTGTTGGGTATCATATAGTCGGCCCCGCTTGACTTTTAATTTTTCCTTACTGGTTTGTTATGTAGCTTTGGACTAGATTACAGTACTTTTGGAATGAAAATATAAAAATTAATAGGAACTCGACTAGTGTGTTCGTCTGAAATGAAAACTTTATTAAAGACGACAAATGTCAAATCAAATATTTGATAAAGAAATTTCAAATTTTAAAATCTCTGTCTAGATTTGGAAAATCTGTGCAAGGAAATTTTCATTATTATGATCAGTGAACGATCTATACTTTTATCAAACAACTAGGAATGAAAATATTTTAAAAGTTCATGACGTTTTATATAATTTTTTTACCTTTTATAGACTATACGCAAACTTCAACCGACTTCAATATGATTTGGCAAATTTTTTGGTACCAGATTTCGTCTATCTCTCCGAATTTCATTGGAATCGGATATACATATCGCGTTGGGCTCATCAAATATTTATTTTTGTACCAATTTCAGTCACTCATGCCTATGAAATCGGCCGAAAATAAATATGGGATATATATCCAAATCTGAACCGATTTCATTACAATTTGACTAATTTATTTTCTGATCAAAATCCTGTCACACATTTCATTGGAATTGAAAATACATATCATGTTTGGTGCCTCAAATAAACGAAATCAGTCGAAAATATATAGGGGGCTATATTCAAATCTGATCCGATTTAAATATAATTTGACTAATTTATTTTCTGATTAAAATCCCGTCACGCATTCTAATATTCATTGGAATCGAACATACATATCGTGTTTGGTGCATCAAATAAACGAAATCGGTCGAAAATATATAGGGGAGCTATATCCAAATCTGAACCGATTTCAATATAATTTGACAAATGTACGTTCGCTTTAAATTTTGTTACACATTCCAACTTTCATTGAAATTAGAGATACATAGCGTGTTCGGTGCATCAAATACATGAAATCGGGCGAAAATGTATATAAAATGGCAAAATTAATTTCTGTTTCAAATTCCGTTACGCATTCTAAAATTTAGAGACTGTATCTGTAATCGATCAATCATCTAAAGTTTTGGAAGGTATCTCCTATTCTGGTGCTATATCTCCAGTTCCAAGTGGAATTTCAATAATTTATATAGCCTATGTTACTTTCAGGCGATGTTGTAGTATACTTGGAAATTTTCAATAAAATCTGCCCAGCGGTTTTCGAGTCCATAAATTACAAACAAACAAACATACAAACATTTTCCTCTCTTCACAATTGAGGACTCTTGTTAAGTCATCAGTTAATTTTCAACATATGTCACTACAATGTTGCATTTCATTTGATCCGGTGCTGGACACATTGAACTAAATCTGAATTACTTAAATGCAATGACTTCTATCTTCATCAGACAATTGTCAATTGACCTAAAATTGTCCGCGCAAAAATAACTTTGTTTGATTATCGTTTAAATGAAGTCTTCCTCTCTCTCAAACTGGTTGTCTCTGAACGTACTTGGCTTTCTGCAACAACAATTCAATACAATTTAAAGTTTCACAAAACACCAACTGTTACATTTAATCTCACATTATAAACCAACCAATAAGCGATATAAAATGTTTGACATTACCTGCTTGGAGATATTAGCAAAGACATTTGTTTCTCACCAAAAATGCATATCATGCTGAGATATCATGACTTCATTCTGAAACAAAAAAAAAAAAAAACTAGCAAAAATTTGAATAATAACAAAGAGTCAAACATTTGATCTTGTTTTGGGTTTTGTTATTGCACTAAATATGTTATTTTTATGTGATTATTATTGGATAGAGTTCATTCAAAATCCACACATGTGATATTACGATTTATCCACTACAATACTAATTCAAATGTATACCGATATCCTGTAATTATAAAAAATAATCTGCTATATGGGCTTATTTAACACCTGTATATTTAACATAAACTATAACAACGTACAATCTGAATACAGATTTATACATTTGCATTGTAACTTATTCACAAGTGCAAACATAGCTTTGAAACATGAATGAAGTTTGCAAGACAGTTGTTAAAATTTAACTGTTTTGTCTTTTTTAGAAGTTACAAATCTGATTTGAAGCCAATCAAAAATAACCATATCTAAGCATCACATGTTATGAGAAACATATTTACAAAGAATTTTTTATAAAATGTATTTTTGTAAAGCTTTTGAAGCTGTTCGGATGGAAGCTAACACTGTGGAAAAAAAGAAATACGATATAATATTCTATAAAACATTTTCAGAGCGTGCATCACTAAAAGGTAAAACAAGAGTAGATATCATAGAAAATGTATATCAGAGGATATATCTACAGGGTAAGATGAAAAAACTGCAACCATCTTCAGAGTGTTGTCATTCGTCCGACACCTGTTAAAATTATTCCAGTGACAGCTCATTATATAGTTTACAAACGTACAAAAGAATTTTGGTGAGAATTTTCCAGAAAAAAAATTTATCGTGATGAAATTCAAGCGTGATAAAGTGATTTCTTTATATTTGGCTGGATAACATTAAGTGGCAATCGTTAGAGCACTCCAGCATTTAAATGTGAATAAATCTTTTGTGTCTCGTACAATCCATATCCCAGTATTCCATTCGGCAAATATTAAAAAAAAATATTTTGGCCGCAGACCTTGGACATTCCAAGAATGGTTACGGAATGAGGTTCCTCGCTTCATTTCCTGCGCACAATGACCACCAAAATCTCAGGATACCAATCCGTTGGAGTCACCTCAAGCAAGCGCTTCGCCGCGAATGGTCCAAAATACCGCAGAGCAACATTTGGACAGTATGTGACGGTTTCAATGGCCGTTTGAAGGCCATAATTCGTGCCAAAAGTGACAAATTCGAACAAATCTAAACTTATTCTTAAATTTGATGCTTTTTCCGAAATTTTTTGCTTTCATTCAATAAAATTAAAAAAAAAAACAAGTAAGCAAAGGCTATAGTCGTGCGGGGCCGACAATGTGATACCCTACAACACTACAATATGTTAGAAGCGCCTTTATGTCCAAATCCATTTTGGAAGATTTCGCTTTTGAAATTATGTCACGGAACACTGCCCAGATATTACCCTTAGCTTTTTTAACAGGAACATTTGCCCAATATTCACGCACTCCGTCGTGCTGTAAGTTGTTGTGGTTCATTTTACAGCTAAATATAATCCAATAGTCATCCAAAATGCTAGAATTCTCCCCTGTCCTTAACTCTCTTCTCAGGTGTGTCGATTGGCTTCAATTGTGTGATCAGGCCTTTTTTCGGTTTTTGGTTCATTTTAACTCCTTAATACTTTGCGACCATCTCCAAGTGCAAGAGGCCCCTCTGTATCTACAAATTTTGACTCATCTATATGATTTGCTTGTCAACCATGTTTGGCTACATTCGTCAACGAAATCAGCATAAAAAGCCAGAAGTTCCCCTTTTGTGTATTTCGGATATCATCTGTAAGCAATGTGTATTTTTTCGTCGTGAACGCTAACCTCATGCGAGATTTCGTGTCCTTTGATTTCTATTTGTGACCTTTATAACGGCTGAAAAATCTGGAACATGTTTAGATGTAGGTCCATTTCAACCTTTAAATATATGACGTACATATTTAAAAAGAAATGGCCTAACCCTTCTAAGCCTAACCCTACCCCTATGAAAATTTTCATGAGGATTGTACGATAACTGCAATATGAATATAATAATCCCAACCTGTGTTGTAAGGTGAAAAAATATTAAAAAATATACACTTCAATATTATGAGTCAAAATGAAAAAATCCCATGCGATAAAAAATATGAAAAAATAAAAATGTCACAAAATACTACAAATTCCATATTAACATCATTATTGGCATCTTTTTATGTGATCTTTTCAGATTTTATACTTTTATGCCAAGAGGACATTCTGAATTTACGCAATTTGTCGAAATCGGTCCAGCTATTCTATTCTTCTGCCCAGCCCTAAGCTCTAGCCCCATGCTAATTTCCGCGTTGATTGGTCAATAATTGCGGCCTGTAGAGCAACTGCAAAATCAGGAATTTTTTCAGTTTTTTGTCCATTTCAACCATTAAATATTATGCAATCATCTTCAAAAGAAATATTGTTCTATTCTGACCCTAGCCCCACCTCCATTCTAAATTTCGAGAAAATCGGGCCATAATTGCTACCTGTAGAGTGATTACAAATTAACATGGACAGACGGACGGACGGACATACATAGCTAGATCGAATCAGCTCGGCGAGATAGGAAGATCCATATATACTTTCCTATGTGGGAAACCAATATTTCGTGGTATTACACATAGTGTTGTAGGGTATAAAAATGAGCCCGGGGTAAAGCCATTGAAATTTCAAAAAGTGCAACAATAGACACAAAAGAGCTAAAGAGTTGCTTCGCTTGGCCGAAAGATGTGAACTGCCGAATTTTGTTTTCTCCGATGAGAAAACATTCGTTGTCCAGCAGTTTGTAAATAAACAAAATGATCGTGTTTACTGGCCAAAGAGACCAGCTAAAAATGTGCACCTTCGGTTGGCCACCAGAACACAAGCGCCGGCCACGGTGATGGCGTGGGCCGCCATAACAGACGATGGACGCTCTCCGCTCGTATTAATCGACCATAGCATCAGAATAAATGCAGCATATTATCGCGAAAATATTCTGGGGGTGTATTAAAGTCTTGGGCACGCAAACATTTTGACCGTAGACTTTGGACATTGCAACAGGACTCAACACCATCGCACTCAGCACGCGCCACCCAAGAATGGTTACGGAATGAGGTTCCTCACTTTTTTTTCCAGCTCACAATGACACCAAAATCCGTTGGAGTATTTTGGACGCAAGGTTGGCACGAAAAAATACCAAGTGTCACTTCAAGCAAGCGCTTCGCCGAGAATGGTCCAAAATACCGCAGAACAACATTTGGGCAGCGTGTGACGGTTTCATTGGCCGTTTGAATGCCATAATTCGTGCCAAAGGCGACCAATTCGAACAAATCTAAACTTATTCTTAAATTTGATGCTATTTCCGACATTTTTTGCTTTCATTCAATAAAATTAAAAAAAAATGTAAAATTTATTGCGTTTGACTTTGTTGTAGTGTTAGTTATCTCACCCTGTACACATTTTTGAATTGATCTTAAATCTAAAACTCGAAATAGTTCAATATAATATTTCTTTAAAAACTAACACTTTACAACTTATCATTATATATTTTATTTAATTGTAGTAAATGATATTTTAAAAATATTTATTTGGTTTAATTTATTGTAAATAGCCGTTCACCACATTCGTTGCTGTCAATGTTTTATTAGCTTTTTTCACAAAACCTTTTCTATTTTCACAATGTTACGTTAGCTTTTTTGACACCTAACAATTATAACAAGATCTTTGGCACGATTAACAATTTTTAATTCTCGTTGACTTCATAAAGAAATGAGTTGCGACTAAGTCATGTTGTTTCCTCATTCTTAATGATGTCCACTTGTTGTTAGCAGGAGTTATTTGGACTTTATTGAACTTTCTTTCGGCTACCAAAAAAGAACTGATAGCTAAGCGCCGAAAAAGTGCTGAAAACCGTTAAACACCTTTCTCTTGTTAAAGACATAACGTCTTTTTAACCACATTCGGGTTAAGTTTTTTCCACTCTTTTTGACAGTATAAAAAGGTCAAGATTTTCAACTACTTTCAACATCATTAAATTAAACACCACTAGTGCCTGTTGGTTGGTTTTCAATGTCTTGCTACTTGTTGCAAAGAGACCGCAACATGGACGGGGCCGAGCTGGTGCTATGTTCTACAACATCAGAGTCCAAGAGTTTAATCTCTTAAAGTTTGATTATCGTTTTGGAATGGCTAAAGTTGCAATATTCGGAAAAAGTACAAGCGTAAAAAAATATGAATGCAAAGACAACGGAATCTTTTTTTAATAGTTGTAAGCGTAGAATATTATTACAACGTCGATGTCAAAATTGTTCTATTTATATATTATGGCTTCATGTTTGAAATTAATTGAACTGTACCATGGCGTATTGAATCGACTAGATGATTGATATTAGACGATGATAATTGGAGTGGGGTATGATATGGTTGGTCATATAATTTTATATATCTATCTATATCTATAAAAGAGGAAAATGTTTGTGCGTTTGTATTTATAGACACAAAAACCGCTGAACGGATTTTCTTAAACATTTCCAAATTTTGAAATTCCAATACATTTTTAAAATTCCACAATCAGAGGTAGCTCCAAAAATTTAGGTTTTGTGTGCTTACAGATAAAACCCTCAAATTTGGAATATATGAAGGAATTTGTTACAAAAATAAATTTCCCGAATTTTCCAGAAAAACAGTTATTCGTGATGGAATTCAAGCGTGATAGTATGATTTATATTTGGCTGGAAAACCACAAGTGGCTATCGCTAGACCACTCCAGCATTTAAATGTGAATAAATCTTTTGTGTCTCGTACCATCGCTCGTTACCGTGGTACTGGTAGCGTAACCCGACGTCAAGGAAGTGGACGGAAGAAAACAGCAACATTGCTATTCCGCAAATATTGAAAAATGAGT
This sequence comes from Musca domestica, assembly GCF_030504385.1. Classification (NCBI taxonomy): domain Eukaryota; kingdom Metazoa; phylum Arthropoda; class Insecta; order Diptera; family Muscidae; genus Musca; species Musca domestica. The sequence goes on along the minus strand of NW_026712114.1, from coordinate 29,006,617 downwards.
TCAGTGTAAAGCCATTAAAATTCCAAAAAGTGCAAGAACTTATACCACAATTGAAAGAAAATAGACTCAAAAGAACTAAAGAGTTGCTTTGCTTGGCCGAAAGTGGTGAACTGCCGAATTTGGTTTTCTCCGATGAGAAAACATTCGTTGTCCAGCAGTTAGTAAAAAAACAAAATGATCATGTTTACTGGCCAAAGAGGTCAGCTGAAAATGTGCACTTTCGGTTGGCCACCAGAACTCAAGCGCCGGCCATGGTGATGGTATGGGCCGCCACAACAACCGATGGTCGCTCTACGCTCATATCAATCGACCATGGCATCGAGTAAATGCCGAATATTATGGCGAAAATATTCTGGAGGGTGTATTAAAGCTTTGGGCACGCAAACATTTTGATCGCAGACCTTGGACATTCCAATAGGACTCAGCACAATCGCACTCAGCTCGCGCCACCCAAGATTGGTTACAAAATGGGGTTCCTCGCTTTATTCTCAGCGCACAGTGGCCACTAAAATCAAGCAAGGTTGGCACTAAAAAATACAAAAGTGTCGATCACCTCAAGCAAGCGCTTCGCCGGAATGGGCAGCGTGTGACAGTTTCATTGGCCATTTGAAGGCCATAATTCGTTCCAAAGGTGACCAATTCGAACAAATCTAAACTATTCTAAAATTCGATGCTATTTCCGACATTTTTTGCTTTCATTCAATAAAATTAAAAAAAAAATTAATAATTATGGCGTTTGACTTTGTTGCAATTTTCTTATCTCACCCTGTACTAATATGACCTACAAATACCAATTTTTGGAAAAGTTCGTGGAAAAATGTGGCAGAAATCCTCAACATACCGAATATCGGTGTTTGTCGTTATATGGCGGCTATACTAAAACGTGAACCGATACATCTCATTTTCAATACCAAGCATCCTAGAGAGAATACAAACTGATGTGCAAATTTTTAAGTTCTGCGTCGGATTATGTATTGTTATTTTAATAGACAGACAGGCTGACATTGTTATATGGCAAAGTTAATATACCCTCCTTTTCATGGTGGAAAGTTCAACAATTAATTTATTTTCCTTGGTGGCTAATAATAAAATTTGATGAAGAATATATTTCTCTTTAAAAACATCCTTCAAAAATGATGTTTTGTAAAAGAATTTTGCAGAAACGCACATATAGAACGACTTTAATCTTAAAATGAGTTTTTTTTTTTACATTTATGCCTTCCTACCACGTTAAAGAGGAGTTTTAGCCATATTTTGAAAATAGACCCCTTTGGTGACCCTTATAACTAATAAGTTATATTACTGATGGCACTAAAAAGCAACTATTCCAAATAATCTTAAATTCAAAAATTATGGAAAAGGTGGCAAATTCTACCCTCTTTTTGGGCTGCCCTATGATATCAACATTCAAAATACCGATATCTTATATTTTTAATAACTCAATTTAATGTCCATACCTCGTAATTTTTCAATCCTTACTGTTTGCTTCATAAGAATTTTCCACTAATCATATGTGAAGCATAATGCCACAGGGTACTATCTAATTCTATTTGATAGCTTGGCGGCAAGAAAAACATAGCTACTGAAGTAGCAACTCATGTAACAATCTATAAAGAAAGAATGAGAGAAATGAAGAATATGCCACATTTTGAAATTCTTTTTCAATGTCTTAAGTTCTATAAAGATTGTTGGTTTTTCTTTAGATGAATGCTTATTGAAGCTGTTTTGTTTTTTGTACCCTACACCACAAGGTGGTCAGGGTATTATGTCTTTGTGCATTTGTTTGTAACAGTCAAAAGTAAACGAGATAGATCTAGAGTTCCTTTTGATGATCTGCATAGAATCACTTTCTGAGTTGATTTATGCATGTCAGTCCGTCCGTCTATCCATGTATTCTTGTGAACAAAATGCAGGTCGCATTTATTATCCGATTGGGATGAAATTTTCCAAACAACATTTGTTCGGCCAAGGGCGAACCCTATTGAAATTGGAGATAATCGGTAAAAATTTAGATATAGCTGCCATATATATTTTCGTCCGATTTGCCTTTTATTGTGCACCAAACGTGTAATATCAGCCGAATAGTATGGAATTTTGCACATACAACCAAATTATGCCTGAAAATAAGTATGCCAAATTTGATCTAAATAAAGTTCAGATATAGCTATAGCTCCCATATATATTGTTCATCCGATATGTTATTTTTGTCCTCCGCAGCCGTAATATGCACTCTGTACAACAATATTTGGGGAAATATATCAAATGCAAGTCAGAAATACCTTTGCTAAATTTTATCGAGATCGGTTCAGATTTGGGTATAGCTCTCATGTATAACTTCGTCCGATTTACCTTTGATTGTGCACCAAACGTCTAATATTTGCACAAATGGGATGAATTTGACCGCAATATGCACTCCGTAACAACGATTTTCAGGGAAATATATCAAATACAGCTCAGAAATACCTCTGCTAAATTTTATCGAGATCGGTTCAGATTTGGATATAGCTCCCATATATACATTCGTCCGATCTACTTTTTTATTGTGCACCAAAAGTCTGATATTTGCCTAAATGGGATGGAATTTGGCACTTACGACTGAATTGAGTATGGAAGGTAGTACGCCAAATTTGGTGAAGATCGGTTCAGATATAGCTTTAACTCTCATATATACTGTTGATCCGATTTTTTGTATTTGTTACCCACAGCCGTAATATGCACTCCGTAACAACGATATTCAGGGAAATATAACAAATACAGCTCAGAAATATCTTTGTCAAATTTTATCGGGATGGGTTCAGATTTGGATATATATATCTTTATCTATTTTCAAATTAATTTTGCACCAAATGGGCAATACAAGTCCGAATTTAAAAAATACAAATGCTTGGGAATATTTAGTCTGTTGAACTTTAAATTATAATTATAATCATAGCGTGTATGATTGAATTCTCACATAAAAACTTTTAATTGTTATGTGGAGCTCTACTAAATTAGCAAAGTGGTGTAGGGTATCATAAAGTTGGCCCGCCCGACTTTAAGACGTTCTTTACTGGTTTTTCTATTGAAATAAGTCAAGAATGAGTATCGTTATGGCTCCGTTGCATTGGAGCCATACTAAAACAGGAAGATTTTTAAAAAAATTTATGCTTCAAGGATTGTTATCTACCAAATCTTGTTAAATACCAAATTTGAGACATTTTCATGGGTAAATGTGACTAGGATTATCAAAATACTGAGTATCGGTGGGTATCGTTATATGTGCGCCATAGGAAAATGTGGACCTAAATTTTCAATGCTCTGCCGCCGGACCTAGAACCCATTATGAACTACAAATACCAATATTTAGACAAATCCGTTCAAAAATGTGTCAAAAATCATACTGAATATCGGGAGGTACTTTTATGTGGGAGCCATACAAAAACGCGGAACTATACATATAATGTTTCGCCACCGGAGCTAGAACCCATTATAGCCAACAAATACAAATTGTTAGCTAAATCCGTGCAAAAAATGTGGCAAAAATCATAAAACACCGCAGATTGGCGTTATGAGGGGGATATACGAAAAGGTGGACATGCAATGTTTCGCCATCTGAGCTAGAACTCATTATGAACAACAAATACCAATTTTTAGACAAATCCGTGAAAAAATCTCGCGAAAATTATCCAAATACCGAATAACGGGAGGTACCGTTATATGGCGACAATTCCAAAACGTGCACCGATATATCTCATTTTCAATACCAACCATTCTAGACACAATACATTGTTCTGGCAAATTTCGAAAGTATAAAATATAAAAAAGTGGAAGTGGTACCCATCAGAACCAAAGTTGAAACAATGCCATCGAAAAATGTGACATAAATGATTAAAATGCCGAATATTGTTCGGTAAAGTTGTATGGGCTCCACTCGAAAATGTGGACCTACGTAGATAATTTTCTTTCAAAGGAGGACACCAAATACCAACTTTGAAATAATTCCGTTGAAGAATGTCGTTTAAATCATCAGGATTCCAAATATTGGAAGATACCTTCATGTGAGAGCTATACAAAGACGTGTACCTGTGTAAGCAATTTTGTGTCATAGGATGTGGTATCCATTACGAATTCCAAATATTTGACAATAACACCGGTAATCGCTCGTACAGTGGTCCATTTTCAATTGGTGGCCCATTTTCAATACCAACAGTTCTACGGTTCTCTAACATACCTTATTAACATTCCTCATTTCGTTTGGCAGATTAAGTGATTTTCACTGACGGACAAGCCAATGTGCATCGACATAGAAATTAAACGATAAATCCAATTTTCAAACAGAGCCGGCTGACGTTAAGGATTACTCATGTTAAATAGATGGATATATGTCAACGTTTGGATATTGCCCCCTTAAAACATTACCACCCATTTCAAGGTATTTGGGAACGCATTTTCGAAGCGCTGACAGAGCTTCATATAAATACAAAAATAAATTCAGCAATCCCGTTGGAAACTTAGGCCAAATCTTTAAAATATATTAAATCGGACTCTAGCTCTACCTGAGGGCTACAACAAACTTATTTTTGGGCTAAAATCACAAATTCCAAATTTTACCTACTCTTATTGTAAAATGTTGTCTAAATCTTCGGTAGCTGAAATCGAGAGGTGTCGTTATATTACAGATATTCCAAAATGTGGTAAACTTCCAGGAAAAAGTTACCTTAAGCTAAAATCAATCACGAATCGTCCACCTTTTTTAAGACATAAATAATTATTATTGGCAATCTCCATCGCACTATTTAAATACAGATTATTGAAAGATATATATTCAAATTTATGTATGATTACATCTAATTATCCTAACACTATCGCCCGTACATATTGGTCATAACATGATATGCGATAAATGTCACAATTAGATGTGGTTATTTTCCCAAGAAAATCAACTGTTTAATTTTAATTTATTTTGTGTTCGGAAACAACAAAAATGAACAGAGTTGTCAATTGAAATTCAAGTAATATAAATACAATCATACAATAATGTCAATAGACTAAACTAATCCTGGGCACAAGCAGCTGAGACGCAGCAATCGCGGAACCGCGCAGCAAGCTAGTCGTAAAAAATCCACGGGAAATCTTGCCATTATATCAATTCGATATAGACTAGATGGAATATAGAGGAAGTGGGCGTTAGTACATTGAGAGCCAATTGGTTCGTAGTTGGACAACATTCAGATGCTTATGGGCACAAACATACAAACATTACAAGCTCCGCGCTGGTGGATGGTGCCTAATACGGATCACCGTGCTTATTTCGTGACAAGTGCAACTTAAAATAGTAAAATTTGATTGCTCGAAGGTATGTATTTCGGCCAACTTTTTTTCTTTGGTTGATTGTTTAGTTTGGCGCATTCGCTTTAAAAGAGCGATTTAGAAATGTTTTATTTGGTGTAAACATAATTGTGTCACAGCTACAAGATCAGCGTTGGCGTTTCAATTCGTTTACAACGACATTTATTGCAAATTCATTGCATTTCGTTGACCAATATTTTTATTATTAGATGTCATGTGGTGATCAAAGATTTGCACATATAGATACGATGTCAGTTGTCGGATCTTCAAGAAAATAGACGTCAAACGTTTAGTAAAAAATAATTTTAATATCACACACATATTGGTTGCTGTTTTATGTGCTATTGTTATATTTATCATATTCACATCCTCCATTTAAGATAATCTGAAAAAATCGATTTTGCATAAAACTTATTTACAAGTTTTACGAATTATCCAGTAACATCAGCTGTATTCAGTTATTTTGTAAATATACAAATTTCACCAACATGTGCGTGAGGTACCAGATAAAGTCGACCGAATTATTCCATTTTCATGCTTCATCTAATACATATAAAAATATTGGTATGGGCAATAGTACAAGAAAAACGAACATTTTTAACCAATTTATGGAAAATCATAAATTCCATATTCATATCAGGTTTCTGCAAAGAGAGATATATTTAGATATAGTAAGTTGTAGAAAATCGCTGATTTGTTTCGCAAATTATAACAGATAAAATTTTTGAAAATTGTGACCCGTTGTGAGTGAGATACCAGAAGGGGTTCGCAGATATGTATCATCTTCACGACAGATCTTATATGAGCAAAAATATTTGTATGTGTGAAATTTGAAGAGTGGTAAATGCTTATTTCACCTTATTTGAGCATTTTGTTTTTCAAAATCTTGAACTCTATGCAGATAGCAAAAGACATGATCTGATCTCTACCATATTCATAACAGGTCTTGTGTTGATGGAAATATTGAGATGTACCAAGTCTTGAATGGAATCGGATGTTAATTTCGCTTTTTATTAGCTTCATGTATGCTCACAATTTTGAGCCTTTGTGGGGGATGTAAGAGAATGAGTGGATCGGTATATCGGTATATCTTCACAACATATATTTTGTTAGTGGAAATAATGGGATGTGAGAAACATAAAGAGAACCTGATGCTTATTTCGGATTTTATAAACGTTTTGTTTCTTCAAAACGTTGACCCTTTGTGGGGTAGTTACCTGAAGGAATGCTCCGAAGTCTACCGTTTTTATAACAGATTGATAGAAATATCTAGATGTGCCAAGTCTAAATGGAATCGAATGCTAATTTTATGAGCTTAATGGATATTCCAAATTTCGACCTTTTGTGGGGAAGGTACCAGAAAATATTGGGATGTCTGAAGTTTGAAGAAAATCGGACTCTTACATCACATTTTATAAGAGTTGAAATTATTCAAAATTTTGAACCTTTGTGAGAGAGGTAGTTGATGGAGTGGACTGATATTGACCATTTTCGCACTTGACCTATCAGACTATCACTTCACATTTTATAAGAGTTTTAATTATTCAAAATTTTGACCCTTTGTGGGGGAGGTACTTGATGCAGTGGACAGATATTGTCCATTTTCGCACTGACGCAATTATTAGGATTTGCAAAGTTGGAGCATAATCGGATTATCGTTTCTCTTTCTGTGCAAAAAATATATTTTTTTACAATTTCGTCCTTTTGAGGAGGAGGTATTAGAAGGAGTGGGCCGATATTGCCCATCTCCGAACATGATCTAAGTTTGACAAAAATATTACGATGTACCAAGTTTGGACCAAATCGGATACTCCCTTCGAGAGTTATCGTGCGCACTAGCCAGCCAGACAGACGGACGGACATGGCTAGATCGACTCCAAATGTCCTAAAACGGATTTGGTCCCAAGAGACATAGGGTCTAAAACCGTTATTTCGACTAGACACGTTTTGATTGTATCAAATGATATATACCCTCTCTAGCTATTGGCTGAGGGAATAACTAGTGTGTTCATTTAAGTGTCAAATTCAGACTATGGTTTTGGCGACTGATGCATACCCTCAGACACTCCTAGTATACTTGAATATATTTTGACTTGCGTTAAGATTATTCAAACTATTGACCCTCTATTGGAGGAGATTCCATAGGTGTGGGCCAATGTTGTCAATTTCGTATCTGATCTCCTATATCTCATTCATTCACCTTTACATGATAAATGTAGTAATTTTTGGAAAATTAGGAAAAGTGCGCGAGGTATCAAATATATGAATTCCACTTCATCTAAAACTGAAAAAATTATGACGACCATCTAACATTTATTTCCAAGTTTATGTTAATAATTAATCAAACGTTAAACCTTTTGTAGTGGAAGTAACAGAAGGAGTGAGCCGATGAATATTATATTTCTATCAGATCTTAGGTTCCCAAGTTTTAAAGGAATTGCGGACTTGTTTCGCGAATTATAAGAGTTATAAATATTGAAAATCTGTTATACTTATTATAAGGGTTATAATTATTTATTTGATTTGCAAAAAGTTTCATTTCGGTTGCAAAAGGTTTCATTTTCGCTGCAAAAGGTTTCAATTCCACCGCAAAAGGTTTCATTTCCACTGCAAAAGGTTTAATTTCCGCCGCAAAAAGTTTCATTTCAATTGCAAAAGGTTTCATTTAATCTATCTGTATTAAGTAATGCACAATAATAGTTCAATGTTTTGTAACTCCTCAGTAAAATCAATATTATTTATTAAAAGAGATCATCTAAGAGATAAAAAATTATTATTATAATTATTTAAAAAATGAATGTTGTCCAAAATTATTTATAGAGTGAATTATTACAGAAAAACTTATAAATAGTGATTAAACCCTAAATAGTGCTATTGAATAGGACATATTCATGTATCAGCGCTGTTCAAGAACAAAAGCCCGCTCGCCAGTCAATTTCTCTTTGGAAATCATTAACAAATCAGTGTCAAAACATTATTAATTTCTTTATTGTTTACTATTAGCAGGGGTGCTCAAGAAGAAATAACTCTTTTCAGTCAAATTTCTCTTTGCTTATTTAAATCAAGAACAAAACAGTGTTAAGTCATTATTTATACAAATATTTTTTACCCATTTGCTTTATAAATTATTTTGGCAAACATTCGTGTTTAAAAACAATTAAATAGAATCGTAAAATATAAAGAAAAACAGAATTTTAATTTTCTCCTAAATTATCTCTTTTTTCTTTTCATTTTCTAGAACACGGTTTTGAGCACCGCTGCTATTAGCTTCTTTAATTCTTTTGGACCAACTTCATATTTAAAATTAATTTTCTCTTAAATATTATTTTTCGCGTACTCATGTGCTAACACACTATTTTGAGTAGTGCTGATATATAAATGATTTATTAAATCACCATCAACATTTCACAACACACATTAGCTCTTTAAATTACATTTTAAACAGGAATAAAAAACACCCAAGAAAACGAGCACGGCGACGACATTACACACGTAGAAACGAACACATTGAAGAACTACAAACGGATAATAGATTTGTCAACAAAACACTTTAATTCATTTTTATTGCAAATATCATTTTTATATTTCCTTGTATTAATTAGTACCGAAACTCCAAACGATTTTAAAATAATTACATTAACATTAACAAAAACACGGAACAAGAAACAAGCGAGTAAAACTCAACCGGCACGGCAAAAGTGGAGAAATAAACTGACGAGCATAGCCAAACATTGCCAGTCACAATTACTTATTAACATTGTTCCCTTTGATGGCAATGCCATTCGATAAGGATCATTTACACCGCATTTTCTAGCCGTTCTGAGCGATATAAAACTTAATATAATTATTAAATAATAATAATAATTGTATGTTAAAATAAACATTGGAATCCTCTTATCGAGTTATAAATTTTAAATTTAAACAAATTATCTCTTTCATATTTAAAATAGTTTTTTTTGCTCAAACTTGTTGTTATGTAACCACCACTTCGTATATTGTGGAGAGACCCGTAACAAATATATGTACAGGCTGAGATAAAAAAGTGAAACAAAGGCAAACGTCATCTTTTTACATTTTTTGTAAATTTTATTAAATGAAAGCGAAAAATATCGGAAATAGCAAATTTAGAATAAGTTTAGATTTGTTCGAATTGGTCAATGTTTTCTCATCGTAGAAAATCAACAGTATCACGGTGACGAGTGATAGTACGAAACACAAAAGATTTATTCACATTTAAATGCTGGAGTGCTCTAACGATAGTCACTTGTGGTTTGCAAGGCAAATATAAAGAAATTACACAATTACGCTTAAATTACATCACAAATAATTTTCTTTTCTGGAAAATTCTCACCAAAATGTTTTTGTACGCTTGTAAACAATATAATGAGCTGTCACTGGAATAATTTTAACAGTTGTCGGACGAGTGGCTTGGAAAAGACAGTAGCCTGAAGTTGGTTGCAGTTTTTTTCTTCTCACCCTGTATGTGCATATATATTCAGAGTTTGACAGTAAAGCTCAATCTATTCAAAACAGGTAAATAAAACTTCGTTCTATAATTCAAAATTTCAAGATATTGGACAAACGTGAAATGATTTTTGCCCCATTTCATTTAATAAGTCGAAGCTGTTGAGATTTATACAAATTGTGTACATGTATCTATAGATTATATGGGATAAAATATATATTGGAGGTACGGCTTACCAGATCATATTTGGACAAATTTGGTGGGTCAGCAGGACTCGAATTGTAAAATATAAGTTTTCCAAGTAATAAATATAAAAATGACAAAAGTTGCCATTCCGGAGGGGTACACACCACAATTTTATAAAGATTCGGGCAAAAGAATTTGGTATAAAAACATTTTTTACTTTGGTTTAAGGTAAAAAAATAAAATGAAATTCTTTATTTTTGCCTTACTAGGGCGAAAATCTCATAATTAAGAATTTAGTTGTTGCAAAATGGTTAGGCTTAATCCCATTATTGTTGTGGTTATAAAAACAATGTTTGTATATTAGTGGAGAACGATGGTATTTATTTGTTAATTTCTCATTCGAGCCAAGATTAAAAAATGTTATACGAAGGCGGTTCGGAAACTTCTTAGCCTACCAATAAAAAATAATAGTTAGTTTTTCAAAACTATTTTTATTTTTCAATATAATTTCCTGAAATTTCAAAACACATAGTCCAACGCTTTTCTAGCAATTCTATCCCTTGATTAAAATAGTTTTCCACAAGGTCTTCAAAATAGTGGTTCACAACTGTAATTGCATCTTCATTTGAGGTCAAACGCTTGCCAGCAACGAATATTTTTTAGATTTGGGAACAAATAAAAGTCACTGGGACTTAATCAGGAGAATAAGGTGGGTGGTCAAACAACTCGTACTTTAATTCCTTAATTTTCGCCATTGTTAAAACACTTTTATGCGCTGGTGGGTTGTCTTGATGAAAATTATTTTTTGTTTCTTTTCTCGAATTTTTACATTTAATTGATCCAAAAGTTTGCAATAGTACTCTGAATTTATTGTTTTACCCTTTTGCAGATAGTCAATCAATAAAATAACTTTGAAGTCTCAAAAAACCGTTGCCATAACCTTACCAGCCGATTGAATTGTTTTTGCCTTCTTTAGGGCACTTCCTCCAACTTCAGTCCATTGTTTGGTTTGTTCTTTTGTCTCTGGAGTATAGTGGTGGATCCATGTCTCATCAGCAGTTAAAATCCATTTTATTTCGCTTAAAACGATCCAAACAGGCTTGAGAAATGTTCACTCTTAGGCGTTTTTGAACGACTGTTAACAAATGCGGCACCCATCTTGCAGAAAGCTTCTTCATCTGCAGTTCTTCATGCAAAATTAAATGGACTCGATCATTTGAGATGCACATGATATTAGAAATTTCACGCACTTTTATTCGTCGAATATTTAATACCATATCATGCATTTTGGCTACAATTTCTATTGTTGTTGCTGTTGAACGTCCACTACATGGCTCATCTTCAATGCTTGGACGACCACGTTTAAATTCAGCAACCCAATTTTTAACTGTTGCATATGAAGGAGCACTTTCACCTAACACATTCACCATAACATTATGAATTTCTTGTCCAAATAAACCTTTTTATGTAATAAATTGCGGATGCGTCATTTTTGGACACCTGTTTCTATATGAATGATTTGCCAGATCGAAACAAATGTTACATGTGTTCATAATAGAGATGGAAGTTTCCAAAACACTTAACTATTTATTGTTTGTACCGCGCTTTTTGTACTAGGCTAAGAAGTTTCCGAACTGCCCTCATATTATACCATTAAAAATAATTGGATTAAATCAAATATTACTGATCTCCATGGTAGAATAATACCCAATAAAAAAAGTCAATTTTAGAATTGACTGTTCCCGAGCATTGATGCATCTATCAAGTTCAGTTCTGTGCTTTATAGTACATTTACATACAAAATCTTTACGTAACGTAAATTTTAAATATTCAATTTTATTGTGATTACCTCAAATACCATACAATTATGGTATTTCAAGGCACATATCATGTTCAAATTGAAAAGGTACGTCCTAGATCTCTAGATAAATCGTCATGGCAAAAATTTATGATAGAATCTAAGACTTTAAGAAGGATAATTCTGTTTAATAACAGTAGCAATTATTTTACATTTCTCATCTTTGGTGCATAAGTTATAATTAATTTTTATATTGCATAGCACAGTGTAAATGATCCTTATCGAGTGGCATTGCCATCAAAACGAGCAATGTTAACAACTTATTGCGACTGGCAATGCTTGGCTATGCTCGTCAGTTTATTTGTCTGCTTTTGTCGTGCCAGTTGAGTTTTTATTTTTCTTGTCGTGTTCCGTGATTTCCGAAAAGTTAATTTAATAATTTTATAGTCTGTGTGGTGTTTCGGTGTTATTATTATGAAAATAAATACAGGGGAATTCGAAAATGAAAATCATATTTGCAATTACATGAATGGCAGTGTTTTGTAAGCAATTCTATTGCTCTTTTCTTAGTTCGTGTTGCTTCGTGTTAATGCCTTCATTGCTAACGTCGTCGTCCCTGTCGCTCGCTTTCTCTTTGGTGAAATGTAAAATAAAGTTTATTCCCGTATAAAGTGTAATTTAAAGCTTAAATATCATATCTATGTTTTAATATGGTCAAGTCTAAAGTTGTGCCTTGTTTCGCCAAGTAGATTATTTCAATTTTAAAATGTTTGTTCTTGAAAGTGCTGTCAACATTGTATTTAGCTTTCACGAAATTAATGCATTGCACCCTACTTTTGTTTTACTTCGGTCAAATTAGCTGTATTCGTGTTTCTCTTAAAAAGTAAAGTCGTTGCTTGTTCTCTTCGCTCTCTGCCTTATTCATTTTTCTCTTATTTCTGATGGAATTAACGCTCTGGTATTAAAATGGAAATAGGTAAGGTGAGATTTGGTAATTTAATGTTTTGTTATTTATATATAAATCAGTGGTAATATATTATTTATTTCTTTAATAATATACTTAATTATTTTTTTTGTACAACATTCATGTTTAAAAATAATTGAAATAAATCTTGGATTACAAAGAAAAATAGGATACTCCTTTTCTCTTAAATTTTCCCTTTTGTAGGCTGATGTGTCACATGGTAGCACATGGTTCTGAGCAGGGTATAAAAGACAGCTCTTAATGAAATTAGCCCCAGCCTTTCAGTGCTATTGCTATTTAATATTAATAGTAGGCAGATATTTTAAATTCGATAAAATTGCCTACATTTGATATAAATTTTATAATGTATACAGCTTTAAACAAATAGGATACTCTCCAACGTTTCTATTAAACTTTCATCTTAAGACCCACTCTTTAGGGGTTACTACTTTTTCCCTTCCTTTTTTCGATTTTCCTAATATTGTCACAATGAGCCTGAGGTCTCTGTTTATTTAGGCGCTGTTGGTCTATGCACTGTTGTAGCATATGATCGAAAACAATTTGTGTCACCAACAGATGGTGCTGTTGTGAATATTGTCAATTGCATTTAATGCAACTACAACATGACTTATGTTCCCAGCAAATTCCTAAACCTAGGTAACTACATTTCAACGTGTGGCAAATACTTTTGTTGTACTGGTTTCATTGTTTATTTCTGTACAAGTCAAATAGTTATTGCATTTTATGATGACCGCCTGTTTACAAATGCAAAGGGTTAAATACTTGAAATTCATCACTTCATTGATCTTTCTGCACATACTCACTCCACTCACATAACTTCATTGAGCAAAAATATTCCATATAACTCGTGGCTTCAAATAGAATTCAATGAATATTCTTATGACAGTCATAAATAAAGAAGTAATGCTGTTTGTAGTGTGGACACAGTGATGTTTGGGAATAAATATTGTAAACAAGTAAAAGCAGCATTAAGTTCGACAGAAACAGACTTTTTATAACCTCACCCATTTGAGCAATTCTTTCTACACATTTCGAACAGATCATGTGACCAAGACCCTAAAATAGCCCATCTTCAAAATACCACATTTAAAACTGTGACAATTGTTGGCAATAATTGGGAAAATATTTAAAGTAACAGCTCATGACAGAAGTATGTTAATATAAAAACTCGATTATAGAAAAGAATGACAAATAAAAGTTTGAATAATCCAAGAAATTTGCTCATGACAGAAGTATGTTAATATAAAAACTCGATTATAGAAAAGAATGACAAATAAAAGTTTGAATAATCCAAGAAATTTGGTTCCGAAATTGTATTCCATAAAGGTTTAAATAACCTAACATTGGAAACTATGTTGTTATGATATAATAACAACACAACTATTTTTATCTGGTGACAATATTTTGACTCTGTCGTGTCTATGTCTTCGATATATATCCCCTCACTCATATTCATTGCCACAAATTATAGACCTTGTGAAATTATGTTAAAAATCCACAAAAAATACCAAAAACCAGGATATACAGGGATAACTGCAGCAAAGTCAAACGCCATAATTTTTATACCCTCCACCATACTATGGGGGGTATATTAATTTTGTCATTCCGTTTGTAACTCCTCGAAATACTGATGTCAGACCCAACAAAGTATATATATTCTTGATCAGCGTAAAATTCTAAGACGATTTAGCCATGTCTGTTGTAATCTCGCTATCTTTCGAACAAATTGAGATAGAAGGCTAAAATTTTGCACACATGTATATTTTGCCAGTAGGCAGGTTAAGTTCGTAGATGGGCCATGTAGGTCCAAGTTATCATATAGCCCCCATATAACTGTACCTCCCGATATTCAGTATTTTGATGATTTTAGCGACATTATTCACCGGTATTGTTTCAAATTTGGCATTTGAAGTTCGCAATGACTACTACAGCCTAAGACAGAAAATTATCTGTGCAGGTCCACGTCTTCGTGTAGCCCCCATATAACGGTACCCATATAACGGTACTACATCCTAAGTCAAAAAATGAGCCATGTAGGTCGACGTCTTCATATAGGCCCCATATAAGGGTACCCCCCGATATTCGGTATTTTCATGATTTAAGCGACATTATTTAGCGAAATCGTTCCAAATTTGGTATTTGAAGTTCGTAATGGATACTACGGCCTAAGACAGAAAATTTTCTTTGCAGGTCCACGTCTTCATATAGCCCCATATACCGTACCCCTCGATATTCTGTATTTTGATGAATTTAGCGACATTATTTATCGGGATTGGTGGAGGGTATTAAAAGTTCGGCCCGGCCGAACTTACAGCTTTTTTACTTGTTATATATATTAACACCCTCCACCTTGGAAAGGAGGGTATATTAACTTTGTCATTCCGTTTGTAACATCCTTAAATATTCGTCGAGGACTCCATAAAGTATATATATTCATAATCAGCATAAAATTCTTAGTCGATTTAACGATGTCCGTCTGTCTGTTGAAATCACGATACAGCTCACATTATTTGACGTAGAGCGCCAAAATTTAGCAGAGCAATTTGCATTGTGTCTAGGATGGTAGGTATTGAAAATGAGATATATCGGTCCACGTTCTGGTATAGTCCCCATATAACGGTACCTCCCGATATTCGGTATTTTGATGATTTATGCCACATTTTTTCACTGATTTGTTTGAAAATTTGTATTTGTAGGTCATAACGCGTCCCTCTACGTGTGGCAAAACATGACATGTATAGGTCCACGTTTTGGTATAGCCCCCATATTATGATTGATTATTTTTGCCACATTTCTAGCTCCTTTGGCGAAACATTGCATGTGTAGGTCCACGATTTGGTATAAATAAAAATGAAGTAGGTTGATAAGATTTTATTCAAATGTATGTTATCTGCAGGGATTTTGGTATTGAAAATGTGCCATGTATACACGTTTTGGTACAACCCCCAAGTAATTGTACCTCCCGATATTCGGTACTTTGATGATTTTAGCGACATTATTCATCAGAATTGTTTCAAATTTGGTATTTGAAGTTCGAAATGGATACTACAGCCTACGACACAAAATTTTCTTTGCTGCCATATAACGGTATTTTTTTTTGATGATTTTAGCGGTATTATTCACCGGAATTATTTCAAATATAGTCTATGACAAAAAATTGTCTGTGCAGGTCCAGGTTTTTAAATAGCCTCCGTATAATGGTACCTCCCTCTATTCGGTATTTTGATGATTTTAGCTATTTGTCTTGTAATGGCTTAGAACGAAAGTTACCTATGCAGGTCCACGTGGTCATATTCATTTTTGATTTGCTTTAGAAAGTTCACTGAAGTCCAAGTGGGATGTAAGTATATAAATATTTTAAAAATCAGTTAAAAATGTTAAGCCATTATCGGATGCTACGAAAGGGAGTTGACAGATATGTTCCGTTTTCCCATCTGATATAAGTCTAACAATATTATGGTATGAAAAATCTGTACCATAACCAAATGTGTTATTCCATGTTTGTTTAATAAGCTAGCCCGTATTTTAAGCTGGAACTGCATAACGTATCATAGTCATCAGAATTACAGTAATAAATAAAATACTTCGACAAATTAAGTTCTCAAAATCTATGACTGACTGACAAAAGCATGCAACAGTTTTCAAACTTCAAGAAGGAAGTGTCAGTTTTACCGACATCATTTGTGTGATCTCAAATGCCTTGTATAATAAAAACTGTTATGAACGATATGATTGACTAAGACATTTTCTTTAAAGAACTGCAACTTTGCTACTTACAACAAGTAAAAAAGCAGCTAAGTTCGGCCGGGCCGAACTTTAAATACCCTCCACCATTTAGTACAAATTTGGCAATTTCCAAAAAAAAAAAAATATATAAAAAAATAAAATCTGTTAAAAATTAAATACGACGACGTGGACCTGCACAGACAATTTTCTGGCATGGGCTGAAGTATCCATTACGAACTTCACATGCGAAATTTGAAATAATCCCGGTAAATAATGTCGCTAAAATAACTAAAATACCGAATATAGGGAGGTACCATTATATGGGGGCTATACGAAGACGTGGACCTGCACAGACAATTTTCTGTTTTAGGCTGTGGTATCTATTAAGAACTTCAAATGCCAAATTTGAAACGATTCCGGTAAATAATGTCGCTAAAATCACCAAAATACCGAATATCGGGGGTATGGTATATGGGGGCTATACGAAGACGTAGACCTACATGGCCCATTTTCTGTTTTATGCTGCAGTATCTATTACGAACTTCAAATACCAAATTTGGAACGATTCCGTTAAATAATGTCGCTAAAATCATCAAAATACCGAATATCGGCTTGTACCGTTATACAGGGGCTGTAGGAACTTCAAGTGCCAAATTTAAATATATATATATATATATATATATATATATATATATATATATATATATATATATATATATATATATATATATATATATATATATATATATATATATTTATATATATATGTATAAATACATACATATATATATATATATATATATATATATATATATATATACTCCCAAATTATTCCTTGCCCCTTGCTTGAACTGATATGGACTGTCAGAAACAGTGACAGATTATACATATTTCTTTCTATCTATGTTAAAAATGGCATCGACATCGATGGGCATGCTGTGTCCGAAATTTGGATGGGATCGAAAAAGGGGTTTCTCGGTCCGAGCTTTCGTATTGCCACCATTGAAAAGAAACCTCCGGATATCCCATAGTTTGTTGATTTTAGCCATAATTGTCTGAAAATTAACTCATGGAATTCCTTTTGAGTAATTTTCTGTTTATATGGGTCCACGATATCGTATATCCCCCATACAACGGTATCTCCCTTTATTCGTTATTTTGATGTTTTTAGGGACATTATTCACGGCAATTGTTTCAAATTTCCTATTTAAAGTTCGTAATGGGTAGTACATCCGACGACAAAAAATTAATTATGCAAAACCATGTCTTCGTGTAGCTCCCATATAATTATTTAGAAACTTTTAAAGTTCCTTCAAAATGGTGGAAGGTATTAAAAGTTCGGCCCGGCCTATATACGATATTATACGATACACCTCACTATGGAGGAATGCTTTTATTTATAAAAGAAAAACTAGAAAAGATTGGTCTGTGGTTTCGATTGATGGTTTGCGTAATTTTGGATTATACGATAAAGTTCTAATTTTTGTCAAGTTTGGACCAGATTAATTTGCATATAGATATAGATTTCATTCAATTATTTAATCGATTTTATAGCAATGATGTTTGGTGTGAAAGGTCACTGGAATTTCTACCAAATATGCACAATAGTATAGAGTATCATAAATTTTTGCTTTCCATTCTAGTTTTATCTTAGAGTAATGTATCATACGCGTATCTCTTTGCAAACTTCCTTATAAATACTCCATTTTTTTGTGACCTTTTATCAATCAAATATATCATTTAACATAACACATATGCTTTGTACGAACATAAAAAACATGTCTTTATTCTAAAATTTTGTTTGCACAAAGTAATGAATTTCGTATAAATAAATAATTATTTATTAACAATTTTTAACTGTCATGTTATAACATCATGTCGACAAACACATTGGCAACATATACAGTAAATCTTGTAGTGTTTTTTTTTCCTTTTTTTAAATCGTTTTATTAGCCGTTTTTGTTGTATTCGTACAAACATCTTATGGAAAAAGAAAATAAAAAATAACTTGGATTTCATTCATTCAGTCATCAAAGTTTGTCAGTAATGGGCAGCTGATAGATACCTCCAGCTAGCAAACCAACCAAACACATGACCAGACATCGATGTACACCAAATTGCGTGTCTTTATTACCAAAATAGACATGAAGCTAAATCGATAATTTTTATTTTTCAATCTAAAATAAAAATAAATAAATATTGGACAATACGAAAAAAAAAAAAAAAACGCATAGTGACACGCACAATGCTATTCACATATTTACCTAACGCTTAATGTTGGCCTTACGAAATCTCAGTGGACTAAACCAGAGGAGGAAAAATCTCAATTGTCATCAGCATAACTGTATGATTGAGGCAGCAGCATGGGCGCATGTGTAATACATTTGCTCAGCATTGATCATCCTTGTCATGCAATTGGTCATGAGCCAATGGTGGTATATAATTTTCATGCTCTCCACTATATTATGAAAGGCAGGATCCTTTTTATAAGTTTTTATACCCTACACCACATAGTGGTAGGGGTATTATGTCTTTGAACATTTGTGTGTGACATGGAGAAGGAAGCGAAATAGACCTATAAATACTTTTGAGGATCTTCATAAAATCACACTCTAAGTCGATTAATGGATGTCCATCCGTCGTCTGTCCATATATTCTTGTGAACAAAATGCGGGTCGCATTTATTATCCGATTGAGATGAAACAGTATTTGTTTGGCCCAAGGACGAACCCTATTGAAATTGGTGATAATCGGTTCAAATTTAGATATCTTCAACCGACGTCGGGTTAATTTTGCACCAAATGGCCAAAACCAGTTCAAATGATCCATATTTTGGCACATCCAACCAAATGCAATTTAAAAGCAAAGACATACAATTTAGAAAAATCGGTTCAGATATAGCTGTAGCTCCCATGTACATGTATCATCCGAATTGAGGTTTTAAGTCCCTCATGTGCGTAATATGCATTCCACAAGGATGATATTTGGTACCGAACATCAGATACTGCTCGAAAATACCTCTGACAAATTTTATCGAATTGGTTCAGATTAAGATATAGCTCTCATATATATCTTTATCCGATATCAGGTTTATTGTGCGCCAAATGACTTAATTATTATTGTCAGTTCAAGTGGACTGAATTTTGGCATTTACGACAAAATTGACAATTTAAAAACCAATACTTAATTGTTGTAAATCTGTTCAGATATTGCTATAGCTCCCATAAATATGTTTCATCCGATTTGGGGTTTAAAGTCCCTCACAAGCGTAATATATATTCTACAACAATGATCTTTGGTACCATAAATCAAACACAGCTCTGAAATAAGTGTATAAAATTTTGTCAAGATCGGTTCAGATTTGTATATAGCTCCCATATAAACCCTTAACCGATTTCGGGTTAATTGTAAACCAAATGGCTAATATCAGCCCGAATGGACTGAATTTCGGCATATCCGACCGAATTCAATCTAGAAGCAAGTACATCGAATTCTGAGAAAATTGGTTCAGATATAGCTATAGCTCCCATACAGGGTGAGAAAAAAAACTGCAACAAAGCCAAACGCCATAATTTATATTTTTCATACCCTACAACACTATGTGTTGGGGGTATTATAAGTTTGATTAGGCCAAAAATTATGTAACACCTCGAAATATTGGTTTCCCACATAGGAAAGTATATATGGATCTTCCTATCTCGCCGAGTTGAGTCGATCTAGCTATCTATGTCCGTCCGTCCATCTGTCCGTCTGTCCATGTTAATTTGTAATCACTCTACAGGTCTACAGGTCGCCCGATCTTCACGAAATTAAGAATGGAGGTGGGGATAGGGCCAGAATAGAACCCTATTTCTTTTGGAGATGATCGCATAATATATAGGGGTTGAAATGGACCAAAAAATGAAAAATTTCCTGATTTTGCAGCTGCTCTACAGGTTGCAATTATAGACCAATCGACGCGGAAGTTAGAGTCCATTGGAATTTCAATGGATTTACCCCGAACATTTTTCAATATTTGCCGAATGGATTATTGCGATATGCTCACAAGCCATTTTTCGGCAACTGCGACGCGTGTTTCGGTCAAGTCGCTTCTTTACTTTTCGAACCATTTCTGCTGATGTTGCTGTTTTCTTCCGTCCACTACCTTGACGTCGGGCTACGCTACCAGTTTCACGGTAACGAGCGATGGTAAGAGAAACAAAAGATTTATTCACATTTAAATGCTGGAGTACTCTAACGATAGCCACTTGTGGCTTTCCAGCCAAATATAAAGAATTCACACTATCACGCTTGAATTCCATAACGAATAACTTTTTTTTTTGGAAAATTCTCATCAAAATGCTTTTGTACGCTTGTAAACAATATTATGGTCTGTCACCGGAATAATTTTAACAGGTGACAGCAATCTGAAGTTCATCTTGCCCTGTATTTTCATACTCTCCACTATGTTATGAATGGCACATACGTTTTCATTCCATTTGTGTGTTACCCCTTTATCTTTGACAAATAGCAGGATCCTTTTTATAAGTTTTTTTTTTTTTGGAATTCTTAAAGAAATTCAATTTTTTTTATCACGAAATCGAGTATAATTCATATCTCGTAAAAAATATAAATATTCGTTCTCTTTTTTTAGTAAAGCACCCATATCCTTTTTTGGATTCTTCAAAATTAAGAAATTGAAATAAAGATATAATGTAGTGCTACTTTTAAACATCTTCTCAAAGTTCGTTTTACGTTGTGCAGTTTTCGTTGTGTGGTAGGTTATTAAAAATTCGTCTCGGCCAAACGTGGCGTTGTATTTACTTTTTTGTATGATATTTTTATGCTGTAACTGTAAAATAAAGTGCTTGTCGGTATTATCTTCTTTTGTATGTTTTTTTTTTTGTCAATTTTTATGTTATCCACAATTAAACATATCAAAGATGACAGTGCTATAATGGTGATCTATCATCGTCACTGCCTCCTTACAGTCTGCACCGCATAGCTCCATTGTCGATGACGACAACGCCATCGCCAACATTTATGTGTGGATAAATGCATGTTTTTGAGCGCATGAGCATAATGTATGACAGACTCGGCCATATTTGAAATATTTCATAAAATTGCAATTTTATTGTCGATGGACAGTGGTGACATGAGGCAAAAGGATTGCTGTGTAAATATTTTGGAATGATATCATATTATAACAAATATTGGATACAAACATTGAACTGAATACTAAGTTACTAAGTAAGACGTACCGACCATTCAAAAACGAAACCTTTAAAGTGGTAAGGAATAAATTGGGACAATACTGAATATATTTAAATAGGGGCCATACGACGTATATTGGACTTTTTATATAGGAGGAAATTTTTAAAACAGTGGTAAAGATATTTTGGATTTAACCCAAGCTTCGATCGATATCAGTCCAGCTATTCTAAAATGTTGCATATGAAGTTCGATCTCTGTTATAAACCACACCACTCTGCTCAGAGGGTATTTTAACACTCCATGTACTTGGGATTTGATAATTTTCATAGCAAATGCCAACCGTACAAGTTGAACAACATTATTGCAGATATTGAAGGGATTCTAAATAGCAATACATATACAACCTACACACTTTCCCGTTATAATCGCAGCCTCAATAACACTGTTGAGTACTTTGTTATACCCTCCACCATTCTATGGAGGGTATATTAACTTTGTTATTCCGCTTGCGACTCCTCGAAATATTTATAATAGACCCCACAAAGTGGGGTGGGGAATTATTTTTAATTTCATATTTAAAGTTTGTAATGGGTACTACATCCTCTGGCATACATTTTTGAATGCAGGTCCACCTCTTCCTATAGCCCCCATATAACGGTACCTTCCGATACACGGTATTTTGATGATTTCAGCAACATTATTCATCGGAATCGTTTCAAATGTTGTATTGGGAGATCCTAATGGTTACTGTTACCTATGGAAAAACATTTCTTATAGCCCCCATATAACGGTACCTCCCGATATTCGGTATTTTCATGATTTTAGCGACATTATTTACCGGAATTATTTCAAATTTCGTATTTGAAGTTCGTAATGGGTGCTTCAGCCTATGACAAAAATTTTTTTACGCAGGTCCACGCCTTCGTATAGCCCCCATATGACGGTATATCCCGATATTCGGTATTTTGATGATTTTAGCGACATTATTCATATTACTATTTTAAGTTAGTAATGGGTACTACAGCCTATGACAAAAAATCTCGTAAACAGGTCCACGTCTTCCTATAGTCTCCATATAACAGTTTTCATTTAAGTGGAAGTTTCCGGAAGTTTTTTGAAATTCCTTCCAAATGATGGAAGGTATTATAAGTTCGGCCCGGCCGAAATTAGCTGCTTTAGCAGAGTAACATATAAATTGACAAATTTTAATTTTGGTCCAAATTCTGTCACTCATTCCAAACTACATTGAAATTTGATATGTATAGTGTGTTGGACGCATAAAGTACCAGAAATCGGACGAAAGATGTATTTAGGAACTATATCCAAATACTAACTGATTTAAATATAATTTTACAAATTTGTTTGCAGATTTCATTGAAATTTGAGATATATAGGGTGTTTGGTGCATCAAATATATAACATCCAAACGTCAACCGATTTCAATATAATTTGACAAATTTATTTTTGTACCAAATTACGTCACTTATTGCAAATTTCATTGGCTTCAATTAAACATATCGTGTTTGTTGCCCAGAGTACATCAGCTTTATACTAATCTGAACCGATTTCAATATAATTTCGCAAATTAATTTTTGTACAAAATTCCGTTAGATATTTAAAATTTCATTATAATTGGAAATGCATAGGGTGTTTGGTTCATCAAATACTTGAAATCGGCCGAAAATTCTGATGCTATATCTCCAGTTCCTAGTGGAATTTCGATATATCGTGATATATATATATATATATATATATATATATATATATATATATATATATATATATATATTTTGCATACCTCAAAGTAAATTTATGTTAGTCTTGTGTCTTTCATAGTCAACTACCCCACTGTAAAACGTATGAAGTTTTTCCTTCATACATTTTTTTTCAAAAATCCATGAAAGGAATTATTACAAAATATTGCAACTTGTTGTTTTGACTATTTCGCTATTCGTGTGTGCAGCAGTTCAGTAAAAAAACCCTGCATTCATCTATAATTTTGATTGAAATTGATTTTGATTATTCATGACATTTATTATGAGATCGTTTTTGAAAGTAACAAACAAAAATATTCCAGTCGTTCAGTTTTTCGTGACGATTATGAATTAAACCAATTCATAACACGCTGTAGAGCATTAAACTATGTATAATTCCTATATAAATTCGATCGTAATGAAAGCAGAGGGATCAAATAAAGGGAACTGAACTGCTTCATTTGAAATAGATTATTTGCATCTCCCAAGGGAGAGAGTTTTAACTTTAAGTCGAAGTAGCCTCGATTGGAATTATTTTAAAATTCCAAAATGTCATAGATAATAATTATTTTTAATGTTGAGTTGGGTTCCAGCCGTCGAGCTCTCGACATTTGACCAGATTCAAAGTAGTTTTTATAATTCTTTAAAAGTAAACGGCATCTTTATATGAAGATTACATCACAACTATATCCAATCTTCATGTTTCTCTGAATCATTCGGAAATGTATTGGCAAATAGGGTCGTAGTGTAGGAAATAGAACAAATCGGGCGGTGTTGATATGTGGCTCTTATAGAAATAGTACATTCCATAGTGCAATGGGTATTAATTTTTGTTAGGATGTTCAAAGTTAAATCAAAATACAAAACTAGATTTAAAAGTGAAAAGTTGGGCGTTGCCGACCTTATGTAGGGTATAACTAAGCATATTTAGTAGATCTCCCGTAAGAAAAGAATTTATTTAAAGTAGATCATACCAGCTATTAACATTTGACTTTAGAGCAGTTACAGTTTGGTTATATATGGGAGGTATATTCAAACACTAAAATTGACGAAGACATTTTAATCTATTATACCAAATAAAATTTCTATAGGGTGCATGAGAAGGATTATATTTAAAAATATATATTGGAGCCGAGTTCCGCAAAACTAAAACGTACGTCTCGAAATTCACTCCATTTGGGCTGATATTACTCATTATTTGCACAATAAACCTGAAATCGGATTAAGAACATATTTGGGAGCTATATCTTATCCGTTCTCGATAAAATTTGGCAAAGGTATTTCTGAGCTTTATATGATATCTGGTACCAAATATTATTGGTATTGAGGGACCAAATCGGATAAAACATATATATGAGAGCTAAGGCTATATCTGAACCGATTTTCTCCAATTTTGATGTACCTGTTTCTAGACTGAATTTGAATTTTCTCTTACCTCCCTTATATACAATTTGGTGTAGGATCTCATTATGGATAATTTTTGTCAACCTCTTGATGTTCCTCATAAAATGCAAAATACTTGTAAATACTCATTTGGAAACTGCATACATCCCCATATTTCAGGTTATATTATATCTGAAGTAAATATGGGATATAAAGCATAGCAATTTCTCTGATATTTGTTTAATTTGTATTGTAGTTTCTAATAGTTAACATACAGTACGTCTTATTCTGTGTATAACGTCATAAAACATCTGTGTCTTAACAGATGAAGACTTAACGACTCATTTTGCTGTACATACCTCACCTTTCATTTTTCAAACCACTGAGATTTCTTGTCGTCTCTCGTCCACAATTTCTGTTTCGCTTCGTTTTATTTTCATTTGAAATTCAGTTCAAGTTAAAGTTGCATCCACATTTTGTGACTGTGGGTAAAAAGGGAGTTAAACAGCGGCGTTCTAGCCGTACGGCCATCCTCTCTGTCTTATGTTATATAGCTGCCAGTTAAGACGTCAATTCCTATTAACAACTATAAATTATGCCATCAAACTATCAGCGAACGCATAAAACAACTTTAAAAAGTTCGCTTTTTTCTCGCATTCGTCTGATGTAACCAACTTGGACTTACATATTATTTCGACACAAATGCATGCCCCAGCATAGTGGCAATAAGACAAACAAAAAACCAACGCTGAACGTCTTGAGCTGAAGCAAAAATTATTCAGTGAAAAAAACATAATTCACACCTTAAACAGCACTTCTGCCAAAAGTTTTTATGCCATGCCATCGGCAGTGAGAGGCAGGCAATCTTCATGGAATTTTAAACAATTTTGTTCTTTTTACACTCGAATAAAAATTAATGGATATACACCACATAGTGGTAAGGGTATTGTGTTTGTCTTTGTCTATTTGACTGTAACATGGACAAGGATGCGAGATAGGCCCATTGTTACTTTTGAGGATCTTCATATTTCACTTTCTGCATGTCACTTAATTTATGCATTTTTGTGAACAATTGTTGAGATTGAGATTAAAATTTCCAAAAAATATTTGGTTTTCATATGTATGTTTCATCCGATTTGAGGGTTTAAGTCCCTCATGTGCCTAATATGCACTCCACAAGAATGATATTTGGTACCAGATATCAGATACAGAACAAAAATAACGCTGCCAAATTGTATTATGATCGGTTGAGATTTGGATATATATCTTCAACCGATTTCGGGTTAATTGTGTACCAAAATGGTCACTCCAAGTGACCTGAAATTTGGTACATTTGATCGAATTCAGCCTAGAAACAAGTACATACTTAAACTCGGATGATCTATTTCACAACTATTCCCAATATAAACTTTTTAGTTACGAGAGCTCTAGTAAACTCACATGTTAAAACAAATAAGCAAAGGCTATGGTCGTGCGGGGCCGACCATGTGATACCCTACAACACTACAATGTGTTAGAAGTTCCAAATCCATTTTGGAAGATATCGCTTTTGAAATTATGTCACGGAGCACTGCCCAGATATTATCTTTGCATTTTGACAAGGGAAATTTGCCCAATATTTACGCACTACGTCGTGCTCTTAGCTGTTGTTGTACATTTTACAGCTAAATATAAGGTCATCAAAAATGCTAGAATTCTTCCCTGTCCTTAGCTCTCTTCTCAGGCGTGTCGATTGGCTTCAATTGTGTGATCAGGAATTTTTTTTATTTTTGGTTCATTTGAACCTCTAAATATTTTGCGATCATGTCCAAGAGAAAGAGGCCCCTCTGTATCTCCAAATTTAGATTCATCTATATGATTTGCTTGTCTACGATATTTGGCTATATTCGTCAACGAAATCAACATAAAAAGCTAGAAGTTGGCTTTTTGTGAATTTTGGACATCGCTTGTAAGTAATATTGACATTTTTTTCACACAAAAGTAGTGGTCCATTCTATCCGCTGTCCTAAACTCTAACTTCATGCGAGATTTCGTATCCTTTGGTTTCTATTTGGCTGCAAAATCAGGAACATAGTTGTTGGTCCATTTCAACCCCTAAGTATAATGCGGACATCTATGAAAACAATAGGTGTAGCCCTTCTGAGCCTAACCCTTACCTTGTGAAAAATATTAACATCATTATTGGCCACTCTTCATGCGATTTTCCTAGATTTTATTCCTTTATGCAAAGAGGGCATTCAGAATTGACAACATTTGTCAAAATCGGTCCGGCGATTCTTGAAATATAAGCATTCTAGCTAACATCTCCTTCCTTTGTATATTCACATTGTATATATATACCCGATATATTTACTATCGGGATCTACGTACCGGTCAGAATTGATGTTTTCGTCTATTTGTGATTTCGGCGGAATTAAAAATATTCACGGTTTAATTGAAAAATTTATTTTTTAACACGGATGTTATGGTCTATTTCACCCGCTAAATATTACCCGATTACCATCCAAATTGGAAAGCTTCTGCATAGCCCTTAGCTCTAGCCCCATGCTAACTTCTGTTTCGATTGGTCTATAATTGCGACCTGTAGTGCAACTGCAAAATCAAGAAAATTTGCAGTCTTTGATCTATTTTAATCCCTTAATATTTTTCAATCATCTCCAAAAGCAAAAGCGTTCTATTCTGACCATAACCACACCTCCATTCTAATTCGTAAGGATCGGGCCATAATTGCTGTAGAGTAATTACAAAGTCCAACGGATTGGTATCCGGAGATTTTGGTGGCCATTGTGCGTTGGAAATGAAGCGAGGAACCTCATTTTGTTACCATTCTTGGGTGGCGCGTGCTGATCACTATTATTTTTGATCGCTTTTTCAAGAATGAATTCTTAAATATTTTAAAATGGCCTAAAAACTTTCGTTCATTTATCCTTCACTTTTTCAGTGACTCTCATTCCAAATTTCAGAATTGTAGTTCATTCCGTTCATCCAATACAAAGTATTAATTATTTCGTACATTTGCGACCTGTAGAGCAACTGCAAAATCAAGAATTTCCAAAAAAAAAACAACAACAACAACAACAAAAATTTCAAGATTTTAGCTTCAACCGTTTCGCCTGGGCGTTGATTCTCTCAGACGAATAACTTTTTTTGCTGGAATTCTCACCAAAATGCTTTTGTACGCTTGTAAACCATGTAATGAGCTATCACTTGAATAATTTTAACAGCTGCCGGACGAGTGGCTTATAAATGACAGCAGTCTGAATTTGGTTGCAGTTTTTTCATCTCACCCTGTATATACCTCACATTCGTAAAATGCACTCCACAACAATGATATTTGGTACTATATATCGTATAGAAATACCTCTGCAAAAATTTTATCGACATTGGTTCAAATTTTTATGTAACTTCACCATACAACTTCACCCGGTTTTACGGTTATTGTGAACCATATATCAATATCAGCCCAATTTAAATATATTTTTTTCATATTCCAACAAATTTTTCCATTCGGTGAAGCTCGGTCCAACTCTATTGGACCAATAAATATTTTTTGGTACTAGAGGTACCAAAGCATCTGTTAAATTTGTTGAATATTTCGACTATTCCAAAGCCATGATACGCATTTAAATAAGGTTCGTAGTTGGTATGATCTAATTTACATAAATTCCCAACATTAAAATTGTTTGTTACGGGAGCTCTACTAAACACGGCCTGCCCGACTTTTGGCCTTCCCTTACTGGTTTAATCGTGCTAAAATTTATATTTAAGCCTAAACTGTCCTTTTGATTTCCCCCTTCATCCGCTCTAACGACAGAATATTCGAATATTTATAGTTTTCGAGAACTGTTACATACTCCTTGGTATGCCCGTGGTGGACCAATTTACATCGACATCTGAACCAACATTTTTTCGTGACCGTATTGTCGAGTTTTTTCCCAACAAGAAGCAATTTATGTTGAAGCCTTTAAAATATATAAAAAAGATGAATATCATTGCTTGTCTTTTGTACTATAATAAAACAAAAGCCGTCCTGTGTTTTTTTTTTTCATCTTTTGCATCAACAATGAGATGTGGCAAGCAAAACGGGCGCATAAAATAGGTGATCATAGAAAAGAAAAACACCCTCTGAGCGTTGGTTTTTTGTCTTAAAGATTTGTACAAAGCGGCTTTTGAAAAAATATATAAAGTACATCTAAATTATAGTGCGTCGAGTATACTGGCGTTGGATTTTTCTTTAATTTTTTTTCTGGCATTTTATAGATGCCAGGGTAGGCATACATATTTCACTTTTAATGGCAGCCCCACCAGAAAGAGTTGCAGAAAACGTTCATAGATCTATTTTATGAATGCAATGCTTTTTTTTCGTGTCTAAGAAGCTATGGAAGAGATATCCTGAATGCTGCATAAATTGGCAACAAACTGCAAAGATTTTGGAATTTTTTGTTGTTTTTTTATGTTTAAAAATTTATGCAGCCTGACTTTGTTTTGTTGTAGTTTTCTTCTCCATTCACTGCTGGCATTAACGTGTTTCCCTTCAAGGTATTCGTTTATAATTATTAAGTAGTCGGAAAAAGGATTTTTGTTATGATTACCCGAAATAGAAAAGCGGCAATGTGGCGGCTTTATAAGATTAACAATAAGACCCCAAAAATAAAGGAGGAAATTCGCTTGAAGATCACTAAAAAAACTTTTGGATATCGTGAGATGACAGTCTAAGAGGCGTTTTCACAGTTCATCTAAAAAGGTTAAGGCAATATAATTAAGTTATTTATTGCCGTACATAAAAGGACGCAGAGAGAAAGTATACCTATAAAGATTTTGGTATAGCCATTTCTAAATATTGTTTTATTTAAATCTCTTTCAGTCACAACAATATTTTTTTAATAGAGAACAGATGAAACCTTTTCAATATTAACAATGAGTTGTTACACATCTTAAAAGTGGCCATAACTTCTTAAAAATTAAACATGATTTGTTTCATATTTTAAAATGACTTAAATATTGGGTTTTAAAGTTCAGTTAAATATTGAGTTTTCAGCGTTTTTAGCTATTATTTGTGATTACTTTTTAGAACATTAATTTATTTATATTTTAAAATGGCCATAACTCCAATTATATTTAGTTTTCGGCGTTTTTAACTATTATTTGTGATCACGTTTTAAAGCATGAATTCTTAAATATTTTAAAATGGCCATAACCCCTTAAATATTGGGCTTTGGGCGTTTTTAGCTTTTATTTGTGATCACTTTTTAAACCATAAATTCTTAAATATTTTAAAATGGGCATAATTACTTAAATATTGAGTTTTCGGCGATTTTAGCTATTATTTGTGATCACTTTTTCAAGTATGAATTCTTAAACATTTTAAAATGGCCGTATCTAGTTAAATATTGAGTTTTCGGCATTTCTAGCTATTATTTGTGATCACTTTTTGAAGCATGAATTCGTTAATATTTAAAATGGCCATAACTCCTTAAATATTGCGTTTGCGGCGGTTTTAGCAATTATTTGTGGTCACTTTTTAAAGCATAAATTCTTAAATATTTTAAAATGGCTATAACTCCTTAAATATTGAGTTTTCGGCGTTTTTTGCTAATATTTGTGATCACTTCTTAAGGCATGAATTCTTAAATATTTTAAAATGACCATAACTCCTTAATTATTGAGTTTTTGGCGTTTTTAGCTATTATTTGTGATCACTTTTGAAAGCATAAATTCTTAAATATTTTAAAATGGCCATAACTCCCTGAATATTGAGTTTTCGGCGTTCTTTGCTATTATTTGTGATCACTTTTGAAAGCATAAATTCTTAAATATTTTAAAATGGCCATAACTCCCTAAATATTGAGTTTTCGGCGTTTTTAACTATTATTTGTGATCACTTTTTAAAGCATGAATTCTTAAATATTTTAAAATGGTCATAAGCCCTTAAATATTGAGTTTTGGGCGTTTTTAGCTATTATTTGTGATCACTTTTTAAAGCATTCTTAAATTCTTAAATATTTTAAAATGGCCATAACTCCTTAAATATTGAGTTTACGGCGTTTTTAGCTATTATTTGTGATCACTTTGAAAGCATAAATTCTTAAATATTTTAAAATGGCCATAACTCCCTAAATATTGAGTTTTCGGCGTTTTTAACTATTATTTGTGATCACTTTTTAAAGCATGAATTCTTAAATATTTTAAAATGGCCATAACCCCTTAAATATTGAGTTTTGGGCGTTTTTAGCTATTATTTGTGATCACTTTTTAAAGCATAAATTCTTAAATATTTTAAAATGGCCATAACTCCTTAAATATTGAGTTTACGGCGTTTTTAGCTATTATTTGTGATCGCTTTTTAAAGCATAAATTCTTAAATATTTTAAAATGGCTATAACTCCTTAAATATTGAGTTTTCGGCGCTTTTAGCTATTATTTGTGATCACTTTTTAAAGCTTGAATTCTTAAATACTTTAAAATGGCCCTAACATCTTAAATATTGAGTTTTCGGCGATTTTAGCAATTATTTGTCATCACTTTTTAAAGCATAAATTCTTAAATATTTTAAAATGGCCATAACTCCTTAAATATTGAGCTTACGGCGTTTTTAGCTATTATTTGTGATCGCTTTTTAAAGCATGAATTTGTTAATATTTTAAAATGGCCATAACTCCTTAAATATTTAGTTTTCGGCGTTTTTAGCTATTATTTGTCATCACTTTTGAATAATATTTAGTTTAATAATTAATTTAATTTAATAATTTAAATAATGAGATTGTTTTGCAACAATTAATGAAGAATTTTAAAAACCACAAGGACAATTGTTTTGTTATACCCTACATCACATAGTGGTAAGGGTATTATGTCTATGTATTTTTTTGTAACATGGAGAAGGAAGCAAGATAGACCCATAGTAACCTTTGAGGATCTTTATAGAATCACTTTCGATTTATGCATGTCAGTCCGTCTATCCGTCCATGTATTCTTGTGAATAAAATGCAGGACGCATTTATTATCTGATTGAGATGACATTTTGCAAACAATATTTGTTTGGCCCAAGGACGAATCCTATTGAAATTGGTGATAATCGGATCAGATTTAGATGTAGCTTCGATATATCATCAACCGATTTCGGGTTGATTGTTAACCAAATGTGCAAGTGATTGTCAATATAAGTGCAAGTGACCTGTATTTTGGTACATCCCACCGAATTCAGTTTAGAAGTAAGTAAATCAAATTTGGAGAAATCTTTATCAGATACAGCCTAGAAATACCTCTGTCGGGTTAATTGAACACCAAAAGGCCAATATCAGTCCAAAGGTCCTGAATTTTGGTACATCCGACCGTATTCAGTCTTAAAGCAAATAAATCGAGTTCGGAAAAAATCGATTCAGATATAGCTATAATTCCCATACATATGTTTCATCCGATTTGGTGTTTAGGTCCCTCAAATTCGCAATATGCCTTCGACAACAATGATATTTTGGTAACTGGTATCTTATAAAGCTCGAAAATATCTCTGCCACATTTTATCAATATCGGTTTAGGTTTAGATATAGGTCCTATACACCAAGTGGCCAATATCTGTCAACAAGTACTGAGTTTTGGCAAATCCGACCAAATACAGTCTAGATGCAAGTATATCAAATTTGGTGAAAATCAGTTCAGATATAGTTATAGCTCCCATATTCATATTTCATCCGATTTGGTGTTTAAGTTCACAATCGTAATATTCATTCGACAACAATAATATTTGGTACCAGATATCATATAAAGCTCGGAAATACCTTTGCCAAATTTTATCGAAAACGGATAAGATATAGCTCCCAAATATGTCCTTAATCCGATTTCAGGTTTTTTGTTCAAATAATGGCTAATATCAGCCCAAATGGAGTGAATTTCGGACGTACGTGTACATTTGCTGCAACTCGGCTGCGGTATATATTGTTTAATATAATCCTTCTCCAAGTGATATCATGCACTCTACAGCAAACTATGACTGCACTAAATCCAAATGTTGATAGGTGGCATGATCTACTTGAAATAAATTATTTTGTCACGGGAGATATACTAAATATGCCTAGTGGTGTAGGGTATTATATAGTCGGTCCCGCCCGACTTTTGTGTTCTTAATTTCTTTTATGTGCCTACAAATTGCTCTGTTTTGATAAATTAGCTTGTAAGTTTTTGCAGGGATTTCGTCTGTCTACTTTTAACAGTTTCCTTGCAAAAGAGAATAAAACTACCCCACTCTCTCTGAAAGAATTTGCTGGACCATTCCTGCAGGAAAAGTAACCAGTCATACCTAATAACTATTGAAAAAGACAAAATGATTAATTTCATAAATGCTGAAAATGGTTTGCCATTAAATTTTCAATTGGCTGTGAGCCAGATACGATAATAGAAATGCGAATTTATCTTTTTAGGCACGTACATCGTAGTCATATGTTTGTGATTATATTTTTTATTATTTTCTTGTTTTTCTTTGTCTAAAGCTGTAACAAGAGATTGTTAAAAATTGTTTGCAATTTTATTGTTGTTATTACAGTTATATTTACCGGCATTCGATTTTTCATTTGAATCGACCGCCTTTACTCTCAGACATTTAGTCGCCAATTGTTCGACGACAAATCACGAAAATCGCAAAACTGTTGAATGCGGCGAATAACCTTTACGCAGCAATCACTTTGACCAGCAAATGTTAAAATTGAAAACCATTAATTAAGCCCAAAGTTAGATGAATGAATGTTCACTCTGACAGCAATTTAATGCAGGTGTTTGCCAAATAATTATTTTTATTTCACACACTAAATTTACGTTTGCAGTTTACTACACCCCATCGAAGAAATAAATTGATTTTAGTTTTGATATATTGCAGTCCGAAAAGTTGAGAGGTAACTTGTTTTTCTTAGGCATAAAATTTATGTTTTGAAGATTTAAGTCAGAAATTGAAAATTAATGTATATACAGTTGCTTAAAAATAATATCACATAATAAAAATATTTTTTTTTCAATTAAGTTATAGATGATTGTGTTTATAAATAGATCGGTCCGTAGGAAATAAATGTTTATAGATTTTGGTAAAACACAACTAAGCAAAGGCTATAGTCGTGCAGGCCGACTATGTTATACCCTACAACACTACAATATGTTAGAAGCCCCTTTATGTCAAAATCCTTATTGGAAGATTTCTCTTTCGAAATTAGGATTTCGACTAAATATAATCCAATGGTCATCCAAAATGCTAGAATTCTTCCCTGTCCTTAACTCTCTTCACAGGCGTGGCTTCAATTGTGTGATCGGTAAAACATTTCTGGTTTTGGTTAATTTGAACCACTAAATATTTTTTCACACAAAATTAGTGGTCCATTGTACCCGCTGTCATCAACTCTAACTTAATGCAAGATTTCGTGTCCTTTGGTTTCTATTTGTGACCTTTATAACGGCTGCAAAATCAGGAAAATTTTTATTTGTTGATCCATTTCAACCCTCTAATATATTGCGGACATCTTTGAAAACAATAGGCCTTACCCTAGAGAAAATTTTCGTGAGGATCGGACGATATTTGAAATACTTATATAATATCCCCAACCTGTGTTGTGAGGTGAAAAAATATTACAAAATATTATAAGTCAAATTGAAAAAATCGAATGCGATAAAAAAATATGAAAAAATAAAAAAAAAATGTCACAAAATCTATATTAACATCATTATTGGCATATTTTTATGCGATTTTTTTAGATTTTATACTTTTAGGTCAAGTAGCCATTCTGAATTGACAAAATTTGTAAAAATCGGTCCAGCCATTCTTGAGATATAAGCATTCTAACTAACATCCCCTTCCTTTGTACATACACATTGTATATATTTCGCTATATATAACCGATATGTTTACTATCGGCATCTACGTAACGGTCAGAATTGACCTGTTCGTCTATTTGTGATTTCGCCGGGATTAAAAATATTCGCGGTTTAATGGAAAATTTGATTTTTATTAAACACAAATGTTGTGGCCTATTTCACCCACTAAATATTACCCGATGACCATCAAAAATCTGACTCTAGCCTAACCTCCTTTCTAAATTTCGTGAAGATCGGGCCATAATTGCGACCTGTAGAGTGATTACAAATTAACATGGTCAGACGGACGGACGGACATACATAGCTAGATCGACTCAGCTCGGCGAGATAGGTATATCCATATATACGTTCCTATGTGGGAAACCAATATTTCGTGGTGTTACATAATTTTTGGCCCAATCAAACTTATAATACTCCCAACACATTGTGTTCTAGGGTATAAAAACACAGTAAAGAAAGGTCAAAAGCCAGACTCGACCGACTATATAATAACCTCCCCTCTATGCGTATTTAGTAGAGCAATAATTCTTTAAAAAAAACAGTAAGTTTGGCCGAGTCGAACTTTGTATACCCTACACCATTTCAAAGGAATTTGGAAATTAAAAAACCAATAAATAATCTTGAATACCCTCCATTATTTGGAACGAATTTGGCAATTTTCAAAAAGAGAAAATAAGTTAAAATTTTTGTTAAAATCTTAAAAAGACCGATCTATACAACTACGTGGACCTGCATAGGCAACTTTTGTCATAAGCCATTAGAATATTCAAATGCGAAAGTTGAAAAAAAATCGTTCAATAATGTAGCTACAATCATCCTGTATGTAGCTAACATCAAAAAATACCGAATATAGGGAGGTACCATTATTTTGGGGGGCTATACCAAAACGGTGACCTACACATACAATTTGCTGTCATAAGATGTAGTATCCATTACGAACTTCAAATAACAAATTTGAAACCATTCCGAATATCGGGAGGTACCGTTATATGGGGACTATATGAAGACGTGGACCTGTACACACAATTTTCCGTCTTAGGCTGTAGTATCCATGAGGAACTTTAAATAGATATAATATAGGTACCGAGTTTAAAAAAAAATGTCGTATTTACTTCCAGGATTCCAGATTCAGGTTGATATAACATATTTGCAAAAGTTCTCAAATAGGGAAAAAATCAAAAAAAATTCAATGGAATCGAATTTTATAATAATAGTACATTCTATCGACAAACTTGCAAGGACCTTTAAACTTCTACTTTAAAAAATCATCGAACAAGGTGAAGATTTTTTTCTTTTTTCAATTTGTTTTTTTTATCAATTTTGTATAATTTACGATTTTTTTAAATTTAGGTTATCATATTGAATTCAATCGCTTTTTTGTAAACAAAATAAAGAATTATTTTCGCAATATAAAAGAAAGTTATGTTAGGTACTACGCTTATAACTAAAGAACGGCTTGACGGATTGTGATAATTCATACAATTTTGGAATGGTATCCTGCCAAAAATCGCGGTAAAATATACCAATAAAAATGTGAATGAAAAACAATTTCTTTGATGTGAGAACGAGAACTCAAAAAATGCAATTCATTGGGTCTGCAATCAGCGAATATGGTAGAGTGAAATGAACATTTAGTAAAAAAGGATTTATATCCTTCCAGAAATTCTTCCTTAACTTTCATAATATCTTAAATCGCTTTTGCAGGTCATGATATATGATTTCGATTCCGATTTCGAGTATAGTTTACATTTTAACCATATTTTGAATACTCATTTCAGCAAAGGTTGGTAATTTGAGAAGGAACAATCCTGGCAAAAAATTATTACGTTTTGGTATAACCATCAATGATTTTAAGCAATTTTCGGGGTCTTGGATTTTTTTTTTAATTTTTAGGCCTTTATTTGGTATCATTGTTTCTAAGGGGGTAGAAAACCTCTTCTCATGAAATTTTCAATTTTCGGTCCATCTTGGTCTTGACCACATTCATCAATTGATTTGGCTAAAAAATTGTATTTAGGCTACTCTGGGGTAGAGAATCATCTGACAGATAATTGTCCTTATAGGCATTTATTTGAGTATAGTTCCTACATTAGTGTACCTCCAACTCCTCTTTCCCAAACAATGTGTTGTCAGAAAAGAAAATTTTGTATTGTATTGAATTTGTAACCCCCAAGAGAATATTGATTGGGAACGAAGATTTGGGAACGTAAATATGAAATAAACTCCGAAATGTCAAACTAGGACTCGTTCAGTCGGAAATTATGGCAGAAACTTGAAAAAAATTACAAATATTAATTATACTATCATTGAATTATACTATCATGAAAAATATGAACTTTATGGGGTCTCCAATGCACAATTTAAATTACAAAAATAAATAAATTCCATTCTTACGGTAATGGGTGTAGAAGAGTAATTAGCTTTGACTATTCTGAATTCATTCTGGCCCTAATTATGAGGTGGACTAATGTGGAGGTGGACTAATTCCACACAGCCCGGTTGTAAATACAAATCCCAAATTACAGCTCATTTGAAGGGAAAATTTCGCTAAGCTCTTTACAATACCAAAAATTAAGTTTCAACATGGGATTATTATAGATGTTCTATATAGGTTTTTAACACTCAGTTAAAGCCTACGGCTGAATAATAAGATCAAGCTATTCAAACTATCTAAAACCGACGGTGGGTGATTATCTTTTATAATTTTTGCCATGAATGTTTATTTCTATTTAGAAATTACTATGGAGTTGTTTTACTTATAATAAAAATTGTACCGCTCACATAAGTCTATGCTCTATTATGCTTTAGAAAATATGCACTAAAGACTAAAAGTACTGGCCGGCAACGCGGACCGGGCCAGCTAGTGTACAATAAAAATAGAAATATATATAATAATAATTTTTAACCTACTTCCCATTTTTTTTGAAAATATTGAAATAGAAAGTCTTTCACATTATTTTCACATACATGCGATTTTCCTACGTTGCCAATAATTTTTTTTTGTCGTTTACCAGCTTTATTTGAGCCTTAATGATGGAAAAAAGGAAACATTAACTCATATTTTAGCCTAAGGTGAAGTTGTTTTATTGGCTTCCTTGGTGCTATACGTACGAACGACACACTGAAGATAAGAGTTCGACTATGTATGTACGATTTCTATTTGTCTGCTTGTTAGTTGTCATATCGTTGGCGTTCGAACGGTGCATGTACATATGTCTGAAATCGTGGTGTAGCACCTGCAACGGAATCGTTATTATTATTTATAGCTTTCTTGTATTGACGAAGTTTTCATATGAAACCAGACACGCGCATAAAAAGGCGTTTTTCATGAAATCTCTTTCCAGACATTCATCATAAAAACTATCTATCTTTTATTCAAACACATACACCCATGCCTATCGATTTCACTTGGGTTGGAAATAAACAGTGGGTCAATGCATTACCTGAAGCTAATGGAGATTTGCTGCTACTCTTAGCACAGGTTAGGATCTTTGTTCAAGGACTATAGTGTTTTAGATGGTTTGTTATATATTAAATGGTTCCAATAAGCCGTGACAGCATTCTCTTGGCATCATATCTTGCCCATATGGATTCTCATCTCTCCCTTTAATATTATCATTATCGTAATTAACTAATTTACGTTTTTATTTATATTAATAAGAGAGTAAAGTAATTGACTGACTGACTGATTGACTGGCTTAATGGTTCATCAACGCTCCGACGAAATGGCTGAAGCTAGAATCTTGAAATTTTAGACGAGGATTACTCTTGGTCCGAAGGTGTCAGGTAGGGCTGGGTTCTTGGAAATTCTTACTTTAACGGTACGAAAAGTACTAAAAGGCACTAAATACGATTCCTTTTATATTTGACGGACCAGTAGAGCTAGAACACTTTAATTTGGAATAAGAGTCGCTAATGGAGTGAGTGATGGATGTACCAAAGGGTTATTGGAAATTCGCACTATAAATGCGCGAAAAGTACTAAAATGTACCATTTCGTATCATGTGAACGGTTAGAGCTAGAAACTTGAAATTTGGAATCAAGGTTGAGGAGTAGGGTCGATGTAATTTTGAGAAATTAAGGTAGCATTTGAAATGTGTACGTATGTTTACTAAATGGTACTAAATATGGTACAATTTAAATCTTTGGTTAACCGTTGGAGTTGGAGTATTGCAATTTGGAAGTAGGATTTCTATTGGGCTGCATGGTACAGGTAGTTATGAAAATTTGTACTTAAGTCTACTAAATTATACTAAATTAGGTACAATTTCGATTTGGGTGAACCGTGAATAGAGATAGAATTCTGAAACTTAGAAACAAGACTGCTACTGCATGCTAGGACTAAGGAATGTAGGTAGTTTTGAAAATTGGTACTTATGTGTACTAAATGGTACTGAATTTGATACAATTTAAATATTCGGTGAACCGATAGAGTTGGAATCTTGAAATTTTAAGAAAGGGTTTCTATTAGGTAGTCTTAGAAATTCGTATTAATGTGTACTTAATTTGGTACAATTTAAATTTTGGATGAACCAGTAGAGGTGGAAACCTGAAATTTGAAAATAAGATTTCTATTGGACTGTATGATATAGGTAGATATGAAAAATTGTAATTATGTACTAATTGGGGCTACATTTGGTACAAATTGAATTTGTGGTATTGCCTAAATTATGCAATAGTAAATGAAATTTCTATGGGGCTGTACGTTTGAGGTATTTTGGTAGTTTTGGAAATTGGAAATGTAGGATTGGGGAATGTAGGACGTTTTAGAAATTTGGTCTTATGTGAACTAAATAAGGTACAATGGTTATAAGTGTGGACTGATAGAGCTGAAATCCCAAAGTTTAATATTAAGGTCACTATTGCTGTTGAGATATGGCGGCAGTTTTGGAAATGTGTCCTATATTTGTACTAAATGGTACGAAATTTTTAAGTTGGGTGAAGGGTAGGGATGGAATCATAAAATTTTATATTGAGAACACTTTTTCTGTCTGCGAATATGAGGTGGTTTTCAAAATAGTACACATCGTACGAAAAGTACAAAATATTACCATTTTGGTACTTGGTAAGGGATAGAGCAGAAGACCTGAAATTTTATATTGTGTCTGCGGTTGAGAGAAGGAGTTGTCGTTAGGTGTTGGGATAGAGGTGGAATTTTGAAATTTGGTATCGAGGTCACTGTTGGTGCCTAGGTTGGAGAGAAGGAGTGATTTTGGATATATGTAGTATAACTGTATGAATAGTAGGGTAATGCATTTGGGATTGGATCTTAGGATTGAGCTGGAAATCTGATATTTTATATGGAATCCAAAGCTGGTATATTGTTTTGAGAAAAGCAGGTGAATTTGGGAATGCGTACAGTGATTGTTCGAAAAGTACTAAATTTGCCGTTGAGTGAATGGAATTACTATACTCCTGAAATTTCATAAGTCGCTGTTGGTTTCTAAGATTTAGGTATGGTGGCCAAATGGCCAAGGGACTAATTACTATGCTCTTTTGTTAACTTCAAACGAAAGATTTTGACGAATTTTCGGTGCTAGAAGTAATGATTTTTCTATGTTCCTTTTCGGCATCGAACTGGTGCAGCTGAAAAGTTAGTACGATGTGTAATGTTTTGTTTGGAAATTTTGTCCAAGAAATAATGAACAAATTGTGCATTTTGAGTACTGAAATTAACTGGTGGAAAGGTGGATTTTTCGCTAACAAAGTAGCGGACACTTACCTATAACTACAGTTGTATTAATCTAGTTGGTAGTTCAGCGCACCAGTTACACGAACACGTATGAGTGATTTCATATATCTGATATCACTCATACACGGAGTTTTCATTCAAACGACCGAAGACCTCGGAACTATATAAGATACTAGATCGTTCGATTAAACTATATTAACACAATTCTACCTATAACCACTGTTCCTTTACAACCAACCAGTAACCAAAATACAACCGCATTATCCAATCAGTAGCTACAAAACTATGTATTATGAACAAAGGAAATGAGGCTATCGAAAGTATCTCAAAATCAATACGGAGTTTATCTTTTCACTGGGAAATCCCATTGTTTTCAAAGCTCTGAATAAATTTCATTTTTTCGCTCTATTGCCGGCATTAACACGTTAATATGGCTTGAAGTTATAAAAAATTATCGTTACCAACGAAGGAATTTCGTCAGATGTAATTCAATGAGGAAAATTTTGATAAATTTTCAATTTATTAATAAGGTGGAAAATTGATTTGGATTTTCATGGCTTGATCGTTTTACAATGAAATAAGACCGAAATCTAACGGAAATGCGCGGCATTATGGTGTTCGTTTGTCCCGAAGCGATACTTTAAAATTGTTGACAGACAGGTACACACAAATAGACAATTTTAGGTATGAAACGATCAAAATTGCAACATTAATTCGAAAATTATAAGTGTTTATTAAAGTTGTCGTAATGATCAAAAATATTCGAATATTTATTGTTTTGTTGTGAGATACAAAAAATATCCTTTGGGCACTTGGAGTACATGCACATAATTTTTCCACTATTTCTTGGACACAATGATTAAAGTTGATT
Source organism: Musca domestica (assembly GCF_030504385.1). NCBI lineage: Eukaryota > Metazoa > Arthropoda > Insecta > Diptera > Muscidae > Musca > Musca domestica. The sequence goes on along the minus strand of NW_026712114.1, from coordinate 28,965,390 downwards.
TCGGATTAGTCCAAGGCCTGTATATACCCAGCCTTAATATACACGACCTTAATTGGACATGAAACACAATTTAAATGTACGGCGTGGATTTGTAAATCCTATTAAGTGGTCACAAAAAAGGTCACTATTTTGTATAAAGTCCAAATTTCTTTAAAGTTCTCGTATTTATTGACACTAAGTCTGTACTCTTTGAAGATATTTATGTTTATTTTAAGTTTTTATTAAATTAGCCTTGGTAGTTAGACATTTATTACCCTCTCAGTCATACGGATAGATTTGGGTGAGGTACCACAGCAGGTCTTGTGTTAGCATGAATCATGGGATGTGAGAAATATAAAGTGATCCGTTTCTTATCTCGGATTTTATAATTGTTTTGATTATTCAAAACTTTGACCCTTTGTGGGGGAGGTACCAGAACGAATGGCACAATCTCTACCATCTTTATAACAGATCTTGTGCTGATAGAAAAATTGAGATGTGCTAAGTTTGAATAGAATTGGATGTTCATTTCGCGTTTTATGAACTTCATAGATATTGGAAATATTGAACCTTTTGCGGGGGAGGTGCCAGAGGGATTAAACCGATATATTCCATCTTCACACCAGACCTTAGGTTAATAAAAATATTGGTATGCGTGAAATTTGAAGACAATCGGACCCCTATATCATATTTTATAAGAGTTATAATTATTCAAAATGTTAACCCTCGGTTGGGGAGTTACTCGATGGAGTAAATGCAAATATTAGGATTTAAATAGTTGGAGCAAATATTTTCGAAGATTTCGACTTTTTGTGGGGTGGTACCAGAATATTGGACCACTCCCAGTATTGCCAATCTCCGAACTCAATCTAAGTTTAATAATAATAATATTACAATGTTCAAAGTTTGGACCAAATCGAATATTCAATTCTAGAGTTATCGTGCGTACCAGGCAGACAGAAAGACGGATGGTCGGACATCGCTAGGTCGACTCTAAATGTCCTGAAACGGATCTGATCCTATGATACCTAAGGTTTAAACCTGTTATTTCGACTAGGCACGTTTTGACCGTATCAATGATAAACTGCAACCAACTTCGGACTGCTGTCATTTCCAAGCCACTCGTCCGACAGCTGTTAAAATTGTCTGTCACTGGAGACAGCTCATTATTTTATTTACAAGCGTACAAAAGCATTTTGGTGGGGATTTTCCAAAAAAAGAGTTATTCGTGATGGAATTCAAGCGTGACAGTGTGATTTATTTATATTTGGCTGGAAAACCACAAGAGGCTATCTTTACAGCACTCCAGCATTTAAATGTGTCTCGTATCATCGCTCGTTACCGTGATACTGGTAGCGTAGCCCGACGTCAAGGAAGTGGACGGAAGAAAACAGCAACATCAGCAGAAATGGTTCGAAAACCAAAAAAAAGGGACTTGATCGAAACTCGCGTCGAATTGGCGGAAAAATGGCTCGTGAGCTGAACATTTCACATATCGTGAGCTGAAATTCCAAAAAGTGCAAGAACCTACACCGCAACAGAAAGAAAATAGACTCAAAAGAGCTAAAGAGTTGCTTTGCTTAGCCGAAAGTGGCGAACTGTCGAATTTGGTTTTCTCCGATGAGAAAACATTCGTTGTTCAGAAATTTGTAAACAAACAAAAGGGTCGTGTTGACTTGCCAATGAGGTCAGCGGAAAATGTGCACCAGAACTCAAGCGCTGGCCATGGTGATGGTGTGGACTCTTCGCTTGTATTAATCGACCGTGGCATCAGAGTAGATGGCGAATATTATCGCGAAAATATTCTGGAGGGTGTATTAAAGGTTTGGGCTCGCAAATATTTTGGCCGCAGACCTTTGACGAGCAATGGCCACCAAAATCTCCGGATACCAATCCATTGGACTATTATTTCTTGAGTATTTTGGAAAGCAAGGTTTTCATCAAAAAATACCAAAGTGTCGATCAACTCAAGCAAGCGCTTCGCCGGGAATGTGCCAAAATACCGCAGAGCAAAATTCGGGCAGCGTGTGACGGTTTCATTGGCCGTTTGAAGGCCATAATTTGTGCCAAAGGTGACCAATTCGAACAAATCTAAACTTATTCTAAAATTTGATGCTACAGAGTTGCCCATAATCGACCCATCTGGCAACGCTATAACTTTTGACAGAGATGTCACATCGCTTAATGACATACCGCGTTTGAAGCGTCAGTCCAAGCAGATTTTTACCATGAACCAATACACGCCACGCGAGCGCTCTGAAATAGTTGAAATTTACATTCAACAGAAGAAGTCAATTGTGGAAACTCAACGTGCTTTTAAAACATTAAAAAATGTGAGAAGTGCACCTGCTAAGAACACACCACCAAAATTTTCGACTGGTAAGGCTCTTTCTAATCCGAAGAGGCCATATAAAAGTCGACCAAGGCGATCGGCCGAGAATATCGCTGCCGTACGAGCCAGTGTTGAGAGGTCCCCAAGAACATCCCAAAAACGCCGTTCTCAGCAGTTGGGCATGGCTCGGTCCACGGATTATTCGCATTGATTTGCATTTGTTCCCGTACAAAATTCAATTGACGCAAAGAATGTTGCCTGCGGACAAGCCTCGTCGATTGGAATGGGCCCAAAGGTCCGTCGAATATGGGCAACCCTGTATTTTCGACATTTATTGCTTTCATTCAACAAAATGTAAAAATTATGGCGTTAGACTTTGTTGCAGTTTTTTATCTCACCCTGTGTTTCTACGCCACCCGTGAGATGGTGTATTTGGCTCGAAATTTGGCTCTTAATTTTAACACCACCAATTATTTGCGATTTTAAAATAATTTAATGGAAAATATTATTTTTTTTTTGCTCCTGACTATATCAATATTGTTATATTCTAATTATTGCTATACTTTGGTATGAATTTGCATATCCTTATCCATATATTAAATTAATTCGAATGTATACATAGATTCATAGGTTTGATTAAATTATGCAGCGAATAATGACAAGTTAGTAGATCAAATACAAAAGAACACCATTCAATAACCGGCATTTGTGTACACCTGTAAGATCACATAGTTTGCATTTTTGTATGCCCTTCGAGCATAAATCATTTATGTAAATCGATGCATTTTCCTTCAACTTTGAGAGATTAATAATACAAAATGATCAAATTCTAAGTTGCAAAAGCTAATTGAATAAAAATCATGGATAGTTACGGATAAACTGCAAAGGCATTTCCATGAACGCTGTGGGTGGTGCTGGATTTACCATTTTGTGCTACGCCAGAAAACCAACCTGCAACAATGGACAATCTAAGAACAATCAACTATGGCTTTTTGTTAAAATTCTTTAAAATATGCATGAGATCTTAAACGTCAGACCAATTGCCATAACCTTATGTTTTTGTTGTTACAGCGTTTTGTTTTTTTTTTTTGGTTGCTTTCATGGTTATTCTTTGCATATCGTTCATATGGAAATTTAAAAAGTTCGAGGCAATTATGGACACAACCATGTCGAAAAGGAAACTTAAAATAAGCTGTTAGAAAAGAGATAAACTTGTTTAGTATAGCTCACGGTTGGTTCAAGACTTTTTGTTGATGCGAGAGGGTTCAACCTCTTTACACCCACAGCCTTGAGCTTCTTGGGGTTAGGTTGGCTGACAATGAATGTCAGGATGGGTGGGTTTCATATACAAAATAATATATTTTAATTGGAAAATGTTCTGAATGATAGTTGTATAGAGAGAAGTGATAGTTTGTGGTTTTGGTTATATTATCAGGACGCAAGTAGGTTTAACTCATTTTGTATACGCTCAGCCATATGGCGACAGAGGGTATATAACATTTGATACGGCCAAAACGTGCCTCATTGACATAACCGTTTTAGACTCTAGGTCTTTGAACCAAATCCGTTTTAGGACATTTGATGTCCTCACATTCTTGATGGATATTGTCTTTAAGAGCTGAAAGAGTCTGAGGCTTATACCAGCGACTTCAAAAAGCCCCACAAAAAGAAGTATGCAGCGGTCAAATCAGGCGATCTTTCTGGGCAGTTCAAATGGACAAAACGGGAGATTAGGCGCCCGGGAAATGCATTCTTCAGGAATATCGATTGTGGCACGTGCAGAGTGTGCCGTTGCACTGTCCTGTTGGAACCACATGTTTTCCAATCCCAACTCATCAAGTTGCGGCACAAAGAAGTCGTTGATTATTACTTTGTAGCGGTCACCCTTCACAGTAACCGTTTGGCCCGCGACATCTTCGTTCCGATGACTCCTTCAGCGAAAAAAGCACACCTTACAGTGACTTTGAGCGGGTGTAATGGCTCTTCGTGGGTAAGACGCGTATCTTCAGTGCCCCAGAAGCGTAAATTTTGCTTGTTTACGTACCAGCTAAGATGTAAATGGGACTCACCACTCATGATTATTTTTGATGAAAAATTGTCTTCTTTTTGGTGGCGATTAAGGATGGTTTGAGAGTATGTTAGAAAAAGAAAAAAGTTATTCGCGATGGAATTCAAGCGTGATAGTGAGATTTCTTTATATTTAACTGGAAAACCACAAGTGGCTATCGTTAGAGCACTCCAGCATTTAAATGTGAATAAATCTTTTGTGCCTCGTACCATCGCTCGTTACCATGATACTGGCAGCGTAGACCGACGTCAAGGAAGTGGACGGTAGAAAGCAGCAACATCAGCAAAATGGTTCGAAAAGTAATGAAGTGACTTGATCGAAACCCGTGTCGCAGTGGCCGAAAAATGGCTAATGAGCTGAACTTATTGCAATATCCCATTCGGAAATTATTAAAAATGAGCTCGGGGTAAAGCCTTTAAAAATCCAAAAAGTTCGAGAACATACAACGCAACAGAAAACAAGTAAGCAAAGGCTACAGTCGAGCGGGGCCGACCGTTGAATACCCTACAACACTATAATAAACGATACTGTTTATATAGGCGAGACACTCGAAAGAATTCCACAAGATATTGTGACAAATTATAAAAGAAAACCATCAGGTTTCGTTCTCTAATTTTCGAATAATAGCAACTTAAACTAATTTGCTCATTTCCAATTTATTGGTAGATGTTGCACGTAAATGGTCTTCCTAGATATGGAACCAATATTTCCCAAAGACCTATAATCTCTCAGAAGTGGCAAAATATTAACATTTATTATTGGTTTTTGACTGAAACGCATCTATATGAGATACAGACATTTGACTATATTCTTCAATGTGAAGAATTCTCGTGAAATTTGTGAATTCTCCAAAAAGTCTCTGTAATGGACATTTTCGTATTTTGTCTACAAAAGTTCGCAAACTATTTCACACATTGAATATTTTTGGATGGCCATCCAAAACTGCTTGGCTTTTGCAATGTGCGGTAACCCCCATTCAAATGTGCGTGAAGATCGGGCGATAATTACGACCTGCTGACAATTTTGCAGTTTTTTGGTCCATTTCAACCCCTAAATATATGGCGATCATCTCCAAAAAGAGTAGGCTTCTATTCTGACACTCATCTTATCCCCATGCAAAATTTCGTGAGGATCGGGCCATAAATGCGATCTGTATATGATATCCTGATATCCTAACTACTTAGTTTTGTTAGCTGTAGAAATATTACCAAATGTTTAATTCAAAATGAAAATATGCCAAAAATATGACAAAATTGAAAAATATGAGAAAATGTTAAAAAATCAATATTTTCATCTTTAGAGAGATATTTTTATGCGATTTTTTTTAGAGGTTTTTTCTTTCCTGCCAAGAGGCCATTCTGAATTAATGAGAACTGTTGAAATCAGTTCAGCCGTTCTCGACATATAAGAGATCTTTCAAGCATATCTTCTTTGATAGACATATATATCGCACATATTTTACTATATATCCCATTTGTTGGATGTTAACATGAATGTAAAGATCAGAAGTAACCTTGTCATGGCTTTGTGATTTCGCCGGGATTTAAAATATTCGCGGTTTTATGAAAAATTTTGAATTTTTTCAACAAAAAAGATATGGCCTATTTTACCCGCTAAATATTATTCGATGACCACCCAAATTGGTAGGCTTCTTCCCCGCCCTAAACTGTAGCTACATGCGAAATTCCGCGTCGATTGGTCTATAATTGCGACCTGTATAGCTACTGCAAAATCCGACATTTTTTCAGTATTTGGTCCATTTCAACCCCTAAACATTTGGCGATCATCTCCAAAAGAAATAGGGTTCTATTCTGACCCTAGCCCCACCTCCATTCTAAATTTCGTGAAGATCGGGCCATAATTGCGACCTATAGAGTGATTACAAATTAACATGGACAGACGGACAGACGGACAGACGGACGGACGGACATACATAGCTAGATCGACTCAGCTCGGCGAGCTAGGAAGATCCATATATACTTTCCTATGTGGGAAATCAATATTTCGTGGTGTTACATAATTTTTGGCCCAATCAAACTTATAATACCCCCAACACATAGTGTTGTAGGGTATAAAAATAGATTTAAAGAGTTGCTTCGCTTGGCCGAAAGTGGTGAACTGCCGAATTTGGTTTTCTCTGATGAGAAAACATTCGTTGTCCAGCAGTTTGTAAACAAACAAAATGATTGTTTACTTTCCAAAGAGGTCAGCTGAAAATGTGCACCTTCGGTTGGCCACCAGAACTCAATCACCGGCCATGGTGATGGTGTGGGCCGACATAACAGCCGATGGTCGCTCCCCGCGTGTGTTAATCGACCGACAGAATAAATGCCGAATATTATCGCGAAAATATTTTGGGGGATGTATTAAGCCTTGGGCACGCAAACATTTTGGCCGCAGACCAACACAACTCAGCATGCGCCACCTAAGAATGGTTACAAAATAATGTTCCTCACTTCATTTTCAGTGCACGATGGCCACCAAAATCTCCGGATATCAATCCGTTGGACTATTGTATCGGGAGTATTTTGGTAAGCAAGGTTGGCACTACAAAATACCAAATTGTCGATCACCTCAAGCAAGCGCTTCGCCGGGAATGAGCCAAAATACAGCAGAGCAACATTCGGGCAGCGTGTGACGGTTTCACTGGCCGTTTGAAGGCCATAGTTCGTCCCAAAAGTGACCAATTCGAACAAATCTAACTTATTCTAAAATTTGATGTTATTTCTGATATTTTTTTGCTTTTGTTCAATAAAATTTAAAAAAAGTTAAATGATGGCGTTTGACTTTCTTGCAGTTTTTTTTATCTCACCCTGTATTGAACAAAGTTTAAAGGGCTTTAAGTTTATCTTGCAATAATTTTAGACTGAATCTTATTGCATTTATTTGAAATCTAACTATAAAAACTAGAAGTAGATAAAGGTATATGAACTGTCGCAGAAGCCCATAGCTAACTTCTGACTTTTTTCTACAAAAAGCACCCAGGTTTTAACATATGGCTTAAGTCCAACGTCTCAACTCAAAATCATATCCCAAATGTTACAGAAGAAAACCTGAAATCAAAATAAGAAAATAAAAAAAAAATACTTTTGTTTTAATGCAATTACATTTCGATTCCCCGACGAGTCCATTAGCCTTCACAGACTAAAAATGTCATTGTAACCGCATCATTAGGGCTATCTACTACCAGTTGACATGATTAATAGAAGTTGTCGCGATCAACCTTCAGATTCTTTCATATTTCATATTTTACTCGAAACACACAAAGTCAAGTTTTGAGATGAACATCATTAGTTTTGTCGGCTTTGCGACGGGAGATATAAAATAGCAAGTGGTAGGAAGATTTCAACTATGAAGAAAAACGAGCTCAGGTGACTTCTTCAGTAGAAGAAAATGATTTATCGAAATAAATTCAAGCGGCAAAACAAAAATCTGAAAAGTTCAAAACAAAACAACGACGACTTAAAAAAACTTCAAATGCATTGAAACCACTCAAATGCAATTAAACCTTTGATGGCTAAAGGTGGCAGGTAAGGCAAGGCAACAACAACAATAAACTGCAAGCATTATGGTTGATATTTGTTGTTGTCATTGCAATAACAATAACAGCCATTTGTTTTAAAATGTTATTTTGTTTTCAGCACTTGTTGATGACAATGATGCACCTCGCATTCGTACCATGACAATTGCAAAGAATTGAAGGATTTTAAGTGTTACTCAGTACAATTAAAAATATTTATGACCGCATCTTATTGTGAAGCATACCTTTGAAATGTAGCCATAACCATTAGGAAATTACAAGTGTGCAATAATTATTAACAATTTATAACCGAATAAATCTAAGCGTATAATTATATGAGATGTATAACAAACTGGTAAATGTCATAATACCCTTAGCCATATTGCTACAGATCATTTAAACTGCAAAATGCTCTTTGTCAACATTACGGATTTAGAAAATTTTTCCATTTTGGATAAAATATTATGTTTAAATATGATTTGATCTAGCTACGTCCACCCATCTGCATTTGGTATCCGTTTCTGTTAAATTTCAAATATAGATCCAGTTGGAACATCGGAAACATTACCTCATTTGTTTTTGTAAAATATCAAAGTTTTATCGAGATCTGTTCAGATTTGTGAGTTATCACACACAAAAGGTGGCGCAAAAGTAATACTCCTATCAGAAAATGCTATAAACTTTACGAATAGCCCCTAATATCTTGAACGAATTGAATGGATTTTGGCACACTACCGGCAAATTTAGCCTGGACGAAAGTGTATTTAATTTGCGGAAATCGGTTAAGTTTTTTGTGTCTCGTACCATCGCTCGTTACCGTGATACTGGTAGCGTAGACCGACATCAAGGAAAAAGACGGAAGAAAACAGCAACATCAGCACAAATGGTTCGATATGGATATTCCTATCTCGTCGAGCTCAGTCGATCCGCCCGTCCATCTGTCCCTGTTAAAGTGTAATCACGCAATTATGGCTCGATCCTCAACGAAATTGAGGATAGAGCTGGAGTTAAGGTCGGAAGACAAATGGCGACGACATCGGATATATAGCAAAATAGGTACTATATATATATATATGCTTATGTAAGTCAAGTAGCTCTGGACTGATTTTGATAATTCTCATCAATTATAATTAAATCAAGGAAAATTGCGCAAAAATATGCCCATAAAAAAGTCAATATTTTTATCAAAAATTTTATCGCATGCGATTTTTACATATTTACCAAAAGAGGAGAGTTTGAGGACAGGGCAGAAGTCTAGGATTTTGGATAACTACTGTATTATATTTATCAGGATCGGGATCTGAACCGAACCCGATAAAACTTGCCAAAAATAATTCTGAGATGTATTTGATATATGTCTCCGAGTATCATTGTTATTGCGTGCATATTAGGGCTGTGGAGGAGAAACTTAACAAATCGCATAAAGAATAATTATGGGAGCTATAGCTATACCTGAAGCGATTTTCACCAAATTTGACACACTTAATTCTAGGTTCAATAAAGTTATATGTGCCAAATTCCATCCTATTTGGACTAATATTACACATTTTATGCACAAATCGGGCGAATTTATATATGGGAGCTACATCTAAATTTTGACCGATTATCTCCAATTTCAGTAGGGTGCGTCCTTGATCGAGCAATAAATGCGACCTGTAAAGGGTGAGATAAAAAAACTGCAACGCCAAAATTTTGTAACCATTTTTGGGTGGCGTGTTCTGAGAGCGATGGTGCTGAGTCCTGTTGGAATGTCCAAGATCAGCTGCCAAGATGTTTGCATGCCAAAGGCTTTAATACACCCTCCAGAATATTTTGGCGATAATATTCGGCATTTATTCTGATGCCACGGAGCGGAGAACGACCAGCGGCTGTTATGGCGGCCCACACCATTGTCTTGGCCGGCGCTTGAGTTCAGGCGAACAATCGCAGTTGCACATTTTCAGCTGACCTCTTTGACAAGTAAACACTATCATTTTGTTTGTTTACAAACTGTTGGAAAACGAACGTTCTCTGATCGGAGAAAACCAAATTCTATAGTTCACCACTTTCGGCTAAGCGAAGCAACTCTTTAGCTGTTTTGAGTCTATTTTCTTTCTGTTGCGGTGTACGCTCCTGTACTTTTTCGAAATTTTCAATATTTGCCCAATGGAATATTGCGACATGTTCAGTTCACGATCCATTTTTAGGCCACTGCGAAGTAGGTTTCAAGTCGCTTCTTTACATTTCGAAACATTTCGAATAAAAAACTGCAACAAAAAATTAAACGCCATAAGTTTTTTTTTTTTTTAATTTTAGAATAAGTTTAGTTTTGTTCGAATTGGTTACCTTTGGAACGAATTATGGCCTTCAAACGGCCCGAATGTTGCTCTGCGGTATTTTGGCCCATTCTCGGGGAAACGCTTACTTAAGGTGATCGACACTTTGGTATTTTTGAGTGTCATCCTTGATTTCCCGAATACCCCAGACACAATAGTCCAACGGATTGGTATCCGGAGGTTTTAGTTGTCATTGCGCGCTGGAAATAAAGCGAGGAACCTCATTTTGTAAGCATTCTTGGGTGGTGCGGGCCAGTTGGAATGCCCAAGATCTGTGGCCAAAATGTTTGCGTGCCCAAGGCTTTAATACTCCCTCCAAAATATTTTCGCGATAATATTCGGCATTAAATCTGATTGATACGAGCGGAGAGCGACCATCGGCTGTTATGGCGGCCCACACCATCACCATGGCCGGTGCTTGAGTTCTGGTGGCCAGCCGAAGGTGCACATTTTCCGCTGACCTCTTTGGCAAGTAAACACGATAATTTTGTTTGTTTACAAACTGCTGGACAACGAATGTTTTCTCATCGGAGAATACCAAACTCGGCAATTAACCACTTTCGGCCAAGCGAAGCGACTCTTTAGCTCTTTTGGGCCTATTTTCTTTCTGTTGCGGTGTAAGTTCTTGTACTTTTCAATGGCTCAGTTTTCAATATTTTCCGAATGGAATATGTTCAGCTCACGAGCATTTTTCGGAATATTATATTCGGAATATTTACTGCCTTTTGTACGTAACACAAATCTTCGAAATCGAAGAGTTGCAAAGCAAAGACTATCATTTAGTGTGATCAGAAAAAGTTTGTATCTTAAGTCCTTTGATTTCGTATTAGTAATATCAACAAATTCTTCTTCTTTATAATGTTTCTCCCAATTTGTACTATTTTTAAGTTATTATATGTTTTATTGTGCGCAATTTCAACATTAGTATGAACTCTTGCATTAGTATAAGTGTGCGTAAAATGACATATGACGTGATTGTAAAATTTTCACGTGTGGGAACATAATTACCCGACAGTATTACATGACATTTAATCGTTTGCTAGTGCTAAGAAACATATGTCGATGGCGTGGCCTACCAGTGTTTGACATTGTTTTAGCTATATAAAAAATCGAGTATTTTGCCCACATTATTATTTATAAACAATTGCAATTCATAAATAATAAAGTGCAGTTCTTATTATAGACATGTGGTCGTTTAAGCGAAGTTTGATGTTAATTGAATTCAATCGTGTGATTATTTATATTGCTAGAAGTTTCAATGAGGGAGTATATATTTAGAAATATTAATAATATTAATATTAATAAAACGTTTGTAAGCCAATTTTGGGGAACATTCTGATTCTAAATAAATCAGAAGGAAAAGTCAAATGTGATATGATACCCTACACCACTATGCTTATTTAGTAGAGCTCCCGTAACAAAATAATTTATTTGAAGTAGATCATACCAACTATCAACATTTGGCTTTAAAGCAGTTATAATTTGGTTTGGTTGCTGAATCGATTTTCACTAAATTTGACGGAGACATTTTAAACTTTTATACCAAATAACATTGCTATAGAGTACATTATACCACTTCGAGAAGGATTACATAAAAAATATATCGGAGCCAAGTTCACAAAATGAAAACATATGTCCCAAAATTTACTCAATTTGGGCTGATATTAGCCATTATTTGCACAATAACCCTGAAATCGGATTAAGGATATATATCCACATGTTAGCCGTTCAAGATAAAATTTGGCAAAGGCATTTATGAGCTCTATTAGATATCTAGTATCAAATATTATTGTTGTCGAATGCATTTTACAAATGTGAGGGATTTAAAGACCAAAACGGATGAAACATATATGCAGAAGCTGAACCGATTTTTTTCCGAATTCGATGTACTTGCTTCCAGACTGAAGTCGATCGGATGGGCCAAAATTCAGGACTTTTGGACTGATATTGGCCATTTTGTGCACAATTAACCCGAAATCGGTTGGAGATATATATGGAAGCTATATCTAAATCTGATCCGACTATCACCAATTTCAATAGGGTTTGTCCTTGGGCCAGATAATTATTGTTGCCAAAATTTCATCTCACTCGGATAATAAATGCGACCTGCATTTTGTTCACAAGAATACATGGATGGACTGACATGCATAAATCGATTTAGAAAGTGATTCTATGAATATCCTCAAAAGTAACTATGGGTCTATCTCGCTTCCTTCTCCATGTTAGAAACTAATGCGCAAAGACATACCCCTACCACTTTGTGGTAAAAAAAAAAAAAAAAGATGGGCCTGCATAGACCACAGGTTGTATTACTCATTACGAACTTCAACTACGAACTTTGAAACAATATCGCTAAAATCATAAAATTACTGAATTTAGGGAGGTATCTTTATATGGCTACGTTAAGAACTTTAAATACGAAATTTGAAACAATTCCGGTAAAAAATATAGCTTAAATCATCAAACCATACTATATGAATGTTGGTCCACGGACCGAATTTAACCTTTCTACTGGTAAAATACTCATGTGTGCCAAATTATAGCAAGTTTTCTCAATTTTTCTCGATTCGTTGCAAAGATAACGTTGTTACCACAGACAGACGGACACCGCTAAAACGACTTAGAATTTTACGCTGATCAAGAATATATATATTTTTTGTTGGGTCTGACGTAAGTATTTCGAGAGATTTCATAATATGGCGGAGTGTATAAAAATATTTTTTTCGTAATTTTTAATGTCATAATTTCCATTTACAAGTTCTCAATTAAACATCTTTAATATTCTTCGTATTTGTAAAATTCTCAAAGCCACTTCATTTTCTCTTGATATGTAAATATCGTTTTAAACTTCATGTTAATGATATTTCCATTTCATGGCTAGTTTTTGCTGTTCCTACATTCTAGTTTTAAATGTCACTCGGCTCTACAACGATCGATCACATGTTGTCGTCCAACATTGTTTGAGTAAAACATTTCTTAATTGGTTTTTGTGTCACAGATAAATCAATGATGTTTTCTGTTCAATAGACTAAAAATGTATTTTCCACCGACCAAACAGATGCGACTTTTTTATTTTTTTAAATAGATTCCAATTTCATGATAATTCATGCAGCAATAAAGCAACAAAAAAAAAAACAACTGATTCATTTAAATTGAAGAACATCTGCAAGGAATAGGCAACATTGTTAAATACAAACAGAAACTTGTTTTTCTAATATCGAATATACGGAAACATGGGTCAATTCATATGGTGGGTCAATTCGTACGGAAAGCAAAATAAGGCTAGAACGAATTAGATGAGAAAACAGTGCTATTTTCTATTTTCCATGATATTTTAATATTTAACTGTACCGCTTTTCAATATTAAAACAAGTAAGAAAAGGCTATAGTCGTACGGGGCCGACTATGTTATACCCTACAACACTAAAATATGTAATAATCCCCCTTATGTCCAAATTTATATTGGAAGATTTCGCTTTTGAAATTAGGATTTTGACTTGGGACATTTGCCCAACATTTATGCACTCCGTCGGGCTGTTAGTTGTTGTAGTCCATTTTACAGGTAAATATATTCCAATAGTCATCCAAAATACTAGAATTCTTCGTGTCGATTGGCTTCAATTGTGTGATCGGAAAAACATTTCTGTTTTTGGTTAATTTGAACCCATAAATATTTTGCAATCATCTCCAAAAGCAAGAAGCCCCTCTGTATCTCAAAATTTAGACTCATCTATCAGAAATTCGCCTTTTGTGTATTTCGGATATCGCCTGTAAGTAGTGGTACTTTTTCACAAAAAATTAGTGGTCCATTGTACCCGCTGTCCTAACTCTAAATTTATGCGAGACTTCGTGTCCTTTGGTTTCTATTTGTGACATTTATAACGGCTGAAAAATCAGGAAAAATTTTAGTTGTTGGTCCATTTTAACCCAATAAAATGTTGCGCACATCTTTGAAAACAATAGGCCTAGCCCTTCTGAGCCCAAACCTACCCTTGTGAAAATTTTCGTGAGGATCGGACGATATTTGCAATACTTATATAATATCCCCAACCTGTGTTGTAAGGTGAAAAAATATTACAAAATATTCTAAGTCAAATTGAAAAAATCGCATGCGATAAAAAATATGAAAAAATAAAAAATGTCACAAAATACTACAAAATCTATATTATCATTTTATTGGCATATTTTTCTGCGATTTTTTTAGATTTTATATTTTTATGTCAAGAGGGCATTCTGAATTGACAAAATTTGTCAAAATCGGTTCAGCTATTCTTGAGATATAAACATTCTAACTAACATCCCCTTCCTTTGTATATACACATTGTATATATTTCGCTATATATAACCGATATATTTACTATCCGCATTTACGTAACGGTCAGAATTGACCTGTTCGCCTATTTGTGATTCCGCCGGGATAAAAAATATTCGCGATTTAATGGAAAATTTGAATTTTATTTAACACAAATGTTTTGGCCTATTTCACCCTAAATAGTACCCGATGACCATCAACATTGGAAGGTTTCTGCTCAGCCCTAAGCTCTAGCCCCATGCTTACTTCCGCTTTGATTTGATATAACTGCGACCTGTAGAGCAACTGCAAAATCAGGAATTTTTTCAGTTTTTTGTCCATTTCAACGCCTAAATATTATGCGACCATCTCCAAAAGCAAATCGGGCCATACTAGAGTGATTACAAATTAACATGGACAGACGGACGGACATACATAGCTAGATCGACTCAGCTCGGCGAGATAAGAAGATCCATATATACTTTCCTATGTGGGAAACCAATATTTCGTTGTGTTACATAATTTTTGGCCCAATCAAACTTATAATACCCCCAACATATAGTGTTGTAGGGTATAATGAGACCCTTTGTGGGATATACATCATCTTCATAACAGATATTGTGTTAGCAGAAATGTTGGATGTGCGAAATTTGAAGAGAGTTGAATGCTTATTTCGCTTTCTTCCTTAGGGTTTTCTTTTTCAAAGTAATGAACCCTATGTTGGGGAGGTTACAGAAGAAATGATCCGAATTCTGCCATCTTTATAGCTCCATGGATATTCAAAATTTTGAGCCTTTGTGGGGGAGATACCGGAAGGAGTGGACCGATATATCGCATCTTCTAACAGATCTTGTGTTAGTAAAAATAATGGAATGTGTGAAATAAAAAGTGAATCTGATGATTATTCCGGATTTTACAAACGTTTTGGTTATTGAAAACGTTGACCCTTTGTGGGGAGATACCAAAAGGAATGTTTCGACCTCTGCCATCTTTATAACAGATCCTGTGTTGATCGAAATATTAAGATATGCCAAGTCTAAATGGAATCGGATATTAATTTCACGTTTTATGAGCATAATGGATATTCAGATTTCGACCTTTTGTGTGTGTGTGGGGGGGGGGGGATAACAGTAGCAGTGGATCAATATATTCCATCTTAATACCAGATCTTGGGTACAGAAGGAGGGGACCGACATATACCATCTTAACACCAGACCTTGGATTTATAAAAAATATTAGGATGTGCGAAATTTGAAGACAATCGGACTCTTACATCACATTCTATAAAAGTTGTAGTTATTCAAAATTTTATCCCTTTGTGGGGGAGATACTTGATGGAGTGGACCGATAATGTCCATTTTCGCACCTGACCTAGAACTTACACAAATGTTAGGATTTGCCAAGTTGGAGCAAAATCGGATTATCGTTTCTATTTCTGTGCAGAAAATATATTTTTTTAAAATGTTAATCTTTTGGGGGGAGGTATCAAAAGGAGTAGACCGATATGGCCCAGAATGAGTGGACGGATATGACAAAAATATTACGATGTACCAAGTTTGGTCCAAATCGGATACTCCCTTCGAGAGTTATCGTGCGCACCAGACAAGCAGACGGACGGACAACGCTAGATCGACCCCAAATATCCTGAAACGGATTTGGTCCATAGAGACCTAGGGTCTAAAAGCGATATTTCGACTAGGCTAGTTTTGCCATATGGCTGAGGGTATAAAATATCAGTTGGTTTTGCAGATATATGTATACCCTCTGACAGAATCCTTTTCATCCTAACTTGCGTTATGATTATTCAAACTTATGGTGGTGGTTCTGAAGAAAGTCAAACATTAACTTTTTATGGTCAAAAGTCAAACATTTTCTTTATAAAATCCATGATAAAATCCATCGTCTGGCTGACGTTAAAAACTCTAAAAAACCCCCCAAAAAAATATATATTTCTAAGAGATATTCCTACAAAATGTCACAAACATAGCTTTGAAAGTTCTTAAAATAATTATTCTTCCAAACATTCGAGATCAGATAATGTCCGCTGTCCCTTAAACATAGTTTTTCAATATTCCAGGTGATAAAATTATCTATCTAATTTGAAATAACTAATTATTTTCTAAACAATCTTAAGTTTCAACGTTACCTTCCCACACCTCCATTGACCAAAACTGTGAATAGGATTTTTCGAATTTGAATAAACCAAAGTGCTATTCACAATTTAAAAATAACACTTTATTTTAAGGATCTTCACAAAGAGAATCAATATAATTGCCCATAAGCAATTCAGCCAATTAGTGAAATCTCTTCGAATCACTCAGCATGTACATCCTTTCATTCCGCACGACATTTTCAATTGAAACTGTGTCCAACTAAACAAACGAAATCGAATTGAATTGCAACAATTTGTGAAAACAGTAGTTTCCCTTAATTCAACACAAAGACGAGCGACGAACAACAACAGTGTATTGTTGCATTGAAATGTCGGCAACTAAATTTTATTTGTCAATAAAAATAAAGTTGTTTAACATTTAAATTAACTGAACTTGTTTTGTTGGCTCCTCGGCAGCCCATCATCAGCTGTGCCAGGCAATGATGCTTGATTTTAGTCGGCATTTGTTTTTGAGGAAGGAAAAAAACTCCGACGCCACTTTTCAAGCGATATGTCTTTGCCAGAGACGACAAGACAATTGACTGACTAACTATCGACTCCCTTTTGCTGTTTCAATGTTTCGGTGGCAATATTTGAAAATCAATTGCAGATAAACTAGCCCTTCGTTCTTTTATTTGGTCGCCAGCCGACAACGGGAAGATACACAATTACAACGGATGCAGAAAAAACCTACCGAACTTTACTGACATTTACCATGACAGTGTAACAAGTTACCATAGATTTAATTTCTTTTCGAAAATCTGATAAAAATCGCAAATAACATACCATGAATAGGAATACACACTCACATGTATTCCTATTCATGGTCTGGAATACAATTTAAATTAATAAATCGTGCCAGCGACCATATAACAGAGAAAGAGAGTAACTTTTTGGCTAAAGCATTTGACTCACAAGGGTTAAGGTTGGATTTGTTTTGGAAAAATTCAATGTAGTTAGGTTTCCAGTTCTGATAACTAGCAGCGGTGCAGTTTTACGGTAATGCAATTTCACATGTGTATGGGAAAGGTGCACACCAGACGTGACATCCATGGGTGGCGTTTTTTTTTTCGGAACGTATGAAAATACGATAACTAAATGTAGACTATAGGTTTTAAAGCCCTTGGATTTTTAATTTAAAGAAATGAAAATTAAAACTAGTAAAGCAAGTGCTAAAGTCGGCCCTACACCACTTTGCTGCGCATAACAATTAAAAGTTTTTATGGGAGAATTCAATCATACACGCTATGATTATAATTATAATTTAAAGTTCAAAGAACTAAATATGCCGAAGCATTTTTATCTTTTAAATTCGGACTTGTATTGTCCATTAGGTGCACAATTAATTTGAAATCGGATAAAAATATATATGGGAGCTATATCCAAATCGGAACCGATCTCGATAAAATTTGGCAAAGATATTTCTGAGCTGTATTTGATATATTTCCCTGAATATCGTGGGTATGCACTCGTTGGAGTGCATTTTACGGCTGTGGGTAACAAATATGACAAATCGGATGAACAGTATATATGGAACAGTATATATCTGAACCGATCTTCACCAAATTTGACATACTAGCTCAATTCGGTCGTATGTGCCAAATTTCATTCAATTTGGCCAAATATTAGACGTTTGGTGCACAATCAAAGGTAAATCGGACGAAGTTATATATGGGATCTATATCCAAATCTGAACCGATCTCGATAAAATTTAGCAAATGTATTTCTGAGCTGTATTTGATATATTTCCCCAAATATTGTTGTTACAGGGTGCATATCACGGCTGCGGAGGACAAAAATAGCAAATCGGATGAATAGGGCAATAAATCTGGGTAGGGCAATAAATGCGAACTGTACTTTGTTTACAAAAATACATGGACAGACGGACGGACGGACATGCATAAATCGACTCAGAATGTGATTCTATGCATATCATCAAAAGGAACTATGGGTCTATCTCGTTTCCTTTTGCCTGTTACAAACAAATGCACAAAGACATAATACCCTGACCACCTTGTGGTGTAGGGTATAAAAAAATATTTTTTATATACGGATGCATAAATTTAAATCCTTTACCATACTTAGGAGGGTATATTAATTTTGTAATTCCGTTTTTGACTCCACGAAATACTTATGTCAAACCCAACAAAGGATATATATTCTTGATCAGACTAAAATTCTCAGTCGATTCAGCGATGTTTGTCTGTCAGTTGTGATCACCCTATTTTTTGAACGGATTGAAATTTTGCACACATGTGTATTTTGCCAGTAAGCAGGTTAAGTTCGCAAAAGGGTCATGTCAGTCCACGTTTTCGTAAAGAGCCCATATAACGGTACCTCTCTATATTCGGTATTTTGCTGATTTTGGCGTGATTATTTAACGGAATTGTTTTAAATTTCTTATTCGTAGGTCGTAATGGGTACTACAGGCTATGACAAACATTTGCGTATGCAGGTCTTCATATTTGTAGTTCCTTTCAAGTGGTAAAGGGCATTAAAAGTTCGACCCGGCCGAATGTAGTTGTTTTGTAACAACTACAGATTCTCGAACTAAGCTTTTTAGACATAGAGTAGGTCTTTTCTTGATCCTAGTAAGATTCAATGTCGATTTAGTCAGGACCGTCCAGTCCAAGTAGATCGATACAATCTATGAGTCGGATAAAGTCTGGACCGAACTTAGTCTGTGTTCGTCCTTGTTTTAGGATATTTCCAGGTTTACAGGGCTACAACAATAAGAACCATTGTACTGATTGGAACTATACTACGGCATACTACTATACAACATACTATGTATGGTGGAGGGTATAAAAATAGGAAAAGGGTTACTTAAGTTTATCATTCAGTTTGTAACCCCTCGAAGGAGGCCCCAAAAAGTAAATATATTCTTGATCAGAATAGGATTCTACTTCGCTTTAGCAATATCTGCCCGTCTGTCTATAGACATTACTCTAGCTTTCCAATGGAATGGAAAAGATGGACAAAATTTCACTGACGTGTATTTAAGGTCCATATAATTGTTGGTATTGCAAATATAAAGGACACCATATTAGGCTTCAACCAGAATAAGGGTACTTAATATAAGAGGACGGAGTTTTGCCAAAATCGGTATTTGGAAAAAAAGGTCCAACCCTTGGTGGCAGATATTTGTCTATTCAGGTTCATGTTCTTCGTGGTAGGAAATTAATCATAATAGGATTCAATGTTGATTTAAACATGTCCGTTCAGTCCAAGTAGGTCGATACAATCTATGAGTCGGATATAGTCTAGACCGAAATTATCTATACGGTCCCACCACTATACATAACCCTATATTACAGCATTTTAAATATCTGATATTTTAATGATTTTAATTTTTTCTTATACCCTACAGCACTATGTGTTGGAGGTATTATAAGTTTGATTCGGCTAAAAATTATGTAACACCTCGAAATATTGGTTTCCTACAAAGGAAAAAATATATGGAACTTCCTATCTTGCCGAGCTGAGCTATGTAGTCTGTTAGTCCATGTTAATTTGTAATCACTCTACAGATCGTAATTATGGCCCGATCGTCACGAAATTAAGAATGTAGGTGGGGCCAAAATAGAAGCCTATTGCTTGTGAAGATTATCACATAATATTTAGGGGTTGAAATGGACCAAAAACTGAAAAATTTTCTGATTTTACAGTTGTTCTACAGGTCGCAATTATAAACGACGCGGAGGTTAGAATGGGACTAGAGCTTAGGGCTGGGCAGGAGACTTCCAATTTTGATGGTCATCGGGTAATATTTAGTGGGTGAAATAGACCATAACATTTGTGTTAAATAAAATTCAAATTTTCCATTAAACCGCGAACATTTTTAATCCCGGCGAAATCACAAATAGACGAACAGGTAAGTTCTGCCATTTATGTAGACGCTGATCGGATATATATAGCGAAATATATACAATGTGTATATGCAATGGAAGGGGATGTTAGCTAGAATGCTTATATCACAAGAATGGCTGGACCGATTTTGACAAATTTTGTCAATTCAGAATGCCCTTTTGGGAATTTTTGGCAAAAGAATAAAATCTACAAAAATCGCATAAAAAAATGCCAATAATGTTCTAAATATGGATTTTGTAGTATTTTCTGACATTTTTTTTAATTTTCCAAATTTTTTATCGGTTGCGATTTTTTCAATTTGATTTATAATATTGATGTATATATTTTGTAATATTTTTGCACCTTGCAACAGAGGTTGGGGTTATTATATACAGATTGCAATTATCGTCCGATCCTCACGAAAATTTCCACGAGGGTAGGATTAGGCTCAGCAGTGCTAGACCTATTGTTTTTGAATATGTCCGCAATATATTTAGGGGTTGAAATCCAACCAACAACTAAAAATATTCCTGATTTTTTTCAAGTAGAAACAAAAGCACACGAAATCTCGCATGAAGTTAGAGTTTAGGACCGCGGGTTGAATGGACCACTACTTTTGTGTGAAGAAAAATACCAAAATTTCCATGCTACCGAAACGCTGAAAATATCTAAAATGCATAAAAAAAGCGAGATTCTGGTTTTTTATGCATTTGGTTGACGAATAGAGCCAAATATCGTAGATAAGAAATCATATAGATGAGATACTGAGCGTCCTCTTGCTTATTTAGGGGTTCAAAGGAACCAAAGACAGAAAAAAATTCCTAATCACACAATTGAAGCCAATCAACACGCCAGAGGCGAGAGTTAAGTACAGGGTAGAATTCTAGCATTTTGGATGACCATTGAATTATATTAAGCTGTCAATTGACCACAACAACTAACAGGATGACGGAGTGCGTAAATATTGGGCAAATGTCCCTGGTCAAAATTCTAAAGGTAATATCTGGGCAGTGCTCTATGACATAATTTCGAAAGCGAAATCTTCTAAAATGGATTTGGACATAAAGGGGCTTGTAACATATTGTAGTGTTGTAGGGTATCACATGGTCGACCACGCACGACAATTGCCTTTGCTTACTTGTTTGATTTTCGCATAGCAATTTCCTAAAAAAAATATGTCAAATAAACCGCTCAACTGCTCGACCTCTAAACTTATATAAATATTTTAAAACGTATAACATTCCATATGATGGAGGGCATTGAAAGTTCGGTTCAGACGTATTAAGTCGTTTTTCTTAGTTTTAAGCTTTACAAGAATTCAAATGTAATGACTACATTCAGAATAGACTTATATTTTTGCCATATTTTTCTATCATGCTTTAGTTCCCCAATATTCATACCACACCCTCATATTACCATTCTGCAGTCAGCTTTGAGTCCTCTGTCACCCCAAAGTAGTAGCATTGGGAATAGAGAAAAAGGAAAATTGTGCAACCAATTGTCTGTTGTTTTTCTGGTCTCCTGTGATTCGCTACCACTTTATTAATGAACTCAATGTTTGCTATCACAAACGCCAGATCAGAATCAATTAAATATTTTAAATGGTCTTTGTTTTTGTTTTTATTTTATTTCATTCATTTCTCTTCATGGTATTTAATTTTTCTCTCTCTCTTCCTTCTTTCTGCAGTTCTGTAATAGACAATCTCAATTGTTATACGTTAGTCACTTGTAGATGGTTGTCATCAAGCCCCTACCACTTGTTACCAAGTTGCAATTGCAGCAACTTGCCATTTGGTCTGATACACTAAATGCACTGGAACTTTTCACGACCAAAAAACATATGCAACCACCATCATCATCATCGTCATCATGGCAATGGAAAACCGTTGACAACATCAAATGTAAATTGATTTTATTGTTGCTGATATTTGATTGTTTAAAGATTGAACAGCATACATACATACACACACACATAAAACGAAACAAATGGGACATTTACTCGAATCTGACTGAAAAATGTTTCGATGCGAATGCAAAACGACAAAACAAAGCGTCCATTGAATTTAGAAAGTAATCAATTTTTTTTTAAGAAAATTACAAAACGAATGACAGTAATTTGTGATTTATTTCAAAGAAAAACTGTGGAAATGATCATTTGATTGTTTAATTAAGAATTATTAACAATTAAGAAAAAAAGTTAGAGAACTTTAAGTTTCGCCGGGCCGAACTTTTAATTCCCTCCACCAAAAAACGCTTTTATACCCTCCACCATACTATGGAGGGTATATTAATTTTGTCATTCCGTTTGTAACTCCTCGAAATATTCATGTCAGACCCAACAAAGTATATATATTCTTGATCAGCGTATAATTCTAAGACGATTAGCCATGTCCGTCTGTCTGTCTGTGTGTCTGTCTGTCTGTGTGTCTGTCTGTCTGTCCGTCTGTCTGTCTGTCTGTTGTAATCACGCTATCTTTCGAACAAATTGAGATAGAAGGCTAAAATTTAGCACACATGTATTTTTTCCCAGTAGGCAGGTTAAGTTCGTAAATGGGCCATGTAGGTCCAAGTTGTCATATAGCCCCCATATAACGGTACCTCCCGATATTCGGTATTTTGATGATTTTAGCGACATTATTTCAAATTTGGCATTTGAAGTTTGTAATGAATGCTACAGCCTAAAACAGAAAATTATCTGTGCAGCTCCACGTCTTCCTGTAGCCCCCATATAACGGTACCCCCGATATTCGGTTTTTTGATGATTTTAGCGACATTGTTTACCGAAACCGTTTCAAATTTGGTATTTGAAGTTCGTAATGGATACTACATCCTAAATCAAAAAATGAGCCATGTAGGTCCACGTCTTCATATAGCCCCCATATAACGGTACCCCCCGATATTCGGTATTTTGATGATTTTAGCGACATTGTTTACCGGAATCGTTTCAAATTTGGTATTTGAAGTTCGTAATGGATACTTCATCCAAAGCCAAAGAATGAGCCATGTAGGTCCACGTCTTCATATAGCCCCCATATAACGGTACCCCCCGATATTCGGTATTTTAATGATTTTAGCGACATTATTTACAGGGATTGTTTCAAATTTCGTATGTGAAGTTCGTAATGGATACTTCAGCCCATGCCAGAAAATTGTCTGTGCAGGTCCACGACTTCGTATAGCCCCCATATAACGGTACCCCCCATATTCGGTATTTTGACGATTTTAGCTGCATTATAAACAGATTTTTCTTCAAGGTTCGCATTTAAATATTGTAATAATTTATGACAAAAGTTGCCTATGCAGGCCCACGTCGTCGTATAAGCATTCGGTATTTTTAAGATTTTAACAGAATTTTTAATGGTTTTTGTTTTTTTTGGAAATTGCCAAATTTGTACCAAATGGTGGAGGGTATTAAAAGTTCGGCCCGGCCGAACTTACAGCTTTTTTACTTGTTTAAAATAAAAGTATCTAGATTAAAACGTGATTCACTTTAAAGCGCAATTTTAAAGTTTTCAAAATACAATAAGTGCAGTTATATAGGGGGTATACAAGAACGGGAATCTCTATGGTCTATTTTTCTACTCTAAGGATTTATATCTATTGCAAGTCTTAAATACAAAATTTGGAACCAACTTTATTAGATTTATTATAAAGTAGATTAAGAAACAAGTAAGCAAATACTATATCCGTGCGGGGCCGACCATGAGATATCCTAAAACACTACAATGTGTTAGAAGCCCCTTGATGTCAAAACCCATTTTGAAAGATTTCGCTTAGCATTTTGACCAGGGACATTTGCCCAATATTTGCGCACTCAATTTTCAACCATTTCAACACCTAAATATTATGCGATCATCTTCAAGAGCAATAGTCTTCTATTCTGGCCCTAGCCCCACCCTCATTCTAGATTTCGTGAAGATCTGGCCATAATTGCGAACTGTGGAGTGATTACAAATTAACATGGACAGACGGACGGACATACATAGCTAGATCGACTCAACTCGGCGAGATAGGCTGGCTTCAATACAGTAAAATTATAAGAATATTTGCAGCGAATTCGGCAAAAAGTGCTAAATTTGTGGAAAATAAAAAAAGGTGTGATTGAAGAGAGATTATTATATTACATACTAAATATACAAATTTCATATTTAGCATTCAGTATGCAATGTTGGTTCGTATTGTTTTCAGTAATTTTGCCGAAAATAAACACTGATACATTTGCTTCTAAATTTAGCTCTACTTTCATAATCAACTGGATTTTCCCAGTAATTATTGAAAAAAAAAATTGAATGTTGTCTCACAGTGAAGAAAAAGTTTTAAAATTTAAATATTTCTTCCCGCATGGCGAAAAAATTGGTGAATACTTCAAGACGACTGGATTAACTGTTTACTGAAAATGAATATTACTGCTGTATAGCCAAACAACTATACCTGTTGACTAACTAAGCTACAATACACATCATCGTTGGGTGCAATAGAAATACCGGTTTAATTCTTTCATAAATTCCATTGAGATATTTTGTTTGCAGTACATAGCCATGTTAACCGATTAGCCCGTTTCATTTGAAATGCAAACTTTAATGTTAGAACTATGTGAACTGTTTTCAAGTTTTCGTATTGTACTCTCAATTGTTACTGCACCTGCACCGATCAAACCACACTCATAATGTTAACAGCGAAACTGGTTTTGACAACATTTTGCCATTTTCGGTTGTACCAGATACTTTCCAGCCAGCCTTTGCCGGCATATTTTTCCAACCACTGCTTTGTTTACTTTTTTCATTTGTTGCTTTCGCTTAGTGAAAAATTTGGTTCTGAGTTGCATTATCGAAAGGGGTCCCACATATTGGTCTGTTAACCGGTCATTTTAGTTTACAGCAAACTATTGAGGCGCATTTATGTGTTGTCGCAAAATTTGTGGATTACATTTGATTCATACTTGAGTGAATTTAAATTCTAAAAATTAAATGATAATTTTTGGTTGAAGCAAAAAGTTGCGTTATGTCTTGAAGAGTTAAAAGCGTCAGTTTCCAAAATTTTTTTTTGATATGTGTTATAATTATTAAAAATTTATTTTATATGCGTTATGATGTTGTCCATTTTAAATCTGACCTGAGTCTGATATATATACAAACTATATCGGACTATATCGTCTACTTCCTTTACTTTACGAGAGATATGTATATGTGTATATATTCTCATTATTATTACTTTTTACTCGACAACATTATGTGTTGGGGGTATTATGAGTTTGATTGGGCTAAAAATTATGTAACACCTCGAAATATTGGTCCTGCACATAGGAAACTATATATGGGTCTTCCTATCTCGCCGAGCTGAGTCTATCTCTCTATGTATGTCTATCCGTCCGTCTGTCCATTTTAATTTGTAATTAAGAATTTAGAGATAATCGAAAAATATATAGGGGTTAAACAAAATTTTCAGATTTTGCATTTATAATTATTAAAAGTTTTGTCCCCATGGTGAGGTATCAGAAGGAGTGAGCCATACTAAATCAATATTTATATCAGATCTTTGGCTGGTATTAATATTGGGATGTGTCAATTTTTATAATAATCATATCCACATTTTTCAATTCGCGATCTGTTTTTTTTAAAAACTACCCCCCCCCCCCCCCTCCCCCACTATTTTCGTAAAATGCGAAATAATGCCAGATTTTTTTTAGACTTCAGGTATCTTAACATTTCTGCTCATATTATCTACTGCTGACATGGGATATACAAGGCTTCCCCTTCAGATATGATAAGTGATTCCACACTGAAGACATGTAAGTCTTAGCAATTTATCTCTCAACTTCGTTGTTTGTTCTCAGTTCAGAATTGCAAGATATTACATATGATTTGACGGAAATAATGCCGAGCGTTACTCAATTTGTATGACATTTATATGTTTTTAGAAACATTTTTTAAAATCCAATTTTCACATTTATTTGCTTTGCTTCTGTATGTATTGTATATTTTAAGGATTGTTAGGTTTTTATGAATGTAGTTTATTTTTATTTTTTGATGAAGTTGTAAAATAATTTGCATTTTGCCAAGAACGTACACATATTCCCGTTACTCTGAGCTGACCATGAACGTGTAGGCGTTTTATAATGAATGAATGGCATGATTAATTATCTTATCTACCCTGAACGCTTTGTGATCTTTGAGCTGAAAACACGTTCTTAGCCATGAATTAAGCAGGAACTCTGGTAGTTACTCCCTTAGATTTGAGAGAACGGCGTTCCTCATTCTGTGAATAAATTATTTTTAGCAATCGAGGTAAGTCACTAAAGTATTTGTAGTGCACTTCTAATTCTGCTAACGTGACAAGAAAACTTTAATTAGTTAATTGTTAATTTGTTAAGCTTTGAGATTTACCATCTGATTGAAATATAAGATATCTTTATTCAGATTTTTTGCAGCCTTTATACTTTCAACTACAGTGCAACAGATTTATATACAAGAAGTTGAAGTATTAAGAATATAAAATCTAGAATTTTATAGTCATCCACATGGCAATTTAAAAAGCCGGTATTGACTAACTCATAAACCATCGACAAGATGGCAAAACTATAAAGAGGTGAAAAAATCCAGTTATAGTCATTAAAACCGGACTTCGATTGCAAACAAACATAAAATCAGAGAAGCAATGACTTTATTTGCAAAGGTGCAAAATGTTTTCACCAAATAAATTTCAAAAGCACAAAACTAATAATTAAGCCTCTCATTACAATTATCTATCATTAGTTGATGCGATGTGATCGAAGAAAATCGCAGTTATTACCATCTATCGACAGTGATTTTAGAACTTATTTATAGTCTTGCAAAAAACCTGAATTCTTTAACCGAATTAAGGTAGAATAAGAAAAAAAGAAGCTAAAATCGGTCCTCCCGAATTTTTAATATCCTTACCATTTTGAAGGAACTTAAAAAATTTCCAAAAAAAAAATCCGTTGAAAAATACCGCTTAAAGGAAACCCGTTATATGGGGGCGATCGACTGCAGTACCAAATTCGAATTTTAAATACGAAATTAAAAAAAAAATCCGGGTAATAATGTCGCTAATGTCATCAAAAGACCAAAAAAGATAGAAGTGCCATTATATATGAATACCTGGACCCACATAGACAATTGTTCGTCATAGATTGTAGTATCATTACGAGCTTCAGATACGAAATTTTAGGCAATTCGGGTGAATAATGTCCCTAAATCATCATAATACCAAATAACGGGATGTATGTTATATGGGGCTATAGGCTCATTACGAATGTTAAGTACAAAATTTTAAATAATACCCATCTTCGAACTTGATCTGACTGCAGAAAATAGATTGATCTGTGCAAAAATTAAGCTTCCATGACGAAAGTTTACATTAGTCTTCGATTTTCAAGAATATTTAAAAAAGTATGACTATCGATAAATAGAAAATAGCTTTAACAGTCTTGGCATATATTTGTTGGAATGCTGCTCTAATTTCTATAAATATTCATCGTAGACCCGTAAAAGAACCCTCGGATTCGGATATTCGATATTTCGAATCCACATTTTAATTTGTAATGGGTTCTTGGTCCGGTAACAGAACATTGTATGTATTTGTCTACATTTTACTCTTGCTCTCCATAACTGTACCTGTTGTTTTTTGCCTAATGGTGGAGGGTATTGAAAGTTTAGTCCGGCCGAACTTAGTGTTGTTTTACCAGTTTGATGTAAAATAATCAGACTCATTCATACGTTTCTAAATCAAATAAGCAAAGGCAATGGTCGTGCGTGCCAACCATGTGATACCCTACAAATCCGATTGTAATGAAATTTTCCAAACAATATTTGTTTAGCCCAAGGACGAATCCTATTGAAATTCGTGATAATCGAATCAGGCGATTTCGGGGTAATTGTGCACCAATTGGCCAATATCACTACAAAAGTCAATTGGCCAATATCAGTACAAATGTAGTTGTTGTGGACAAAAAATCCATCACTACAAAAACAAAACTTTGCTGTGAAAAAGATCTGCCAATAGAACTTGAGTCGAACCTGGAGAGTTTCTAATATATAATTCGAATATGCTAATTTGCAATAAGTTCGAAATATATACTACTTTCCAGAGAACAGCACTTGTAAGCCATCATCACCACACCAAAATATGCCTAATGAGCCGCTTAACCAACGGCGAAACGCGTCGCATAGTGGTGAGTGCGTGATAGTGTCTATCTGGCTTTCATTTTCACTGCAAATTTCAGATCATTATATATATATATATATATATATATATATTAATATGTTTCATCCAATTTGGTGTTTAAGTCCCTCACATTTGTAATATGCATTCGACAACAATGATATTTGGTACCAGATATCTTATAGTGCTCGGGAATACCTATGCCAAATTTTGTCAAGATTGCTTTAGATTTGGATGTAGCTCCCATGTATATCTTCAACCGATTTCGGGTTAATTGTGCAAATAATGGCTAATATCAGCCCAAGTGAAGTGAATTTCGGGATGTAAGTTTCCTTCTCTAAGTAATATCCTACACTCTATAGCAGAGTTATTTGGTATAAAAGATTAAAATGTCTTCGTCAAATTTAGTGAAAATTGATTCTGAATTGGATATGCCCAAAATATATTGGTTCCCTCTGAAACCTAAATATAACTGCTCTAAAGCCAAATATTGATAGGTGGTATGATCTACTTCAAAAAATTATTTAGTTGAGATATGTATAGTAATTTAGGGTATCACATAGTCGACCCCGCCTGACTTATGACTTTTCCTCACTAGTTTGAAATAATGCCATCTGTCCTATATTGACGCTCTCTGTCGTGCTGATAGGTTTTCAATTTCACAAAAAGTTGCGGTCTATTTTAAGCGCTTTTAATCTCTTGGTTAATTTGAACCCCTTTATATATATATCTTCAAAAACAATAGTCTTCAACTAACGTTTCCCTGTGCAAAATTTCGTGAAGATCAGACTATAATTGCGACCACCAGCACATAGTGTTGCAAGGAAAAAATACTACAGAATGTACAACTCAAAATTGTAAGTCAAATTAGAAAAATCCCATGCAACAAAAAATATGAAAAAAAAAATTGTAACTATTTTTTTTTTCTTTTTCTGGCAAGAAGCCATCCCGAATTGTTGAGAATTGTGAAAATCTGTCCATTGTATATATTTTCGTATATATGTAGTATCAACATTAATGTAAAATATTAGCATCAATGTAATGACCAAACGCGACATTTTCGTGAAATCGTGAATTCGCTGGAATAACGAGTATGTTCGGCCGGGCCGAACTTTGAATACCCTCCACCATTTGGAACGTATTTGGCAATTTTCAAAAAAATAAAATCCATTAAAAGTCCTGTTAAAATCTTAAAATTACCGAATGTTGCCGTTATATTAGGTTCTATACGACGACGTGGAACTGCATAGACAACTTTTGTCATTAAAATATTCAAATCAAAACTTCACATCAAAATACCGAATATAGGAAGATACGATCATATGGGGGCTATACCAAAACGTGGACCTGTAAGATAATTTTCAATCTTAGGCTGTTGTATCTAGCCTAAATTCGAAACAATTCCGGTGAATAATGTCGCTAACATCATCAAAATACCGAAAATATAGTATCTCCCCATTATAGGGGGGCTATACCAAAACGTGGACCTACATGGACCATTTTCAATACCAAAAGTCCTGCAGACATAATACGCATTTGAGTAAAATTTTATCAACCTACTTAATATCGTTTGGATGCTAGAGTGATTTCCACAGACGGACGGACATCTATAAATCGACATAGAATTTTATGCAGATCAAGAATATATGCTTTGTGGGGTCTGAAATGTATATTTCGAGGTGTTAAAACGGAATGACAAACTTAATATACCCTCCCTACTTTGGTGGAGGGTATAAAGGTTATTTCTTATAAAAAAGTTATGGTCTATTTTACCCGTTAAATATGGTTCATTGAACAAGCAAAATGGTAGATTTCTGCCCAGCCCTAAACTCTAGCCCCATGCTAAATTCCTTGTCGAGTGGTCCATAAACGCGGCCTGCTAAATAAAGAATTTTGTCTGTTTTTGGTAAATTTCAACTCTTAAGTATCATCAATCAATAAAAAATGGTTTTCTATTCTGACTCTAACCCCACTTCCATGCTAAATTAAGATCGGACCTTAATTGCGACCCATAGCGTGATTACAAAATTAACATGGATAGACGGACGGAAATTGGCTCGATAGGCAGGATAGGAAGATTTTATATAGTTTCCTAGAATATATATAGCTTTTGGCCCAATCAACTTATTCGGGCGTTTCGAAAATTGCCATCGCAAAGTAACCCTTCCACATTTATTTCCTTTAAATGGTATCTTCGGCAATTTTACCGTCAAAAATTAACTCGAACTTTACTAATCCAACAATGATAGGAAACAATTACAACATTTTTTTCCTACGTCCAGGAGAAACTGACCTTTATAAGGACCTCTTTTTAGACTTACAGAACTCCTGCAGATCATGATAAAAAATTAGTTTTTTAAGAAGATCTAAATGCATAGAACAGGGCCTTCTGATGTTATTTTGAATAATATATACTAAACACATTTTACAATGTAATTGGTTGCAATGATACCGACACAGATTTTTTCCCCAAAATGACCAAAAATTTGAACTTTCTGATTTTTTGTTTCTTCAAATTTTATACATTCCAATATTGCGCAATTGTAAGATCTAATGTGAACATGGATATGCCATATTTATTGTTTAATAAGACTTTACTAAATTAAAGTTATTTTCTCCGATTTGATTAATAGAATTGCTATGGTCATAATCTCTTCCACAAAAAATATCAAAAAAGGTCCTTTGATTTTTGGAATTTGGAAATTTCCAAACCCTTATTTAAAGAGGAGGATATTAAAAAAATATTCAGGTCAATCTTAGTCCTTTGCTGAGTCTAAAATGGAACGAGATGTTCCATGATATTATAAAAGTATTATATAGCCCAGTATGACAGTTAATTACCGAATCTTCGATATTTCTAAGATTATTTGTGTCAATGCCATCTCATTTAATATACTGGTTTTAAATCTGCCCAGTTTCGATTCCAATGTTATTTATATATTTTGAAGATCCACCATTTAATTTCCACAGTTAGTTTCAAATAGGCAGCAATAACGACGATCCCACAAATTTTCAAATATGTTATCCATTTTCCCAATACTATGAGAAATCTTATAATTATGCAGCCAAGAAGTCCAAAACTACAATCATGAAAAATAGCACATCATATTAAATAATTTTTAACATTCATTTTGTTTGAAGGCAAGCACAAACAATGGCTGTGTGTGTCACTGTAAGCTGCCACTTAATACCATAAGGGTAAAGTTCACCAACTACTGAAGTTGTGGTAAAGAAATGAGAGAAACGAAAAAGAAAACACAAAGATAAAATACTACTTTATGGGATTTCAAAAAGTTTCCCCAAAAATAACACAAGAAAACCTCCTCCATTGTAATTTCAGGCTTTGCGTTTTAAATGCCACTAGGTTTTCTTAATATTAAGTTCCGAAAAAAATAAGGCAAACAAAAGATAGCTTAGAAAAAAGTCAAAATCTAAACACAAATTTAATGTTGCGGAAGAATAAACATGAATCACAAACGATACTACAATCCAAGGCAGCCAATAGCATTAACGAGATTCCTCAAAAAAGTTAGTTTAAATTAGTTTTTTGTTCTTTCAAACGACGAAGGTGTCTATGGCAATGCCAAACAGGCGCAGTTTCACTTGTCACTACCATGAGTTCACATTTATTTATTTTCTTTTTCAATAAATGACATATTTATCTTAGTCAGAAATGTGCTATTATATGATTTTAATGCAAAAAAAAAAAAAAAAAACTGCAACAAAGTCAAACGCCATAATTTTTACAATTTTTTTTTTTAATTTGATTGAATGTAAGCAAAAAATGACGGAGATAGCATCACATATGAGAAGAAGTTTAGATTTGTTCCAATTGGTCAACTTTGGCACAAATTATGGCCTTCAAACGGCCAATGAAACCGTCACACGCTGCCCGAATATTGTTCTGTGGTATTTTGGCCCATTCCCGCCGAAGCGCTTGTTTGAGGTGATCGACACTTTTGTATTTTTTGGTGCCAACCTTGCTTTCCAAATTACTCCAGACACAATGGTCCAACGGATTTTTGGTGGCCATTGTGCACTGGAAATGAAGCGAGGAACCTCATTTTGTAACCATTCTTGAATGGCTCGTGCTGAGTGCGATGGTGATGGGTCCTGTTGGAATGTCCGAGGTCTGCGGCCAAAATGTTTGCGTGCCCAATGCTTTAATACATATTCCAGAATATCTTCGCGATAATACTCGGCATTTATTCTGATGCCACGGTCGATTAATACGTGCGGAGAGCGACCAATCGCTGTTATGGCGTCCAACCCCATCACCATGGCAGTCGCTTGAGTTTTGGTGGCCAACCGAAGGTGCACATTGTTTGTCTACAAACTGCTGGGCAACGAATGTTCTCTCATCAGAGAAAACCAAATTCGGCAGTTCACCACTTTCGGCCAAGCGAAGCAACTCTTTAGCTCTTTTTAGTATATTTTCTTTGTTTGCGGTGTAAGTTCTTGCACTTTTTGGAATTCAATCAAGCCGCTTCTTTACTTTTCGAACCATTTCTGCTGATATTGCTGCTTTCTTCCGTCCAAAACAGCCACTTGGGGGTTACCAGCCAAATATAAAGAAATCATATTATCACGCCTGAATTCCATCACAAATAACTTTTTTTAACTTTCTCACAAAAATACTTTTGTGCGCTTGTAAGCAATATAATGAGCTGTCACTGAAATAATTTTAACTGCTGTCGGACAAGTGGCTTAGAAATGATTATAGGGGGAAAGAAATTGGTCGATATTATCCATCTTCGAACCATTTAAGTTAACAACCAATTTTGCCCCATTAATGAAATGAAATGATATTCAAACCGTGGATTACCCTGTTATGGGGACTACACCATAAAGTGAACCGACAACAACGATTTCATAAATCCAGTTCAAAGCTCTATGTGACATATTACCGGGTATAGTTTAAAATATTGGAGACACTTTGTGTATAATTATGGCTTTATATGTAAAGGATCCTTAAGAGTTTTAACCTGAGGATCCAAAACGATTTGGAGTTTCACACACTCCAGATTGGTTGTTGCACAGTTCTATAACCCTGATGAGGGAAGAAAATATGATGTCGTGCTCTTGGGTCTGGACAATATTTCCCATGCATGTCCCCAGTTTCGTCTCTTTTTTGGGGGAGTGTTACGTATTAGCTTGAGTATTGATAAGTATTACAAAGACCGAATACATACTATTTGAAAAACATAAATAATTTTAATCTTCTGACTAACATTTGCTTGGATCGGCGTAATACACTTTCCAAACCTATCCAATGTTTTATTTTATTATTACCTTTTTTCGATTACGCTCTATATTTTTTATATGGTTTGTTTTTATCTATTTTTCAGAACTAGGAAAATCATAAAAATCAACATGCACACAACGCTGAACAGATGTAAACTGTAAGTAACCGATCTAAACATATTTTGAAACGAATGATGTGAGTACGTCGATCAATATTTTAAAGAATTTTATCAGCATATCAAAATATCAGCAAAATTGTCAATCAATTAATTTGAAACATCATTATTTTTTATTGAAAATCTAAAATTACATTTTGTTTTAAGATGTTATCGGGCTTATTGTCACTCAATTTGTAATAATATTGGATATCTAAATTCTTTTATCAGAAAACCAAACAGGTATTTTGTTCTGAGTAACTTTCCCCAGCAAACCAATCACGCTTGTGTCTTAAGTCTTTCGTTTGTCTTTATTGCTAATCAAACACTCTCAATACAGTTTGCTTACACCCTGTTGATTACATAACATTGCCGGTTGGAGCTCATAACAATTTTCTCATTCTAGTTAATGTTCTAGAAAAATTAATTAAAAACTGCATTAAAATAAATGGAAAATAAATTGTTTCGTATCTGCAATCAATATTTCCCTTACTAAGTAGTATGTGTAAAGAAAGCCATCAATATTTTGTTTAATGAGTGAAGTTATTAGTTTTACTTAAAACTACATAAATTATTAGAAGCTATACTTATAAAGAAAACTATCTGATTTTCTATAGATCAATTCGATTGTGTTTTTATGGCAGAGCAGATCAAAATGAACTGAATACGAAAAAGAAAATAACATTTAGATATTTTAGAATACGCGGTGAAGGAAGCATGTTCTAACACTAAGACCTTACAAAACACATATTCTGACCCTAGCCCTGACGGCAATTAAAATTTCGTTAGGATCGAGTAATTGTAGAAACATAATGAAACTTATAATAGGGTATACAGGAAGTACTACTTGAGTTAAGATCGATCGTCTAACTTGACAGAATTGTAATTACCCCACTAAGTCTTTTATTTATTATATTTTTTATACCCTCCACCATACTATGGAGGGTATATTAATTTTGTCATTCCGTTTGTAACTCCTCGAAATACTCATGTCAGGCCCAACAAAGTGTATATATTCTTGATCAGCGTAAAATTCTAAGACGATTTAGCCATGCCCGTCTGTTTCATTCACGCTATCTTTCGAACAAATTGAGATAGAAGGCTAACACTTTGCACACATGTATATTTTGCCAGTAGTAGTTCGTAAATGGGCTATGTAGGTCCAAGTTATCATATAGCCCCCATATAACGGTACCTCCCGATATTCGGTATTTTGATGATTTTAGCGACATTATTCACCGGAATTGTTTCAAATTTTGGCATTTGAAGTTCGTAATAGATATTGCAGCATAAAACAGAAAATGGACCATGTAGGTCCACGTCTTCATATAGCCCCCATATTACTGTACCCTCTATATTTGGTATTTTGATGATTTTAGCGACATTGTTTACCGGAATCGTTTCAAATTTGGTATTTGTAGTTCGTAATGGTTACTACATCCTAAGTCAAGAAATGAGCCATGTAGGTCCACGTCTTCATATAGCCCCCATATTACGGTACCCCCTATATTCGGTATTTTGATGATTTTAGCGACATTGTTTACCGGAATCGTTTCAAATTTGGTATTTGTAGTTCGTAATGGTTATGTAGGTCCACGTCTTCATATAGCCCCCATATAACGGTACCCCCGATGTTCGGAATTTTGATGATTTTAGCGACATTATTTAGCGGAATCGGTATTTGAAGTTTGTAATAGATACTGCATTATAAAACAGAAAATGGGCCATGTAGGTCCACGTCTTCGTATAGCCCCCATATACCGTACCCCCCGATATTCGGTATTTTGGTGATTTTAGCGATATTATTTACCGGGATTGTTTCAAATTTCGTATAGCCCCCATATAACGGTACCCCCTATATTCGGTATTTTGATGATTTTAGCTACATTATAAACAGATTTTTCGTCAAGTTTCGCATTTAAATATTGTAATAACTTATGACAAAAGTTGCCTATGCAGGTCCACGTCGTCGTATAAGCATTCGGTATTTTTAAGATTTTAGCGGAATTTTTAACGGATTTTATTTTATTTTATTGTTTTTTTTTTTTTTTTTTTTTTTTTGGAAATTGCCAAATTTGTACCAAATGGTGGAGGGTATTAAAAGTCCGGCACTGCCGAACTTACAGCTTTTTTACTTGTTTTTTCTTTTTTAATTAAGTCCTACATCATTTTCATGCAAGCAAAATGCGGAAACTGTCCGAATGCATATTACAAAACAAATGCATATTCGTAGCTCACACGATGGAATCTAATTGATTCTTATGGTATATAAAACACCAGAATACCTCACTAACATTTTCCATTTTGCTGTAAATTCTACTGCGGGACATACATAAATTGAGCACCAACTCCATGCACCTCTCTCGGAATTGGTATTTGGTTAGAAACTCCCTGTTTTAATCTACTTCTGATTTATCTTCAAATACATTGTTTTGAGTTTGCAACGAAATTGTTGTTTGCCAACATGTTATCATGATCTGCACTTAGCCAACTTGGAAGGCAGTTCTGCGGAGGCTAGAAACTGTATTGTTTACCAATAAAAATTACTATGTTACATAAACTACACCAAATTACTATGGACATCTATAATGGGCTTGCCGAAAAAAACATTACCACGTAATACGGATATTCGTTGTAACACATGAAGATGCAATGTGGATATTCTAGCTCATTTTTATATAACACTCTTCTTCTGTGTGCAACAATGCTTAAGGAAAAACTCTATAAACTATAGAGGAACCAGCAGCTGATGGAATCCTATATTGAAAGAGAATTTGAATTGGAATTTATGATTTGATTGCATGTCTAATAGCAGCAACGCATAATTTGTTGTATCCAAACATTGCTTTACTTGGGCTAAGTCAAACAGAATGAAATAACAAGGATTTAAAATAACGTGTGATGGTGCTACATTGGGACAATACAGCAATTGAAAAAGTTGGGGTGCTGTTACTGATGAAAGTAATGTGTCTCGGTTGCAACAATTTTGAGAGTTTGTATTATATATCTTTATTATTCTATATCTATAAAAGAGGAAATGTTTGTATGTTTGTAATTTATGGATTCGAAAACCGCTGAACAGATTTTCCTGAAAATCTACAAGTATACTACAACATCACCTGAAAGTAACATAGGCTATATACATTTTTGAAATCTCACTTGGTACTGGAGATATAGCATCAGATTCGGTGGTACCTCCCAAAAATTTAGATTTTATATGCACATAAAGGATGAGATAAAAAAACTGCAACCAAATTCAGACTGCTGTCATTTCTAAGCCACTCGTCCGACGATGTTAAAATGATTCCAGTGATAGCTCATTATATTGTTTGCAAGCGTATAAAAGCATTTTGGTGAGAATTTATTCGTGATGGAATTCGAGCGTGATAGTGTGATTTCTTTATATTTGGCTGGAAAACCACAAGTGGCACTCCAGCTTTTAAATGTGAATTAATCTTTGTGTCTTGTTCCATCGCGCGTTACAGTGATACTGGTAGCGTCAAGGAAGTGAACGGAAGAAAACAGCAACATCAGCAGAAATGGTTCGAAAAGTAAAGAATCGACTTGATCGGCCCCCGCGTCGCAGGGGCCGAAAAATGACTCGTAAGCTGAACATATCGCAATATTCCATTTGGCAAACATTAAAAAATGAGCTCGGGGTAAAGCCATTGGAATTCCAAAACGTGCAAGAACTTACACAGCAACAGAAAGAAAATAGACTCAAAAGAGCTAAAGAGTTGCTTCGCTTGGCCGAATGTGGTGAACTGCCGAATTTGGTTTTCTACGATGAGAAACATTCATTATCCAGCAGTTTGTTGTTTGTTTACAAAAACGATCGTGTTTACTTGCCAAAGAGGTCAGCTGAAAATGTGCACCTTCGGTTGGCCTCCAAATATCAAGCGCCGGCCATTGTGATGGTGTGGGTCGCCGTAACAGCTGATGGTCGCTCTCTGCTCGAAATAATCGACCGTGGCATCAGAGTAAATGACGAATATTATCGCGAAAATATTCTGGAGGGTGAGTTAAAGCCTTGGGCACGCAAACATTTTGTCCGCAGACTTTGGACATTTCAACCGGATTCAGCACCATCGCACACAGCACGCCAAGAATGGTTACAAAATGAGGTTCCCCGCTTCATTTCCAGTACAAAATGACCACCAAAATCACCGGATACCAATCCGTTGGACTATTGTGTCAGGAGTATTTTGGAAAGCAAGGTTGGCACTTAAAAATACCAAAGCGTCGATCACCTCAAGCTAGCGCTTCGCCGGGAATGGGCCAAAATACCGCAGAGCAACATTCGGGCAGCGTGTGACGGTTTCATTGACCGTTTTAAGGCCATAATTCGTGCCAAAAGTGACCAATTCGAACAAATCTAAACTGATTCTAAAATTTTATGCTATTTCCGGCGTTTTTTGCTTTCATTCAATAAAATTGAAAAAAAAAAAATGTAAAAATTATGGCGTTTGACTTTGTTGCAGTTTTTTTTATCTCACCCTGTATATGGCCCTGTATATAGCCGCTTCCTTATTATGTATAGATTTTCTTCGATAAACCCATGATGCAATTCTTCTGGAAATACAACAAAAGTGTTAGTGCAGGGCTCGCACAGGCTTCCCCACCCGTAGCTGCAAAAAACGGTGGCTGTCATAGCAATCGCAAGTCCCACCTAGCTTCGAATCATCCTGAAGCCTTAATTGGCGTCGATTATGTAGAGCATATGACCACACAAATAGTTTACGCATAGTGATGGTGATTACTACCACAATACAAAACAGTTTCAAAGATTATATCACAACTTAATTTTTTCGGCCAGCAAATATCCTGTCCGAAGGCAACAAATATTGAATATTTACTCTGAATAGAATAAAGATAATAGGTGTCTACGAAACTAACTGCTACGCATTCATTTCTACACCCTGTGGCCGTTTGGCCACCGTAGGAAGCCAAGCAAATGTATATTCAATTTTTTTATGCCATCAAGAAAATTTTGTAAAGCAGTTGC
The DNA here is from genome assembly GCF_030504385.1 of Musca domestica. NCBI lineage: Eukaryota > Metazoa > Arthropoda > Insecta > Diptera > Muscidae > Musca > Musca domestica. The sequence goes on along the minus strand of NW_026712114.1, from coordinate 28,926,299 downwards.
CAGATCAATAATTTTGTTGTTGGTAAATTTATCGAATTGATTAGGAGATTAACTCGATGGTGTGAAATATTTGGATAAGGAGGGATTTTTGTTTAGACGAAACAACATAAAATTATATAAATAAAAATTTTTAATTCAAGTCAGTAAAAAAATATACAAAATATTAAACAATTTTAAACACCAAACTGAACTTTAACAACAATAACCACACACACGAGCTAAAGTAACGCGATAAACCGACGAACAAATTAAACACCGTAAACAGTGCTTACACAGTTTGTTATGGAATGGTCGCTCTTTTGTCATCATCACCGTAACGAAACATGAAAAAGAATTCTCATTGACTTCACTATTGTACTTACATATATAGTTTTGTTTTCGGTTGACGAATCAGGCTCGCTATTTAAAAGGGCTTGCCTAACGGGTACCTGGTGATTTTAAAATAATTTACTATCCTCCGACTAACAGGTACTGTTAGCTGGGAATATATATATATATATATTTTTTTTGACTTTCCAGTATTACATTGCGTTTAGCCCTCATGCAACGGTACCCGCAAAAATTCGATATTTTGATGATTTTAGCCATATTTTTCAATGGAATTGCCGGAAAATCCACAAAAGTAGTTTTTTATGACTATTTTACCATCTGTAAGAGAATTAGACCACAATATCGTATAGCCCCCCATACAACGGTACTCCACAATATTCGGTTTTTTGATTGTAGCCAAATTTTTCAATGAAATTGTCTAAAAATCCACAAAAGCATTTCCCTCTGAGTACTTTACCCCCTGGAAGATTATTGTTATTTTCAATGGAATTGTCTTAAAATCCATACTAGAAGTAATTTTCAAGCACTGGAAGAGAAATATCAACATAGGTCCGCGATAGTTGCTTATGGAGGTGTAGATCCCAATATAACAGCTATATTCGGTATTTTTCAGAGTTTAAAAAAATTTTTAGCGGAACTGTTTTTGAAAATTTACAAATTCCTTACAAATGGTGGAGGGTATTCAAAGTTCGACCGAATAATCCGTTGTAAAGTGGATCGAGCCATGCCCAACTGCTGAGAACTGCGTTTTTGGGATGTTCTTGGGGACCTCTCAACACTGGCTCGTACGACAGCGATATTCTCGGCCGATCGCCTTGGCCGACTTTTATATGGCCTCTTCGGATTAGAAAGAGCCTTACCAGTCGAAAATTTTTCGTATAAACGCTTAATGGTGTTCTTAGAAGGCGCACTTCTCACATTTTTTAATGTTTTAAAAGTACGTTGAGTTTTCGAAATTGACTTCTTGTAAATTTCAACTATTTCAGAGCGCTCGCGTGGCGTGTATTGGTTCATGGTAAAAATTTGCTTGGACTGACGCTTCAAACGCGGTATTTCATTAAGCGATGTGACATCTCTGTCAAAAGTTATGGCGTTGCCAGATGGGTCCGTCGAATATGGGCAACCCTGTACTTGTTTTGTACAAAATTGTGTATTTTTTGTGAGGGCACTCCTCGCTTTAAAATTGTGAACTTTTTTCAAAGATTTTATACCAGAAAATGTTAGGAGCTTCCAAACTAAAAATCATGAACTTCATGGTCAAGAACTCATCTAGGATTTCATGCCTTTACTTTACATTTTTTGAAGTAGTTTTTCAAGGGCATTTGTTAAGATATTTCCGGTAAATTTTTGGAATTTTGTTTTAATCATTGTGAATTTGTAAAAGAAGATTAACTGCCTTTGGTTAGATGTTACAATAGTGTAAATACATCGGCAAACCATCTAAAACTTTCTAACACAGAAATGCCTAAATGTAAAAACAGAAGAAATGCTAAAATACAAAAATTAGTTTTTCCTAAATTGGGCAATTTCGCCTCAAAAAGAAGTTTAAAAAAAAAATGAAAAAATGGTAACCCACCATTTTGTACCCGAAAAGTGGTAAAGTGTGTCCAAACTAATTTCATATAAATCAAAATATTTTATGACATTTACAGAAGACCTGGCGAGGAAAACAGAAACCAAAACATTTGCTACAAACATTCCGCGAAAGCAGTTAAAGTGGCTTGTGGACAAATAAAATGAATATTTTGCCTAGTGAAAGAAAAACTATTTGCATTTATTTACATCGCCCAATTCATAACGCAGCATTTAAATGCTTACCGGTGTGCAACATACAACAGCAGCATTGGTACAACATGTTGCACTTGTTGCCAACTAATGAACACATTTGTCTCAGCACACAGTGGGGTCTGATTTTGAGCTAATGTTAAGCATTTGCTTTGACATTTGGTGTTGGATATCTATGACGGAGTATTCGATGGCAATCGAGTCAATGGACATGCATTGCAGTTACTGGAATTTTTTGCTCTGTCAATGTTCCTTAATACTGAACAAAGTGAGTTTTAACTAAATGAAACACTATGTAGTTGGGCTGGCAAAACATTCGATGGTCAAATTATAAAGTGCATGAAACCCGATAATTTAAGTGGTTTTGGGTTAAAGTATTATTAAATGATTAAAATATTTACATTCATTACTCCTACGAATACGAGCATTTAACAATTGTTCTCACTCAAAGTATTTTTGTTTTCAACCGAACATTGATACATGAGACATTCAATTAATTCTAACGTGGTGGCGATATTCTACATCATTGTTGGCGGTAATTTGTTTCTTGTTGATCACTATTACAGAGATAGAGGTGAATATAGGTCACATGATATTTTGTAAGACCTTCTTAGTCAATTGGAATTCAGCGCTCTATATTAAAACTTTTAACTGATGGAGATCAAAGTTTTTGTTAAGTGTGATATTAAGCAAATGTTTAAATTTAAACACATTTGTTTTCCCAAAAAAAAAAAAAAATGTTTTAAAACGTTAAAAGAAACTATTTCAACAAGACATACTATACCATACAAAGACTCCATGGCCTTCAGCTCGTCCATAAAGACTCCATGGCCTTTAGCTCGTCCATAAAGACTCCCTGGCCTTCAGCTCGTCCATAAAGACTCCCTGGCCTTCAGCTCTTCCATAAAGACTCCCTGGCCTTCAGCTCGTCCATAAAGACTCCCTGAGCTTCAGCTCGTCCATAAAGACTCCCTGAGCTTCAGCTCGTCCATAAAGACTCCCTGAGCTTCAGCTCGTCTATAAAGACTCCCTGGGCTTCAGCTCGTCCATAAAGACTCCCTGGCCTTCAGCTCGTCCATAAAGACTCCCTGGCCTTCAGTCTCGTCCATAAAGACTCCCTGGCCTTCAGCTCGTCCATAATGACTCCCTGGCCTTCAGCTCGTCTATAAAGACTCCCTGGCCTTCAGCTCGTCCATAAAAAACTCCCTGGCCTTCAGTTCGTCCATAAAAAACTCCCTGGCCTTCAGCTCGTCCATAAAAAAACTCCCTGGCCTTCAGCTCGTCTATAAAGACTCCCTGGCCTTCAGCTCGTCTATAAAGACTCCCTTGCCTTCAGCTCATCTATAAAGACTCCCTGGCCTTCAGCTCGTCTATAAAGACTCCCTGGCCTTCAGCTCGTCTATAAAGACTCCCTGGCCTTCAGCTCGTCTATAAAGACTCCCTGGCCTTCAGCTCGTCTATAAAGACTGCCTGACCTCTGCTCGTCTATTTAAGACTTCCCCTTGATTCGTATACGGAAACTCCCTCGTCAGCTCGTCTGTAGAGACACTGTCTTCAGATCTTCTGTAGTTACTTCCCCTTCTCCTCTCACCCTTACTTGCTTTTTGGTTCTTCAATAACGATGCTCTCTTCAGGTCGTATATAAGAACTCACTCTGTCTCTGTATTAATACAAAAACTGTCAAAAAGAGACGGTCTTTATCTCGTTTTTAGGACTCCATCGAGTTTATCTGTAAAAATGGATTCCTTTCTGTTCGGTCGTTAGGTCTGCTTCTTCAACACCTCTAATAGGACAGCCTTTTCAACTCGATTGTAAAGTGTGTCTATAAACATTCTGTTTGGCTCGTCTTTAAAATCTCCCTTTTTTTGTACTTCGTCATAGATAACTTTCTCCAAATCCCTGTGCAAAATAGGGAAAAGAAAATCTGGTCTTAATTCTCCCACATACTTTCCACATAGCGGAACAATAAATGCTGTCGATTTCATTATAATTATCACATAATTTGTAGGCAATTTATTCGTATCTCGTTGAGATGGACAAATGACCAAATAAAAAGTAAATTGAGGACAAAAAAAATCACAACTAAAAGTTGCGGCTTTGATAGCCTCTGAACATGGTAGTGCTGCTGCTGGTGACTGTTGCGATCTCAGTCCAAATAGCCACTAACCTATGTTGTGACTGGTCAGTCAGTTTGTCGCTGTGGTATTGAAAATGCAACAAAACAGCAACATGTGATCCGCAAATAATGTTGTCCACAGCGATGGTGGTTTAACTTACATTATGGTGGCTTTTTTACTCGTTTCCTTATTGTCGTAGCCGTTCTGTATTCAAAAATTGGCTGCTTATCGTTGCCAAACAATTAATATTAACTTAAATCGTTTCTTTAAACGGCAAAGCGTAAAAAAGTGTTGATCGCACATTTACCCCAGTTCAAAGTTGTCGTATTGTTTACACGCTAACGTATGGATGCTGATAATGGAGGTGATACCTGAAAAGTAAATGAGATTTTTGGAAACAAATTTAAAGTGTATAGAGAACCCGTAGTCAATAGCAAAATATTGCAACTTATTTAGGATGTGACATAATAGATTTCAAATCGAAATTTCAATTGGAAAACACGCCGAACTTTTAACACCCTCCACCATTTGGCACATATTTGGCAATTTCCAAAAAAAAAAAAAAAAAAAATAATAAAAATAAAAATATTCTATATAAAAATAAAAATAAATATATTCTAATAAAAATAAATCCGTTAAAAATTCTGTTAAAATCTTAAAAATTCCGAATGCCTATACGACGACGTGGACCTGCATAGGCAACTTTTGTCATAAGTTATTACAATATTTAAATGCGAAACTTGAAGAAAAATCTGTTTATAATGTAGCTAAAATCATCAAAATACCGAATATAGGGGGTACCGTTATATGGGGGCTACGCGAAGACGTGGACCTGCACAGACATTTTTCTGGCATGGACTGAAGTATCCATTACGAACTTCACATGCGGAATTTGAAACAATTCCGGCAAATAATGTCGATAAAACCATCAAAATTCAGAATATCGGGGGGTACGGAATATGGGGGCTATACGAAGACGTGGACCTACATGTATCATTTTCTATTTTATGCTGCACTATCTATTACGAACTTCAAATGCCAAATTTGGAACGATTCTGTTAAATAATGTCGCTAAAATCATCCAAATACCGAATATCGGGGGTACCGTTATATGGGGGCTATACGAAGACGTGGACCTGCACAGATAATATTCTGTCTTAGGCTGTAGTATCCATTACGAACTTCAAATGCCAAATTCGAAATAATTCCGGTGAATAATGTCGCTAAAATCATCAAAATACCGTATATCGGGAGGTACCGTTATATGGGGGCTATATGATAACTTGGACCTACATGGCCCATTTACGAACTTAACCTGCCTACTGACAAAATATACATGTGTGCAAAATGTTAGCCAGACAGACGTGCAGACAGACACACAGACAGACAGACAGCCGGACATGGCTAAATCGTCTTAGAATTTTACGCTGATCAAGAATATATACTTTGTTGGGTCTGACATTTCGAGGAGTTACAAACGGAATGACAAAATTAATATACCTTCCATAGTATGGTGGAGGGTATAAAAATGTTGTGGAACTTTTATTTTATTAGTTTTCAATGTAAAACGACATTCAAATTTCCTAATGACAATATGAGGGACGTTATTACAAGTGTGTTTTCTAATTTAACTCTTCAAAAATTTGGTTGGTTTGGCCTTTTTTCACTCATTTTGGAGTGGTCAGTGCATATCGTTGGATTTAAACTTGAAAGTGTTTGAACGATTTAAGCAATAACATAATTCATTGGCAAAAGTATTAGTTAATTGCCTTATCTAACGTATTCTCCCACGTTTCTAATATAAGATTAGTGAGGAAATGGTAATAATGAGCTGAACATTTACAATATTGTAACACCACCCACACATACTGAACCGATATTGAACACCACCCCTGTCTGCGAATATTTATCATAATTTGTCTCTGTCATAATACTTACTAATTGTTACACTCTTCTAATCAATAAAAATTGCAAAAAAAAAACACTTATTTTTATTTCATACGCGGATCGGATTGTTGTGATTTTTACGTTTGTTGAATTGAAACGTTAATGGCAATGGTGGTAGGTGTGGTATTTAACTGGACAGTAATAATATCAGAATGAATGAATTGCAAATCAACATAAATGAAGAATGAAAAATGGTGATCTGGTTTCACTCACTCCGAATGGAGAGCAATGTCAATACAATTTATTGTTATTGGTTGTAATATTTTGTCTATACAACAATTAAAAAAAAAACAAAATATTTTTTTTTTTATATTTATTATTTTTATTAGACGTTGAGATTTATGCCGTTGAAATCGATTTGAAAATTTTAAATAGGCCTTGGATCGTATACTTTACATTAATGATTATACGCCAAGTGGTAATACTTTGACTTTCAGAATGAGGTTCAATCTTTGTCAAGATATGCCAGATTTGATATACAGGGTGAGATAAAACAACAAAGTCAAATGAAATAATTTTTATTATTTCTTTTTTAATTTAATTGAATTAAAGCAAAAATATCGGAAATAGCATCAAATTTTAGAATAAGTTTGGATTTGTTGGAATTGGTCACCTTTGCACGAATTATGGCCTTCAGACGGCCGATGGAACCGTAATACGTTGCCCGAATGTTGCTCTGCGGTATTTTGGCCCATACCCGGCGAAGCGCTTGCTTGAGGTGATCGACACTTTTTAGTATTTCTTAGTGCCAAACTTGCTTTTCAAAATACTTCAGACACAATATTCCATCCGGAGATTTTGGTGGTCATTGTGCGCTGGAAATGAAGCGAGGAACCTTATTTTGTAACCATTCTTGGAGAGCGCGTGTCGACTGTGATGGTGCTGAGTCCTGTTGGAATGTCTAAGGTCTGGGGCCAAAATGTCTGAGTGGCCAAGGCTTTAATACATTCTCCAGAATATTTTCGCGATAATATTCGGCATTTATTCTAATACCACGGTCGATAAATACGAGCGGAGAGCGACCATCGGCTGTTATGGCGGCCCACACCATCGCCATGGCCGACGCTTGAATTCTTGTGGCCAACCGAAGCTGCACATTTCAGCTGACCTCTTTGGCATGTAAACACGATCATTTTGTTTGTTTACAAACTGCTGGACAACGAATGTTCTCTTATCGGAGAAAACCAAATTCGGCAGTTCACCACTTTCGGCCAAGCGAAGCAACTCTTAAGCTCTTTTCTTTCTGTTGCGGTGTAGGTTCTTGCATTTTTTGGAATTTTAATGATTTTACCCCGAGCTTATTTTTTAATATTTGCAGAATGGAATATTGCAATACGTTCAGCCCACGAGCCATTTTTCTGCCACTACAGCGCGGTTTTCCATCAAGTCGCTTCTTTACTTTTCGAACCATTTATGCTGTTTTCTTCCGTCCACTTCCTAGACGTCGGGCTACGCTACCAGTATCACGGTATCGAGCGATGGTACGAGACACAAAAGATTTATTCACATTTAAATGCTGGAGTTTCACTACCTTTACCTGTCATAACTTACGAAACATGTTAGCAATTCTTTACAACTTGCTATGCCTAAATATTTCTCGCAACCAGAAACCTGATACGAATATGAATCGGAATTTATGATTTCGCATAAAATTTGATATAAATATATATATATATATCCGGTACCTCACACACATTTTAACATTTTTTTTAAATTATCACATATCTCATATAAAATGAAGGAAGAAATCGATATAGTCCATACCTAACAATATTTATGTCATATTCATCACAAGTGAAAATATAATAGGCTGAGGGTATACATACGTCTGCAAATCCGACTGATACTGTTTAACTTGTTAAAACATTTTTTAGGGGGAGAGTTCTCACATACAGCACCATTTTGAAAGAATAACCCTAAAATAGCTCTCTTTATCCAAATATATTAGGAAGCTATTTTCATTAATGTTGGAAAAAAACGTGAATGTATTTTCAAAGTATTATACCCTACAGCACTATGTATTGGGGGTATTATAAGTTTGATTGGGCCAAAAATTATGTAACACCACGAAATATTGGTTACCCACATAGGAAAGTATATATGGATCTTCCTATCTCGCCGAGCTGAGTTGATCTAGCTATGTATGTCCGTCCGTCTGTCCATGTTAATTTGTAATAACTTTACAGGTCGCAATTATGGCCCGATCTTCACGAAATTTAGAATGAAGGTGGGGTCAGAATAGAACCCTATTTCTTTTGGGGATGATCGCATAATATTTAGGGGTTGAAATGGACCAAACATTTCTGATTTTGCTGTTGCTCTACAGATCGCAATTATAGACCAATCAAAGCGGAAGTTAGCATTCGGCTAGAGCTTAGGGCTGGGTAGAAGCCTTCCAATTTTGATGGTCATCGGGTAATATTTAGTGGGTGAAATAGGCCACAACATTTGTGTTAAATAAAAGTCAAATTTTATATTAAACCGCGAATATTTTTAATAACGGCGAAATCACAAATCACGAACAGGTCAATTCTGACCGTTACGTATATGCCGATAGTAAATATATCGGTTATATATAGCGAAATATATACAATGTGTATATACAAAGGAAGGACATAAAAGTATAAAATCTAAAAAAAATCGCAGAAAAATATGTCAAAGAAGATGTTAATATAGATTTTGTAGTATTTTGTGACATATTTTCATTTTTTCATATTTTTATCGCATGCGATTTTTTCAATTTGACATAATATTTTGTAATATTTTTTCACCTTACAACACAGGTTGGGGATATTATATAAGTATTGCAAATATCGTCCGATCCTCACGAAAATTTTCACAAGAGTAGGGTTGGGCTCAGAAGGGCTAGGCCTATTGTTTTCAAAGATGTCCGCAACATATTATGGGGTTGAAATGGACCAACAACTAAAAATTTTCCTGATTTTGCAGCCGTTATAAAGGTCACAAATAGAAACCAAAGGACACGAAATCTTGCATAAAGTTAGAGTTAGGACAGCGGGTACAATGGACCACTAATTTTGTGTGAAAAAGTACCAGCATTACTCACAGGCGATATCCGAAATACACAAAAGATGAATTTCTGATAGATGAGTCTAAATTTGGAGGTATGGAGGGGCTTCTTGCTTTTGGAGATAATTGCAAAATATTTAGGGGTTCAAATTAACCAAAAACAGAAATGTTTTTCCGATCACACAATCAAAGCCAATCGACACGATTGTGAAGAGAGTTAATGACAGGGAAAAATTCTAGCATTTTGGATGACCATTGGGTTATATTTAGCTGTAAAATGGACTACAACAACTAACAACACGACGGAGTATGTAAATGTTGGGCAAATGTCCCAAGTCAAAAACCTAATTTCAAAAGCGAAATCTTCCAATATGGTTTTAGACATAAGTGGGCTTCTAACATATTGTAGTGTTGTAGGTTATAACATAGTTGGCCCCGCAAGATTATAGCCTTTGCTTACTTGTTTTTTATATTTTTTTTCTAGGCTGAAATATTTTTTATGAGAATTGTCTAAAAAAAAATAAAGAACGTCTTTAACCCTAAATAGGGTTATTTATATTTAAGATATCCTGGCATAATTTTGGACCATATTTTTGCAAAAAAAAGAGCAAAATGTACCTTTTAGTGAATGACTTAAAATGTCAGAAAAGCGGAATTGGGGAGTGCTTGCCTCTTCTATTTTGGTTAAAAGCGTCTTTTATTTTTAGTTTTTCCAAAGTTCTTATGCTTTGTGGGTAAGTTTAAATATATAAACAATACTTGATTTCATTGCAATTTAAAACATACATCTGATCCCATTGTAACCACTGTAATCTACATTAAATTGTTTATAAAATACTGTTTTGCTTATATTTGATTTCGTACATTTCCACAACGAAGTGTTGCACAGCCCACATGTTGCTACAGTATTTGGTGAAAATCACATTTCCTTCAAATTTTCCAATGTTTCCTGTCCATTTGGATTTTGTTTGCGAGACATTCTGGCAATGTCAGCCTGGTTATGTTTGCCACTCTTCCTCTATAGATTTCGCTAGACTTTTGCAAAACACATGACACACCAGACAACGGAAAGAACATTTGTAACTACAGTGTCTGAAAGAAGTCAAGGTATTGTGGTGAAACCAACGCACTTTACCACTTGTGATAGCATTTTTTGTTCCATCCATTCCCATTCATTTGTACCATTGCCCCTTTGGTGCAATAGTGAATTTGCTCCATCTGTCAACAAGTTGCCTTGTCTTTTTTCTGTGTTGTTATTTTGGGGATTTTCAGACACTTTATGTGGGCACGAAACATGACATGTATTTTCACACTATTATCTTTTTTATTATTGTTGTTGTTGGTATTTTCAATTTCAGTTTACTAGCTCAACGTTACACGGGGGTAATAATAAAACTTGTATTTCAGGTGAGATTTAAATGGTTAATACTTTTATATTTGGGCTGCAAGTGTTCTCATGTGTGGTCGTTAGTTGGTAATAATTGTGCTTCAGTAAGAAATTGTAATGTGATCTTAGTTGTAATTGGTTTGTCTTATTCACCTTCAATTCTTTTGGGAGGCCGAAGTAACGGGGTTTTAACTATTAACAACACATTATAAAGGTATTTAGGTACATCTTCGGCAGGAATTGCCAGTGACTAATTACCGAGCATTTCGTCATTCAGCCCTAGGTGATTTCACCCGGCGCAGTCTTCTCTACCATAATATCCGTCAAATTGTCAGTAATAATGGAGAATTAAGCGCGCTAGCTGTTTCAGTTGAGCTGCTGCAAAACCTGGAAAATATTTTTTATACCCTCCACCATACATAGTATGGAGGGTATATTAAGTTCGTCATTTCGTTTGTAACTCATCGAAATAATCATTTTAGACCCAACAAAGTATATATATTCTTGATCAGCGTAAAATTCTAAGACGATTTAGCCCTGTCCGTCCGTCCGTCTGTCCATCTGTTGTAATCACACTACAGTCTAAACGAATTAAGATGGGAAGCTACAATTTTGCACAGATCTCTCTTTTGTCTGCAGGCAGGTCAAGTTCGAAGATGGGCTATATCGGTCCACGATATCGTATAGCCCCCATATAACGGTACCCCCGATATTCGGTATTTTGATGATTTTAGCCACATTTTTCAATGGAATTGTCTGAAAATCCACACAAGTAGTTCCTTGTGGGTACTTTATACCTCAGCGGAGAATTATCTATATAGGTCCACAATATCTTGTATCCCCCATATAACTGTACCCCCACGGTATTAGGTATTTTGATGATTTTAGCCACATTTTTCAATGGAATTGTCTGAAATTCCGCAAAAGGAGTTCCTTGTGGACATTTTACCCCCTAAAAAAGAATTGTCTATATAGGTACACGATATCGTATATCCCCCATATAACTGTACCCCCCGATATTCGGTATTTTGATGATGTTAGCCACATTTTTCAATGGAATTGTCTTAAAATCCACACAAGTAGTTCCTTGTGAGTACTTTACCCCCTGAGAGAGAATTGTCTATACAGGTCCACGATATCGTATATCCCCCATATAACTGTACCCCACGGTATTCGGTATTTCGATGATTTTAGCCACATTTTTCAATGGAATTGTCTGAAATTGCACAAAAGAAGTCCCTTGTGGGTATTTTACCCCCTCAAAAAGAATTGTCTATATATTTCCACGATATCGTATATCCCCCATATAACTGTACCCCCCAATATTCGGTATTTTGATGATGTTAGCCACACTTTTTAATGGAATTGTCTTAAAATCCCCACAAGTAGTTCCTTGTGAGTACTTCACCCCCTGAGAGAGAATTGTCTATACAGGTCCACGATATCGTATATCCCCCATATAACGATACCCCCCGATATTCGGTATTTTTATGATTTTACCCACATTTTTCATCGGAATTGTCTGAAAATCCACAGAAGGAGTTCCTTGTGGGTACTTTATACCTCGGCAGAGAATTATCTATATAGGTCCACGATATCGTATAGCCCTCATATAACGGTACCCCCGATATTCGGTATTTTGATGTTTTTAGCCATATTTTTCAACGGAATGGTCACAAGGGGTTCTTTGTGCACAAGGGGTTCTTTATGAGCACTTTACCCCCCGACAGAGAATTCTCTATATAGGTTAACGATAACGTATAGCTCCCATATAACGATACCCCCCCAATATTCGGTATTTGAAAACCCACACGAGGAGTTCCTTGTGAGTAATTTTCACGCAGACATAGATTTGTCTTTATAGGTCCACAATATCAATATCGGCACCTTCCTATGTAAGATATTTTAAAGATTTTAAAAGAATTTTTAATGGATTTTATTTATTTATTTATTTATTTATTTTTTTTTTTTTTAAATTTTCTAATTCGTTCCAAATGGTGGAGGGTATTCAAAGTTCGGCCCGGCCGAACTTACTGCTTTTTTACTTGTTTTTTTTTTTTTTTTTTGGTTTTTGGTCCGATGAACCATCTCCATAACAGTAGGCTTTAATTCGTACGCTAACCCTACCCCATGCAAACTTTTGTGAGGATCGGACGATAATTGCGACCTGTATATAATACCTTCAAACCACTTGTATCTTGATTAAAAATTATCATGGACAGACGGACGGACATATATAGCTAGATGGACTCAGATCGGCGAGATAGGAAGATTCATATATACTTTCCTATGTGGGAAACGAATATTTCGTGGTGTTACATAATTTTTGGCCCAATCAAACTTATAATACCCCCAACACATACCCCCACACATGTTGTAGGGTATAAAAAATACAATTGATTTTTTCCATATCATATTAATTTAAAATTATAATAAAATCATTCTTCATTTTGTAAGGATTCTGAGATATCTTTGCCACCCGTGATTGTATTGCGAGTCCATTTCGATTAGAACAAACTCATGTTTATAGTGTCGACTAAATGACGTCGGACGTGTTAACATGTTTGTAGTTTTCCATTTTCTTTGATATCGTATGACGCATCTTGTTAAATTGGAAAACACGTATGAAACGCACACAGAAACGTGTCTGGCTACGATTAAAAACATGGATATCTGTCCGATGCCTGTCATCGGGATATGGGTGAACAGAGCATCACATAAAATTTGCCATTAGCAATGCTGCTGTTTTCAATTATCTATATATGGTGAGTTCTAAAGGAGATTTTGTGAATAGTTTTGATGATATGACAAAAAAAAATAATAAGAATAATAATCCATTGGAACATTATATTGACATTAACAGAACAGTTCTGTTTTTTTCTTTATAAGACATATTGCAAATATTGAACTAGAAATATGAAAATTAATATTAATGGCATATTCCATTTAAATGTTAAAAATAAAATTACGTAGTTTTTTATTTAAATTACAGATTTCAAAACTAGAGGGTGAGATAAAAAAACTGCAATCAACTTTAGTCTGCTGTCATTTCTAAGCCACTCGTCCGACATCTGTTAAAATTATTCAAAAGCATTTTGGTAAAAATTTTCTCGAAAAAATGTTATTCGTTATGGAATTCATGCGTGATAGCGTGATTTCTTTATATTTGGCTGAAAAAACACAAAGAACTATCGTTAGACCACTCATTTAAATGAGAATGAATCTTTTGTGTCTCGGACCATAGCTCGTTACCGTGAAACTAGTAGCGTAACCCGACGTCAAGGAAGTGGATGGAAGAAAACACCAATATCACCGGAAATGATTCGAAAATAAAGAAGCGATTTGATCAAAACCCGCGTCGCAGTGGCCGAAAAATGGCTCGTAAGCTAAACATATCGCAATATTCCATTCGGAAAATATTGAAAAATGAGCTCGGTGTAAAGCCATTGAAATTCCAAAAAGTGCTAGAACTTACACTGCAACAGAAAGAAAATAGACTCAAAGAGCCAAAGAGTTGCTTCGCTTGGCCGAAAGTGGTGAACTGCCGATTTTGTTTTTCTTCGATGAGAGAATATTCGTTGTCCAGCAGTTTGTAAACAAACAAAATGATCGTGTTTACGTTCCAAAGAGGTCAGCTGAAAATGTGCCCCTTCGGTTGACCACCAGAACTCAAGCGCCGGTCAGGGTGATGGTGTGGGCCGCCATAACAGCCGATTGTCGCTCTCTGCTCGTATTAATCGACCGTGGCATCATAATAAATGCCGAATATTATTGTGAAAACATTCTGGAGGGTGTATTGAAGCCTTGGGCACGCAAACATTTTGGTCGCAGACATTAGCACATTTCAACAGGACTCAGCACCATCGCACTCAGCACGCGCCACCCAAGAATATTTACAAAATGAGGTTCCTCGCTTCATTTCCAGCGCACGATGGCCACCAAAATCTCTGGATACAAATCCGTTGGACTATTGTGTCTGGAGTATTTTGGAAAGCAAGGTTGGCATTAAAAAATACCGAAGTGTCGATCACCTCAAGCAAGCGCTTCGCCGGGATCAATCAAACTTATAATACCCCCCAACACATAGTGTTGTAGGGTATACAAATACCATGTTCGTATTTCGGCACAAAGACGGAAATACATGACTTATTTCTTTACATTTTTATGAAGATCTCACAAGATTTAGCAAACATATTTTCTTTATTTAAATGTTGGTACTCTCTATTTAAATAAACACTGTATTGCTTATGTAATTGTTCCATTTATTTCCAGCCTGTTCTACGACTGCTTCATATATCATTGTTGTTAACTTTTTCAAATAATACCCCTTATGGTTTGTGTGATATTAAAACAACTCCCATCACATATTTCCTCAGTTCATTGGAAGCAAAGAATCACTTTATTACGCACCATGAATGTTTGTTTTCTACAAAGATGTGCTTGACGATGATTTTGGTCCATCGACCCACCACCGATTTCACCTTGGAAAAGGCATAAAGTAATGACCATAAATAATTTCGAACATAACTTTTAATGGCGGAACGTAAATAACTTCATTTATTTCTAATTACCAATTTTGTTAGCTCAGCAGTGGCAAAGGTATGTGCCATCAGCACATTGATGCACATGTATTCGGACACAAGTATCAACATAAGTATGTTGATAATGTTGGAGGAAATAGGTGGGGTTTTAGTGAACGAAACGGGCCTTGAGTGAAAGTGTTCAACTATAACATATTGGATTCAATTAGTTTGAAAGGATCCCTTAAAGCTACCACCTAATCCAATACGGAATAACAGCTCTAAAACCCACGCAACAGGTTTCCTATTGAGAGAATTGAACAAGTTATTGTTTTTTTTTATATCCTCAGCCATAAGGCTAGAGAGGGTATATATCATTTGATAGGGCCAAAACATTGTAGGAAGTTTGGAGTCGTTCTAACGATGTTCATTCGTCCGACTGTCTGGCTGGATGATGCACACGATAACTGTCGCAGGGAATATCCGATTTGGTCCAAACTTGGTACATCGTAATGTGATTATCAAACTTCGATCGAGTTCGGAGATGGCAATATCTGTCCACACCTTCTGGTACCTCCCCCAAAAATGATCGAAATTTTCAAAAAGATATTTTACTGCAGAGAAAGAGACAGGTCAGGTGCGAAAGTTATCAACATCGGGTCAAATTTTGAATAATTATAACTCTATTAAATGAAATGCAAGAGTCTGAATTCAAATTACACACATCGCAATATTTTAAGTAACCTAAGGTCTGGTGTGAGGATAGAATATATCGGTTCACTCCTTCTGGCACATCTACCACAAAGGGTCAAAACTTTGAATACCTATGAAGGTCATAAAAAGCAAAATTAGCATCCGATTCCATTCAGACTTGAGACATCTCAATATTTCTATCGACACAAGACCTGTTATAAAGATGGTAGAGATCGGACCATTACTTCTGGTACCTCGCCCACAAAGGGTTAAAGTTTTGAATAGCCAAAACGATTTTAAAATCCGATAAAAGCATCCGGCTCTCCTCATATTTACACATCCCATTATTTCTTTTATTATTATACCCTACAACACTATGTGTTGGGGGTATTATAAGTTTGATTGGGCCAGAATTTATGTAGCACCACGAAATTCCCACATAGGAAAGTATATATGGATCTTCCTAGCTCGCCGAGCTGAGTCGATCTAGCTATGTATGCCCGTCTGTCCATGTTAATTTGTAATCACGCTACAGGTCGCAATTATTTCCCGATCCTTACGAAATTTTGCACGAAGGTGGGGTTAAGGTCAGAATAGAAGCCTATTTCTTTTGGAGATGATCGCCAAATGTTTAGGGGTTGAAATGGAACAAAAACTGAAAAAAATCCTGATTTTGCAGTTGCTCTACAGGTCACAATTATAGACCAATCGAAGCGAAAGTTACCACGGGGCTAGAGCTTAGGGCTAGGCAGAAGCCTTCCAATTTTGATGGTCATCGTGTAATATTTAGTGGTTGAAATAGACCATAGCATTTGTGATAAATAAAAGTCAAATTTTCCTTTAAAACGCGAATATTTTTAATCCCGACGAAATCACAAATAGACGAACATTCTGACCGTTACGTATATGTCGATAGTAAATATATCGGTTATATATAGCGAAATATATACAATGTGTCTATACAAAGGAAGGGGATGTTAGTTAGAATTCTTATATCTCAGGAATGGCTGGACCGATTTTGACAAATTTTGTCAATTCAGAATGCCCTCTTGGCATAAAAGAATAAAATCTAAAAAAATCGTATGAAAATATGCCTGTAATCATGATAAAATAGATTTTGTAGTACTTTGTGACATTTTTTTTTATTTTTTCATATTTTTTATCGCATGCGATTTTTTCAATTTTACTTAAAATATTGAAGTGTATATTTTGTGATATTTTTTCACCTTACAACACAGGTTAGGATTATTATATACAGATTTTAATTATCGTCCGATCCTCACAAAATTTTCACAAGGGTAGGGTTAGGCTCAGAAGGGCTAGGCCTATTGTTTTCAAAGATGCCCGCAATATATTTAGTGGTTGAAATGGACCAGCAACTCAAAATGTTCCTGGTTTTGCAGCCGTTATAAAGGTCACAAATAGAAACCAAAACTAGAATTTAAGACAGTGGGCAGAATGGACCACTACTTTTGTGTGAAAAAATACCAACATTCCTCACAGGCAATATCCGAAATACACAATAGGCGAACTTCTGCCTTTTTATGCTGATTTCGTTGACGAATATAACCAAATATCGTAGACAAGCAAATCATATAGATCAATCTAAATTTGGAGATCCAAAAGGACCTCTTCTTTTGGAAATGATCGCAAAATATTTAGGGGTTTAAATGAACCAAAAACAGAAAAAAATTCCTGATCACACAATTGGAACCAATCGAAACATAATTTAGCATTAGAAGAGGGTTAAGAAGTATAGCATTTTTATGACCATTGAATTACATTTATCTCTAACTAACAGCACCACAGAGTGCGTAATATTGGGCAAATGTCCCTGGTCAAAAAGCTAAGGGTAATATTTGGGCAGTGCTCTATGACATAATTTTAAAAGCGAAATCTTCCAAAATGGATTTGAATATAAGGCTGCTTCTCAAATCATCGATTTTATCCAGAAAATTTTAAAAATTTAAATTCAACCCTTTAGGTTAAACATTTTTAAAGTCTGATATTCTTGGTTAGGAGAAACGTTAAAACATGTACCCTTTTATATACTGAAAGTTAATGAAACTAGCGATTTATATATGGAGGAAAATTCCTAAAAAATCATGTATCAAGGTCTGGGAAAATATTTAAAATTAAGATCAAATTAAGATCAATTAAGTTATTGACAAATATTAAAAAAAACTCATTTTTGTCCAGTTTTTTACATTTTTTTTAAAATCTACAATCTATGGAAAATTCACGCTTTCTTATCGGTTAGAAAATACTCTGAATTCATTTTTTTCGAAAAATGTTAATGAGACATCATTTTTAGACATACTGCCCTTTAAAATATTTAAAAAACACCCCCTATTTCTGGTTCTTGAAAATATTTTAATTCAGAATGGCCTCTTGGCAGGAAACAAAAAAACGTCTAAAAAAATCGCATAAAAATATCTCTCTAAAGATGAAAATATTGATTTTGTAAAATTTTCTCATATTTTTTTTAATTTTGTCATATTTTTGTCATATTTTCATTTTGAATTAAACATTTGGTAATATTTCTACAGCTAACAAAACTAAGTAGTTAGGATATCAGGATATCATATACAGATCGCATTTATGGCCCGATCCTTACGAAATTTTGCATGGGAATAAGATGAGGGTCAGAATAGAAGCCTACTCTTTTTGGAGATGATCGCCATATATTTAGGGGTTGAAATGGACCAAAAAACTGCAAAATTGTCAGTAGGTCGTAATTATCGCCCGATCCTCACGCACATTTGAATAGGGATTACCGGACATTGCAAAAGCCGAGCAGTTTTATATGGCTATCCAAAAATATTCAATGTGTGAAATAGTTTGCCAACTTTTGTAGACAAAATACGAAAATGTCCATTCCAGTGACTTTTTGGAGAATTCAGAAATACAGGAAAGACGCACTTCTGACTATTTCCTTAACGCTGATTTCGTTGAAGAATATAGTCAAATGTCTGTATCACATATAGATGCGTTTCAGTCAAAAACGAATAATAAATGTTAATTTTTTGCCACTTCTGAGAGATTATACGTCTTTGGGAAATATTGGTTCCAGATCTAGGAAGACCATTTAAGTGCAACATCTACAAATAAATTGGAAATGAGCAAATTAGTTTAAGTTGCTATTATTCGAAAATTAGAGAACGAAACCCGATGGTTTTCTTTTATTATTTGTCACAATATCTTGTGGAATTCTTTCGAGCATCTCGCCTATATAAACTGTATCGTTTATTATAGTGTTGTAGGGTATTCAACGGTCGGCCCCGCTCGACTGTAGCCTTTGCTTACTTGTTTTTATTTATTTTTATCAGTTTTAGAGGAAGTATAACAAGTAAAAAAATTTATGTTAGGCCGGGCCGAACTTTGAATACCCTCCACTATTTGGAAAAAAATCTGTTAAAAATTCTGTTCAAATCTGAAAAAATGCCGAATGTAGCCATTATATTAGGGTTTATACGACGACGTGGATCAGCATAGGCAACTTTTGTCATAAGCCATTCAAATACGAAACTTGAAAAAAATCGGCGAATAATGTCGCTTAAATCATCAAAATACCAAATATAGAGAAGTATGGTTATATGGGGCTATACGAAGAAGTGGACCTGCAAAAACAATTTTCTGTCTTAGGCTGAAGTATCCATTACGAACTTCAAATACCAAATTTGAAACAATTCCGGTGAATAATGTCGCTAAAATCATCAAAATACCGAATGTTTGGAGATGTGGTTATTATTGGACTATACGAAGGCGTGGACCTGCAGAGAAAATTTTCTGTCATAGACTGTAGTCTCCATTGCGAACTTCAGATACCAAATTTGAAACATTGACGGTGAATAATGTCGCTTAAATCACCAAAATACCGAAAATAGGGAGGTACCATTATATGGGGGTTGTACCAAAACGTGGAGCTACATGACCCTTTTTCAATACCAAAAGTCCTGCACACATAATATACACACACATATATTTCGTTCGGAAGCTAGAGTGATTTCTACAGACGGACGGGCATCGCTAAATCAATATAGAATTTTATGCTGATCAAGAATATATATGTAGGTTTCGAGGTGTAAAGGAGAGTATAAAAATACTTCCCTCGACTATATCTGGTACTTCACGCACATTTCATGATTTTCTAAAAAATTATCTTTCGGAATCTTTTCAGCAATATGAAGAATCAAAACAGAATTCAATATATATATAAGTAATCGAACATTGACTGTGGGTATACATTTGTCCGCAAAACCGACTGATACTTTTTAACATGTTTTGACTATCAGCCAAACATCTGAAGCATCTTTCCATTGCATTAAAAAGGCCCTCTCTTCTTCCCACCCCTTAAATCCATACCTCTATAATTCACTTTGATTGGGTGTACTAACCACATGTAATAAATTTGTTTATAACCATGAGAAGATGATCAACGAAAATTAAATTTTATTTGTATGGTCTGAACGAACTGGGGAGGGAATATCAACAATAAATTTATATTTGAGGGAAGTTTGTTAACAACTATAATCACATAATCTACAACTACTATAATCGAACCACACACATATATGCATTTGGGGAAATATATTATTGTCGATGATGTACCCATAAACATAGTTGGCAAAATTTATGCATCTGACATTTATTTATATTTGTGCATTAGGTAATAATGTTTTCATAAGTTATATGTGGTTTCTTTAATTATAGGCAATAATTTATTTTGTAAAGTGGCTCAAGGAAAGGCAATTGGAATTAATTTGCTTCTTTTTTGCAATAGTTGTGGTTAATACCCACTGCGAGACGAAGGAATTATTCATACAAGACAAACCTTGAACATGAGAAAATTATACGATTTTCTGAGGATGAGTTGAAACAACATTCCACTAGTTTTTTTATACCCTCCACCATTCTATGAAGGGTATATTAGCTTTGTGATTCCAGCATATCATTCCTCGAAATATTCATAATAGAGCCTACAAAGTATATATATTCTGGATGAGCGTAAAATTCTAAGATGATCTAGCAATGTCCGTCGGTCTGTCTGTTGTAATCACGCTAACTTTCGAACGAATTGAGATAAAAGGCTTACATTTTGTATACATGCATAGTTTACCAGTAGACAGTTTTAGTTCGTAAATGGGCCATGTCGGTCCAGGTTTTTATAAGCCCCCATATAATGGTACCTTCCCATATTCGGTACTTTGATGATTTTGGCATTTGAAGTTCGTAATGAATACTACAGCCTAATACAGAAAATAGTCTGTGTAGGTCCACGTCTTCGTATGCTCCCCATATAACGGTACCTCCCATATTCGGTACTTTGATGATTTTAGCGACATTTTTCACCGGAATCGTTTCAAATTTCGTATTGAGGGATCTTAATTGGTACTTCAAACTATGGTATTTGAAGTTCTTATGGATACTACAATCTAAGACAGAAAATTGTCTGTGTATGTACACATCTTCTTATAGCCCCCATATAACCGTACCTACCGATATTCGGTATTTTGATGATTTTAGCGACATTATTCACCGAAATCGTTTCAAATTTCGTATTGAGAGATCTTAGTTGGTACTTCAAATTATGGCAAATAATTTTGTATGCAGCTCCACGTCTTCGTAAACCCCCATGTAATGGTACCTGATCTGATGTTCGGTATTTTAATGATTTTAGCCACATTATTTACGGGAATTATTTTAAATTTCGTAATTGAAGGTCGTGGTGGGTAAAGTCAACACATCAACCATGGATGCAACAGATGTTAAAACCTGTGCGACATAACATCCTAAATTTTTGTATGCAGGTCCACGTCGTCGTATAGCGACCATATAACGGTATCTCCGGATAGTCGGAATTGTAATGATTGCAGCAACATTATTCACCAGAATCGTTTCAAATTTCGTATTGGATGATCTTAGTGGGTACTACAACCTATGGCAACATTTTTTGTATGCTGGTTCACGGTTCGTATAGCCCCCGGTATTTTCTGATTTTTGCGCATTATTCACCGTAATTGTAACAAATTGTGTATTTAAAGTTCGAAATGTGTACTACAGCCTATGACAAACAATTTCGTGGGCAGGTCCAGAAATTGAATAAAGGTCTATGTCTTCCCGCAAATCAGTTTAGTGATACACGTTGACACTAAACAACAACAGCGCCATACCGAACTTGGCCAGAATAAAGCGCCGTTGTGCAATGTACAACACAAACACAAGCATCAACGTATTAAAAGGACGTGAATATGTCAATATTTGCAAACAAAACTAATAATGTGATTACTTAAATTTATGTCTGTTAAAAATATGGAAGTCAACACATCAACCATGGATGCAACAGATGTTAAAACCTATGCGATATAACATCCTAAGCTCAAACTAGCCTTAAATAATAAAAAACTCGAACTTCATACAGGAAATACTTACAACAGTTTTTATTTATCTTCGTATTAATTATTTATATTTTTTATGATAATTTTATTATAATGGAAAGTTTAGTTTAATTGTTTATATATGCATGGATTTTATGTATTGAAAAAAAAGGAGGCTGCGACTAAAAACTAAACGCATATAAGCTGGAGGCGGTTTTTTTGTATTGTTTTATTATTAACTTTTTAAAATAAAATTTGCAAATTAATTGCAAATGCTTTCGCTTTTTAGCAGACAAGTTTTCAAAGTGGTGAGGTCAGCTGAAAATGTGCACCTTCGATTGACCACCAGAACTCAAACGAAGGCCTGGTCGATCTCCGCTCGACTTTTGTGGAATGCATATTACGCTTGTGAGTGACTTTAAACCCAAATCGGATAGAACATATACATTTGAGCTATGGGTGTATTTCAACCGATTTACACCAAATTTAAAGTACTACTTTATAGAATGAATTCAGTCGTAATTGCCAAAATTCAGTCCATTACTAGCCATACATGGGAGCTATATCCTAATCTGAACCGATTTCGATAAAATTTCACAGAGTTATTTTCGAGCAGTATCTGATGTCTGGAGTGCCTATTAAGCATTTGAGGGACTTAAAACCCCAAATCGGATGAAACATATATATGGGAGCTATAGCTCTATCTGAACCGATTTACTCCAAATTTGATTTGCTTGCTTCTAGACTAAATGCGGTGGGATGTACCAAAATCAAGGTCATTTGAACTTATATTAGCCATATGGTGCAGAATTAACCCGAAATCGGTTGAAGATATATGGGAGCTATATCATAATCTGAAAGGATTTCGATAAAATTTCAATAGGGTTTGTCCTTGGGCCAAACAAATATTGCCATGGACAGACGGACTGACATGCATAAATCGACTCAGAAAGTGATTCTATGAAGATACTCAAAAGTAATTATCGGTCGATCATGCTTCCTTTTCCGTGTTACAAACAAATGTACAAAGACATAATACCCTTTCCATTATGTGATGTAGGGTACATGGTTATGCTGATTTCGTTCAGCTAAACGAACGCATACCATGTCGTTACTTGGATAAAAACGTTTTTGTCATAGAAGTCATTTTAAAATAACTCCTAGGTAGAATATCCCCAGAAAAAAAACAAGGGAACTGATGAGGATTGGTGACGCTTTCCAAAAAAAAATTCCTAAAAACAACAACTATGGGATTAAGCTTGACATTTTTCCAACAACGAACATATTTTAGACTTTTTTAAATGTGTTTGCAGGACTTCGAGCTAAGAACCGTTGACTTCTTCATTATTTTTTAAGGACTTCCGAGACAAGAAATTGTAAAAATTTCGGCTTTTCCAAATTCGTGGCTTTTTACACGGAAAATCAAATTCTGAATCATTTGGGCGTCGATTATGATTATGTCCGACACTCTGATATTACATGTATATTTTAGTTCTATTTTATATTTTACCTCAGATACTTCCAAACCCACTGCACAAAACAAATATTAAATTCTCCACAACCATTTCATAAATTTATGCTATTATTAATGCCTACATTACCGACACCAAAACAAACATTAAATTCGACATAAATCTATTCGATTTGCTTTGAAAAATAATAACAAATATAAACACATTTGCCACAACATGTCATTCCATAATCTGTAATTTATATTTCTTTGCTTTTAAGTGATTAATATTTTAAATGAATATTAATGAATTGTTCAAGTCAGAGAGCTCTCTCGCTCAGTACCATAACCTGCTAATGCGAATTTCATTTGTTATAATTAATTTATGTTAAATTATAATTGACAATAAGTAACAGGTTTCCAAGCACTGCTACTACCACCACCTCTGCGAATAATTGCATTTGAAATATCTATGTGGAGTGCACATGAATCATTTCGCGAGTTGTTGATCTAGAATCACCAGAACTAATGCAGTCATCGATGATAATCAAGCGATCGGTGGTGGTGGCCAACAGCTAAAGACAAAAGTAACCACAAATGGCATTATGACGTTTGTTTTAACCAGTTTATGTTTGCTGAGTATTCCACATGACAAATACGCTGTGCAACAAGCATCGCCATCACTTCCTTCCTTTCGTCTTCACGATTCGTATCGTGTGAGTGGGTGTGGTCACTCTCTGACTTACTGACTGACTGTGTGCCATTCGTATGCTATCCACTCGCAAAGTAGCATTGTTTTGGTGTGGCTTCAACGCTTGCAGCTGAACAATAGATAATGGAGGCACATGGGTTATTGTCTTTCCACCTGACAGCTTGCATGGGAGCATGCCTACCGTGGCGTATAACTACCTATTGGCGTTTTGACCGGCGTCTGACGTATGGTCATAGATTATTTGTAACAATGTCATGTTCGTTCACTTGGTGACTTCGGTATGTTGCAAATGTTCGAGTTTTTTGTTCTGTGCAACGCATTGATGTCATTGCTACAAAAATAGAAAATGAATCGCCAATGAGTTGGTTATTATATTTTTATGAATCCGATAATTTTAAATTTAGATTTCTTTTTAGTTTTGGCGTTTTAAGCATTTTGTTTTAATTGTTTGCGTATAGTTTGATAAGGCCAAAAATTGTCTTTCAAAATAGGGAAATGTAACTGTTTATGAGAATTTTTCATATGTTGGCTAACTAGAACATTTCCAACAAACGTTAAATTAGTTATGAAATATAGACAGCTTGTCCTCGTATATATATCCCAAGCCTATAATTTTTTATGCCCTAACAGATTATATAGACCTTGTACATTGTAGGAAAAACTTCGAAAGTTTCAAGAACCATAAATCGACTAAAATGATAAGGGATCATTTAATTTGTTTGTTTAAATTAGGTATGAAATTAGATCAGATCGACTAAAACCTTATTGTAAAAAAAGCAGCTAAGTTCGGCTAGTCCGACTTTTTATACTCTCCACCATTCGGAATTAAATTGAAAAAAAAAACAGTAAAGAAGGTCTCAAAGCCGGCGGGGCCGACTTTATGATACCCTACGCCACTTTGCTAATTTAGTAGAGCTGCGCATAACAATTAAAAGTTTTTATGGGAGAATTCAATCATACAAGCTATGAATATAAATATAATTTAAAGTTCAAAGGACTAAATATGCCGAAGAATTTGTATATTTTAAATTCGGATAAAGATATATATGGGGACTATATTCAAATCTGAACCGATCTCGATAAAATTTGCAAAAATATTTCTGAGCTGTATTTGATATATTTCCCCAAATATTGTTGTTACAGAGTGCATATTACGGCTGCGGAGGACAAAAATAACAAATCGGATGAACAATATATATGGGAGCTATAGCTATATCTGAACCGATTTCAATCAAATTTGGCATACTTATTTTCAGGTCCAATCTGATCGTACGTGCAAAATTCCATACTATTTGGACTGATATTAAACGTTTGGTGCACAATAAAAGGCAAATCGGACGAAGATATATATGGGAGCTATATCTAAATTTTGACCGATTATCTCCAATTTCAATAGGGTTCGTTCTTGAACCAAACAAATGATTTGTGCAAAATTTCATCTGGTTAGGGCAATAAATGCGAACTGTACTTTGTTTAAAAAATACATGGACAGACGGACGGACGGAAGGACATACATAAATCGACTCAGAATGTGATTCTATGCAGATCATCAAAAGGGTCTATGGGTCTATCTTGTCTCCTTTTGTTTTGTTACAAACAAATGCACAAAGACATAATACCCTGACCACCTTGTGGTGTAGGGTATAAAAATCAGTCGAAAAATGCAGCTCAAATCAAAATCTTTATATTGGGACTATACGAAGACATGGGGCTGGATAAGTAATTTTTTGTCATAGGCTGTAGTAAAGATTCCGAATTTCAAATACGAAATTTAACTCGATTCCGGTGAATAATGTCGCTAATATCATCAAAATACCAAATAAAGGGAAATATAGTTGTATGGGGGCGATATCTAAAGACGTGGAGCAGCATCGACACTATAATAAAACAATATAATAAAACATTCTCTTCCAGGGCTGAAAGTACAGAGGAGATAACTAATTCTGTGGATTAGACCATTGAAAAATGTGGCTAAAATAATCAAATTACCGAATATCAGGGGGTACCATTGTATGGGGGCTACACGATATCGTGGACCTATATAGAAAATATTTTTCGGGGGGTAAAGTACTCACAGAGAACTCCTTTTGTAGAATTTTAAACAATAACATAAAAAATGTGACTAAAATCTTCAAAGTACCGAATGTCGGGAGGTACAATTATATGGGGGATATACGACACCGTGGACCTATATAAACAATTATCTTTCAGGGGGTTATCTATTGAAAAATGTGGGTAAATCATCAAAATACCCAATATCGGGGGCACCATTGTGTGGGGACTATACGATATCGTAGACCTATATAGACAATTCTCTTTCAGGTTGTAAAGTACTCACAGATAACACCTTGTGTAGAATTTCAGACAATTCCATTAAAAAATGTGGCTAAAATCATCAAAACACCGAATATCGGGAGATACAGTTATATGTGGGATACACGATATCGTGGGGCGATATAGCTTTGACCTACCTGCAGACAATAGACGGATCGATGCAAAATTTATCTTTATTCGTTTTGACTCTAGCGTGATTACAACAAACGGACAGAATTTTACGCTGACCAAGAATATATATGCTTCGTTAGGTCCAAAATTATTATTTCGATGAGTTACCAACGGAATGATGAACTTTATATACCCTCCATACAAATTTCAATGTTCCTGCAAATTTTCGATCCTCCAGAAAGATGCAAAAAGAAGCGAGATAGTAGACCCATAGTTCCCTTTGATGATATATAATAATTTAGTTGATTCATCCGATTCTATATTAAAGTATTCCGAAATTCGTAGCAATGATATTCGAGTCGAGAGGTCACATACAACAGAAATTGACCTTAGTCAAGTTTAGTGGAAATCGGTAAGTATAGCTTACATAGGTTACTTTCAACTGATTTCAAATTTAAACCACTTCTAAGAGTAAATTTGCAATGAATACATAAATTTCCAATAGGAACGTTTATTTGCTACTGGTGACTCTTCTAAATATCCATAGTTGTATCAAGTATCATAAAGTTGTCACTGCCCGACTTTTATCTTTTCTTAATGGTTATGTTTACATCCCTCCAATAGGTCTTGATTAGATTTCGAAAAGGTTGCACTTCAATACCCTATTGAAGAGCTCCTGGTTGATCCACATTTGGTTCTAAAACATCTAGTAAACATTGCTATTTTGAGTCACCTAAGCAAAAATCTAAAATATTCAGCCTATTTTAGATTTTATTAATAAATTCTTAATTAATAAATTCTTCCTGTACAAAAATTACCAATTGAACAATGTGAATGTGTTGTAGCATTTGTGTTTTGTTCAAATATCCTAAAAGTGATCCTGATTGTAACTCTTCTCCCACAAAATGTTCAGCATAAATTAGTCCCTAAAACGTCACCACACAGCCAATCCAGTATTCTTAGAATATTTTTCATGTTCAGTTCGTTTGCCACAATATTTCGTATTAAATTGTCCATTTAAAATATCTGCATAATAATGCAAATTAGAATGACGGGGGAAAAATAACAACAACAAAAACAGCAAAATATAGTCAAACTTGTACAACGAGTGAAAAAAAAAACGTCTTTTTTCATATTCTAGTTTGATTTATATCAAAATGTGGCCTACGTATCCATGTTCGATACTCCACATACTCGAAGTATGTGAGCAGTATAAGAAATAAAATCGGCTCGAGTTGTTGGCACCAACGATAATGACGACGACAACCACTACAACTTGGTACGCGTTGAAACGAAGAACGAGTATCTGTTTTGTATTTGGTTTCGTTCTCTTTTTTTTTCAAAATGTTTCCATTGCATGTTCACTAAAGACAACATGCAATACTTTTTCATTTAAATAGACACAAACATGTGGCAACTTAAACACTTGTCATAAGTGCTTTTATTAATGCAACACACCATTCCAAAACGATATCAATAAATTAATTGTTGCGTTTTTTTCCTGCATTCAGCTTGGTTTGGTAGTTACCCTTCTTTGCCAGTCAAATAAACAAATCTCGAGCAACAAGCAACCCACAACATGGAGGAGTGCAAACCAAAAAAAAAAAGAAACACATTTTAGAAATCTGCAAAAAATATATGTAAATAAAATAAATTCAGGGGAACGGAAAGGTGTCTGGTTTTCGTTGGAGGTTGGAACATCGATGTTATGCTAATGCAAATTCATAAATTAACAAAAATGAAAAATTACCAGCTTGTTTGTAAAAACGCGAAAACTGTGACATTTATTAATTTTCATTTTAATGCCATACAAAAGACTTCAGACACGAACATTACATATTCATCAACATTGAGAGAAGTGGGAGGAAAAATAGAAATAATATAGTTTTAATTGAAATACTATTATAATCTCATCATCATCGGTCGGTCCACTCCTTCTTGTACATCCCCCATAAAAGGTCGAAATTTTCAAAATTTTTTTTTCCGAACAGAAAGATAAACGATAATCCGATTTTGCTCCAAATTTGCAAATTCTAATATTTGCATCTAAGTCTTGTGCGAAAATAGATTTAATCAGTCCACTCCATCAAGTACCTGACCCATAAAGGGTCAACATTTTGGATAAATACAACTCTTATAAAATGTGATGTAAGGGACCGATTGTCTTCAAATTTCACGCATCCCAATATTATTTTTAGCCCAAGGTCTGGTGTGAAGATGAAATATATCGGTCCACTCCTTGTGGTACCTCTCCCACAGAGGATCAAAACTTTGAATATCCTTAAAGCTCATACATCGTGAAATTAACATCCGATTCCATTCAGACTTGGAACATTTCATTATTTCCATTAACACAAGATCTGTTATAAAGACGGTACAGATCGGACCATTTATTCTGATACCTCCCCCCAAACCGATCATACAATCTGAAATCAGCATTCGGTTCTCTTTAGATTGCACACATCGCAATATTTTTATAAGCCCAAGGTTTGGTATGAAGATGGGATACATCGGTCCCCGCCTTCTTATACCTCCCCCCACAAAGGGTCAAAATTTTAAGAATTTCCGTCAACACAAGATCCGTTATAAAGATGGTAGAGATCGCACCATTTCTTCTGGTACCTATCCCATATGGGGTCCAAGATGTTTAAAAACAAAACGCTTAAAGAAAGGCGATTCTTAACAACTTGCTATATCTTAACCAAAAATCTGATATGAATATGTAAATTATTGGAATTTATGATTTTGCAAAAAATTTGATATAAATGGTCGATTTGCATATACCAATATATTTATCTGTATTGGATGAAGTATGAAAATGGAACGCTAAATACTTACCGATACTTATACAAAATTTTAGGTGTAATCATTTACCGAAAATTTTAGCTTGAATCAAAATTTCTTATCCACATATCCGATTATTATTGTGACTAGTTAACACATTTAATAAAAAAAGTAAAAAGGTATCGGTCGGTTTTGCCGACAGATGTATACCCTCAGCTCTCTTCACCCTCTATAGAGTGGGGTTTGAAAGAATGGGTCAATATTGCCAATTTCGTATCGGACCTACATAAATATTATATAAATATTATTATAGCAGATGGATATAGCAATTTTAAAGAATCACTGAGTTGTTTCGCAATTTCTGACAGATAAAAATATTGAAAATTGTGTCCCTTTGTGGGTGAGGTACAAGAAGGTGTTCGCAGATATATAGGATCATCTTCACAACAGAACTGGTGTTAGCAAAAATGTTTGTTTGTGTGAAATTTGAAAAGAGTTGGATCCTTATTTCGCTTTCTTTGAGCGTTATGTTTTTCAAAATTTGATTATTGCTTCCCTTTCTGTGCAAAAAATATATGTTTTCAGAATTTCAACCGTTTGTGGGGCAGGTACCATAAGATGTGGACCGATATACTCCATTTTAAAATCAGACATTGGGCTAATAAATTGATGAATGATAAAATGAAGGATGTGTGAAATTCAAAGACAATCGGACTCTTCCATTACATTTTTTGAGAGTTGTAATTATTCAAAATTTTGACCATTTGTGGGGGAGGTACTTGCAGGAGTGAACCGATATTGTCCATTTTTACACCTGATCTAGCACAGATGCAAATATTAGGATTGCAAAAATTAAAGTAAAATCGGATTATCCCTTCTCTTTCTGTGCAAAGAATACATTTTTTGAAAATTTCAACCATTTGTGGGGGAGGTAGCAGAAGGAGTGGACCGATATATTCCATCTTAACACCAGAGCTTGGGTTAATATAAATATTGGGATGTGTGAAATTTGAAGACAATCGGACTCTTACGTCACATTTTATGAGAGTTGAAATTATTCAAAATTTTGACCATTTGTGGGGGAGGTACTTGATGGAGTGGACCAATATTGTCCATTTGCACACCTGACCTAGCACTGACGCAAATATTAGGATTTCCAAAGTTGGAGCAAAATCTGATTATCCTTTCTCTTTCTGTGCAAAGAATATTTTTTTTTTTTTTTGCAAATTCCGACCTTTTGTGTGGGAGGTATCAGAAGGAGTGGACCGATATTACCCATCTCCGAACTCGATCTAAGTTTAACAAAAATATTACGATGTGCCAAGTTTGGACCAAATCAGATACTCCCTTCGGGAGTTATCGTGCGCACCAGCCAGACAGACAGACAGACATCGCTAGATCGATCTTAAACCGTTATTTCGACTAGGCACGTTTTGACCGTATATATACCCTCTGTAGCCAAATGGCTGAGGGTATAATTATGTATTTTATCTATATTAACCACTAAATATAAAACACCACAAATCAGAGGTGTCTATTCTCGGGAAGGTTGGTTTGACATACGTTGCTCCTCTCGCCGACATATTTAAAACTGTGTATCAAAATGGTTTCTAGGATGAAAAAATCAGTAGATTTGAAAATAGAAAACACGTGTATCGGCATTTAACAAGTTTACATCGCAAAGTAGCGTAAAAAAAAGAGCAAGTTACCCCCTCTTTTAAATTTTTTGTAAATTATCGCATTGAGATTACTTGGAATCCGTTCATTCTAAGTATATAGTGCCTGAGGCAATGTTACTGACAAAAATTGGATTATTATTTTATTTAAAATCTTTAACCTTAAGAGGTGACTCGGATCGTTATAAGTTAAAATTTTGAGAATTCAAACCATTTTGGAATGGTCTCTCAGCAGAAAAAAATAAAATAGGCTAGAAATCAAAATGTGAATAAAAAAACATTTTTGTGTAATTTTTATACCCTCCACCGTAGTATGAAGGGTATATTAATTTTGTCATACACATAATACGCATTTTAGACCCAAAAAATTATGTATATTTTTGATTAGAAAAAAAAATTATGTCGACATAGCGGTGTCCGTCCGTCTGTCCGTCTGTGGATATTACTCTCGCTTCCGAACGAAACAACGGTGCCTCCTGATATTCGATATTTTGATGATTTTGGCAACATTATTCATTGGAATTGTTTCAAATTAGGTATTTAAAGTTCGTAATGGATACTAAAGTCTATGACAGCTACTACAGCGTATGACAGAAAATTGTCAGTGCAATTCCATGCCTATATAACGGCACCTCCCGATATTCATTATTTTGATAATTTTAGCGACATTATTCACCGGATTTTTTTCGAATTTGGTGTTTGAAGTTCGCAATGGATTTTACACCCCATGACAGAAAATTCTCTGTGCAGGTCCACGTTTTGGTATAATGGTATCTCTCTGTATTCGGTATTTTAATGATTATAGCTACATTATTCACCGATTTTTTTTTTTGCAAGTTTCGCATTTAAATATTTTAATGGCTTACAACAAAAAGTTGCCAATGCAGGTCCACATCGTCGTATAGACCCTAATATAACAGCTACAGTCGGTATTTTTAAGATTTTAAGAAGTTTTTTAAGGATTTTATTTTTTTGAAAATTGCCAAATTAGTTCCAACTGACGGAGGGTATTCAAAGTTCGGCCCGGCCGAACCTACAGCTTTTTTCCCTGTTATTATGTAAAAGTGGTACAGTACGTTTTGGATTTAACGTTTCCATTAACGAACAGAATGGAAGTTTTCCAAAACCCAGACAGACAATAAAATAATAAAAACATTTGTAGCGAATTCGGAAATAAGTGTTTTTGTCGAAAATAAAACACGATTCAAAATTTATTTTGCCACTTACAATATACAGGGTGAGATGAAAAAAATGCAAAGAAATTCAGATTGCTGTCATTCCTAAGCCATTCGTCCGACAGCTATTAAAATTATTCCAGTGACAGCACATTACATAGTTTAGAAGCGAACAAAGGCATTTTGGTGAGAATTTTCCAGAAAAAAAGTTATTCGTGATTAAATTCAAGCGTGATAGTGTAATTTCTTTGTATTTAGCTGGAAAACCACAAGTGGCTATCGTTAGAGCACTCCAGCATTTAAATGTGAATAAATCTTTTGTGTCTCGTACCTTCGCTCGTTACCGCGATACTGGTAGCGTAGCCCGACGTCAAAGAAGTGGGCGGAAGAAAACAGCAACTTCAGCATAAATGGTTCGAAAAGTAAAGAAGCGACATGATCGAAATAGCCGAGAAATGGCTTGTGAGAATGAATGCCGAATATTATCGCGAAAATATTCTGGGCTCGCAAACATTGTGGCCGAAGACCTTGGACATTCCATTACAAAATGAGGTTCCTCGCTTCATTTACAGCGCATAATGGCCACCAAAATCTCCGGATACCAATCCGCTGGACTATTTTGTCTGGAGTATTTTGGAAAACAAGATTGGCACTAAAAAATACCAAAGTGCCAAAATATTGCAGAACAACATTCGGGCAGCGTCTAACGGTTTCATTGGCCGTTTGCAGACCATAATTCGTGCCAAAGGTGGCTAATTCGAACAAATCTACACTTATCCCAAAATTTGATGCTATGTCCGACATTTTTGCTTTCATTCAAAAAAAATATTTTTTTCAGTTTTTTATCTCACCCTGTATATGCACTTGTATTGAAGTCACTTTCATATGAAGTTTGCAGAAACGAAGTCGGTTCACGCATTCCGGAGTACATCAATTACTAACACAATGCAACTTTATTTTTACATATACAAAGCTTCCACATATATAATTTATCTGATTTGCTTATCAAATCCTCCGAAGCCGCAAGCGCTCCATAAAAATATTATTCATTAGATAAGGTTTTAAAGCCTTTGTCAAATTTAACCGCTCCATATCCGTAATATGCATTCAGTAGCATTCATATTTGTCGGCAGGATTTACTTCACCTAAATGCATTTTTTCATGATGTGTGCCAATTTGTCTTGATTTCTAGTTTACCTTTTTACGAATTCTACTCTACTTTCACTGGTCAAAATAAACCATTCTGAAAGGCAACTTCTGCCTAATTGTCCAATTATTCACAGAAATCTAATTAGTTAGATGCTAATAGCTTGTTCTTATTATGAAGACCCTCTTTTTATTTTCTCATTCTTTTCCACATTAACTAAACCGATGAATTTTCAGGATGTACTTGTTGTTACCACATAACGGTACGATATCGAACATTATTTATTAGTGATTTAAGCAACAAATCAACAATTTTATTTCAACAAAGTAGCAACAGTACATTTCGTACATCTTCTAATTGGAATCTCTAATTACTAATGTCTTGTGTGGACATTTTACAATTTCTGGACTTCTGACAAAACTTTGCCGCAGCAATTATATTTGACGATGTATTTTTTCATATTTTATGTTTTCTTTTAATAAAGAGAAATCTTTCGATGATTCATAGCGGAATTTTGTTATGGTTGGATTTGGAACTGCTGTGTGCTCTTGGACTTTCATTTGTAAAAATATTTTTCTATTTCACTCTGTAATTAGAAATGCTGTGCAAATCATAAGAATTCATTTAGTGTTTTACGACTTCCTGATTGTGTGTTGAAAGGCTGTTCTAAACGTTGGTAAATGATATTTTGCTATTGCCACCACCATGAGCAGCGGTCCTCTGTATGTCTGTTTGTCTAGCCTGAACAACTACTATTCATGCGGAGAGTTGGTAATTACTGGTCTTCTATCGCATTTCCATGAACATTCTCTATTCTTGAAGAAAGCTTTATGCCACGGGTGGGGTATTCGTTTTATATTCTTAAGAATAGTCTAGTGATGTCTATCCCAACTGCTGTCTTGCCTTTAGAAGCAGTTATGTTATTACCTCATCCTAACTACCCCTTGTCCAACCATAACCCACCATACCTTGTGTTTGTGGACCATATGTCTCCTATTTACCTCATACGAATTGTTGCTACACAGCTGTAACTGTGTCGAAATTGTTTGCAGTTACGCTCATGACGCTGCCGTTTATTATTTGTTTATACGACGAACATGTTAAACCAACAATTAACATAATTTAAAAAAAAAATACCTGCACTCGAATTTGCACTATACAGTACATCAAGCTTGTGACCAGTTTTTTTCTATAAAACAAATGCAATTTTATTTAAGTGAACCTTAAGATATTAACTTCGCCGCCAATTAACTTATGTGATGATAAACTGTAATGAGGAAACAACGTCTTTAAATTGGTTTTCCAGCATTGTGATTCCTGCCCACATTGAACAGGTAAAAGCAATTTTTACATTGAAATTTGTAAGGAAAAGTTCCTGGGTATATTCTGGGATTTTCTGGACCCATGGTTGATGTCATTATCGGGAATAAAATTCGAAGTTGATGTAATGAAATAAGGATAGATTATTGACATTTTGGTCACATGTAGGTACAGTTCGAAGATAGGCTATGTCGATCCCATACAGTCCCATAAATGTGGTTAAATACCCAATATTTTTCTGACTTTTAACGAAATTATTTGCAAATTTTAATATAAAGTTTTAAATAAGTATATATTATTTTGGACGAAGTTTTTCTTATAAGTTCAAGTATACTCATTCGTATACCCTACACCACATAATGGTAAGGGTATTATGTCTTTACGCATTTGTTTAAAAAAGGTAGAAGGAAGTGAGATAGACCCATAGTTACTTTTGAGGATCTTCATAGAATCACTTTCTGAGTCGATTGATGCTCGTCAGTCCGTCTGTCCGTCCGTCCATGTATCCTTGTGAACAAAATGTAGGTCGCATTATTATCCGATTGAGATGAAATTTTCCAAACAATATTTGTTTGGCCCAAGGATGAATCCTATTGATATTGGTGATAATCGGATCACAAAAATGATATTTGGTACCACTTATCAGATACAGATCAGCAATACCACTGCCAAATTGCATCATGCTCGATTCAGATATGGATATAGCTCCCAAGTACAAGTACATCTTCATCCGATTTCGGCTTAATTGTGCACCAAATGGACAATATCAGTCCAAATGACATGTATTTTGGCACATCCCACCCAATTCAGTCTAAAAGCAAGTACATCAAATTTGGAGAAAATCGGTTCAGATACAGCTATAGCTCCTATACATATGTTTCATCTGATTTGGTGTTTAAGTCCCTCCCTGATTTTGCAGTTGCTCTACAGTTCGCAATTATAGAACAATCGACGCGGCAGTTAGAATGGTGAAATATTTAGGGAGTGAAATAGACCATATCAAAGGAAAGGGATGTTAGCTAGAATGCTTACCTAAAAAAATTAAATAAAAAGATGCCAATAATGATATTAATATAGATTTTGTAGTATTTTGTGATATGTTTTTTTTTTTTCATATTTTTATCACACCCGATTTAATTTAACTTATAATATTGAAGTATACGTTTTGTAATATTTTTTCTCCTTACCACACAAGTTGGGGTTGTTATATACAGATTGCGATCCTCACGAAAATGTTGGCAATATATTTAGGGGTTGAAATGGACCAACAACTAAAATTGTTCCTGATTTTGCAGCGGTTATAAAGGTCGCAAATAGAAACTAATAGACACTAATCTCACATGATGTTAGGGTTGAATGGACCACACCTTTGTGTGCAAAAATACCAACATTTCCATTCTGCCGAAACACTGAAAATAACTTACAGGCGAAGTCAAATTTACACAAATGGCAAACTTCTGATTTTTTTATGTTGATTTCGTTGACGAATATAGCCAAATATCGTATCATATAGATGAGTCTAAATTTGGAGAAATAGAGGGACCTCTTACATATGGGGATGGTCGCAAAATATAATATAAATATAATATGAACCAAAAACAGAAAAAATTTCTTGATCACACAATTGAAACCAATCGACACGCCTCAGAGGAGAGTTAAGGACAGGGAAAAATTCTAGTATTTTGGAAGACCATTGGATCATACTTAGCTGTAAAATGGACCACAACAACTAACAGCACGACGGGGTGCGTATATATTGGGCAAATGTCCCTGGTCAAATGCTAAAATATCTGAGCAGTGTTCGGTGACATAATTTCTAAGCCGAAATCTTTCAAAATGGTTTTGGACATAAGGGGGCTTTTAACATATTGTAGTGTTGTAGGGTATTATATGGTCAGCCAGACGACTATTACCTTAGCTTACTTGTTTCAATTTGATACATTACATTATTTTATTAACTCAATTTCTTGAGAATTTAAATTGCAGGCAGGTTATGTGAATTATGTGGTGGCGAAACTGTATAGATGATGATGTCGCAATAATTTAACGCGGTCATAGCAAAGTTAAAGGATAATTACTTTTTCAAAATCGCTAAAATATAAAAAAATATATTTAATATATTTTTATTTTAAAATATATTTTAAATATTATTATCAAAATATCAAATATTCTAAAATCGGGAAAAAAATCGTGAAAATTTTTTCAATTGAATCGAATTTCAAAATAGTACATTCTATTGACAAACTTCGGACATTTAAACATTTGTTATAAAAAAACCAATCAAATTGAAGACTTTTTTTATACCCTACACCAAACGGTAGTCAGGGTATTATGTCTTTGTGCATTTGTTTGTAACAGGCAAAAGGAAACGAGATAGACCCATAGCTCCTTTTGATGATCTGCATAGAATCACATTCTGACCACATTCCGTCCGCCCGTCTGTCCATGTATTTTTGTAAACAAAGTACAGTTCGCATTTATTGCCCTATCCAGATGAAATTTTGCACAAATCATTTGTTTGGTCCAAGGACGAACCCTATTGAAATTGGAGATAATCGGTCAAAATTTAGATATAGCTCCCATACATATATATTCGTCCGATTTGCCTTTTATTGTGCACCAAACGTGCACCAAAATCGGTTCAGATATAGCTATAGCCCGCATATATATTGTTCATCCGATTTGTTTTTTTGTCCTCCGTAGCCGTAATATGCACTCTGTAACAACAATATTTGGGGAAATTTATCAAATACAGCTCAGAAATACATTTGCTAAATTTTATCGAGATCGGTTCAGATTTCGATATAGCTCCCATATATAACTTCGTCCGATTTACCTTGGATTGTGCACCAAACGTCTAATATTTGCCCAAATTGGATGAAATTTGGCACTTATGACCGAATTGAGTCTAGAAGCTAGTATGTCAAATTTGGTGAAGATCGGTTCAGATATAGCTATAGCTCCCATAGATACTGTTCATCCGATTTGTCATATTTGTTACCCACAGCCGTAATATGCACTCCGTAACAACGATATTCAGGGAAATATATCAAATACAGCTCAGAAATATCTTTGCCAAATTTTATCGAGATCGGTTCCCATTTGGATATAGCTCCCATATATATTGATATCCGATTTCATATTAATTGTGCACCGAATGGGCAATACAAATCCGAATTTAAAAGATACAAATGCTTCGGCATATTCATTCCTTTGAACTTTAAATTATAATCATAGCGTGTATGAACTTTTAATTGTTATGCGGAGCTCTACTAAATTAGCAAAGTGGTGTGGGGTATCATAAAGTCGGCCCCGCCCGCCTTTAAGACTTTCTTTACTGGTTTCAATTTGTTTTTCTTTTCTGTCGATTTTATGTAAAGTACATTATTTTCAATTTGACTTATCATATTGAATTAAATCTTTTTTTGTGAAAATAATAAAGAATTATTTTCACAATATAAAGGAAAGTTATGTTAGTTACTACTCTTATAAGTCCAGAACGGCTTGACGGATTTTGACAATTCATACTATTTCGGAATGGTTCGGTGTCTTGGCAAAAAAAAATCGTATAAAAATATGCTAATAAAATATGAATGAAAAAAAATGTTGGCATGAATTTAGTTCAAATTTGACATATATTAAAGTGAATATATTTTAATATTTTGAATTCTGGAAGAATAATATCAAAAATTAAATGAGTGCGCAATACGATATTAAATGGCGATCTTTCATATCTAAAATTGGCAGCTTTCAACTCCAGGACCTACATCGTGCTTCAGCTGGAAGGTGCGAACACACACCAAAAATGACCGACAAAGCGTTATGGGGCTCATTTCAAAACGTGGACCTACTTCTTTCACACGACAATAATTCGTCAAATAAGAACTCAAAATGAAAAATTCATTGGGACTGCAATCAGTGAAATACCGAATATAAGGGTGCAAAATGGTAAAGTGAATTGGACGTTTAGTAAGAAAACGATTCTTCCTAAACTTTCAAGATACCTTAAATCGCTTTTGCAGGGTCATAACTCTCGGATATTTTACATGTCAATCATATTTGACTAATTCCGGCAAATGTTGGTAATTTGAAAAGAAACCATCTTTGAAAAAATTGAGCACGTTTTGGTGTAACCATTCTATGATTTAAGCAATTTTTTGGCCTTTATTTGGCATCACCTCTTCGCATACAATTTTCTATTTTCAAAGTAGGGCCCATCTTGGTCTTGATCACATTCATCAGTTGATTTTGCTAAACAATTGTATTTAGGATATTCTGGGGTAGAGAACGCTCTTATAGGTAATTGCCTACATAGGTGAAAATCGTATAGTGAAAATCGAAATTCCCAATTTGCCGATACGCGCGAATTAGAAATCTTTAATATGAATAAACAAAATCTCATGCGATTTATATGATACTTATAACTTTGTTTGAATAATTTTATGAATGAGGAAGTAGAAAAAGTCGACCGATATGACCCACCTTACCTTAATATCTAGAGTAAAATATCTGGCATGTGCTTTTTTGAATAATTTCGGAGACTTACTTTGTATTTTATAAGTCTTACGATTGTTCAAAATTTCGCCACAAAGAAACCAGTAAAGAAAGTATTAAAGTCGGGCGGGGCCGACTTTATGATACCCTACACCACTTTGCTAACTTAGTAGAACTCCGCATAACAATTAAACGTTTTAATGGGAGAATTCAACATACACGCTATAATTATAATTATAATTTAAAGTTCAAAGGACTATATATCCCGAAGCATTTGTATCTTTTAAATTCGGACTTGTATTGACCATTTGGTGCACAACTAATTTGAAATCGGATAAAGATATATATGGGAGCTATATCCAAATCGGAACCGATTTTAATAAAATTTGGCAAAGATATTTCTGAGCTGTATTTGATATATTTCCCTGAATATCGTTGTTACGGAGTGCATATTACGGCTGTGGGTAACAAATATAACAAATCGGATGAACAGTATATATGGGAGCTATAGCTATATCTGAACCGATCTTCACCAAATTTGACATACTAACTTCTAGACTCAATTCGGTCGTAAGTGCCAAATCTCATCCCATTTGGACAAATATTAGACGTTTGGTGCACAATAAAACGTAAATCTGACGAAGTTATATATATATATATGAGCTATATCCAAATCTGAACCGATCTCGATAAAATTTGGCATACTTATTTTCAGGCCTAATTTGGTTGTATGTGCAAAATTTCAAATTTGACGAAGATATATATATGCGATTATATATAAATTTTGACCGATTATCTCTAATTTCAGTAGGGTTCGCCCTTAGGCCAATCAAATGATTCGTGCAAAATTTTACCTGGATAGGGCAATAAACGCGAACTGTTCTTTGTTTACAAAAATACATGGACAGACGGACGGACTCAGAATGTGATTCTATACAGATCATCAAAAGGAACTATGGGTCTATCTCGTATCCTTTTGCCTGTTACAAACAAATGCACAAAGACATAATACTCTGACCACCTTGTAGTGTAGGCTGTAAAGAGTGCCGTATTATTTATATCCCGAACGTAACCCTTCTTCGAGTTGTATCTTAATTTGATAGAAAATTGATATGAACTGCCTTCTAGGATATTCATGCCAGTCAGTCATACATATAACCAGCCTCTGTAGCTATATGACTGAGGATATTATTGCAACACATTGCATTTGTACTTCAAATGTACATCTTACATGCGAGTACATTGTAAAATATATTGACTAAAATTAAACACCTGCGTCCGTATTTTTTTTTTTTTTCAATTTCAATAAAACCTAACTAATTATCATGCTTTTTGATTAAATCCTTCGTTTTACAATCATTTGACACATGAGCCTCTATAATTATTCAATCATTGTTCCTGTTCCGCCAAATAATTTATGCAGCGCTGTCTATCCACCCACCGTTTATTTTTAGACAAAAATTATGTTCGTTGTCCCTGTTTTTTGTTTGTTTGTTCCCTCCCAACAAAAGAACGTCGCGCTGTGTTAATGTCTAAATTTGTCTAGCTGTCGATTTTCGCAGACAGCTGTTAAGAACAAATATTGCAATGGCATCGATTAATGAAAAAACAAAGTTTTTGTCTTGCTTGTTGTCTAATGGCTAAAGGGGGAAAGAAGTGGGGATCATTCGAACATACAGATATATGTGCAATGATGTTTACATAAATTTTCAACATTTTTTTATGTCCCTTCTCTCTCTCTCTCGTTCTATCGATTGTCGGTGTTTATGCATATAACACTTGTGTTTAACGGTGTTTTCATCAACGCCTATTTTTGTTGTGCGCAAAGGTATTATTCTTTGTATCGGAAAACGGTATGTTCAGGAAAACCCACCAACTTTATCTCTTTATAGGCTGGAAATTGGTGGTTCTCCGTTACATAGGTTATTGTCGATGTATTTATTTATGTTTACTGCACGAAACAGGTGTTTATATAAGAAATTCCTTACATCGTCTTGGCCAAAATGACGTTGTGTCTTGATAGCTGGCTTGTCTGGTTATCCATACCTAAAGAGTATTGGGTATGTATTAATGTTGCACAAGATAAGATTTTCTTATTTGATTATTTCGACAATTTTGCAATAAATTATTGATTAACTTTGTTCCTGTGCGAAGTGAATGTTGAAGCCTCTGTGCGTAGATATTGGCGGTTGCTTATTGCTTTATTGTCGGATTGCGCGTTTTCAATGGTGGATTATCATGTTTTGCTTTTTTGAAATGTTAGGAAAACGTTCTTTAGATTTGAAATTGATTTCAATCGTAAGATATTACAATCATTAAATGATATTGTTTTTGATTAAATGAGGAATTGTTGAATATCAACCAATTTCGATTATAATTAATTATCATAATTCAGCGATTAAGAATTAATATACGGCATAAGTTGATAATCACTAGATTTGTCGAATGTAAGGTAACATTTTGATATTGCCTAGTTTTAAATAGAGAAATATATTTTGCTTATTGAATTATGAAGATAATATTATCTCGCTATTGGCATATTGCAAATTATCTGGCATAATTATGATTCGACTACAGTAAAGGTTTGACAAATTTAATAAGTTGAGAAGTTCTTTCCCTTAGAAGATGGTGATTAAGCTTGATGTTGTATATGATCGTATTTGTGAAACCAAGATTTGTATATTTAATTTAAACAGGTGAGATCTGCAATTTATAGAAATATTACAATATATTAATGAGTGCCAAAAAATAACTTTTTATGTGATTTCGAATTAATCAAAAATGTTAACGTTTGTGTGAAGTTTGGATAAAATTGAAGGCAGGGTTCATATTTCATATCCTTTAAAGTGTTTACCCTTTTGTGAGGGAGGAAAGGAGAAGACCTAAGATTGACATAGCGATGCGTGAAGTTTAGACGAATTAGAAATTGTCATTAGCTTTATGTTTTTTTATAAACATTCAATGTTTGTGGAAGTTAAAAAAAGAATACGTGTACTACAATTTTACAGCGCGTTTGGCATTAATTGAAATTTTAAGAAGTAAGAGGGAGCCGACTGTGTAACTTTTTAAAATCGCCCAAGTGCAAATCAAATATTTCGATTTGTGAAGTTTCAATCAAATGTAGAAAACGCTGAGCTGTCAACTTTGCCTTTATCTTCCATATATTTTTGTAGCTCTAAGAACATATACAGGGTGATATAAAAATGCAACAAAGTCAAATGCCATAATTTTTACATTTTTTTTATTTTTTTGAAATTTTTGAAATAAGTTTAGATTTGTTCGAATTGGTCACCTTTGGCACGCATTATGGCCTTCAAACGGCCAATAAAACCGTATCGCTTGCTTGAGGTGATCGACACTTTGGTATTTTTTAGTGCCAACCTTTTAGTGCCCTTGCTTTCCAAAATACTCCAGACACAATATCCGGATTGGTATCCGGAGATTTTGGTGGCCATTGTGCTCTGGAAATGAAGCGAGGAACCTTATTTTGTACCCATTCTTGGGTGGAGCGTGCTGAGTTCCAAGGTGCTGAGTCCTGCCGAAATGTCCAAGGTCTGCTGCCAAAATGTTTGCGTGCCCAAGGCTTTTATACACCCACCAGAATATTTTCCCGATAATATTTGGCATTTATTCTGATGCCACGGTTGATTAATACGAGCGGAGAGCGACCATCGGCGATTATGTCGGCCCACACCATCACCATGGCTGGCGCTTGAGTTCTGGTGGCCAATCGAAGGTGCACATTTTCAGCTGAGCTCTTTGGCAAGTAAACACGATCATTGTGTTTGTTTACAAACTGCTGGATAATGAATGTTTTCTCATCGGAGAAAACCAAATTTCCAAAAACCAAAATTCGGCAGTTCACCACTTTCGGCCAAGCGAAGCAACTCATTAGCTCTTTTGAGTCTATTTTCTTTCTGTTGCGGTGAAAGTTCTTTAACTTTTTGGAATTTCAATGGCTTTACCCCGAGCTCATTTTTTAATATTTGCCGAATGGAATGTTGCGATATGTTTAGTTCACGAGCCATTTTTCGGCCACTGCGAGGCAGGTTTCCATCAAGTCGCTTCTTTACCTTCAGAACCATTTCTGCTGATGTGGCTGTTTTCTTCTGTCTACTTCCTAGACGTCGGGCTACGCTACCAGTATCACGGTAACGAACGATGGTACGAGACACAAAAGATTTATTCACAGTTAAATGCTGGAATGCTCTAACGATAGCCATTTGTAGTTTTCCAGCTAAATATAAAGAAATCTATTTTCTTTCTGTTTTTATTATTTGCGGAATGGAATATTTCGATATGCTCAGCCCAATGGCTATTTCTCGGCCACTGTGACGCGGATTTCGATCTAGTCGGTTCTGTAATTTTCGAACCATTTCTGCTGATGTTGCTGTTTTCTTTCGTTCACTTCCTTGACGTCGGGCTAAGCTACCAGTATCGTGGTAACAAGCGATGGTACGAGACACAAAAGATTCATTCACATTTAAATGCTGAAGTGCTCTAACGATAAAGAAATCACTCGTGAATTCTTAACTTGAATTGTGAAAATTTTTTCTGGAAAATTCTCACCAAAATGCTTTTGTACGCTTGTAAACAATGTCGAACGAGTGGCTTAGAAATGACAGCAGTCTGAAGTTGGTTGCACTTTTTTCATTTCACCCTGTATATGGAAGCTATATTCAAATCGTAGTCACACAGGATAAAATTTGGCAAAGGTATTTCCGAGCTCTACCAAATACCAAATATTACTGTTGTCGAAGGCATATTACTAATGTAAGAAACTTAAACCCCAAATCGGGGAGCTATAGCTGTATCTGAACCGATTTTCAAATTTGAAGTACTTACTTCTAAACTGAATTCGATAGGACATGCCAAAATTCAGGTCATTTAGACTGATATTAGTCATTTGATGCACAATTAACCCGTAATCGGTTGAAAGTATATATATGGGAGATATATTTAAATCTAAACGGATCTTGTTACAATTTGACAGAGGTATTTCTGGGCTGTATCTGATATCTGATACCAAACATCATTCCTGTGGGTTGCATATTACGAATGTATGGGAGCTATGACTATATCTGAACCGATTTTCTCCGGATTCGATGTACTTGCTTCTAGATTGAATTCGGTCGAATGCTCCAAAATTCAGACTTTTGGACTGATATTGACCATTTGGTGCACAATTAACCTGAAATCGGTTGAAAATATATGGGGGCTACATCCAAATCTGAACCGATCTCGATAAAATTTGGCAGAGGTATTTCTGGGCTGTATCTGTTATCTGGTACCAAATAGCATATTCCCAAAGTAAGGGACTTAAACACCAAATCGGATGAAGCATATACATGGGAGCTATAGCCATATCTGAACCGATTTTCACCAAATTTTATATAATTGCTTCAAGTCGGACGTGCCAAAATTCAGGTCTTAGGATTGATATTGGCCATTTGGTGCACAATTAACCCGAAATCGGTTGAAGGTATATGGGAGCTATATCTAAATCTGATCCGATTTTCACTAA
Organism: Musca domestica; assembly: GCF_030504385.1. Lineage (NCBI taxonomy): Eukaryota > Metazoa > Arthropoda > Insecta > Diptera > Muscidae > Musca > Musca domestica. The sequence continues at coordinate 28,881,386 of NW_026712114.1, read as the reverse complement.
GTTAAATCGGGTTCGTCCTTGGGCCAAGCAAATATTGGTTGCAAAATGTCATCTCAATCGGGTAATTAATGCGACTGCATTTTGTTCATAAGATTACATGGACGGTGGAACAGACGGACTGACATGCATAAATCGACACAGAAAGTCATTCTATAAATATCGTCAAAAGTAACTATTGGCCCGCTTTCTTCTCCATATTACAAACAAATGCACAAAGACCCTTATAAATATGGATTGAAAAGAATCTTTAAAATTACGTTTATATAGGTCAGATAGCCCATGAAAATATTTTTTATAAGTTCCACGCTTATATGTCTGATAATCCCTTAAAAATTTTCCATAAAAAATAGCAGGCTTATAGGTCCGCTAAACCTTTTCAAATATTAATTAAATATTTCACGTTTATATGTCTTATAATCCCTCAGAATTATTCTTTAAAAATTCCATGACTTTGTGGTGGTGAAATTAAAAGGTAAAGTAACATAAATCTTTAAAAATGTTTTATTTTCCCTTCATTATTTTTAGATTTATAATCACATTTCCTTTAGTTGTTTTAAAGTGAGATCATTATGAGCATAATCATAATTTGCTTAATTCACAATGTTATTTAGTTAAATAATTCATCCATACTTCCTTTACACAAAATAAATATCACAAAAAATATACATTCTTTTGACTGGAAATTAAATGCTTTTTAGGGCCGAAAGTTCTCATAATTTGCCCTAATGCCACCTTGTTAACGCTGTTCCCATGACATACTTTTCACGCGCAAAAATATGTTCGAAACTTCTACATTTACCACACTTTCTGACTGGCAAGCTGTTAGCATGTTGTTTGGCCTTATTGTAAGTGGCCAGCAATCAACCACTGACACTGACTTTCGTGAGTAGGTTGGCTGCTGACTGATGTGATGTTAATTTCTTTCCTACAAGGTTCAATATTCTTTCGGTCTTTTGTTCGAAAAGAAACCGGCTAATATTGCTTCTTCGTGTTTATTGACCATTAATTGTACCGTGAGTCATAATTCAAAGGAAAAAAAATCAAAATTTGAATTTGTTTTCTTGTTCATTAAAAGCCATTTTTATTTCTTGAATGTAATTTTTGTGGTGGCTCACAAGTGGGCCTTTCTCTAAACATGGCAGGAATTATTATGCAAAAATTAGAAAAGAAAAAATGAAATAAGAAATATAAAATTATTGTTATATAAATAAGGGAAAACATAGGAAAGAATCTTATAGGAAAGAAACATAGGAAATCCTTGAGGCAACACCTGCTGTCCTGATACCTTAACATCCGAACATATAAGTTCAATATCTTACCGAAATGAATCATTTTAGCACAGAAAGCGTGTGGGACCACAGTTGAATGTCAATCACATAAAACGACACCACTCTTATTCGATGAGATATGCCATTATCAATTAATTGTGAGATATTCTCATGATCTCACATGGGATTTCTGTCCATACTTTGAATAGACTGGGACATTCCAATATAAATTCACTTTTCGATATATATATAATGACCCAAGACAGTTTGAGGGTGTCAGCCACATTATTAAAAAATGTAAATATTGGGTCTGAAAAATAAAATCTTCTGTGAACCCTGTTTTGGTTTCATGGGTACAATCTAATAATTTAAAACAAATTAAAATTATAAAAAGCAAGAATTTTTTTTCTCAAATAAGAGAAACTGTATTCTACTATTATTATCAATGATTATGCAAATATTAATTATATACGTCCACTATGGGTGACATAAATCAAGCCCATAAAACGATTTCAGTATTTTTCCTCATGCCATGCATATCCCATCTTTCCTTTTAAGTATTATTTCTTACAAGAACTAGGATATGTCAGATCTTTAATCTGATATAACCCCCACCCTCTGTCAAAAATATCAAAAACAATCGTGAAACTGAGCTCATCATATTTTGTATCAGACATAAGTCTTGTGCTCAAATGAGCAGAACGGGCTGAAATAGAAAAATTGCTACAATGATAAACGTTATAATTTGTACATTTTATTTTATTGAATGAAAGCAAAAATGCCGGAAATAGCATAAACATTTTGAATTAGATTTGTTCCAATTGGTCTCCATGGCTTTCAAACGGCCAATTAAACCGTCACACGCTGCCCGAATGTTGCTCTGCGGTATTTTGGCCCATTCCCGGCGAGTGCTTGCTTGAGGTGATCGACACTTTGGTAATTTTTAGTGCCAACCTTGCTTTCCAAAATACAGGGTTGCCCATATTCGACTGATCTTTAGGCCCATTCCAATCGACGAGGCTTGTCCGCAGGCAACATTCTTTGCGTCAATTGAATTTTGTACGGGAACAAATGCAAATCAATGCGAATAATCCGTTGTAAAGTGGACCGAGCCATGCCCAACTGTTGAGAACGGCGTTTTTGGGATGTTCTTGGGGACCTCTTAACACTGGCTCGTACGGCAGCGATATATGGCCTCTTCGGATTAGAAAGAGCCTTACCAGTCGAAATTTTTTCGTATAAACGCTTAATGGTGTTCTTAGAAGGCGCACTTCTCACATTTTTAATGTTTTAAAAAGCACGTTGAGTTTTCACAATTGACTTCTTCTGTTGAATGTAAATTTCAACTATGTCAGAGCGCTCGCGTGGCGCGTATTGGTACATGGTAAAAATCTGCTTGGACTGACGCTTCAAACGCGGTATGTCATTAAGCGATGTGACATCTCTGTCAAAAGTTATGGCGTTGCCAGATGGGTCCGTCGAACATGGGCAACCATGTACTACAAACACAATAGTACAACGGATTGGTATCCGGAAATTTTTAATGGCTTTTGTGCGCATGAAATGAAGCGCTTTATAACCGTTCTTGGGTGGCGCGTGCTGAGTGCGATGGTGAATGCTGTTTGAATGTCCAAGGTCTGCGGCCAAAATGTTTACGTGCCCAAGGCTTTAATACCTCCAGAATATTTTCGCGATAATATTCGGCATTTATTCTGATGCCACGGTCGATTAATACGAGCGGAGAACGACCACTGCCTGTTATGGCGGCCAAGCCAAATAAGCCAAATTCGGCAGTTCACCACTTTCGGACAAACGAAGCAACTCTTTAGCTCTTTTTAGCCTATTTTCTTTCTTTTGCACTTTTAGGATTTTCAATGGCTTTACCCCGAGCTCGCTATTCAATATTTGCCGAATGAGAATATTGCGATATGTTCAGCTCACGAGACATTTTTCGGTCACTGCGACGCGGGTTTCGATCAAGTCGCTTCTGTACTTTTCGAACCATATTGGCTGATGTTGCTGACACAAAAGATTTATTCACATTTAAATGTTGGAGTGCTCTAACGATAGCCATTTGCAGCCAAATATAAAGAAATCACACTATCACGCATGAATTCCAATTCGAATAACTTTTGTTCTGGAAAATATTTACCAAAATGCTTTCGTACGCTTGTAAACAATATAATGAGCTGGACTGGAATAATTTTAACCCCTATCGAACAAGAGGCTTAGAAATGACATCAGGGAATATTATGCGTGTACGTTATATGTGGGAGCTATATCTAAATCTGGACCAATTTCAATAGGGTTCGTCATTAGGTCAAACAAATAAATGATGCAAAATTTCATAGCTAGCGAATAATAAATGCGACCTGTAATTTGCTTACATGGGCAGGCACATGAACATGCATAACTCAGACCAACTCGAATTTGATTATATGAAGATCATCAAAATGAACTATCTGAATAAGACAAAATATTATTGTAATAATATTTGATGAAAATATTTCATAATTTCTATACTACGCTATATTCCAATAGCACATTTCATTTTACAGTCGATAATGAAAAATCATTGATAACTTCTCATTGTTTAGAATTTTTTAATGTGATATAAACACACCAATTTTCGCAGTCGACATTTGTCAAAACATTTCACCCTCTTCACTGTGGTCATTTTATCGCCCTCAGCTTATTAACAAGTTCAGATGTTTTATTTCTATTTTATTTACTTGTGATATAAGTCAAACTTACCTGTCTGTCTATCGCTAACATCAACATAAAATGTTGTACCTGCAAAATTAAACAACACTTCAAATCGTACGCATGATGATCAAATTTACTGTGTTTTTTGCTAATATTAAAATAGAGTTGAGTGAACTTTGATTTGACCAAACATTTGCGTATTTATTTTCATTAATTTTTGTGGGGAAGATAAAATTACTTATAAGCCTCGTAAAAATTGTTAATGATCAACAATGAAGTTCAGAAGTAGGAGAAAATGATTGGCCTATAAACAAACAATGTCGGAGTTTGAATATTCTTTGATGCGGCTTTTGAAAGTCTTTGAAGATGTGCGTATTTTGGTTATGTTAACTGCAAAGGTTGTGGGTGATTAGAATCAAATAAATTTCGATGATATCATACGGTGGTTAACAAGATCTGGAATATAAATGGATTTTTGACGATGATTCCCGACCGACAAAAACTTTTAATATAATGAAGAATGGGGAGTAGATTAACAGTAAAAGTAATAGATAACAGGGTTAGAATATGCCTGCTTTTAAAAAATATATACAATTTGCCATTTTTTTTTTTTTTTTTTTTTTTGATTGAGCCAAAAATGATGTAACAGCTCGAAATATTGGTCTCCCACATAGAAATAGGACATAGGAATCCTATCTCGCCGTCTGTTCATTTTTATTTGTAATCAACCTACAGGTCGCAATTATGGCCCGATCCTAACGAAAAGATTTTCCTGAAAATTTCCAAATATACAACATCATCGCCTGTAAGTAACATAGGCTATACAAATTTCCAAAATTCCATTTGGTATTGAAGATATAGCATCTGAATCGGAGGTACTTCCGATTAGATTTAGATTTTGTATGCACATACTTGATGATCGGTTAGAGATACAGTATCCGAATTTAGAACGTTTAACGGAAATCGGTATAAAAATAAATTTGCCAAATTATATTGCAAACGGTAGACGTTTGGACATAGCCCACATATATATTTCAGACCGATCTCACATATTTGATGAACCAAACAAAACGAATATTCCATTCGACAAATATTGAAAAGTGAGCTCGGGGTAAAGCCATTGAAATTCCAAAAAGTGAAAGAAATTACTCCGCATCAGAAAGAAATAGACTCCAAATAGCTAAAGAGTTGCTTCGCTTGGCGGAAGTGGTGAACTGCCGAATTTGGTTTTGTCCGATGAGAAAACATTCGTTGTCCAGAAGTTTGTAAACAAACAAAATGATCGTGTTTACTTGCCAATGAGGTCAGCTGAAAATGTGCACCTTCGGTTGGCCAGCAGAACTCAAGCGCCGGCCATGGTGATGGCCGCCATAACAGCCGATGGTCGCTCTCCGCTCGTATTAATCGACCGTTGCATCAGAATAAATGCCGAATATTATCGCGAAAATATTCTGTAGGGTGTATTAAAGCCTTGGGTACGCAAACATTTTGGCCGCAGACCTTAGATATTCCAACAGGACTCAGCACCATAGCAAGCAGCACGCGTCACTCAAGAATGGTTTCAAAATGAGGTTCCTCGCTTCATTTTCAGCGCACAATGGTCCATTGGACTATTGTGTCTGGATCATTTGGAAAGCAAGGTGGGCACTAACAAAAAATACCAAAGTGTCCATCACCTCAAGCAAGCGCTTCGCCGCGATGGTCCAAAATACCGCATACCAACATTCGGGCAGCGTGTACCGATTTCATTGTCGGTTTACAGCCATGATTCGTGCCATAGGTGACCAATTTGAAAAAATCTAAACTTATTCTAAAATTTGATGTTATTTCCGGCATTTTTTTGCTTTCATTCAATTAAATGTAAAAAAAAATTAAAAATGATGGAGTTTGACTTTGTTTTAGTTTTTTATATCACCCTGTAGGTCAGAAAGATGTGAATGTTTGTAATTGTAAATTGTTACAACTGGATAATTTTGAAAAGTATAAAATTGTACAATGTTTTTATTTGGCAGATTCCATGGTATGGTCCTGACGCATTTGCTTAATACAAAATATTTTACCATAGTGGGGAAGTTACATATTTGTATACGCTACGCCGAATTTAAGTAACGCTCTTATACATCCCACTTTGTGTGTTATTGTTTAATGACTATAACCAGAGCTTAGTATAAATTTTATACAAGTTTCCCAGTAATATCTTTTTATCAACTGTGCACATTTTGGTTGATGGCAAATATGTAGCTTTGCTTTCTTCTTAACCTGTTCGTTTAGAGTAAGAGAACATCTTGTATCATCAATCACGTTTCTTATGATTTTTACACCATTATTTTTATAGTCTGTTTCTATTTGAAGTCACGCCTTTTGTGTGTCGCCTCCATGACCTAATTATTTTTTTACACTTCTGTTTTTATTAAATCATTCGGACAACCATAAATCCCCGTCACGTTTTTTACTCATCAACATGTTCTAATTATCAGGTCATACCTTTCATTTGTGACTGCTTACTATTTACAGAATTGAAACGTAACGTAAAATAAGTTCAATGTCTATGTCTTGTCTCTAAAATGGCGCCACTCTTTCATTTAAAATGCCTGAGCCTGCACGTATGTAAATTATTAGAACGTATTAGAAAATTATGAATTGCGTATTTGTTGAAATAGATATGAAGTGCAAAATGAAGTAGGTTGGAATAAAAGTGTACATTGAATACCATTACCTCTAAATTGATTAATGCAAATGTAGAAATACATATAAAAAACTCTTCAAAATGTTTCTGGGAACTATTCCTTTAAATATGGATTGATTATGGAAGTCAGGGACAAATTTCCGTATAATACATACTATTAGTAGTTTTTCAACTCCAAATTTTAAAATATGTACTTGGAATTTAATTATAAATTGGTTCATGCTTTGTTGACAAATATTTGAAGTTACTCAAAATTTTAAGCCGTTTGTAGACTCAATTTGGTGTATATGAGTTCCACGATTGAAAATGTTAACCTTATATGGGAAAGATAGCAGAGGAAATGTACACATGACTTAATTTTTTCCCAAATTTTGGTTTTTGTTTGTGTTTGTGGAAAGGTCCCGAACGAGAAAACATCCAAATATACATAAAAGATATACATCCCAAGTTTTTTGGATTTCTAATTAGTAATTTCTTGAGAATTATCAATTTTTCAATTTCACATTACTTTATAGCGGTTGTGCAACTTTAAATAAATATTATGAAGATCGGAAAAGCAAAACCCCAAATGGACTTTCAATTCCCATATATAATTTATGGCCCTTCATATGTAAGTTTATGTAATTCTAGTTCATATTAGGGTTATTTATATTGCACTTTTACTACCTGTCGAGGTTTTCTATCTTAAATAGAAACAAGTTACAAAATTGTTAGCAAAATCTACTGGAACGTATGCCAAAAACCATTACAATAACTAAAGTCAGACCGAATCTTTATATAAAATATGGATCTATATTGATATTTTTGCTAGTAGTGTTTTTACGGAAACATTACTCAAACAAGTAAAAATGCAGTTAAGTTCGACAGAACCGAACTTTTAGTACATCCGTGTGGCGAAACATCGACATACACGACATAGGACCACGTTTTGGTATAATCCAATATAACGGTACCTCCCGATACTCTTTATTTTGATGATTTTTGTTACATTTTTTCACGAATTTGTCTAAAAATTAGTCTTTGTAGGTCATAATGGGTTCTAGCTCACGTAGCAAAACATTGAATATTAAGTTCCACGTGTTCCTATAGCGCATATATAACGATACCCATCGATATTCGGTATTTTGATAATCTTTTCATAATGCCGCTTAGCTTTTCGTAAAGGGACATATCCCCAATATTTACGCACTCTGTGGTGCTGTTAGTTGTTGTTCAATAAATAAAAAACACATAAATGGTTTCGATGTAATATAAAAGGGGTAAATTCAAGGCGGGTGGAGGAGAAGGAATGTAACCACTCAGAGGGATTCAGGGAAAAGCAGGAAGAGGGAGATAAGTATAATCCAATGGTAATCCAAATTGCTAGACTTCTTCCCTATCCTTAACTCTCTTCTCATGCAAAATTCCATGATCAGGAAAATTTTTCTTTTTTTGGTTCATTTGAACCCCTAAATATTTTGCGATCATCTCCAAAAGCAACAGACCCCTCTATATCTCCAAATTTAAACTTATTTATATGATTTACTTGTCTACGATATTTGGCTATATTCGTTAACGAAATCAGCATAAAAAAGTCAGAAGTTCGCATTTTGTGTATTTTGGAATTAGCATGTATGTTATTTTCAGCGTTTCGGTAAATGTTGGTATTTTTGCAAACAAAAGTAGTGGTCCATACTACCCGCTGTCCTAAACTCTAACGTGGTTTGTATTTGTGACCTTTATAAAGGCTGCAAAATCAGGAACATTTTTAGTTGTTAGTCCATTTCAACCATTAAATATGTTAGGGACATCTTTAAAAACAATAGGCCTAGCCCTTCTTAACGTAACCCTACCCTTATAAAACTTTTTGTGAGGATCGGACGGTAAACGCAATCTATATATAATAACCCCAACCTGCGTTGAAAAATATTACAAAATGTACACTTCAATATTATAAGTCAAATTGAAAAAATCGCATGCGATAATATATAATAAAAAAATTACAAAATACTACAAAATCCATACTAACATCATTATTGGCATCCTTTTTATGCGATTTTTTCATCTTTTTGTGATTTCGCCGGGATTAAAATATTCGCGGTTTAATGGGAAATTTAACATTTATTTAACACAAATGTTATGGTCTTTTTCACCCACTAAATATTACCCGATGACAATCCAAATTGGAAGGCTTCTGTCCAGCTCTAAGCTGTGGCCCCATGATTACTTCCGCGTCGAATGGTCAATAATTGCGACCTGTAGACAACTGCAAAAGCAGGACATATTTTAATTTTTGTTCAATTTTAACCCGTCTCCAAAAGCAATAGGCTTCTATTCTGACCATAATCCCACCTCCAAATTTGGTGAGGTTCGGGCCATAATTGCGACCTGTAGGACACCTACAAAATCAGGATTTGTCTTAGTTCGTGGTCCATTTCAACCCCTAAATATTATGCGATCATCTCCAAAAGGCTTCTATTCTGCCCCTAGTCCCACCTCCATTCTAAATTTCATGAAGATCGGGCCATAATTCCGACCTGTAGGGTGATTACAAATTAACATGGACAGACGGGCGGACGGACGGATATAGCTAGATCATCTCGGCGAGTTAGGAATATCCATTTATATTTTCCTATGTAGGAGACCAAGATTTCGAGGTGTTACATAATTTTTGGCCCAATCAAACTTATAACACTCCCAACACAAAGTGTTGTAGGGTATAAAAACCGACTACAACTCAATCCCAATCCATAGTTATATATCCCTACAAATATTACATTTTTAGCTTTTGTTTTACTCTTTACATTAACTAATAGATTGCTTCAACTGTCATAAATTTTTAATGCAAATATTTAAATAGAAAGGATTTTTCTCACCCTAAATAATTGAGTGAACGAACGTGTTTTGCCAATATGGTCAAGGCTTTTTAATTTGGTGTTGCAAAACGCCTTTGGCCAAACAGCGGTTTATATTTCATGGTAACCACTCTTGGTCAGATTGAATGGCCGAAGAAACCAAACTTGCCATTGTTTTTTTTTTTTTTTTTAAATAAATAATAGAAATTTGATTTATTTGTTGGCGGTATGTCATCCATTAAAACATTATTAAATGGCTTCCGTTAGTAATAATGATAATAACATTTGATGTAGTTTTCCCCCTCAACTCCTCCTCCCATCCTTTTAAACAAAGCCAAACAAAAGACTTAAGAAACAAACCTGTTGGGCCAACACATTTCATTTCGGATAGAAACCATTGTGAGTCGTAAAACAATTTGAAATGTGCATTTGATATTAGTTTGTGGTTTGGATTATTTTGTTAGAGGTTTTTATATGCTGTTGTGTGTTTCTATTGGCTAACATTCCAAAGAATAATAGTTGTTGTTTTTTTATTTTAAAAAATAAATCTTTTGAACTTTTCAGTAAAACACGCTTAATGGACACCTGCAATGTGATGACGTTTTTCGCGTGTGGTTTTTCTTTGTATTTTGTCGTTGTTATTTGAGTATGTGGTTAAATGGTTTTGTCATTACCCAAAGAGTTTGGTAAAGTGAGCCATTCCATATGGCAAGGTAATGCACAGACCGTTCTGGCATCGGACCATATTCAATGGCAAATTTCAATATATATCTAACTACCTAATTATAATGTTAAGGTAGCAAACGTATAAGGGTGGACTGACATCCTAAAAATGGAAAATATTCATCTCTGAAACTTCCATATTTGTCATTTAAATTACCAATTGCTTTAGTGCCTCTTAATACGAATACTAGTGTCGTTATAACCACCTCAGGACTACTGATCATTCATGAGCGTACCACAATGTAATACCATAAATATAAATAAACAATTGTAATACCTTTAGTAAACATCAATCCTTATTAAACTTTTCTGTGAGATTATTGTGTGATATTCAAGAATTCTAAGGAGACAAAAGGACTTAGCTGTCGTGATGATAGTATTTAGTTCCCATTTCTTAGAATGTTATCAATCACTATATACACAGGGTGAGATGAAATAACTGCAACAAACTTCAGACTGCTGTCATTTTTAAGCCACTCGTCCGACACCTGTTAAAATTATTCCAGTGATAGGTCATTATATTGTTTACAAGCGTACAAAAGCATTTTGGTGAGAATTTTCCAGAAAAAAAGTTATTCGTGATGGAATTCAAGCGTGATAGAGTGATTTCTTTACATTTGGCTGGAAACACCACAAATGGCTATCGTTAGAGCACTGCAGCATTTAAATATGAATAAAAATCCCGCGTCGCAGTGGCTGAAAAATAGCTTGTGAGCTAAACATATCGCAATATTCAATTCGGCAAATATTGAAAAATCAGCTCGGGGTAAAGCCATTGAAACACCAAGAAGTGCAAGAGCTAACACCGCATCATAAAGAAATAGACTCAAAGTAGCTAAAGAGTTGCTTCGCTTGGCGAAAGTGGTGAACTGCCGAATTTGGTTTTTTCCGTCTCCGATGAGAAAACATTCGTTGTCCACAGTTTGTAAACAGGAATAAAACAGCAACATAAGCAGAAATTATTCGAAAAGTAAAGAAGCGACTTGATCGAAAAATGGCTCGTGAGCTGAACATATCCCACTATTCAATTCGGCAATATTAAAAAATGCGCTCGGGGTAAAGCCATTGAAATTTCAAAAAGTGCAACAACTTACACCGCAACAGAAAGAAAATAGACTCAAAAGAGCTAAAGAGTTGCCGAAAGTTGTGAACTGCCGAATTTGGGTTTCTCCGATGAGAAAACATTCGTTGTCCAGCAATTTGTAAACAAACAAAATGATCGTGTTTACTTGCCAAGCAGATCAGCTGAAAATATAGACAAGCATATCATATAGATTTGGAAACACAGAAGGGCCTGTTGCTTTTGGAGATGATAGCAAAATATTTAGGGGTTCAAATGAACCAATAATAGAAAAAAATATTTAGCTGTAAAAGAGGCCATTTTTTATTATTATATTTAGCTGTAAAATGGACCACAACAAGAACAAGTAAAAAAGCTGTAAGTTCCGCCGGGCCCAAATTTTAATACCCTCCACCATTACAAATTTGGCAATTTCCAAAAAATAAAATCCGCTAAAAATTCTGTTAAAATCTTAAAAATACCGAATGCTTATACGACGACGTGGGCTTGCATAGGCAACTTTTGTCATAAGTTATTACAATATTTAAATGCGAAACTTGAAGAAAAATATGTTTATAATGTAGCTGAAATCATGAAAATACCGAATATGGGGGGTACCGTTATATGGGGGCTATACGAAGACGTGGACCAGCACAGACAATTTTCTGGCATAGGCTGAATTATCCATTACGAACTTCACATGCGAAATTTGAAACAATCCCGGTAAATAATGTCGCTAAAATCATCAAAATACCGAATATCGGGAGGTACCGTTATATGGGGGCTACACGAAGACGTGGACCTGCACAGATAATTTTCTGTCTTATGCTAGGAACACAATTGGAGCGAACGACGAATTTTTTCGCGGCGTATGTTCGTCGTCAAAAATAAAACACATATGTGTATATGGAAGTGCACACAATCACGGCACCGGCGAAAATTTCGTCGGTGGCCGCGAACTCAATTAGCTTTATTTCTATTTCATACGCCGGAGTTACAGAAACAACATCAACAACAACAACATTAACACAAGCACCTACAAAGCCACCAAGGTTAAATCAAGCAAATAAATAATAAAAATTATTAAGAATTGCTAATAAGTCAATAACCGTATGAATTGCTACATATAAAATTAGTAAGAATTTTAAATAGTTCAACAGACCGAAAAAGAACTGTAAAATAAAGAATTGTTCAATAAAAGAATTGTTAAATAAGCATATATTTAAATTTCAAAGAATTGTAAACAGGCCACCAGCTATAGAATTACTAATAATTTTATAAATTGTCAAAATGCAGTTATTGCAATTTTCACTTTAAATAAGTTTATAATCGTAACTTTCATTTTTAATTATTGTTTTCAATAAAGAGGAGTAATTTTTGAGCAACCAACGAATAAACTTGTGTTTTTTTAATACTCGGATTACTACAAGAATTAACTGGCGCAGTCGGGTAGTTCTGGTTCCTGCGCTACAAAAAAAAAAAAAATTAAATAAGTGTTGTGACGGTTTATCGCAAACGAAAAAAAAAAAAAAGCGCACGGAATTACATAGAAGACGAAGGATAATCGTCTGAAAAGAACAGAACAGAACCAGCATCCGTGACGGATCATCACGAGGAAAAGCAGAACCAACAAGAGAGGACATCTGTACGGACATCTGCCAAGGAAAACTACTTTAAGGACAACCGATTCCAGTCAACGTTACCAACAATAATGTCAATAAGAACTATAATTTTAATATTGTAAGTGAAAATTTCTATTATTACCAAATTTATTGTGGAAAAGTGCTAGAAACAAGCAATACTATTAAATATTTTACTAAAAGATAAAATAGAAACATATTTTAAAGATTCAAGATTCAGTTTAAAGACTAATAAAAGTAAAAGTGAAAACTTATATTGTGAACAAATATAAAACAATTTAACCGTGTTTTTCAAAGAAAAGAAAAAATAGATAATATTTTAAATAATTTACCTATTAAATATTATTTAAGTGAATATATTTAAATATAAACATATATATTTCGATATTATAAAATAATTTTGCTTTCTAAAGAAAATAATTGATTGAATTAAAGAGAAAAAATAAGCATATGCGTAAATTTCGTCCTTATACTATCCCAAGAACCCTTATTCCTATCCCAGAATCTGAAACCGATATGAGTATCAGTCAAAATAATCAAAGTGGTGTAATGAATTCTACGAACAGTTCACCCTCGACAGAAAGAAATATACTGGATTCCTTAAGAATCCCAGATGCTGTCAAGGATCTTCCAAAATTTGATGGAAATCCGAGATTGCTATACGATTTCATAAGCAATGTGGAGGAAATACTTACAGTATTAACACCCATTGATGGCACCCCTCTTGGCAAGATGATTTTAAGGTCTATACGTAACAAAATTGAAGGAGAAGCAAATGAGATTTTGAATATGTATAGCACAGACTTGAGCTGGCAGAGCATTAAAAATAATCTCATATTACATTACTCTGATAAACGAAATGAAACTTCATTGATTCGAGACTTACACCTACTAAAACAAAATAATAAGACACTTGAGGAGTTTTATAGTTCAGTTGTAGAGATCCAAGCTTCAATTAACAATAATCTGATGATACACGAGGTAGATGCCAACATAATAAAAGCTAAACGAGATTTATTTGATAAAATGTGCCTTAACACATTTTTATCTGGACTTAGAGAACCATTAGGCTCTTCCATTAGGGCTATGAAGCCAGATACTTTACCGATAGCTTTTTCATACTGTATTACCGAACAAAACATGTTTTATATAAGACAAGAAAACAGGAACATTTTGAAAAGGCAAGAAACTCATAGACAGTACAATTCACAACATTCTTACCCTAACATTAAAAAACCATTCACTCCAAATCATTATAGACAACAAAACGCGATTTATAGTCCACCTATGCATTTCAATAGACCACAATTACCAATGAATCAACCATTTAATAGACCCCAATTAAATTTACCAACACCAATTAATAGACCTCAGTTAGCACAGAGTTTTTTACCAACACCTATGCAAACACAATACCCTACAGCCACAAACAATCAAAACCAATTTAGCAATTTTAGACAACAACGTTTAGACAGTAACACAAATCTTCCACCACCAGAACCCATGGACACTAGTTCAGGCTATACTCATCTAAGGAATAATAGTGGACAAACACATAGATTTCCAAGAGAAGTACATCATATTGACCATAACTATAGGAACTTTAATACCTATTCAGATCCTGTAAACTATAACATTCCTAATTATTTACCTGAGTTGGACAATTACAACGAGATAGAGGATGTACAAAATTTTCAATTAGATGCCTCCAAAACCCAACAGGATACCTAGACATAAACAAACATGGCACTAACCTGCCTTACATAAACATTTCATCTCCATTTGGGCGTCCACTCCGTTTTCTTATAGACACAGGCGCATCAGCATCCTTTATAAACCCAGAATATACAGGAAAATTAAACATAGAAAACTGTGCACCAATAATCATAACCACTGTGTTAAACAAACACCAATTGAATACAAAAGTTAACATCCCTATGTTCATAGAATTCCGAGAATGTGGAATCCTGGAATTCTTTGTCTTTAAATTTCATAACTATTTCGATGGTCTCATTGGACTCGATATACTTACTAATTTAGGTGCAAAAATAGACCTCGAGAAAAAGCAATTAATTACAAACAATTGCTGCATCCCTTTGTCTTTTAAACCAAACTTAACTTCCGGTAAATTTCTTATATCACCAAAAACTAAAGCAATTATGAAAATTCCTGTAGATTTAGAAAGTGGCGATTTCCTAATCCCCGCAATATCAATTAACCCAGAAGTAACCATTTCACCTGGTATGTACAAGGCTGAAAACTGGTACAGCTTCGTTGAAATAAATAATAAGTCAAACTCGGACAAAATAATTTTAATCGAAAACCCAATTAAAGTAGATCCAATAAAAAATTCATATTATAGGGAAATTAATAATATAAGCTTCGAACATATTCCTGAATTTCAAAGCCCTCAGTTACTGGACAATCTTAGAATTGATCATTTGAATATGGAAGAACAAAAGGTTATCACAAAACTATGTAAAGAATTTGAAGATATTTTTCTTCAAGATAATCAGTCCCTTACCTTCACCAATAAAATCAAACACAACATTGTCACAAGAGACGACATTCCTATTTACACAAAATCATATAGATACCCCCATATCCACAAAGAAGAAGTAAAAAAACAAATTTCAGACATGTTAAATCAGGGTATCATACGGGAAAGCTACTCACCATGGAGTGCACCTGTTTGGATAGTCCCAAAAAAAGCAGATGCTAGTGGGAAAAAAAAGTGGCGTTTAGTTATTGATTACAGGAAACTAAACGATAAAACAATATCAGTTAGATACCCAATACCAAACATAAATGAAATACTGGACAAACTTGGCAAGTGCATGTATTTTACCACATTGGACTTGGCTAGCGGATTCCATCAAATAGAAATGAATCCAAAAGATATTCCCAAGACAGCATTTACAGTAGAAAATGGGCACTACGAATTTGTGAGAATGCCCTTCGGCTTAAAAAATGCACCATCAACATTTCAACGGGTGATGGATTGCGTTCTTAAAGATTTGATAGGAACAGTGTGTCTTGTCTATTTAGACGACATCATTGTCTATTCAACCTCACTCCAAGAACATTCGGAAAATTTAAGAAAAGTTTTTGAAGCCCTTAGAGAAGCTAATCTTAAGATTCAATTAGATAAGTCTGAATTCTTACATAAGGAATGCGCATTTTTGGGCCATTTAGTGACCACAGAAGGAGTAAAACCAAATCCTGACAAAATAAAGGCGATCCAAAACTTTCCTATACCCACAAATCAAAAAGAAATAAAATCGTTTTTAGGTCTACTAGGTTATTACCGTAAATTTATTAAAGACTTTGCCAAAATAACAAAGCCATTTACAGCTTGTCTGAAGAAAAATAAAACTGTTATAGTCGACGATAACTATAAAAAAACGTTTGAAATTTGTAAACAACTCTTGGTAAATGACCCTATCTTACAATATCCAGATTTTTCTAAGCCTTTCAATCTTACGACAGACGCAAGTAATTTTGCGCTAGGAGCCATTCTTTCGCAAGGACCTATAGGGAACGACAAACCGATTTGTTACGCAAGTCGCACACTCACGACATCGGAAATCAATTACTCAACAATAGAAAAAGAGCTCTTAGCCATAGTTTGGGCTACAAAATATTTTCGACCATACCTATTTGGTCACCAGTTCAGAATCATAACAGATCATAAACCACTCACATGGATTATGAGCCTGAAAGAGCCAAACTCTAAATTAATAAGATGGCGACTGAAATTAGAAGAATTCGATTATGAAATTATATACAAAAAAGGCAAACTAAACACAAACGCCGATGCCCTTAGTCGCATAAAGACTGACACATCAGTCAATCTAAACATAAATGCATTTGATACAACGTCAAATCAAGCCACTTCTGGTAGTACTATTCACTCTGCAGAGGAAAACTGCGATGATGGTATTCCGATTTCGGAAAAACCAATAAATGATTTTAATTTACAAACATTATTTAAGACAGGAAACTCTAATTCTCACATAAAACAAGAAGTAGTTTTTAAAAACAAATATAGAAAAACATTTACATACCCCAATTATACAGAGGAAATTATAACACAAATTTTTAAAAATCATCTAGCGCCCAATAAAACCACGGCAATTTTTACAGATAATGAAACTTTTCGCATTATTCAAAATGTATATTCCAAACATTTTGCACAAAGCAAAATTTTTCGTTTAGTTAGGTGTACTGAAATAGTAAAGGACATAAAAGAAAACGATAATCAGGATAAAATCATTCAAGACTATCACGAAAACAATAATCACAGAGGCATACAAGAAACCTATGACCACCTAAAACGCGAATATTACTTTCCATACATGAAATCAAAGATAGCTCAAACAATAAATAATTGTACTTCATGCCAAAGACTAAAATATGATAGACATCCTCCGAAGAATAAGTTTGAAAAACCTCCCACACCTGTAAAACCATTAGATATAATACATATAGACATTTACACGATTAACAGCAAAAATATTTTAACCATTATAGACAAATTTTCCAAATTCGCCGCAGCATATACCCTAACAGCGAGAAACAGCCTTTGCGTTATTAAATCTTTAAAACATTTTCTTAGCCTGCATGGCATACCTAACAAAATAGTTTGTGACCAAGGAACCGAATTCACATCAAACATATTTAAAGACTTTTGTCAGCAATACCAAATTGACCTACACTTTACATCTTTTCAACAATCTTCTAGCAATTCCCCCGTAGAAAGACTCCATTCAACATTAACTGAAACTTACAGATTAATAGTCGAGAAAATTAAAGAAAAAAAGTTAGAAATGGATCATGACGACATCCTAACAGAAGTTCTTATAACCTATAATAACGCAATACATTCTTCTACTAAAATTACACCTTTCGAACTTTTCTATGGAAGAACCTATAAAATTAACCGTCAAATTACATTTAACAATGAACACGAATATCTTTCTAAAATTAATCAATTTCGAACACAACTCTACGAATCTATTAAGGAAAAATTGGAAACCGACACGGACAAACGCATAGAAAAACTTAATGCAGACAGACAAGATCCACTAAATTATGATGTAGATAACTATATATACAGGAAGGAATGTAGGAGAAACAAATTAACACCGAGATTTTCTAGGCACAAAGTGAAACAAAACAACAAAGCAACATTACTTACTACACAAAACACGAAACTTCACAAATCAAAAATAAGAAAAAAACTATTTTCATAATCTTTTATTTCAGATTAATACCCATGATACACACACAAACACTGGAGATACACAATTTAAAAGACACCCAGGGATTATTACAAATAAAACTGGGAACTGCTAAAACAATAATTGACTATATCAACCTTATACATATAATAAAATTAGATTCTTATAAGGATAATGTCATGAAAATTGAGGAATCTGTCAAACAATTTACTCCCACATATTACAACAGAGATTCCTTAAAGGTAACAAAATTTAAACTTAAAGACCTTAAGGATAAATTGAATTCAATAACTCCTAAATACCGCAGGAAAAGAGGATTATTTAATGGTATAGGTTCAGCAGTTAAATTTATCACAGGTAATATGGACGATAATGATGCTCTCCGTATTAACCAGGCTATATTTAATCTAACAAATAAATTACAAACTGAAACCAGTAAACAGAATATACTTAGTACTAGAATCATTGAAAGAATAGAAAATATCACAGACCACATAAATAAAGAACAAGATATAATAGTAGAGTCAATAAAGAATTCTCAAAATAGCATAAATTCCAACTCAAGACTTATAAATGATATGCAGTATTTAAATCAGATTAATTTCCACATTGATTTACTGACAAATCATATTAAAGATGTTTCTGAAGCGATGACATTGTCTAGCCTCGGAATTATACCCAAGATGATATTAAATACGCAAGAGTTAGAAGAAATAGGGAACAATTTAGAGAATCAGTCAATTAAAATTGATACAACAGAACATTTATATGAACTCTTACAATTACAGGCATTTTACAATGATACCAATATCGTTTTTAACATTCAAATTCCCCACATCCCATTAACCAATTACACAATTTCCTATACAATTCCTATACCAATTAATAAAACAAAAGAAATAGTTATAAAACCTTACACAATTTATAATAATAATAAAATTCAATATTTCGAAAATTTATGTAAGAAAATCGAAAACATATATTATTGTAAAGAAAGTTCACTACAAGAAACTATGGAAAATTCTTCATGCTTTGGAAAAATCATAAGTAATTTAGAAGCTAATTGTAATCTCAATAATATAGGCCAAATTACAGAAATATCACAACCTGAACAAGGACTTGTGTTAATAAAAAATTTACCGACCACAGAAATGAAAACATCATGTAACTCCGAAAAACATAATATTGAAGGCAACTTATTAATAAATTTTAAAAACTGTAATGTTATTATTAACGGAATTATCTACGAAGATAACCCAAACATATATTGGGACGATTTTATTGTAAAACTACCCACAGAAATAAACATAAAACCTTTGTCTACAATAGAAACTTTAAATATACCTAAACTCAAAGAGTACCATCTAGAAAATAAGTTAGCCATCGAAGAGTTATCAAACAATACAGAACTTCACAGACACATAAATTATGGAACTTTAATGTTAATAATTGGAATTGTAATTTTCACCTATATAATGAAACAGAAGACAAAATTAGTGGTAAATGAACTTCCCGCCAATACTGTTGTCGCTTCTGACCATCAATTCTTTTGGCCATCGCTCCATACTAAGGGGGGAGGAGTTACAGAAACAACATCAACAACAACAACATTAACACAAGCACCTACAAAGCCACCAAGGTTAAATCAAGCAAATAAATAATAAAAATTATTAAGAATTGCTAATAAGTCAATAACCGTATGAATTGCTACATATAAAATTAGTAAGAATTTTAAATAGTTCAACAGACCGAAAAAGAACTGTAAAATAAAGAATTGTTCAATAAAAGAATTGTTAAATAAGCATATATTTAAATTTCAAAGAATTGTAAACAGGCCACCAGCTATAGAATTACTAATAATTTTATAAATTGTCAAAATGCAGTTATTGCAATTTTCACTTTAAATAAGTTTATAATCGTAACTTTCATTTTTAATTATTGTTTTCAATAAAGAGGAGTAATTTTTGAGCAACCAACGAATAAACTTGTGTTTTTTTAATACTCGGATTACTACAAGAATTAACTCCGGCGACCGGCGAACAAAACAGTACAAGGTGGCCATACTTGTACGAATTTTATGTGTTTTAGTAAATAAAGTTACTTTTTACTTTAAAATTTGTTATGGTCACTCTACTATCTGTTACTCGTATAAAAAAAACATAATTAATTTGTTTATTTATTTGTGTACTTGCGCCTGAGTGAAGATGGATATCAGTGAATTTATAACAGAGAAGATGGACATAAGTGAAATTATAATAGAGAACGTAAAGAATTATGTGTTCTTGTATAATTCATTGTAGTCAACAAATGAGCAAAAAGTAAACAACTTCATCAGCTGTTTTATAATTTCGTCGGTATTGTGTTCCATACGACGAATTTTCGCGGCTCATTTTGTCGCCGCGTAGGGCGAAATTCGTCGTTCGCTCCAATTGTGTTCCTAGCATTAGGCTGTAGTATCCATTACGAAATTCAAATGCCAAATTTGGAACGATTCCGGTAAATAATGTCGCTAAAATCATCAAAATACCGAATATCGGGAGGTACGGTTATATGGGGGACCTACATGGCCCATTTACGAACTTAACCTGCCTACTGGAAAAATACACATGTGTGCAAAATTTTAGCCTTCTATCTCAATTTGTTCGAAAGATAGCGTGATTACAACAGACAGACAAACAGACAGCAGACGGACATGGCTAATCGTCTTAGAATTATACGCTGATCAAGAATATATATACTTTGTTGGGTCTGACATGAGTATTTCGAGGAGTTACAAACGGAATGACAAAATTAATATACCCTCCATGGTATGGTGGAGGGTATAAAAAGTACGACGTGGTTCGTAAATATAGGGCTAATGTCCCTGGTCAAATAGCTAAGGGTAATATCTGGACAGGGCTCTATGACATCATTTCAAAAGCGAAATCTCCCAAAATGCATTGGGACATAAGGGAGCTTCTAACATATTGTAATGTTGTAGGGTATCAAATGGACGGCCCCGCACGGCTGTAGCATTTGCTTACTTGTTTTTTGTTTTAGGAAATGAATGTGACTTTTCGCTGAAGAAGTTTGTTATCCATATACTTATTTTTTTCACGAATCAATTATTTCGTCCATCCAACGAAATTTGAGTTTTCCATTGATTCCACCCTAATGCAAATCCAATTTTTAATTCTTCATTGATATTTAATGAAAGCCGGCACACACATCCATTATACAAGCTGTATGTGAAGCAGCAGCATCGTCATATCTTGTTAAACAAGCAGCTATGATTGGTTTGACGTAATTTTTAGTTTGCGTCAGATCCATGTTTGGCGTCGATTTGTCTCTCCAATCTCCAAAGGAGGGCTGTGGCGACCACATTGTATGTCGTTAATGTGTCGGATTTCGGTTCACAAAACATTTTTGCCCGCGATTGTTTTGTTTGTTTACATTCAGGCTTTTTACATTCATGCATTGACACATCGCCAAATGCAATGGAAACGCAAACGCGGCATTAACCTGACAAATTATTTATAAACAATTTGGAAATCGCATTTTAATTAGAGAATAATTAAAAAATCGTTTACATCAACATGGGCATATTTAGTCAATTGGTTTCGGACAGATTTTTTTGTTGTTGTGTGCAACAAACTGGTTTGTCAACTATGTTGCAGATTGCAACACACTCGTACACACATATAAATTATGGGCAAGTATGTTAAAGTGTTGAACTGCCTGAGCATATCATGGTTTAAATGACAGCATCGATTATTTTTAAGATAATCTTTTTTCCTCTGCAGTTCGTGTCACACTCTGCAATCGATAATTATAATTTTGTCTTGAATCAGATGATTGACATCGGTGTCGTGAGCGCCAGCTCATGGCTTGTCGGTGTGTGTGTGTGTTATCGAAATCGGCGATAAGGAAATATGGATAGCTGCATGCCTTTTGGCATTTCAGGTTGATTGCATGCGATTTCCCGCTCTTAAGTTGCTTATAATGTTGTGATCTTTATCGCCTTAATTGATAATGATTTAATGCACATTTTTTGAGAAAAACGATTTTTGTTGTCAAAAAATAAAGCTATTAAATGTGGTTTACATTGTTGTGGTATTTAGAATACAATGTAACGTCTTTTTAGATATTTTTTTTTTTTTATTTTGGGATAAAATTTTATTAATTAAAAATGTGTCGAACTTTATTAGCACTTTGTATGGCCCTTCAATGTGCTTAATAAGCGTGATGAAAAACGTCATTTACAATACCAAAAGGCAAAATATATGGGATTCTTGGGAACTAAATCGCATTTGAGATTCATATAAGAAGGAATTTTTATCCCCTAAAGACAAAAATCGGGCGGTGCCGACTTTACGATACCCAACACTGCAATGACTATTTAATAGAGTCACGTGTAGCAAATAAAAGTTCATATTGGCAATTTAGGTGTTAAGTGCGCATTAAGGCTTCAGAGCGGTTTAAATTTGAAATAGGTTTAAACTAATGTACAGGTTGAGATAAAACAAGTAAGCAAAGGCTATAGTCGTGCGGGCCGACTATGTTATACCCTACAACACTACCATATGTTAGAAGCCCCTTATGTCCAAATCCATTTTGGAAGATTTCGCTTTTGAAATTAGGACTTTTGACAAATTGTGGACATTTGCCCAACATTTATGCACTCCGTCGGGCTGTTAGTTGTTGTAGTCCATTTTACAGCTAAATATCATGCAATGGTCATCCAAAATGCTAGAATTCTTCCCTGTCCTTAACTCTCTTCCCAGGCGTGTCGATTGGCTTCAATTGTGTGATCGGAAAAACATTTCTGATTTTGGTTAATTCGAACCCCTAAATATTTTGCAATCATCTCCAAAAGCAAGAAGCCCCTCTGTATGTCCAAATTTAGACTCATCTATATGATTTGCTTGTCTACGATATTTGGCTATATTCGTCAACGAAATCAGCATAAAAAGCCAGAAGTTCACTTTTTGTGTATTTCGGATATCGCCTACAAGTAACGCTGGTATTTTTTCACATAAAATTAGTGGTCCATTGAACCCGCTGTCCTAAACTCTAACTTTATGCGAGATTTCGTGTCCTTTTGTTTCTATTTGTGACCTTTATAACGGCTGCAAAATCAGGAAAATTTTTAGTTGTTGGTTCATTTCAACCCCCTAATATATTGCGGACATCTTTGAAAACAATAGGCCTAGCCCTTCTGAGCCCAACCTTACCCTTGTGGATAGGACGATATTTGCAATACTTATATAATATCCTCAACCTGTGTTGTAAGGTGAAAAAATATTACAAAATATTAAAAGTCAAATCGCATGCGATAAAAAATATGAAAAAATAAAAAAATGTCACAAAATACTACAGAATCTATATTAACATCATTATTGGCATATTTGTCTGCGATTTTTTTAGATTTTATACTTTTATCTCAAGAGGGCATTCTGAATTGACAAAATCGGTCCAGCCATTCTGGAGATATAAGCATTCTAACTGACATCCCCTTCCTTTGTATATACACATTGTATATATTTCGCTATATATAACCGATATATTTACTATCGACATCTACGTAACGGTCAGAATTGACCCGTTCGTCTATTTGTGATTTCGCCGGGATTAAAAATATTCGCGGTCTAATTGAAAATTGGACTTTTATTTAACACAAATGTTGTGCCTATTTCACCCACTAAATATTACACGATGAGCATCAAAATTGGAAGACTTCTGCCCAGCCCTAAGCTCTAGCCCCATGCTAACTTCCGCCTTGAAACCTGTAGAGCAACTGCCAAATCAGAAATTTTTTCAGTTTTTGGTCCATTTCAACCCCTTAATATTATGCAATCATCTCCAAAAGAAATAGGGTTCTATTCTGACCCTATCCCCATCTCCGTTCTAAATTTCGTGAGGATCGGGCCATAATTGCGACCTGTAGAGTGATTACAACTTAACGTGGACAGATGGACAGACGGACGGACGTACATATCTAGATCGACTCAGCTCGGCGAGACAGGAAGATCCTTATATACTTTCCTATGTGGGAAACCAATATTTCGTGATGTTACATAATTTTTGGCCCAATCAAACTTATAATACCCCCAACACATAGTGTTGTAGGGTATGAAAAAACTGAAGAAAAGTCAAACGCCATAATTTTTGCATTTTTTTTTTTTTTTTTGAAATTTTATTGAATAAAAGCAAAAAATGTCGGAAATATCATCAAATTTTAAAATAAGTTTAAATTCGTCGAATTTCTTACCCTTGGCGCGAATTATGGCCTTCAAACGGCCAATAAAACTGTCACACGCTGCCCGAATGTTGCTCTTCGTTATTTTGGCACATTCCCGGCGAAGAGCTTAGTTGAGGTGATCGACACTTTGGTATTTTTTAATGCCAACCTTGCTTTCCAAAATACTCCAGACACAATAGTCCAACGGATTGGTTTCCGGAAGTTTTGGTGGCACCTGTGCACTGAAAATGAAGCGAGGAACTTCATTTTGTAACATTCCTGGGTGGCGCGTGCTGAGTCCTGTTGGAATGTCCAATGTCTGCGGCCAAAATGTTGGCGTGCCCAAGGCTTTAATACACCCTTCAGAATATTTTCCCAATAATATTCGGCAATTATTCTGATGCCTCGATCGATTAATACGAGCGGAGAGCGACCATCGGCTGTTATGGCGGCCCATCACCATGGCCAGTGCTTGAGTTCTGGTGGACAACCGAAGGGGCACGTTTTTATCTGACCTCTTTGGCAAGTAAACACGATCATTTTGTTTGTTTACAAACTGATGGACAACGAATATTTTCTCATCGGAGAAAACCTAATTCGGCAGTTCACCACTTTCCGCCAAGCGAAGCAACTCTTTAGCTCTTTTGAGTCTATTTTCTTTCTGTTGTGGTTTAAGTTCTTGCACTTTTTGGATTTTCAATGGCTTTACCCCGAGCTCGTTATTCAATATTTGGGTAATGAGAATATTGCGATATTTTCAGTTCACGAGCCATTTTTCGGTCACTGCGATGCGGGTTTCGATCAAGTCGCTTCTTTACTTTTCGAACCATTTCGGCTTATGTTGCTGTTTTCTTTCGTCCACTTCCGTGACGTCGGTCTAAGCTACCAGTATCACGGTAACGAGCGATGGTACGAGACACAAAATATTTATTCACATTTAAATGCTGAAGTGCTCTAACGATAGCCACTTGAGGTTTTCCAGCCAAATATAAAGAAATCACACAATGATAACTTTTTGTCTGAAAAATTCTCACAAAATGCTTTGGTACGCTTGTAAGCAATATAATGAGCAGTCACTGGGATAATTTTAACAGCTATCGGACGAGTGGCTTAGACAGCAGTCTGAAGTTGGTTGCAGTTTTTTCATCTCACCCTGTATAGCTCATTTTAACAATTCAATTCGTTCGGAAGCTAGGGTGATTTTCATAGAGGAAAGACGGTCATCGTTAAATACCCCCCATGCTATGGTGGAGGATATAAAAAAAATCACAAAATTTAACAAAAAACAAGTAAGCAAAGGCTACAGTCGAGCGGGGCCGACCGTTGAATACCCTACAACACTATAATAAACGATACTGTTTATATAGGCGAGACACTCGAAAGAATTCCACAAGATATTGTGACAAATTATAAAAGAAAACCATCAGGTTTCGTTCTCTAATTTTCGAATAATAGCAACTTAAACTAATTTGCTCATTTCCAATTTATTGGTAGATGTTGCACGTAAATGGTCTTCCTAGATATGGAACCAATATTTCCCAAAGACCTATAATCTCTCAGAAGTGGCAAAATATTAACATTTATTATTGGTTTTTGACTGAAACGCATCTATATGAGATACAGACATTTGACTATATTCTTCAATGTGAAGAATTCTCGTGAAATTTGTGAATTCTCCAAAAAGTCTCTGTAATGGACATTTTCGTATTTTGTCTACAAAAGTTGGCAAACTATTTCACACATTGAATATTTTTGGATGGCCATCCAAAACTGCTTGGCTTTTGCAATGTGCGGTAACCCCCATTCAAATGTGCGTGAAGATCGGGCGATAATTACGACCTGCTGACAATTTTGCAGTTTTTTGGTCCATTTCAACCCCTAAATATATGGCGATCATCTCCAAAAAGAGTAGGCTTCTATTCTGACACTCATCTTATCCCCATGCAAAATTTCGTGAGGATCGGGCCATAAATGCGATCTGTATATGATATCCTGATATCCTAACTACTTAGTTTTGTTAGCTGTAGAAATATTACCAAATGTTTAATTCAAAATGAAAATATGCCAAAAATATGACAAAATTGAAAAAATATGAGAAAATGTTAAAAAATCAATATTTTCATCTTTAGAGAGATATTTTTATGCGATTTTTTTAGAGGTTTTTTCTTTCCTGCCAAGAGGCCATTCTGAATTAATGAGAACTGTTGAAATCAGTTCAGCCGTTCTCGACATATAAGAGATCTTTCAAGCATATCTTCTTTGATAGACATATATATCGCACATATTTTACTATATATCCCATTTGTTGGATGTTAACATGAATGTAAAGATCAGAAGTAACCTTGTCATGGCTTTGTGATTTCGCCGGGATTTAAAATATTCGCGGTTTTATGAAAAATTTTGAATTTTTTCAACAAAAAAGATATGGCCTATTTTACCCGCTAAATATTATTCGATGACCACCCAAATTGGTAGGCTTCTTCCCCGCCCTAAACTGTAGCTACATGCGAAATTCCGCGTCGATTGGTCTATAATTGCGACCTGTATAGCTACTGCAAAATCCGACATTTTTTCAGTATTTGGTCCATTTCAACCCCTAAACATTTGGCGATCATCTCCAAAAGAAATAGGGTTCTATTCTGACCCTAGCCCCACCTCCATTCTAAATTTCGTGAAGATCGGGCCATAATTGCGACCTATAGAGTGATTACAAATTAACATGGACAGACGGACAGACGGACAGACGGACAGACGGACGGACGGACATACATAGCTAGATCGACTCAGCTCGGCGAGCTAGGAAGATCCATATATACTTTCCTATGTGGGAAATCAATATTTCGTGGTGTTACATAATTTTTGGCCCAATCAAACTTATAATACCCCCAACACATAGTGTTGTAGGGTAT
This sequence comes from Musca domestica, assembly GCF_030504385.1. NCBI lineage: Eukaryota > Metazoa > Arthropoda > Insecta > Diptera > Muscidae > Musca > Musca domestica. Next base: position 28,854,097 of record NW_026712114.1, on the reverse strand, counting down.
AAAAATATATATATTCACATATTTTTACGATATTTCCTTAGATTGTAAGAGACGGAATAACTAACATCAATCCTTTGCTATATAGATTGTACCTATTTGGCTATATGTTCGATATCTTGGCTATCAGCGTCAAGATATCGTCAATTGTGAAATTTTAATGTAGTTGTAATTTTGTCGAGACTAAAAATATTCGCGGATCAATAGACATCTTCGTATTTTTTTACAGAAAAGCTATGTTACCTACTAATTTTAACATTTTTCGAGTATCTTGTCCTCTTATATCAATCGTATGGCTTTAGCATGGTACCTTCTTTTCTTGGGGCATATAAAAACTATACGTGTAAAATACGGTAATTTTTGGTTTTTTGGTTAAGTATTATCCTTAAAATGGGTCTTATACGAAGAAGAGAACCGACCGACCTACCTTAGAAATTTCCAATCTTTAAAAGGTCCCTTTGAGTAAAATTAAGGCAATATAGAGGCCCCTACAAAGTTTAGCCTGAGAACCCAAACCCATTTGTGATTCTGATTTACTAAACGAATACAATAAAATCCACTTGCAGTTCTCCATATCCCAAATTTGCTGTTGCACAGTGTTATAAGAGCACGCATTATCTTTCCTTATAATTTCTATATTTGTATTCCGAGTTACTTGCATAACCAACCTCTCAGTCATGGTCAATTAATACCTAATGATCTATGTTTTACCAAAAACTCCCTCTTGAATACGAAATGAACAAAAAGTGTTGAATAAATCTCAATCATCAAAATCATTTCATTATTATGTTCAATTAAAGACGAACAAAAGAACACAATTAAACACTTCCATATTCCCATAATACATTTTTATCCATCGGTGATAAACGCCATTTGAATTTATTAAAGAAATGATTACCACTTGAAGTACAGCACTTGTAAACTGTCTTTTATTGCTTCAAACAGAAATCGAATATTTATTTTGAAATTATATGCTCTGTGTTCTACATAGATTTAAAATACAAATTTAGTTTCCCACCAAAAAAAAAGACACACACAACTTCAATTATTCATAACAAAACAAACGCATTTTTAGAGGGCGCTGACCACTGCCGACCGACACACGTCTTTATTTGTCTTTTAAGTATTGTCATGTTGCCGCTCTTTCAAGCATTAAATAATAGCAACAGTGGTGACACCTCAAGATTATAAATAATTGAGTGGGAAATACACTACAGATTAATGTGAAAAGATATTTTGTTATTTGAAATTGTCGAAACTAACATAAATTAAGGAAACAATGAATTTTAAATTACTTTGAATAACATAACGATCGACAACCATTATATTAATGGGTTATAATTATGCGTTTTCTTAAAATTATATCTGTATTCTACTATAGTGACTGTACAAATCTATATGTGCTAGGGGTATGATTGTAGGCAGAATTTGATTTTTGATTTTTTTTCTTGCGAAATCGTGTTGCAAAAATATCTCACTAGAAGGATAAGAAAAGTATTAAACTGTACCAAACATTCATATTACAAGAAACGGATATGAAATTAAGTAAGTTATTTTTTCTGATGCGGACTAAAGTTTAAAATACTTTTCTGAAATCAGTACTAAAATTCGTGAAATTTATTGCAACGACCGAAAAGAGGTAGAGTTATGCATATAAGCGCATGGAACATTTTAGGCGTAGTCTCGGCCAACATTTGCATGAAATAATCTTCAAACATTAAATTACATGGAATGTACTATCAATTCAAATGCAAATTTCATGAATTTTCTGAACTCTATATGTTGTTTTCTTTCCTCTTTTGAGGAACTTTCACTGCTTTAAAAAAAATCAACCTATATAACAAACCTCTGATATGTAATATCATACGTCAATAAAGACGGCATAAATAAAAATGTCACGAATGATTTTGTATTGTGTATTGTTTCTATATATTTTTATACCCTACAACACTATGTGTTGGGGGTATTATAAGTTTGATTGGGCCAAAAATTATGTAACACCACGAAATATTGATTTCCCACATAGGAAAGTATATATGGATCTTCCTAGCTCGCCGAGCTGAGTCGATCTAGCTATGTATGTCCGTCCGTCCGTCTGTCCGTCTGTCCGTCTGTCCGTCTGTCCATGTTAATTTGTAATCACTCTATAGGTCGCAATTATGGCCCGATCTTCACGAAATTTAGAATGGAGGTGGGGCTAGGGTCAGAATAGAACCCTATTTCTTTTGGAGATGATCGCCAAATGTTTAGGGGTTGAAATGGACCAAATACTGAAAAAATGTCGGATTTTGCAGTAGCTATACAGGTCGCAATTATAGACCAATCGACGCGGAATTTCGCATGTAGCTACAGTTTAGGGCGGGGAAGAAGCCTACCAATTTGGGTGGTCATCGAATAATATTTAGCGGGTAAAATAGGCCATATCTTTTTTGTTGAAAAAATTCAAAATTTTTCATAAAACCGCGAATATTTTAAATCCCGGCGAAATCACAAAGCCATGACAAGGTTACTTCTGATCTTTACATTCATGTTAACATCCAACAAATGGGATATATAGTAAAATATGTGCGATATATATGTCTATCAAAGAAGATATGCTTGAAAGATCTCTTATATGTCGAGAACGGCTGAACTGATTTCAACAGTTCTCATTAATTCAGAATGGCCTCTTGGCAGGAAAGAAAAAACCTCTAAAAAAATCGCATAAAAATATCTCTCTAAAGATGAAAATATTGATTTTTTAACATTTTCTCATATTTTTTCAATTTTGTCATATTTTTGGCATATTTTCATTTTGAATTAAACATTTGGTAATATTTCTACAGCTAACAAAACTAAGTAGTTAGGATATCAGGATATCATATACAGATCGCATTTATGGCCCGATCCTCACGAAATTTTGCATGGGGATAAGATGAGTGTCAGAATAGAAGCCTACTCTTTTTGGAGATGATCGCCATATATTTAGGGGTTGAAATGGACCAAAAAACTGCAAAATTGTCAGCAGGTCGTAATTATCGCCCGATCTTCACGCACATTTGAATGGGGGTTACCGCACATTGCAAAAGCCAAGCAGTTTTGGATGGCCATCCAAAAATATTCAATGTGTGAAATAGTTTGCCAACTTTTGTAGACAAAATACGAAAATGTCCATTACAGAGACTTTTTGGAGAATTCACAAATTTCACGAGAATTCTTCACATTGAAGAATATAGTCAAATGTCTGTATCTCATATAGATGCGTTTCAGTCAAAAACCAATAATAAATGTTAATATTTTGCCACTTCTGAGAGATTATAGGTCTTTGGGAAATATTGGTTCCATATCTAGGAAGACCATTTACGTGCAACATCTACCAATAAATTGGAAATGAGCAAATTAGTTTAAGTTGCTATTATTCGAAAATTAGAGAACGAAACCTGATGGTTTTCTTTTATAATTTGTCACAATATCTTGTGGAATTCTTTCGAGTGTCTCGCCTATATAAACAGTATCGTTTATTATAGTGTTGTAGGGTATTCAACGGTCGGCCCCGCTCGACTGTAGCCTTTGCTTACTTGTTAAATACCAATTTAACCCTATTAAATTTTATGTCAAGAAGAGAGATCTTTTTCTTTTAGGAAAAATGTTAAAGAGATAATTGTTATATATAAAATTTTGGAGAAATGAAATTTGTATACGTAATATCTATATACACTGGTGGCCAAAACTAAAGCAACTTAAATCGCAAAGACAATAAATGTCCTGTAACTTTTACAAAAATAAACAAATCGTAATTATTTTTCCAGTTTTATATGAGGGGTTTAATTCACTTTTAAGAAACTAAAAATAAAAATACAAAAATAATTTTGAACGAAAAATAATATGTGGAAAACTAAACTAAAGCAACTTTTGATTTTTTTATTTAAAAATAATTAAATTTTGGCTAGTAGTCGATAGCATAACCATTATTTTTGATAGCAGCTGCACACCTACGAGTCATTGAATCTATAACACGCTCAATTTGATCCTTGGGTGTGCTTTCCCAGGCACCCCGATTTTTTTAGAAAATGTTGTGTTTACTTATTTCCGAATCTCGCTTGATCTTCCTATCTACGATACTCCAAAGGTTTTCTATGGAGTTTAGGTCAGGTGATTGTGCCGGCCATAACAAAACATCAATTTTTGACTCCCGCAACCAATATTTGACAAGTTTTGATAGAAGTTTGGGATCATTGTCATGCTGAAACACCAAAATCAGCCGAATATTTTACTCAGCGTAAGGGAACAACGTGATGTCCAACACATCTTTGTAAACAAACCGATCCACAACTTCCTTTATTTTATGGATAGGCCCAAGTCCATAGAAAGAAAAACAGCGCCACGCCATTTTTGACCCTCCCTCATGCTTCACTGTACCTTTGCAACACTGCGGCTTGAGTCCTTCATTTTTTGGTCTTCTCACCGTAAAATTTTTCACGTCTGAGCCTTTAATATTGAACGTAGACTCATCCCAGAAATAATGTTTTTTCCATTGAGCTTGATTCCACTTAATATTATCGTTTCCGAAAGCCTTTTTGATTTTTTCAGATATAAATGGTTTTTTGATGTCTTACGGGCATGCAGACCAGCTGCCACTACTCGTCTACGTACTGATCTCCAGCTTATATCCAATGATTGCTCTGTCACCAATCCAGTTGAACTCTTAAATAGTTGTTTTTTATTTCTCTCACAATTTGTGGATTAGTACGGGCTGAAGTTTTTCACGGCCTTCATCCGTTATAGACTGTTACTACTGATCCAGTTTCAAAAAACCGACTTAGTATACAGAAATAATTATGAAATCACAGAAATATTTATGAAATATTTCTCGGAAATTATTTTCTGTGATATGTTGTTTTGATAGTCACTGATAATTTGCTGTTTAATTCAGTTACTGTATTTGCTTCTAGCCATTTTTAAAATTTTTTTGGGCAGTACTTAAAAAACTAAAAGAAAAACACATACTATTGTAAAAAACTTCTCAAAAAGGATTTATGACAAGCGAAATTGTCGAAGGTAGCAAAAAGCGATAAATATCACAGTAAAAACAACTGAAATTGCAGCGGTTATATGAATGTACAACAGAGTTGCTTTTGTTTTGTCCAAGCCAAAATCGGGTTAACTGATTTTACCAAACATTATTTTTTATATAAAAATTAATTTTGGTTTTATGTTTTAGGTTTTGAAAAAGTGAATAAAGTACCTAATTTAAAATAAGAAAAACTTTCTCATTTTCTTAATTTTTGAAAAAGTTACAGGGCATTCATTCTCCTTGTAATTTCAGTTGCTTTAGTTTTGGCCACCAGTGTATATAAAAGAAAGTTGTGTTAGTTACTACGCTTATAACTTAAGAACCGCTGAACTGATTTTAAAGATTCATACAAATTCGAAATTGTCTCCTATCCGAAAAGGATAATATCCAAAAAAAAATCGCGTAAAAATGTGATATATTAACATTTTCATTTTGACTTTTGAAATGTACAAAAGTAATGTTTTATTTTGCATGATTTTTTTCCATTTTAACTTACTTTTTTCTAATGTACATTTGTAGTATTTTTTATATTTTATTTTTAAATTCGAATATTAATACCAATTTATTCAATTGACTTGATTTCTTGAGAACTGAAATTGATGGCGGGTTATATGAAAGTATAGTACCGAATTATGTGGTGGCGAAACGGAATAGATGATATCGAAATAATTTAACGCGATCACACCAAAGTTAAAAGATAATTACTTTTTCAAAATCGCTAAAAAATCACGAAAAAGAGATCTCATTGCAAAAATTCTCAAATCGGGAAAATATCGAAAAAAATTCAATGGAATTTAATTTTAAAATAAAAGTACATTCTATTGACAAACTTTGTAAGGATCTTTAAATATTTGCTGTAAAAAATTAGGGAACAAGTTGAAGATTTTTTCAATTTGTTATTCTTCTTTTGTCAATTTTTTTCAATTTGTATTATCATATTGAATTCAGTCGATTTTTTGTGAACAAAATAAAGAATAATTTTTCACTATATACATTTTTTCACCAAAAAAATGAAATAAGTGCGAAATACGATGTTAACTGACATCTGCCTTTCAACACCAGGGCCTACATCGTGCTTCAGCTGGAAGATGCGAACACATTTAAACAAACAAAAATGACCGAAAAAGACTAATGGGGCTAATTTCAAAGCGTGGACCTTCTTCTTTCATGTGGCAATAATCCGTCCAATGAGAGCTCAAAATGCAAACTTTTTTGGGAGTACAATCAGTAAAATACCAAATATAAAGGGTGCAAAATAGTAGAGCGGACTTTTAGTAAGAAAAGAATTTCTATCCTCCCTGAAATTCTTCCCGAACATTCAAGATACCTTGAATCGCTTTTGCAGGTCATGATATCGATCATATATAACCATCGTATGATTTAAGCTATTTTTGGGATCTTGGCCACTTTCTTCTATTTTTGGCCCTTATTTGGCATCTTTGTTTCTAAGGGGGTAGAGAACCTCTTCGCATAAAATTGGTCTTGACCACATTCATCAATTGATTTGGCTAAAAAATTGTATTTATGGTACCCTGGGGTAAGGAACCATCATACAGATAATTGCCACATAGGAATTTATTTAAGTAAAGTCCCCACATTGGAGTATCCCCAAGTCCACTTTCACATCTAATGTGTGGTCAGAAAAGAAAATTTTGTATTCTTTTGAATTTGTAACCCCCAAGAGAATATTGGTTGGGAACGTAAGTTTGAGATGTACATCTATATCAAATAAATTGTGAAAACATGAACAAATTACAAATATAAGAAAGTAGCACGGGACCGAATATTTGTTGAATCGTCATTGAATTATACAATGATGAAAAATATGGACTTTATGGGATCTCCAATTTACAATTGTATTGACAAATAAAATTAGTTTCCATCTTACGGTAATGGGTGTAACACACAAATTTCAACATATCTACAAATTTTAGAATTTTCTCCATGTAATAGTACCCCCTCAAATCCACCTTTTGGCAGACAAACTGACCGACATGGTTAGGGGGACTTATGAGGACTCTAATGCACAATCTGAGGTGCTAATGGGTTTAAAAATATAATTAACTTTGGCTATTCTTAAATCATTCAGTCCTCAATTATGAGGTGTACAAAATACAGTAAATTCCAAATTACTGCTCATTTGACTAAAAATTAAAAATTAATCGACCAGTACGTGAACACTTATAACAGTCATAACTGTGAATAATTATGCTTTGACAAATATGCATAGTAGACAAAAACTACGGGCCGGCAACGCGGACCGGGCCAGCTAGTATATCATAAAAACAAGTAAGCAAAGGCTACAGTCGTTCGGTACCGACCATATGATACCCTACAGCACTACAACTTGGTAGAAATCCCCATGTGTCCAATCCATTTGCCCAATATGTACGCAATCCGTTGTAGTGGTCCATTTTACAGTTAAATATAGTCCAATGGTCATCCAAAATGCTATACTTCTTCCCTCCCCTTAATTCTCTTCTCATGCAAAATTCCGTTCATTTGTACTCCTAAATATTTTGCGATCATCTTTAAATGAGGGCCTCAAGAGGGCCCACTGTATCTCCAAATTTTGGACTCATCTATATGATTTACCAGGTGCCAGGTTTCGACGTGTCAGGTTTGGACTTTATGATAATTTTCAGAAAATTTTATAATGTGCGTGAATTGTCAGATATAGTGGTGGAAGTATTCCACCTCATCTAATACTGGTAAAAATATTAGAATGTGCAATATATTTCCAAATGTATGCGATCAAAAATTTAACTTGTTATGGTGGAGGTATCAGAAAGAGTGGACCGATATAATCCATATGCACAACACATATCTTGTTGAGGTAAGTATTAAGATATGCCAGGTTTAAATGGAATCGCTAATTTTCTGCCAAGTTATGAAAGAAAGAGGTATTTATATTTAAAATCCTTTGTGGAGGAGGTACCAAAAGGTGTAGGCCAATATACAGGGTGAGATGAAAAAACTGCAAGCAATTTCAGACTGCCGTCATTTCTAATCCCCTCGTCCGACAGCTGTTAAAATTATTCCACAATCCAAATTATATTGTTTACAAGCGTACAAAAGCATTTTGCTGAGAATTTTCCAGAAAAAAGTTATTCGTAATGGAATTTAGGCGTGATAGTGTGATTTCTTCATATTTGGCTGACGAACCACAAGTGGCTATCATTAGAGTACTCCTGCATTTAAATTTGAATAAACGAATTTTCCATGGTATTACGCTAAAAGATAAAACTACACAACAATTTAATAGAGGATACGATGATTACCTGGAAGTAGGTTGCTACCTCGAATTCATTAATTGCTATTCAACTTCAAAAGATTGCAGTTTTCTGCACGCTTGACATTTGTTATGAAATTAATAGAATCGAAGGAAAACCCCTTCGTGTATGCGGACTAAATTTGGCATGTTCCGGCTTTTCTCATGGTCAATTGGTCCTGGCATGTTCACGCGTTGGTAGACCGAGCTATTTGTTTGTTTACGCATTAAAGTATTACAACAATTTATTAAATTTTGGAATTTGTTTTATTTCTTAACCAAAAAATAAAAATGTTGGTGCATATAAAATCAAAAGGGGTAGCGAATCGTACCGGGTTTAGCTAGTGTAACTATATTTGTTTTATAATGTTCATACAATCTCATAAAAATTTTTGTTTATTTGCGCATGCAATAACCAACTTGAAAGGTTAACTACTTAATAAATACCCTTTTGCCACCAGTCCTAGAAAAACAAAAGACTTAAGCAACAAACACACTAAAGCACGCGAATCTCTTTCACAGTTTTAACACCAAAAACCCCATTCGAACTGAACATACATTTGATGTAATGGTTGATTATAAAAATATCAATTGATTTATTATTGTTTTAGAACGCCTTTAAAGTGTTTATCTTTTTTTCCAGCACTGACGATTCGTTTGGAATACTTAACAGGCTCTCAACAAATCAACGAAACAACACTACTCCCTCTTGTTAGAGCTAGTTAACACGTAAGTAACACAACATTACCTGGTCGGTTAGTTCTTGTGGTAATTTTAACTGATTTATCACCCATGATGACCATGTATGAAAGCGAACCGAGAGAAAAAATAAAACGCCAACAACAAAGAACTCAAAAGCATGTCTGTAACCCGCAACAGACAATCACCAACAACAGTTGGCATAAATTGCAGTGTTTGTTTTTCTTTAAAGTACTCGAAACGAAAACACCACACCAATAATTTTTAAATTCGTTTACAAAACAAAAAAATGAATATTTTCGCAAAAGATTTTCTCATACAAAATGCGTAACGCATATGGCGTTCAATATTCGATGTAATATTTTCTATTCGATAATCGCAACGGAGTATAAGAAAAAACTGCATTATGCTAAACTACCATAAAATATGGTTTGAGAATAAATTCGTCGACACATATCAGATAAATTTTGTAAGCCTTTTCTAGCCACTTTTTATGTTAATGAACTGTGTGTCGAGAAGTGTGTGAAGAGTTGCTGTCTTGGCTCCACTAGGAAAATCATCGATCTAAGGTAACAAGGTGATATATTATGTGCGTAAATACGTTCGGCACAAAAGCTTTATTTTTATTCAATTTGAAAATATATATAAGCCTGCTGAAATAATATTGACACGCCCATGGTGTACGTTTTCAGTCAGGGTAAATTTATTCTGGGCTCTTTACACCTTATATAGGTTATGGGTATTCCTACAAAAAGGTTAAGAAAAGTACTCAAATGTACTAAAAATGTAATACTTTGTATTGTACAAACAGAATGAGCTAAAATTCTAAAATTTGGTCTGAATTGGAAAACTTTCGTTAAGGGTGAATGGATGAAGCAGGATGTTTGAAATTAAGGTCAACGTTGGTTTGTGATAACCACCTGGTTTTGGAAATGTGTACGAAAAGTACAAAATATATATTTACAATTTGGTATTGAGTAAACATATAGTGCTTGAAATTCGAAAATTGGTATTGGGATCGCTGTACATGTGTAGCCTAAAGATATGGATGTAGTTTCGGAAATGTGTTGTTTGCTAATGAGTAGAGGAATGGAAATAAATTTGATATTTAGATAACTGATGTTATCTGTGTTTGATATTTTACGGAATTTGGAAATTCCTTCCTATGTTTATACGAAAAGTACTAAATGGTATATACGAGGGCAGTTAGTCCATCAATGCAAGAGAATAGTTAGTTTTTCCAAAATATTTTTTTCAATATATTCTCGTGAAACTTCAATACACTTAGTCCAACGCTTTTTGGAACACCTTTTTCTATATGAAGGAGTTGCCAGATTGAAGCAAAATTTTACATGTGTTCATAACAGAGATGGAAGTATCCAAAACACTTAACTTTTAATACCCTTCTCCATTCTATGGAGGGTATATTAGTTTTGTCATTCCGTTTGTAACTGCTCGAAATATTCATAATACACCCTACAAACTATATATATATATATATATATATATATATATATATATATATATATATACATATATATATATATATATATATATATATATATATATATATATATCTATATATATATATATATATATATATATATATAATAAATATATATAAATATATATATATATATATATATACATATATATATTCTGAATCAGCGAAAAATTCTAAGACGATCCAGCGATGTCCGTCTGTCTGTTGTAGTCACGCTATCATTCGAAAAAATTGAGATAAAAAGCTAAAATTATGCATACGAGTAGGCAGTTAAGCTCGTAAATGGGCCACGTCGGTTCACGTTTTCGTATAGCCCCCATATAACGGTACCTGCCGATATTCGGTAATTTCATGATTTTAGCGACATTATTCACCGGAATCATTTTAAATTTCATATTGGAAGATCTTAATGGGCACAACAACCTATGGTAAAATTTTTCATATGGACGTCCACGTTTCGTATAGCCCCCATGTAACGGTACCTCCCGATATTCGGTGTTTCATGATTTTAGCGACGTTATTTACCGGAATCGTTTTAAATCTCTTATTGGAAGATCTTAATGGGCACTACAACATATGGCAAAAAAATGGTATGCTGGTCTACGTCTTCGTATAGTCCCCAAATATCCGGTTTTGTTTAAGTGGTAGTTTCCGAATTTTTTTTTTTTTTTGGAAATTTCCACCTTCTTTCCAAATGGTGGAGGATGTTACAAGTTCGACCCGGCCGAAACTAGCTGCGTTTTTCTTGTTTCTAATATTATGGTATACTCAGTTTGGACCAAATCGGAGAGAGGAATGAACGGATGTACGGACATCGCTAGATCGACTCCAAATGCCCCGAAACGGATGTAGTCCCTAGAGACCTAGGGTCTAAAACCGTTATTTCAATGAGGCACATTTCGCCTGTAGTCATATGGCTGAGGGTATAAAAAACAGTCTCTACTTATATAATGCGCTCTTTATATCGATTTTTTTCGTAATACCGCTAAACCCTGCAATTATGGGGATTTGGCTTTACACAATTAAATCGGCCAAAATTAACACATACAGGATGAAATGAGAATCTTCAACCAAGTTCAGACTGCTGTCATTTCTATGCCACTCGTCCGACATCTGTTAAAATTATTCCAGTGACAGCTTATTGTATTGTTTAATGGAAAATTTAACTTTTATTTAGCACAAATGTTGGGGTCCATTTCACCCACTAAATATTACCCGATGACCATTCAAATTGGAAGGCTTCTACCCAGCCCTAAGCTCTAGCCCCATGCTAACTTCTGCTTCGATTGGTCCATAATTGCGACCTGTAGAGCAATTGCAAAATCAGGAATTTTTTTAGTTTTTGGTTCATTTCAACCCCTAAATATTATGCGATCATCTCCAAAAGAAATAGGGCTCTATTCTGACATTAACCCCACCTCCATTTTCAATTTCGTGAGGATCAAGCCATAATTGCGACCTGTAGAGTGATTACAAATTAACATGGACAGACGGACGGACGGACATACATAGCTAGATCGACTCATATATACTTTCCTATGTAGGAAACCAATATTTCGAGCTATCTGTGTTTCGTATTTCCGGAATTTGGAAATTCCTTGCTATATTTATACGAAAATACTAAATGGTACATAATTTGGTATTGGGTGAGACAATAAGACTGGAAACCTCTAACTTTCTAACGTACTAAATTTGGTCTTGGGTATAGAGTTGGAATAGAGTTGAATTCCTGAAATTTTACATAGATATCACTTGTAGGTGTTTTTGGTTTCGTATCGGACCTAAATAAATATGAAATAAATATTGCGACGTGCCAGGTTTGGACTATATTTTTACTTCCTTCACCTTATATGTGATAATTTTTAGAAAATGTTAAAATGTGTGTGAGCTACGAGATTCAGTCCGGCAAAGTATTCAATTTTCATACTTCATGTAATAGAGCTAAAATATAGGTTTTATCAAAAATCATAAATTCCATATTCATCTTCAGTTGTATGCTTACTTCGCTTTCTTTGAGCGTTTTTTTTTTCCAAAATCTTGCACCCTGTGTGGGGGAGTTACCAGAAGAAATGGTCCGATCTCTGCCATCTTTATAATAGATTTTGTGTTGATGGAAAAATTGCTTTGTACCAAGTCTAAATGAAATCGAATGTTAATTTCATATTTTATGAGTTTATTTTGAATACCCAAAATGTTGACCCTTTGTGCGGGAGGTACCAGAAGGTGTGGACCGATAGATCCCATATCCATAGCAGATCTTATGCTAAAAGAAATAACGGGAGGTGTGATATATGAAGAGAATCGGATGCTTATTTCGAATCTTATAATCGTTTTGGATATTCAAAGTGTTGACCAAATTGGGGTGGAGTTGCCAGAAAAAAACGGTCCGATCTCTTCCATCTTTATTACAGATCTTGTCTTGAGATGTGCCAAGTGTGAATGGAATCGGAGTTTAATTTTACGTTTCATGAGCTTCATGGGTATTCAAAATGTTGATACTTTGTGCGGGAGAATGACTGTGTAATGTGTGTAATTTGAAGACAATCGGACTCGTATAAGAGTTATAATTATTAAAAATTCTAAACCTTTGTGGAGTCGGCCGATATTATCCATCACCTGACCTAGCACTGATGTAAATATCAAAGTTGGAGCAAAATCGGATTATCCTTTCTTTTCAAAATGTCCTGAAACGGATGTGGTCCATAGAGACCTAAGGCCTTAACCGTTACTTCGATGAGGCACGTTTTGACTGTATCAAATGATGTATACTCTCTGTAGCCATATGGCTGAGGGTATAAAAAACAGTCACTGCTCATATATGGAGCTCATTATTCTGATTTTTGACGTAATAACGCTTAACCCAGCAACGATGGAGGTTGCATGTTTCACTGTTAAATCAGCAAAAATTAACACAAGTATTCATTATAAACAAAAACTAGCTTAAGGTTTCTAAAAATACTCATTTATTTAATATCTGATACTCTGAAAATATAACATTATCTTACGTGAACATGTCTCGTAAAGTAATTAGAAGTAAAACTCAACCATAATCACATATTACATTTCCACACGATGTTATTTGCATGATTTATTTCCCCCTCATAAAGCTGTTCATTTAACAGAAAATCCAACAAATGAGCAATGTTGCATTTTATTAATTGCTCAACAATTTATTGGCATCATAATTTAGTTCACTAAAATATTTTTTTGAAGAGATATATACAATAAAATATATATACAAATTTGTATGGCAATAAAAAGCAGAACCGTAAACATTAAAAAAAATCTTTCTGCAAATTCGTGACATTTAAATTGTTATATGCAACGACGACGATACATGTTCGTCGTTGCACACAAACAACCATGTGGGGTTATTTGACAACTAAGAAAATCTGCAAAAGTCATGTGCCTGACTGGCTGGCTGGCTGTTATGCTTTTCTAATGTAAATTTGAAGAGCAGATCCTAGTGCTGTATAAATACCAGCTTTGGAGATTGCCACAGAAGCGACGACGAAGAAGCAAATAGGTGTTACTAGACACGTTTTAGTCATTAGCAACAAAACGGAATTTGTTGCCATCATAAATGGAGTTGATGTTGGTGCTGCTGCTGTTGGCTTTTGGTGTGATTGTTCGCTCATTCACGGATGCATCCGTTTCACTGACTTAACGGCTTAGACAATTTCAGCTGTCAAAATATGTCTTACAAAGATGAAGTGACATTCGCAGAGCCATGGAAACAAAGAAATTAATGTGCGGCCGTCATATCATTTATTAGAAAATCCCCCCATGAAATGAAATGACAAGTCGTCCAGTGCTTGATTTCCGTGTGGCATTAAGAACGTTAGCCATTCATTCATCCGTCCACTCGTTTGCTTACTCACTCACTTACTAACCTGTTGTGTGGGAATTTATTGTAATGAATGGTAACATCATTTGAAGTGTATTTACTTTCGCTTCACTTGTTCTGCTCCACATTCAGACTCGTTATTGTTTTTTTCCTTTCAACAAATATTAGTGTTAATTATGTCCGATCTATTATTTGAAGTTATGCCTGGCCATTAATCAAATAGGTACCACTTGGTGTGAAGATACAATGTGGCTTATTATTATATGGTACTTTCACTAATTCGATAGTATTTTCATTGTTTATATTTCTGTATTGTTCGAGTGCGGATTTGATTTACAGTGGGACAAAATTATAATATTATTGTTGGAAATAAATTATTATTAGCATTATTTTGGTGTCAACTCAAAAAATGCCGAAGAAAAATTGAAAAAAAAGGGAATATTTTTGGGGCAATGGGTACAGAGTGAGATGAAAAAACTGCAATGAGCTTCAAACTGTTGTCATTCCAAGCCACTTGTCCGACAGCTGTTAAAATTATTCCAGTGACAGCTCATTATATTGTTTTCAAGCGTACAAAAGCAATTTGGTGAGAATTTTTCAGAAAAAAAGTTATTCGTAATGGAATTCAAGCGTGATAGTGCGATTTCTTTGTATTGGGCTGGAAAACCACTAGCGGCTATCGTTAGAGCACTCCAGCATTTAAATGAAAAATCTTTTATGTCTCGTACCATCGCTCGTTACCCTGATACTGGTAGCGTAGCCCGACGTCAAGAGAGTGGACGGAAGAAAACAGCAACATCAGCAGAAATGGTTCGAAAAGTAAAGGAGCGACTTGATCGAAACCCACGTCGCAGTCGCCGAAAAATGACTCGTGAGCTGAACATATCGCAATATTCCGTTCGGCAAATATTGAAAAATGAGCTCGAGCTAAAGCCATTGAAATTCCAAAAAGTGCAAGAACTTACACCGCAACAGAAAGAGAATAGACTCAAAAGAGCTAAAGAGTTGCGTCGCTTGGCCGAACGTGGTTAACTGCCGAATTTGGTTTTCTCCAATGAGAAGACATCGTTGTCCAGCAGTTTGTAAACAAACAAAATCATAGTGTTTACTTGCCAAGGAGGTCAGCTGAAAATGTGTACATTCGGTTGACCACCAGAACTCAAGCGCCGGCCATTGTGATGGTGTGGGCCGCCATAACAGCCGTTGGTCGCTCTCCTCTCGTATTAATCGACCGTGGCATCAGAATAAATGCCAAATAATTTCGCGAAAGTATTCTGGAGGGTGTATTAAAGCCATGGGCATGCAAACATTTTGGCCGCAGACCTTGGACATTCCAACAGGACTCAGCATTACCGCACTTATCACGCGCCACCCGAGAATGGTTACAAAATGAGGTTCCTCTTTCCTTCATTTCCAGCGCACAACGGCCACAAAAATCTCCAGATACAATCCGTTGTACTAGTATTGTGTCTGGAGTATTTTGGAAAACTAGGTTGCAATTATTTTCCGATCCCCACGAAATTTGTCATGGAGGTGGGGTTAGGGTTAGGCCTCTTGTGTTTGGAGAGGTCCGCGAAATATTTAGGAAAAATGCTGATTTTGCTGTTGCTGCACAAGCCACAATTAGAAACCAATCGATGGAATTTTGTATGGAGTTAGAGTATAGGGCTGGGCAGAAGCCAAACATTTCGTTTCGACGGTCATCGGTTGAAATAAGTTATAACATTTATGTCTCAAATATTTTTTATCCTGACCAAATCATAAATGTATTAAATACACCATTACACTGATGGTGATAGCCAATATATGGGATATATAGTAAAATAGGTACTATATATATGTAAATAAATTTATATCTTAATTAATCTGCTTATAAGTGTTACCAAAAAAGGATAAAATCTAAGAAATCGCGTAAAAATATATCAATAAAAAACATTTTTGTTTCCATTTTTAACATAATTTTCATCGCATGCGATTTTTATACCCTACAACACTTTGTGTTGGGGGTATTATAAGTTTGATTGGGCCAAAAATTATGTAACACCTCGAAATATTGGTTTCCCACATAGGAAAGTATGTATGGATCTTCCTATCTCGCGCGAGCTGAGTCGATTTAGCTATGTATGTCCGTCCGTCTGTCCATGTTAATTTGTAATCACTCTACAGGGTGCAATTATGGCCCGATCTTCACGAAATTTAAAATGTAGGTGGGGTTAAGGTCAGAATAGATTTTGGAGATGATCGCATAATATTTAGGGGTTGAAATAAACCAAAAACTTAAAAAATTCCTGATTTTGCAGTTGCTCTACAGTTCACAATTATAGACCAGTCGAAGCGAAAGTTAGCATGGGGCTAGAGCTTTGGGCTGGGCAGAAGCCTTCCAATTTTGATGGTCATCGGGTTTTATTTAGTGGTTGCAAAAAGACCACAGCATTTGTGATAAACGAAAGTCAAATTTTCCATTAAACCGCGAATATTTTTAATCCTGGCGAAATCACAAATAGAGGTACAGTTCAAATCTGTACAATAGAGATACAGGTCAAACCGTTACGCAGATGCCGGTAGTAAAAATTTCGGATATATATAGCGAAATATATACAATGTATATATACAAAGGAAGGGGCTGTTAGCAGGAATGCTTATATCTCCAGAATGGCTGGAGCGATTTTGACAAATTTTGTAAATTTAGAGTGCTCTTTTGGCATAAAAATATAAAATCTAAAAAAAATCGCATAAAAAATCCAATAAAGATGTTAATATAGATTTTGTAGTATTTTGTGACAGTCTTTTATTTTTTCATATTTTTTATCGCATGCGATTTTTACAATTTGACTTGAAGTGTTTGTTTTGCAGTATTTTTTCACTTCACAACACAGGTTGGGGTTATTATTTGTATACAGATTGCAATTATCTTTCGGTCCTCACGAAATTTTTGACAAAGGTAGGGTTAGACTCAGAAGGGCTAAGCCTATTGATTTCAAAGATGTCCGCAATATATTTAGAGGTTGAAATAGACCAGCAACTCAGAATGTTCCTGATTTTGCAGCCGTTATAAAGGTCACAAATAGAAAGCAAAGGACACGAAATCTTGCATGAAGTTAGAATTTAAGACAGCGGGTAAAATGTGAAAAAATACCAACATTAATTACAGGCGACATCCGAAATACACAATAGGCGAACTTCTGGCTAAGGGTAATATCTGGGCAGTGCTCCGTGACATAATTTCAAAAACGAAATCTTCCAAAATGGATTTGGACAAAAGGGGGCTTCTAACATATTGTAGTGTTGTAGGGTATCAAATGGTCGGCCCCGCACGACTATAGCCTGTGCTTACTTGTTCAATTTGTCTTACAATTTTTAATTGTACACTTTCTAAAGTTTTTTTACACCCCGCAACACTATGTGTTGAGTGTAATAAATATATATATAGGTCACAGTTATCCGAAGCTCACGAAATTTTGCATGGGTGTAGGGTTAGAGTCGGAATTAAAGCCTATTGCTTTGGAAGATATTGAAGACATTTAGAGGTTCAAAACGACAAAAAAAAATAAAAATTTCCTGATTTTCCAGTTGCTCTACAGTTCACGATTGGAAACCAACCGACACAGAATTTTGCATGAGAAGAGAGTTAAGGACGGGGAAGAAGTCTAGCATCGAGTATAGTAATCGACACTTTAGTATTTTTTAGTGCCAACCTTGCTTTCCAAAATACTCCAGACACACGGATTGGTATCCGGAGATTTTTGTGGCCATTTTTCCCGCAGTCTAAAGTTGGTTGCAGTTTTTTCATCTTACCCTGTATATTGTTTTCACAAGCCCACTGTTTCTTAATTGTTACTAGATAAAATAAATACAGTGATTATTTTGATCTAATTTTATTGGAATGACCTACGTATCTGCTGTTAGTTGTTATTGTTGAAACTTACAACAAAGTCATTCACTTTTCACGGCATAGAAACACACACACACACACAAATTTAAATAGAGCTCATTAGTGGGTTAATATCCTACCTTGTCTTCCTTCCCAACATCGTATTGTAGTCGATGTTCATTCACACAGTTAATCTACTCCATACGATGCTCAACTCCGATCAATACAATTACTTCTGTTAATGGTCGATCATTAATTTGATTGGAGTGAGAAAGGTTACGTTCGAGTTCTTTTTCACGAGACATGTTCGTTTTTTTTATTTCACTTTTTAACAGTTAAATGTCTTGCTGACTTTATAACCCAACAAATCTGTTAATTGAGAGAACAGTCAGTCACAATCAAACAATCACCTCTAGAGCAAAAAGCAACCTAACCCAATTTTGTTCTCCTATTTTGCACCTCAACTTTTATTGACACTTGATATTTTTTTTGTATTCAGACTGTTTTCGTTGTCATTTCCTTGTTTGTACCTTGATTGTAGGGTTAGTTCTTTTCGATTGGATGGTAAATGTAACAAGTATTTCAATTGATATTTCCAATGGTTATAAAATCCAGTGATGCATTTAAAGGAGATTTTTGTTTTGCACCTCTATCGAACTGTCTGTCACTGTTTATGGAACTGTTAATTACTTTGACATTTTGCGGTTTGCATGAATTCAAAAGGTGTTTAGAAGATCCGCTTTTGTTGAGATCATGACTTATTATTAGAAATTACGTGCGACGATGATTATAAATTACTTTTTATTAAATAAGGTATTTTTTTTTTGGTCTCCCCAAAACAAAACAAACGCAAATGTGAGAATATCTATAGATATGAATTATCTGTTTGAGAAAAGTATTTTATTTTGTAATAATTTAGAAAGTATCAGTCACATTAAAGGCAGATATATTCCCTCAGACTATGACCATTAATTTAGGACCAAAAGGTGAGGTCATTATTATTTTCGAACATGAGCAAACTTAAATTAAGCGATGTGAGCAAATTTAAACAACAAAAAAAGGAAGTAAACAATACGAGGTCAGTTCGGAAGCTTCTTAGCAATTAAAAGTTTTTATGGGAGAATTCGCTATGATTACAATTATAATTTAAAGTACAAAGGACTAAACATGCCGAAGCATTTGTATCTTTTAAATTCGGACTTGTATTGCCCATTTGGTGCACAATTATTTTGAAATCGGATAAAAATATATATGGGAGCCATATCCAAATCGGAACCGATCTCTATAAAATTTGGCAAAAGATATTTCTGAGCTGTTTTTGATATATTTCCCTGAATATCGTTGTGCATATTACGACAAATATGACAAATCGGATAAACAGTATATATGGGAGCTATAGTTATATCTGAACCGATCTTCACCAAATTTGACATACTAGCTTCTAGACTCAATTCGGTCGTAAGTGCCAAATTTCATCCCATTTGGGAAAATATTAGACGTTTGGTACACAATCCAAGGTAAATCGTACGAAGTTATATATTGGAGCTATATCCCAATCTGAACCGATCTCGATAAAATATAGCAAATGTATTTCTGAGCTGCATTTGATATATTCCCCAAATATTATCGTAACAGAGTGCATATTACGGCTGCGGAGGACAAAAATAACAAATCGGATGAACAATATATATGGGAGCTATAGCTATATCTGAACCGATTTCGGTCTCAAATTTGGTATACTTATTTTCATGTCCAATCTGATCGTACGTGAAAAATTCCATTCTATTCGGACTGATATTACACGTTTGGTGCACAATAAAAGGCAAATCGGACGAAGATATATATGGGAGCTATATCTAAATTTTGACCGATTCATAGGGTTCCTCCTTGGGCCAAACAAATGATGTGTGCAAAATTTCATCTGGATAGAGCAATAAATGCGAACTGTAATTGGTTTACAAAAATACATGGACAGACGGACGGACAGAATGACGGACGGGAACGGACATCGGTAGATCGACTCCAAATGTCCTGAAACGGATTTGGTCGAAAAGACCTAGGGTCTAAACCGTTATTTCGACTAGGCACGTTTTGGCCCTATCAAATGATATATAAAATCTCTGGCCATATGACTGAGGGTATAAAAAGGGTTAATCTCTCGAAGGTTTTAGTACATTTAAACTCACTGAGGCTATATTTCATAATGGTTCTAGATCCGTTTCAGGACATACGGAATCGATGTAGCCATGTCCGTATGTCCATCCGTCCCTTCAATTCCAGATATGGTCTATCCTTAAGCACAAAAACACTTCTTATATCACATTCTCAAAATATGTAGAATAACTTATAGTAATTACACAAAAAATTCATTCATATTCCTTCTCATATCTGCCTATTAGCTCCCCTACTGTAGAAAAACCAAATGATTCCATCCACACCACTCTATTAATTGTATCCATTAGCTTTTCTTGGCCTCTGTAAATAGAAAGTCCAAGAAGTCGATTAATAAATAACCATATTTAACTGTAAATTGTTAGCTTCAACATTTTCTTTCATTCTGTCCATGTGCAGAAAAAATGAAAGAAAGAAAGCTGTTGAAATATATTTTCATTAAAACTACAAAACTAATATGAATGACATTCATAACTAAACTCAGTACTTCCACTATTTCTTTCATTTTTTTTTTTCAGAAAAAAAAAAATGGCAGAGTTGCAGAGTTCACATTTCCTGTAAATAGTAGAGCATGTCTTTGAAAAGCCATTCTAATCTGCAATAAAACGATCATTATGTGCCTTTTTTTCTTACAACCTGTGGAAAACTGTGTGGTTGGAGCTGCTTTAATGCCCATGTTGTGAAATTTGATCTATAAAAGGCATTCACTTTGGCACTGGCTGGAGATGTTTTTCTGTGTAGCATAAAGGAAATGTTCTTTAAGATGGTCAACGTAAATATTAGATGGGAGCTGGAAAGGCATATTTTGGTATGCTTTTTATTTGATTTAAACTTTTTTAATTGTAATAGAGCGTAGCATAAAAATGACATTTAAACATAACGCGTAATAATGAATATAAATCGCATTGTAAGCCTAATTAGAATCTTTTAAATAAATACAGGGTGAGATGAAAACCAACTTCAGCCTGCTGTCATTTTAATGCCACTCGTCCGACAGCTGTTAAAATTATTCCAGTGACAGCTCATTATATTGTTTACAAGCAATATGGTGAGAATTTTCCAGAAAACAAGTTATTCGTGATGGAATTCAAGCGTGATAGCGTGATTTCTTAATATTTGACTGGAAAACCACAAGTGGCTATCGTTAGATCACTCCAGCATTTAAATGTGAATAAATCTTTTTGGGTCTCGTACCATCGCTCGTTATCCTGATCAAGGAGGTGGATGGAGGAAAACAGCAACATCAGCAGAAATGTTTCGAGAAGTAAAAAAGCGACTTGATCGAAATGGCTCGTGATCTGAACATATCGCAATGTGACATTAAACTGTTATTGGTTCATTTCAACCCCTTAATATTTTGTGATCATCTCCAAAAACAATAGGTTTCTATTCTGACCTAACCCCATCTCCATTTTCAATTTCATGAGTATCGGGCCATAATTGCGACCTTTAGCTTGATTACAAAATAACATGGACAGAGGGATGGACATATAAAGCTAGATCGACTCAGCTCGGCGAGATAGGAAGGTCCTTTATAGGTTTCTATGTGGGGACCAATATTTCGAGGTATTACATAATTTTTGGTCCCAACCTAAAATACCCCAACACATAGTGTTATCCTACAATTAATAACATTAGCTGGATTCGATGCAAAACTTTCCTATAATTTCACTGTACCAGTCTGGTTTGTGGAAAATGCCAAGGAGTTCTGATAAATTTTGTTACGATTCTTATGGAGTTTTGATCATATACAAAGGGACCCCCTAAGGGTTGAGATATATATACCAATATTTACGATTGAGCTATGAAATTTAATATAGATCTTTGAATTACATAAAAAATCATTGGTACAGAAAATAGGTCACAACGGTCCATCGGCCCATTTTTGGAAAAATCCTTTATAAGACTAACTCCAATTTCAAGCATTTTTACCACGTTTTGGTATAGCCCCCATATATCTACCAGTGACAGAAAATTGGCTATGCAGGTATTTTGCTAATATCAGGGACACAATGCATCAGAATTGTTTCCGATTTAGTCTGTGACATAAAATTGCTTATGTCTGTGACATAAAACTGATTATGAAGGTCCAGGTCTTCATATGGCCCCCATATAACGGCACTATATTTGGTATGTTGATCATATTAGCGACATTATTCACCGGAATTATTTCAAAATTCGTATTTGCGCTTCATAATGGGTTCTACAGCTAGTGACAGAAAATTGACTATGCAGATCCATGTACCCACATAACGCCACCTCCCTATATTAGGTATTTTAATGATTTATATTCGGCATTTTTAATTTATTATACCCTACAACACTATGTGTTGGGTGTATTATAAGTTTGATTGGGCCAAAAATTATGTAACACCTCAAAATATTGGTTTCCCACATAGGAACGTATATATGAATCTTCTTATCTCGCCGAGATGAGTCGATCTAGCTATGTATGTCCTATTTGTAATCAAGCTACAGGTCGCAAGCTACAGGTCAAAATTGAAAATTGGATGTGGGGTTATGGTCAGAATAGAACCCTATTGTTTTTGAGATGATCGCACAATATTTAGGGGTTGAAATTGACAAAAACCAGAAAAAATTCCTGATTTTGCAGTAACATGGAGTTAGAGTTTAGGACTGGACAGAAACAATTTTGACGGCCATCGGATAATAATTAGCGGGTAAAATAGACCCTAACTTTTATGTAAGAAAATAGGAAAATGTCCACTAAACCGCGAATATTTTCAATCCCAGCCAAATCACAAATATATTAAAAGATCGCTTCTGATCGTTAGAGTGATGCTAATAGCCAAGACATCGGATATATAGCAAAATAGGTACAGTATATATGTAAAAGAATTGATCTTATTTATTCTGCTTAAAAATCAAGAACCGCTGGGCCGATTTCCACAATTCCCATCAATTCGGAATGGTCTTTTGCCATAAAACGATAAAATCTAAGAAAATCGTAGAAAAATATACCGATAAAAAAGTGAAAATCTTTTGTCGATTTTTTTCAATTTTTGTCATATTTTTTATCGCATGCGATTTTTTCAATTTGACTTACAATTTTGAATTGTAAATTTTCTAAAATGTTACACCCCCAACACTACATTTTGAGGGTATTATATTCATATCTCAATTATCGTCCGATCCACACCGAATTTTGCATGGGGATAGGGTCAGAATTAAAGTCTATTGTTCTTAAGATTTTTTCTAATTTTGTAGTCGCCCACAATTGAAAACTAAAAAGAAGAGAGTTAAGGACAGGGAAGAAGTTTAGCATTTTGGATGACCATCGGATTATATTTAGCTGTAAAATATACCACAACTTTCGTGTGAAATTGTTTTGAATACTTAACAACACTAAGGAGTGCGTAAATATTGGCCAAATTCTCCGGGTCAAAAAACTAAGGTTATTTCAAAAACAAAATCTTCCAAAGTGGATTTGGATATAAGAGGACTTCGAACATATTGTAGTGTTGTAGGGTATCACATGGTCGGCCCCGCACGACCATAGCCTTTGCCTACTTGTTATTATTATTATTTTTATACCCTACACCACATAGTGGTTTAGATATAGCTACATATAAGTTTTATCCGATTTGGGGTTTAAAGTCACTCACAAGCGTAATATGCATTCCACGAAAATTATTTTTGTTAGCAGATATCAGATCCAGGCCGATTTCGGGTTCGGTTGAGCACCAAATGGCCAATATTAGTCATGTTTTTTTTTTTGTTTTCAATTTTATAAAGATCGGTTCAGATTTGGATATAGTTCCAATATGTAGCATTATCCGATTTCAGGTTTCTTATGCACCAAATGCCTAATATTACCACAAATGAAGTAAATTTTTGCACTTCCAACCGGAGTATTTTAAATTTGCTCCCATATATATGTTTCAACCGCTTTGGTATTTAAATTTCCCACTTTCAGAATATGCCCTCTACAATAATGATATTTTGTACCAGATATCTCATAGAGCTCAGAAATGCCTAATATAAACCATTTTTTACGAGATCTCTACTAAATATGCATAGTGGTGTAGGGTATCATATGTCGGTCCCTCCCGACTTTTCACCTTTCCTTACTGGTTTTTGTTTGGGAAATAATTAAATTAAAATACAATTTTTATCGAAAACTTTAAATGCGTTTTTTTCTCCAAAATATTTTTTTACGATGCGACACACTTGTGTAAATAAGCAATATGTGTCAGGCAAGCCTGTGTTTTTGTAAATATCATCTCATTTACACTTTATAATACTATTTATTTGTTATACTTTGTTTTAATTTCAATAGGAAAGATAATCATAATTACATACATTTATAACGTGTTGTATTTATCATTCGAATATCTAAACGATTCTTTCACAAGTGCTTTTCTTTTCATAAATTTGCGGAAAAAACATACTCCCATGGAATTTCTCCATATAACTCTTTGCATAGGGTGCACAGTATTTGGACATGGTACACATAATACACAAAGATATAAGTTTTTTCAATTCAATTATCAGAAACATTTGATCTTCTTTTCTTTGCATCCAGAGGCACACTAAGAATTTCATGCATAATAATATGTGCAAATGATATAGAATTTATTGTGTGATATCTGCAAACTTTTGCCTTGTATGAATTCCTCCTGCAGTTCTTTTGTTATTTGCTATGAAATTTAGAGGCGTTAACGCAGCTGTCAAAATTAGAGTTTATTTAAGTTTATTGTAAAAATGATAAGGATACTCATTTGAATAGAGTTTCTTTTATATATGCATTTTTGAGCGGCCACAATATCAGATGGCGCGTCCATTATTAGAAAATGTAAATTACATGGATTTGAAAAAAGGAAGAAGAAGAAGTACAAACCAAACTCCTTTGATTCTAAGGCAGCGAATGTTCGTTGTCATTGCAAGGTATGTATTAGGTAAAGTTTGGCTCCATAACAAAAACAAATATTTTTTTAATCTTTTAAGAAACTTTTCCATTAAAAATTAAATTATAATTACCATCTCACAATGAGTATCTATTTTTATATTAAGATCAATTTTTTGATGATGTCATTAACATCTTCTGTTAAATTATCGAAACGTGATGTAGGCGTTGGTATTCTTTCTTAAGTAGCCGTAATCCCATGGAAGTGGCAACAAGACTCATTGAAGGAAAACATGCCGCAAAGATGAATACAAAAGTTTTGCCGCCGCAACTAATCAATGAAACAATTTCTCTCACTTTTAACTCTTTTGAATAGCCGCTGTCTGACGATCGCCGGCTACTGGAGGGACGCAACGAAGCTATCAATTTGCTACCGCTCTATTATGTTATGGTCTCAAATAAAAGCTGAGTCATAAAAGGCACTAAACGGTTGGTGGCTACCATACATCATGCCGACATTAGACGCTTTGTTCGGTATAAGGAGAACGTTCGGAAAATATTATTTATAACGAAAGCACATAGAGGGACTTATAAATGAAGTATTTATTAACAAAATTAACTTACTAGGTACATAACCCTAAACAAATGCTGTAATTTTATAGTTGAGAAGTAAAATGGTACCAAGTATAGTTGATTTCATCAACAGATCTATGAATCGGCAAATAACTGTAGGCATACATTGCAGAAACATATATATTTGAATGTGGCATACTTTTGAAAATCTGTCATTATAATTTAGTTGGTTTAAAAAACAATAAATTAAATTTAGGACCAGAAAAAATTCTAAAAAAATTTTTGGTCTTTCTGTCTTTCATAAAAATCTGTGCTGACCACCTTCTTATACCCTACACCATATATAGTATAAAGGGTATATTAAGTTCGTCATTCCGTTTGTTACTCATCGAAATAATAACTTTAGACCTACCAAAGTATATATATTCTTGATCAGCGTAAAATTCTAAGACATTTTAGCCATGTCCGTCCGTCCGCCTGTCCGTCTGCTGTAATCACGCTAGAGTAAAAATTAATTAAGATAGGAGGGTAAAATATTGCACAAAATTAATGTAACACCTCGAAATATTAGTTTTCCACATAGGAAAGTATATATGGATCTTCCTTTCTCGCCGAGCTGAGTCAATCTAGCTATGTATGTCCGTCCGTCCGTCTGTCCATGTTAATTTGTAATCACTCTACAGGTCGCAATTATGGCCCGATCTTCACGAAATTCAGAATGGGTTAAGGTCAGAATAGAACCCTATTTCTTTTGGAGATGATCGCATAATATTTATAGGGGTCGAAATGGACCAGAAACAGAAAAAATCCTGATTTTGCAGTTGCTCTACAGGTCGCAATTATGGACCAAACGACGGGGAAAGAGATGATGGTCATCGGGCTAGAGATGATGGTCATCGGGTAATATTTAGTGGTTGAAATAGACCATAGAAATGAAAGTCAAATTTTCCATTAGACCGCGAATATTTTTAATTCCGGCGAAATCACAAATAGACGAACAGGTCAATTCTGACCGTTATGTAGATCCCGATAGTAAATATATCGCATATATATAGCGAAATATATACAATGTGTATAAACAAGGGAAGGGGAAGTTAGCTAAAATGCTTATATCTCAAGAATGGTTGGATTGGAGTTGGATCGATTTTGACAAATTTTGACAATTCTGAATGCCCTCCTGGCATAAAAGAATAAAATCTAAAAAATTGCATAAAAATATACCAATAATGATGTTAATATAGATGTTGTAGTTTTTTGTGACATTTTTGTCATATTTTATATTTTTTATCGCATGCGATTTTTTCAATTTGACTTGCAATATTGAAGTATATATTTTGTAATATTTTTTCAATTTACAACACAGGTTGGGATTATTATATATAGATTGAAATTATCGTCCGATCCTCACGAAAATTTTTATAAGGGTAGGATAAGGCTTAGAAGGGCTAGGCCTATTGTTTTCAAAGATGTCCGCCATAAATTTAGGGGTTGAAATGGACCAACAACAAAAAATCTTCCTGATTATGCAGCCGTTATAAAGGTCACAAATAGAAACCAAAGGACACGAAATATCGTACGAAGTTAAAGTTTATCACAGCGAGCAGAATGGACCACCACATTGTGTGAAAAAATACCAACATTACTTACAGATGATATCCGAAATACACAAATATACTGATTTCGTTGACGAATATAGCCAAATATCGTAGACAAACAAATCATATAGATGAGTATAAATTGGAGATACGGAGGGGCCATTTGCTTTTGGAGATGATCTTAAAATATTTAGAGGTTCAAATGAACCAAAAACAGAAAAAATTTCCTGATCACACAATTGGAGCCAATCGACACGCCTGCGAAGAAAGTTAAGGACAGGGTAGAATTCTAGCATTTTGGATGACCATTGAATTATATTAAGCTGTAAAATGGACCACAACAACCAACAGCACGGCAGACAAAAGCGAAGGGGAATTTGACATGATGGGGCTTCGAATACATTGTAGTGTTGTAGGGTATCACATGGTCGACCCCGCACGACTATAGCCTTTGCTTACTTGTTTAGAATCTACTTTTTCAAAAATATCCTTGGTATACCCGACAACTACCCGATCGATATGTTCTAAGCCCTTTTTGTTAATTGTGCGCCCTTAATAATTAGCGATCTATACTAAGTTGTATATCAACGGTCTTTGGGTGAAAACTGTAAGTCAACATTATAAAAACTGTGACCCACTCTAGAGTGATAAGAAAGTTCACAGGACATCCGATGATGAAACATACAGACAAAGCTATATCACCTCATAGAAGAGATAAGTGGGTATGTAGTTGATAAGTGGATATGTATTAGAATGTGGCCTTGAGGATATTTTCCATTAAGTTTATTATATTCCTTATAACATACGCAACCGCTCAATTATATTTTAATTGGCGTATATACATTTGCAAGCACTGACATCCAGCATTTGTTTTTAAACGAAATGCAATAACTCAAACGCCCTTAAACACTTGACTTTGATTGTTATATCTGATCTATTGGAATAACTTAAAATAAATAGAGAAAATCTAATTTTACAGTGATTAATGTAATTCCAGGCTCTCCCTCCATGGCAGCGCTGCCATACATTAACCTTGTCTTGTAACAAAATGCAAACGGCTTATGTTGGGCAACATGTGTGATTCGAACGACGTCAGTTGGTTAATTTGGACTTCAGTCTAATGTTTTATGTATCGACTTTATTATTATATCTGAACAACATCAGTCAGTGATTCCAGCTGTGACACGATACCAAAACAACATTTATTACAAACTGTGTTGCTATTTTTCCAAAAATAAAACATCTGAAAACAAAAACGGAGTTTGTATTGACCCCCATTTTCAATGCCCTATCAAAACAAATAGAAACCAGCACTCCATGAAAAATTGCCTGCGAAATGAAAAGTTCACAAAAAAAACCTAACTGGTCTGGACATGAAAATGTATAAAAAAATTACACACACACATACACACAGAAATAAGAAATCATTTCTGTGATGTTTCGGCTCATGGCTTTATTCGGTGGTATCTGACAATCTTTTGATCTGGGTACAAAATACCCCAAGTATGTGGTAATTCATATCAATTGCAATCGCTCAGCGCGTTCGTGAGTGCGGTAACTGTGAATGTGTGTGTGTGTGTGTGTGCTGTAAAGTGAACATGGAACTGCGAGAGTTTTATGCGATTTTTACATCACCGATATGCATATTTGTTGATCATCGGGAATCGATTAAAATATGGCAAGTGTTTCGGTATTTCTTTGGTTGGCCAGTCGGTCGGTATTGGTTTTTGCAGATCCAAATGTGTCATTAAACATTGATTGCAACCATTTATGGCTAGTTGACAATTGTCTTTGATACCATGTGGAGTATAGCATGCGTGTGTTTTTCTTTTTCTCCTTTGCGGTACAGGTAAACAATTTATTTCTTTTTTACTTCTTTTTTTCCGAATATTTCTTCTTTGAATGAATGACGCCAAATAAAGCCATTTAAGAATAATAACAGTGGTTATGGCTATGTTGCTACTGCCGCCGATACATGTTCGAAGATAAATGCAAAATGTCAATAAATGGGTTGGCAATAGCAATTTGTTTGAAACGAAAGCAATTTAATGGAGGAGTATAAAAAATTGATTGCATTTTATGTTTCTGTGTATGAATGAATGAATGAAAGGAATGAAATGTTAATTTTTGCAAATGAGAGCGGGGATTTAAAGGCGGTACTCATAAAACAAGTTAGAAAGCCTCAGTCGGTTTGTCGACAGAAATACACACACCCACAGCCTACTATTCATATGTGACAAAATACATTATGAATTTATTTAAAAAGTCACAATTTTTTGTCAGGATTTGTGCTCAGAAATAAGATGATTAACATTCGACTTATAATTTGTATGCAAAGGAGTTCTTATTGAATTGTCATAAGAATCAACAATTTTGTGCAAGAGGATCTTATGCTCAAAAATTTTCCTTTAACTTGTTTGTTTTCGTAAAAAATACAAAAAAAAATATAAAGAAACTAGCTGAACCCGGTGCGCTTCGCTACCCCCTTTGATTTTATATGCATTCAAAATTTCATATTTGTTGGATTAAAAAAAAAATAAAACAAATTGAAAATTAAAAAAAAAAAACGCAATTATTGTAATACTTTAATCCGTAAATAAATAAATAACTCGGTCACCCAAGGCGTGAACATGATAGGAAAAGCTGATTATGTGAAAAGCAGAAACATGCCAAATTTAGTCCGCATACACTAAGCGTTTGTCCTTCGGATTTATTAATTTCATAGCAAAAGCCAAACGTGCAGGAAACTGCAATCATTTGAAGTAGAGTGGCATTTCTCTTGTTTTTAGAGATTCGAAGTAGCACCATTCTCCCCTATATAAACGTATCAATGTAAATATGTTGTGGGTCAATGCTTCTTAATAAAACAATATACCAATCTGAACGGATTTCAATATAATTTGGACAAAATTTACTTTTACACCAAATTCCGTCACACCTTGCATATTTCATTGAAATCGGGGGTACGATTTCTAATTAATATGTCGAATTTATTATTGTAACCAAGTTCCGCCACACATTCTGAATTTCATTGGAATCGGACATACATATCGTGTTTGGTACATAGCATACATGGAATCGGTCGAAATATATATAAATAGGAGCTATACCCAAACCTCAACCGATTTCAATATAGTTTGGCAAATTTGTTTTGGTACACAGCGTGTTTAATGCATCAAATAATGAAATCGACCGAAAATATATATGGGAACTATATCCAAATCTGAATCGATTTCAATATAATTTGGCAAAATGATTTTTGTTCCGAATTTGGAAATTGTATCTGTAATCGATCAATAGATATGTGCATACAAAATATAAATTTTTGGGAGGTACCTCCGATTCTGATGCCCTATCTCTAGTTCCAAGTGGAATTTCAAAAATGTTTATAGCCTATGTTACTTTCAGGCGATTTTCTAATATACTTGGAAATTTTCAGCGGTTTTCGAGTCCATAAATTACAAACAAACATACAAACATTTTTCTCGTTTATATTTATAAGAGGGAATCCAACAGTATCGCGTATAATAATTTTGAAACCGATATCTTCATTATTTTGGCAAATATAAGCATTTTAGATAAATCGAAATACTAGGCGTAAAAGTAGCCGTGGTCAACAGTTGTTGTTTTAAAAACCTAACTTGGGGTATGATGAACGTTTTTACAAAAAATTATGCAAATAGGTCCAGGCGTTCTCAACTGATTCCATTACCAACGAACAACAACTGATTTTTATATATAGTTAAAATTTTTTTTAAGCTCCTCGTAAATAGATGCACAAGAATTAATTAATTTATACACATATTGTGACATACGAAGCCCAAATCAAATCGGATATTTCCTTCGCCTTTTATGGGGAACGTATAGTTTTAAAATGTTGTCCTGTACCAGATATTGTGGCCTTAATGGTGGTAATGTATAAAAAAAGAGTGTGTCTAATATTGGAATGCATGCAATTAAAAAAAAAAAAAACTGTATATACAGGGTGAGATGAAAAAACTGCAACCAACTTCAGACTGCTGTCATTTCTAAGCCACTCGTCCGACAGCTGTTAAAATTATTCAAGTCACAGCTCATTATATTGTTTACAGGCGTACAAAGGCATTCTGGTGAGAATTTTCCAGAAAAAGAGTTACTCGCGATGGAATTTAAGCGTAATAGTGTCATTTCTTTATATTTGACAGGAAAGCCATAAGTGGCTATAGTTAGAACACTCCTGCATTTAAATATGAATAAACCTTTTGTGTCTCGTACCATCGCTCGTTACCGAGATACTGGTAGCGTAGTCCGACGTCAAGGAAGTGGACGGAAGAAAACAGCAACGTAAGCAGAAACAGTTCGAAAAGAACCGACTTGATCGAAACCCGCGTCACCATGGCTCGTGAGCTGAACACATCGCAACATTCCATTCTGCAAACATTGAAAAGTGACCTCGGGCTAAAGCCATTGAAATTCCAAAAAGTGCAAGAACTTACACCGCAACAGAAAGAAAATATACTCAAAAGAGCTGCTTCGCTTTGCCGAAAGTGGTGAACTGTCGAATTTGGTTTTCTCCGATAAGAAAACATTCGTTGTCCAGCAGTTTGTAAACAAACAAAATGATCGTGTTTACTTGCCAAAGAGGTCAGCTGAAAATGTGCACCTTTGGTTGGCCACCAGAACTCAAGCGCCGGTCATGGTGATGATGTGGGCCTAAATAACAGCCGATGATCGCTCTCCGCTCGTATTAATCGAACGTGGCATCAGAATAAATGCCGAATATAATCGCAAAAATATTCTGGAGGCCTTGGGCGCGAAAACATTTTTGCGACATGACCTTGGACAGGACTCAGCACCATCGCACTTAGGACGCGCCACCCAAGAATGGTTACAACATGAGGTTCCTCGCTTCATTTCCAACCAAAGCAAGATTGGCACTAAAAAATACCAAAAATAAAAAATACCGCTAAAAAATACCACCTCAAACAAGCGCTTCGCCGGGAATGTGCCAAAATACCGCAGAGCAACATGTGGGCAGCGTGTGACGGTTTCATTGGCCGTTTGAATGTCATAATTCGTGCCAAAGGTGGTCAATTCGAACAAATCTAAATTTATTCTAAAATTTGATGCTATTTCCGACTTTATTCAATAAAATTAAAAAATAAAAAATTATAGCGTTCGACTTTGTTGCAGTTGTTTAATCTCACGCTGTAATCTTCATAATATTCTTGTGTTAGCAAAAATGTTTGTATGTGCGAAATTTGAAAAGATTTGGATACTTGTATCGCTTTTTTTGAGCGTTTTGTTTTAGAAAATCTTTAACCCTATGTGGGGGGAGATACCAGAGGAAATGGTCCGATCTCTACCATCTTTATAACATATCTTGTGTTGATGGAAATATTGAGATGTGCCAATTCTGAATGGAATCGGCGCATTTTATGAGCTTCATGGATATTCAAAATGTTGACCCTTTGTGGGGGAGGAGTACGGGATATCTTGTGATAGTAGAAATAATGGGATGTGTGAAATATGAGGAGAACGGGATGCTTTTTCGGATTTTATAATCGTTCTGTTAATTCAAAACGTTGACCCTTTGTGGGTACCAGAAGGAATGGTGCGATCTCTATCCATCTATTTAAAAGATCGTGTGTTGGTGGAAATATTGAGATGTGCCAAGTCTGAATGGAACCGGATGTAAATCTCGAGCTTCAGAATATTCTTGTGCTTCAGGATATTCTTGAGCTTCTGGATATTCAACATTTGGACCCAGAAGAAGTAGACCGATATATCCCATATTCACTACAGACCATGGGTTAATAAAATATTGTGATGTGTGTAATTTGAAGTCAACCGGGCTGTTGCATCACATTTGATGAGAGTTATAATTATTTAAAATTTTGACCCTTTGTGAGGGAGGTACTTGATGGAGTGGACCGATATTGTCCATTTTCGCACCTGAACATGCGAATAATAGGATTTGCAAAGTTGGAACAATATTGGATTATCCTTTCTCTTTCTGTACGATAATACATATATTTTTTTAAACATTTTGTGGGGGGTGTGGGGGTTGGCTATATCCAAACTCGTCTAAGTTGGATAATAATATTACAATGCACCAAATTTGGACCAAATCTGATAATCCCCCTGAGAGTTATCGTCCGCACCAGCCAGACAGACAAACGGACAGATATCCCTAAATCGACTTCAAATGTCCTGAGACGGATTTGGTCCAACGAGACCTAGGATCAAAAACCACTATTTCGATGAGGCAGGTTTTGATCGTATCAAATGATATATGCCCTCTCTAGCCATATGACTGAGGGTATAATTAGATGTACCTTTTTCGCTTTATGCTCTTCTGAACTTATTCCAACATCTGCATTTTTAGCCCTGAAATTAAATGTATGCATAATTTAATAAATTTCAACTAAACACAAAAAAGGGATTAATAACTTAAATCGCTCTGTAAAGAACACATGCAACCACTAAAAATCGTGCAGTGGGTGTCAACTTAAAAAAACGAGAATTTATTTTATGCATGTAAAAAATCTAATCACGAACGTGTTAAGATCAACTTTTGTTTTATCTAAAAAAATTGACCAAAAAACCTATTTGGGTTAAATTTATTACCTTTCAACACGTTAGAGGATCTATTCGAACAAAAAATACAATCAACACACCTCCATCATTGCACTCGCTGTCAAGAACGTTTAACCAAAATTGGTCATCATTGTTTGAAATCTACAAAATGATATGGTCAATTTATTGCCAACAATTTCAATTATTTGTTTTGGTCCACCACAACACCACATCACGTTTGACGAATGTTAATTTATATGCAAATTATTCAATCAAGCAACAAGTATTGATAGACAGCATGACATTCTCCCCTCCTTCCAAAAATAAAAAAAATAAGTTCTTGGCAAATTTAAATGCCAAAGTGACACATACAATTCAAGCAATTTTTTGTCCCCAATTTATTAATTATTTTTTTTTAGGAAAGACTTGAAACTCGCCTGTCAGTCCAGCATCATTTATGGCCAATGCACGCTTTTTGTCAACGATATTCAATGATTTTTACAAAACAATTTTTTGATTAATTGCTCTTTTGTGTGACAACTAAATTTGGACAAAAAAGAAACGAAAAAAAAAACACATGAAACAAAGCCTGACCTTGTTGCGATTATAAATGGTTACAATAACGAGCTATACCCGGCTGCATACGGCGTGTGAGAATTTCCTTCAATCTGCAACTTGTCATTGTAAATCAATTAAAATCAGCCACCATTGCCACACAATCTAATATGTCCGTGGGGTACTCACGCATTTGTGGGCTATGGAAAAAAGGCGATTGTGATTTTGATATTTTTAAAATCTACATTTAAAATCAACAAGAATTGTGGAAATTATAATTTATGGCTTTTGTCTCCAAAGTCTGCCACGCTCGGTTACTGTTGTCGACATTTATGTATGATTGAGGTAATGGTGGGAAAATTCAAAACTAAACAGGATTCACAAATGAGTATCGCATTATTTCAGTCGTTGTAAGATCGAGGGTTTGTTTCTAAAGGAACACATATTCTGAGGGGAGGGGTCGCCGTTTAACGTAGTTAAAACATCGGAGAACGGTGTGCAGTGTTATATTCGGTTGTCATGTCACATATCTTCTTCTTCTTCTTTTATATATATAAAAATCAATTGTTGTTCGTTGGTAATGGAATCAGTTGAAAACGGCTGGACCCATTTGCATAATTTTTTGTACAAACGTTCGTCATACCCCGAGTTAGGTTTTTAAGGAATAAAATATTGACCACGCCTACTTTTACGACTTGATTTATCTAAAATCTTTATATTTGCCAGATAAGGACGATATCGATTTGAAAATTATTACACGAGATACTGTTGACTTTCCCTTCAACCCTAGGGATTTATTTGGGGGCTGAGGAACTGACCACGCATACTTCTAATCTATCTATATATAAATGAAAGTTGTGTTAGTTACTAAGCTTATAACTCAAGAACCGCTGATCTGATTCACACAAATTCGGAAATGTCTCTTGGCAGAAAAGGATAAAATTCAAAAAAATCGCGTCAAAATGTGAAATTTGAAAATTTTAATTTTGACTTTTGAAGTGTACAATACTAATGTTTTATTTTGCATTTTTTTCCGTTTTGACTTATTATTTTCGCATGTACATTTGTAGTGTTTTTTTTTTTTTGAATTCTAATATGATGTGTAGTCTTTTTTGGTAGTATAAAGCGATGACAATTATGGAGTGGCGGACCTGAATAGATGATGTCAAAATAATTTAACGTGGTCAAACCAATGTTAAAACATAATTACTTTTTCAAAATTGCTAAAAAATAAAAAAAGAGCATATTGCATTGCAAAAACTCTAAAATCGGGGAAAAATAGAAACATTTTGCAATGGAATCAAATTTCAAAATAATAGTAAGGACCAAACTTTTTAAGAACCAAACTTCGTAAGGACCTTTAAACCTTCGCTGTTAAAAACCAGCGAACAAGTTTAAGATTTTTTTCAATTTGTTTATTAGTTACTATGTTTATAACTCAAGAACGTTTTGACGGATTTTCATAATTCATACAACTTTGGAATGGAATCTTGGCAAACAAAAAAATTGCGTAAAATATGGCAATACAAATATAAAAGAAAAAATCCTTTTGGCGTGAAATTTTTTCAATTTAAAAACTATGTAGAAGTGTACATTTTTTATTGTTTGAATTCTGAATGAATAATATCAAAAATGAAATAGTATAGTAGTACATAGTGCTTCAGCTGGAAGAAGCGAACACATTTAAACAAACAGAAATAACCGACAAAACGTAATTTGGCTCATTTCAAAGTGAACCTACCTACTTCTTTCACATGACAAGAATCCGTCCAATGAGAACTCAACATGCAAAATTCATTGGAACAGCAATCAGTGAAATACCGAATATAAAGGGCGCAAAAAAGAAGAGGGTAAAGAATTTCTATTCTTTCAGAAATTCTTCCTAAACTTTCACGATATCTTAAATCGCTTTTGCAGGTCATGATATGGGTCATAAACCCCGGATAAGGGTAAAACCCGATTTCAAGTATATCTTACATTTTAACCATATTTTCATACTAATTCCGGCAAATTTTGGCAATTTGTGAAGAAACCATCCTTGAAAAAACTGATCATGTTTTGTATAACCATCATATGATTTAAGGAACCAGACATTTGTTTAATCGTCTTTGAATTATACTATGATAAAAGATATAGACATTATGGGGTCTCCAACGCGAAATTTCAATGACAAAACAATAAATTCCCATATTACTTTAAAAACAAGTAAAAAAACATTAAGTTCGTCTGGGCAGAACTTTTAATACCCTCCACCTTAGGGTAATGGAAATATTAGAACCAATTATGGCCCACAAATACCAATCTTTAGACATATTCGTAGGAAAATGTGGCAAAAATGATCAAAATATCGAATATCGGTAGGTACCGCTATATAGAGACGTGGACCTATACATGCAATGTTTCGCCACCCGGAGCTAGAACCCATTATGACCAACAACTACCACATTTTAGACAAATCCATAAAAGAATATGACAAAAATCATCAAAATACCGAATATCGGGAGGTACCGTTATATGGGGGCTATACCAAAACGTGGAGTTATAGATTCAATGTTTCGCCACCGGAGTTTGAACCGATTATGACTAACAAATACCAATTCTCAGACAAATCTGTGAAAAAATGTGGCAAATATCATTAAAATACCGAATATCGGGAGGTACCGCTATATGGGTGCTATACCAAAACGTGGACTTATACATGCAATGTTTCGCCACTGGAGCTAGAACCCATTATGACCAACAAATACCAATTTTTAGACAAATCCATAAAAAAATGTGGCAAAAATCATCAAAATACCGAACATCGGGAGGTACCGTTATATGGGGGCTATACCAAAACGTGGAGTTACAGATTCAATGTTTCGCCACCGGAGCTTGAACCCATTATGTCCTACAAATACCAATTTGTAGACAAATCCATGAAAAAATGTGGCTAAAATCATCAAAATATCAAATATCGGGAGGTACCGTTATAGTTTCAATACCAACCATCCTAGACACAATACAAATTATTCTGCTAAATTTTGATGCCTCTGTACAGATCCACGTCTTCGCATAGCCCCACTACAAAGGTACCTCCCAATATTCGGTATTTTGATAATTTTTGCGTCATTATTCATCGGAGTAGTTTCAAATTAGGTATTTAGAGTTCGTAATGGGAACTACAGTCTGTGACAGAAAATTGTCTATGCAGTACAATACGCACCGAAATTGTTCGAAATTTCGTATTTAAAGTTCGTAATGGATGCTACAGCCTGTGACATAAAATTGTCTATGCTGGTCCAAGTCTTCGTATAGCCCCCATATATACGGTATTTTGATGATTTTAGCTACATTATTCGCCGTTTATTTCAAGTTTTGAATTTGAATATGGTAATGGCTTTTAATAAACTATGCCTATGTAGGTCCACGTTGTATAGACCCCGATGTAACGGCTATATTCGGTATTTTTAAGATTTTAACAGAATTTTTAACGGATTTTTTTTTTTTTAAATTTCCAAATTCGTTCCAACTGGTGGAGGGTATTTAAAGTTCGACCCGGCCGAACTTACTGCTTTTTAACTCATTTTACTTAGTTTTTTCCATTTTTTAGGAACATTAATTACATTACACAGCTTAATTTCACAGTAATGGAAATGACATGCAAAGAAGGGTTAATTTTAAAATTTAAAAATTTGGTTCATGCAACCACCATATAGCATATAGCAAAAATTAAAACCAATAGCGTCTGCACTGTCAACCGCTTTAATTTTACATAGGCAAGCAATGCGGGTGCATCTTAGGCAATGTTGGGCAATAATAGTTAGTGTATATTGCTCCGCGAATCATGTTCATCAAGGTACAGAGTAAACAAGCTTGTAAATTAAAAACCAAAATTAACACTATGCGCCTCTATAAAGTTGTTAGATGTTTTTGGCAAGCATCTAGACAAGTTAATAAATTAAGACCCAAAGCAATTTTATGGCTTACAACTACTTGTTCGAAAATTAGCACTTAATCTGTTTGCTGCTAATTCATGTTAATAAATTAGCTGACGGAGAGGGAGGAAGGTGGAGGACAAACCAAAGCATTGATATGTTAATAAAAGCACAATGCTAAGCAGCAAAATCGTTATATTGTCAAAGAATTTAAATTTATTTCATTTTCACTTTCATTTATTTAATTAAGTACCATAAATTGTCCACAGGGCTCACTCACCGTATTACCATAATCATTACGATGCATTGGAACAATGGTGGCAGAACGAGTAACGGCAACAAATCACAGGCATGTAGCTCTACAATAACATCTGCAGCACACAAAAGGAGAACAACTGGTAACAAGCAGCGTCAGCAGCAGCAGCAGCAGCAGTAATGTCAGAGTAACAAGTCGTCGAAACCTGTAATTAAATAAACGTTAAATACAAAAATGGTGTTATAAATCGTATAAAACAACTCATAAATTTATATTGTTTTTGTTGTTATTGCTGGAAAGGACATCAGGTTTGTTTAGCGTTATACCATCAACATCAGCATATTCTAGACTATTGAGACAAGTTGGCACTCTGTCCCATAAATTTCCATACCGTGATTAATTGCCCAGTCACAGTGCTTTGAGTCCACTAAATACGGGCTTTGCATTTTAAATGGCAGCAAATCGATTCAAATTCAATTCAATTTGAATATCAAATAAGGAACGTATCTATAGTCTGAAATGGTATGTTTCCATATTATGTATGAAAAGAAACTCAAAATGGTTTCCAGGCTGTAAGAAAACCTGGATAAATAGCCAATGATAATGCTACAACAATTGCTAAAATTGCCTGGTCCGGCACAGAGTGGAAACTGAAGTGCCGGGAGAAGATAAAAAAATTGTTATATCAATATTAATGTCTTATACAATAGGTTATGTTTGTCCTTAAGGAGCTAAAGCAAAGCCACAATATCAATATAAAAACCGTGACAATTGGTGTGTTACTGATTTTGTTTTTTTTTTTCGCTTTCAATTAAAAAATATATTTAAATTTGGATTTATATACAACAAATAACTGTTTACCTTATAATTTATGGATGTGTCGATTTGTAAATATGTAATCTTTAAAATTTTAAAAATATTAAAAAAGCAAATTTTTTTGGGAGGACAAGTAAAAATTATTCCAATAGTTTCTTTCGGAGGATGCAGTAAACCTATCTAAAAGAAGATTTTTCACCAGGAATAATATTTTTGAAGTCAATTTCATTATTTTGCTCATATGTGGTGGAGGTACTGGAAAACTAGCCAAAAATGAAAGGGAAAGAAGTATTTTGTTGGAAACAGTTTGAAGAAAATCCTGTGCTAATTTTAAATATTTTGGGAGTTATGACTATTCAAAATTGTATTGCTTTGTGGGAAGTTATCAGTAGAAGATTTCAGTCTTTCAATTTGAGCACCTGATAGTTTTTATGCCCAACAACACTATGCGTTGGGGTATCATAAGTTTGATTGGGCTTAAAATTATGTAACACCACGATATATTGGTTCCCACAAAGAAAAGTATATATGGATCTTCCTTTTTTGCCGAGTTAAATCGATCTAGCTATGTATGTCCGTCCATCCTTCTTTCCGTCTATCCATGTTATGAAGGTGGCGTTATGGTCAGAATAGAAGCCTATTGCTTTTGGAGATGATCGCAAAATATTTAGGGGTTGAAATGAACCAAAAACTGAAAAATTTCCTAATTTTGCAGTTGCTCTACAGGTCGCAAATATAGACCAATCGACGCGAAACTTAGCATGGTTAGCAAGTTAGCTAGCCCTTAGAGTTAGAAAGAAGCCTTCCAATTTTGATGACCATCGGGTAATATTTAGTGGGGAAAGTATACCATAAAATTTGTGTTATATAAAAGTTAAATTTTCCATTAAACAGAGAATATTTTTAATACCGGCGAAATCATATATAGGCGAAAAGGTCAATTTTGACCGCTACGTAGATGCCGATAGTAAATATATCGGATATATATAGCGAAATATATACAATGTATACATACAAACGAAAGATATGTTAGTAAGAATGCTCAGATATTAAGAATGGCTGGACCGATTTTGACAAATTTTGTCAATTCAGAATGCCCTCTTGGGCATTTTAAATTTTTTATTGCATGCGTTTTTTTTTTTTCAATTTGACATATAATATTGAATTGTACATTTTGTAATATTCTGGTTGGTTGGGGTTATAATAAACAGATTGCAATTATCGTCCGATCCTTACAAAAATTTTCATCAGGGTAGGGTCAGAAGGGCTAGGCCTATTGTTCTTAAAGATGTCCCCAATATATTTAATGGTTGAAATGGACCAACAACTAAAAATGTTCCTGATTTTGCATCCGTTAAGGTCACAAATAGAAACCAAAGTACATGTTTAGCACGGCGTGTAGAATGAACCACTTTTTTTGTGTGAAAAAATACCAAAAAATACACAAAAGGCGAATTTCTGGCTCTTTTATGTTGATTTCGTTAACGAATATAGCCAAATATCGTAGACAAGCAAATCATATAGATGAGCCTAAATTTTGAGATACAGGGAGGCCTCTTGCATTTGGAGATGATCGCAAAATAGTTAGTGAAACCAATAGACATGGAATTTAGCATTAGAAGAAATTCAAGGACAGCGAAGAAATCTATCATTTTTGATTGCCATTGGATTTTATTTAGCTGTAAAATGGACAACAACAACGGATTGCATAAATATTGGCAAATGCCCCTGGTCAAAAAGCTAAGGGTAATATCTGGGACATAATTTCAAAAGTGAAATATTCCAAAATGGATTTGGACAAAACGGGGCTGCTAACATATTGTAGTGTTGTAGGTTATCACATTGTGGGCCACGCTCGGCTATAGCCATGCTTACTTTTTATGCCCTACACCACAAGGTGGTCAGGGTATTATGTCTTCGTGCATTTGCTTGTAACAGGCAACAGGAAACGAGATAGACCCATATTGAAATTGGAGATAATAGGAGATAAAATTTAGATATAGCTCCCATATATATCTTCGTCCGATTTGATTTTATTGTGCACCAAACGTGTAATATCAGTCCGAATTGTATGACATTTTGGACGTACGATTAGACGTGACCTGAAAATAAGTATGCCAAATTTTATCGAAGTCGGTTCATACGATTTGCTATTTTTGTCCTCCGCACCCGTAATATGCACCCTGTAACAACAATATTTGGGGAAATATATCAAATACAGCTCAGAAATACATTTGCTAAATTTTATCGAGATCGGTTCAGATTTGGATATAGCTCCCACATATAACTTCGTCCGATTTACCTTTGATTGTGCACCAAACGTCTAATATTTGGCCAAATTTGATGAAATTTGGCACTTACGACCGAATTGAGTCTAGAAGGTAGTATGTCAAATTTGGTGAAGATCGGTTCAGATATAGCTATAGCTCCCATATATACTGTTTATCCGATTTGTCATATTTGTTACCCACAGCCGTAATGTGCACTCCAACGAATGCATACCCACGATATTCAGGGTAATACATCAAATACAGCTTAGAAATATCTTTGCCAAATTTTATCGAGATCGGTTCCGATTTGGATATAGCTGCCATATATATTTTTATCCGATTTCAAATTAATTGTGCACCAAATGGGCAATACAAGTGCGAATTTAAAAGATACAAATGCTTCGGCAAATTAAGTCCTTTGAACTTTAAATTATAATTATAATCATAGCGTGCATGATTGACTTCTCCCGTAAAAACTTTTAATTGTTATGCGCAGCTCTACTAAATTAGCAAAGTGGTGTAGGGTATCATAAAGTCGGCCTCGGCCGACTTTAATACTTTCTTTACTGGTTTTTTTATTCACATTTTTTTACATTTCATTACAAATTAAAAATCAATAAATATTTCCTGTAAATTCAAATTTTGTTAATTACATTCATTACACAAAAATCTACAAACATTGGAATCACGAAACAAAATATATTATGTAACTTATTGATATTTAACAAGCTTACAGCGGCGGTCAAAAAAATCATCATCAAAACAAATATGTCTGCAAATAAGTTTACATCGCATATTCATGGTAGACAAGCTCAAATCGGTGCGGATGCTGTTGTTGATGGAGTCAAAAATTATGTTTGGCAACGACAATTCACATAATAATATTTTTATGGCTTTAATTGCCATTGCGTGTGCAATTTGAATTTGAATCATTCAAATCATACGTGAATCATAACCTGTGTACAGAGAAGATCGGGCTCTAATACCAAAAAAAAAAAAACTACAAATAAATATTTGTCTTTCCACGAAATTGTTGTTACAAACTTCGATGTTTCATTCGATGGATGTGGCATGTGAATGTTGTACCGTAGACTCAGAGAAAATTATATTTTGCTTATAGGCATTCAAATGTCTATGAATTTCAACACAAGATTTTTCATTTTATTTGTATGAAGAGATTTTGTGGAAGATTTCGTAATGTTTTATCAACACGCACATATTTCGCCAGCTTGCATTTTTATGGAATTTTAAATCGAATTCCCCGATGTGTGGACAGGTTGATTTTGCTATCAGATGAGCAGTGCGACTAAAATTGATTTTGGGACTTATGTCGAAAAATAAACAGTGGCTATAAAGACCATTGGTATTATTTGTATTTGTATTTGAATTATTTAGGGGGACCAGTTTTGTTTGTTTCATCGCCTAAATAGAAACCATAAAAACCTAGATTTCTAAAATGCTGCTGATATGAACCTATTCGACCAAACGTTTGGTTTGCATTATTTGCAAAATACAACATCACACCTGCGATTTCCACCATGATGCTCTTGTAAAATTGTTCTTACAAAATCTATACGACGACGTGGGCAACTTTTGTCATAAGATATTACAATATTTAAATGCGAAACTTGTAAAAAACATTAAGATCGGCCGGGCCAAACTTTTAATACCCTCCACCTTAGGGTAAGGGAAACATTGGGAGAAATGTGGCAAAAACCATTAAAATTCCGAATATCGTAACCAATAATGATCTACAACTACCAATTTTCAGAGAAAATCGTGAAAAAAAAATGTTTTAAAAATCGCCAAAATACCGAATATTGGGAGGTACCGTTATATTGGGACTATACCAAAACGTGGACTTATACATATAATGTTCCGCCACACGAACTAGGACCCATTATGACCCTCAAATACCAATTTTTAGACCAATCAGTGAAAAAATGTGGCAAAAACCATCAAAATACCGAATATCGGGACATACCGTTATGTGGGGGCTACCAACCGTCCTACCAACCATCCTAGACTAGAAATAATGTGGGCTGTATCGTGATTTCAACAGACAGACGGAGGGACAGACCGACATCGTTAAATCGACTTAGAATTTTATACTGGTTATATACTTTATGGGGTCTACGACGAATATTTAAGGATGTTACAAACGGAATGACAATGTTAATATACCCTCCTTTCCAAGAAAGGGGGTATAAAAATTGTAAATAATGTAGCTAAAATCATCAAAATGCCGAATATAGGGAGGTACCATTATATAGGTGCTATACCAAAACGTGGATCTGCACAGGCAATTTTCTGTCACAGACTTTAGTATTCATTATACCAAATTTGAAACAATTCCGGTGAATAGTGTCGCCATTATATGGGGCTGCCCACACCATCACCATGGCCGGTGCTTGAGTTCTGGTAGCCAACCGAAGCTGACCTCTTTGGCAAGTAAACACGATCATTTTGTTTGTTTACAAACTGCTGAACAACGAATGTTTTCTCGTCGTAGAAAACCAAATTCGGCAGTTCACCACTTTCGGTCAAGCGAAGCAACTCTTTAGCTCTTTTGAGTCTATTTTCTTGTTGTTGCGGTGTAAGTTCTTCCACTTTTTGGAATTTCATTTTCTCATTTTTCAATATTTGCCGAATGGAATATTGCGATATGTTAAGTTCACGGGTCATTTTTCCGCCCCTACGATGCGGGTTTTGGTCAAGTCGCTTCTTTGCTTTTCGAACCATTTCTGCTGATGTTGATGATTTCTTCCGTGTACTTCATTGACGTCGGTCTACGCTACCAGTATCACGGTAACGAGCGATGGTACAAGACACAAAAGATTTATTCACATTTAAATGCTGGAGCTCTAAAGATAGCCACTTGTGGTTTTCCAGCCAAACATAAAGAAATCACACTATTACGCTTGAATTCCATCACGAATACCTTTTTTCTTTTT
This sequence comes from Musca domestica, assembly GCF_030504385.1. NCBI lineage: Eukaryota > Metazoa > Arthropoda > Insecta > Diptera > Muscidae > Musca > Musca domestica. The sequence continues at coordinate 28,809,322 of NW_026712114.1, read as the reverse complement.
TTTTTCAAGGGGGTCAGGGTATTATGTCTTTGTGCATTTGTTTGTAACAGGCAAAAGGAAACGAGATTGATCCTTTTGATGATCTACATAGAATCACATTCTGAGTCGATTTATGCATGTCCGTCCGTCCGTCTGTCCATGTATTTTTGTAAACAAAGTACAGCTCGCACTTATTGTCCTATCCAGATGAAATTTTGTCACAAATCATTTGTTTGTTCGTCCCAAGGACGAACCCTATTGAAATTGGAGATAATCGGTCAAAATTTAGATATAGCCCCCATGTATATCTTCGTCCGATTTGCTTTTTATTGTGCACCAAACGTATAATATCAGGCCGAATGGTATGGAATTTTGTACATACAACCAAATTAGGGCTGAAAATAAGTATGCCAAATTTTATCGAAATCGGTTCAGATATAGCTATAGCTCCCATATATATTGTTCATCCGATTTGTTATTTTTGTCCTACGCAGCCATAATATGCACTCTGTAACAACAATATTTGGGGAAATATATCAAATGCAGCTCAGAAATACCTTTGCTAAATTTATCGAGATCGGTTCAGATTTGGATATAGCTCCCATATATAACTTCGTCCGATTTACCTTTTATTGTGCACCTCTAATATTTGTCCGAATAGGATGGAATTTGGCAGTTACGACCGAATTGAGTCGAGAAGCTAGTATGTCAAATTTGGTGAAGATCGGTTCAGATATAGCTATAGCTCCCATATATACTCTTCATCCGATTTGTTATATTTGTTACCCACAGCTGTAAAAAGGCATTCCGTAACGACGATTTTCAGGGAAATATATCAAACACGGTTCAGAAATATCTTTGCCAAATTTTATCGAGATCGGTTCCGATTTGGATATAGCTCCCATATATATCTTTATCCGATTTCAAGTTGATTGTGCACCAAATAGGTAATACAAGACCGAATTTAAAAGATACAAATGCTTCGCCATATTTAGTCCTTTGAACTTTTAATTATAATTATAGCATATATGAATTTTTAATTGTTATGCAGAGCTCTAATAAATTAGCAAAGTGGTGTAGGGTATCATAAAGTCGGCCCCGCCCAACTTTAAGACTTTCTTTATTGTTTTTTTAGTTGATGTTTCGAAAACAAATGACTGCCTGTTATTAAACTTTTTTCACCGAAAATAAAATATAAAATCCGTATATCCCACAACATAAACCTTCAAGTATCTAGGAGAAACTGATAAACAAAATTGGCGATATTAATTTCACATGGCAAACTTTCAATTTCATTTTTAATTTAAATAATTTACTTTCATTGGTACTTTTCTTTGCTTCGACCATGCCTTAGCTCACCTTAGCTATTCGTAGTTAACGGATATACAACTGAAGAGACATTGCAATCGTATGGGCATGTGGACCAACCAGTTGTTGGATCGCTAGTACATGTTACACTTTTTCATGCTTGCTGCTACTGTTGCCACAGTTTGTGGTATAAACCTGAAGCATGAGGTACCGTTTCAAGCTCGATATTGTGCTCTAATTTCACTTCTTAGCGTGGCGACAAACATAGACACGGAGACATTTGTCACTTGTCACACATTCGGTAGATATCTATGTACATATGTGGAAAGTGAAAAATGTTATTGACTTTTCTTTTTTCTCTCCTCGTTCCGTTTTTTTACGATTGCACATTTTTTCTTTTGCAAAATGCGAAAAACTGGTATCAGCACGCGAAGAGGAAAAATAAATTAAAAAGAGTAAGCAGAAAGATATTTTCCATTAAGAAATAACATAACAAGCACCAATGAAATGGTCATCGTCTTTGGTGCTGCAGACAAATGTACAGAGAAATATTGTACAAAATGAACGCATATAACTACTGTTATGACCACTGGCGGATTAAGATGGAGACATTTTTTCTCCATACTTTCAACAATATAAACAAATCTTTTGCAGTGACTAAAAGTCTGAGGTGCGGTTGAAATTGAAGGAAATTTTCTTTAGTTGGTTAATTACAATAATTTCATATTTTATGAAGTTCGTGTCTTAAGTCTTTTGTTTAGGCGAAATTTAAAATCATGTTGAAAGGCGGTTAGCAATAAAAAATCGTTTCACACCATCAAGAATCCTAACAAAATTTTTAAAAATCATAACTCTTATAAAATTTGAAATCAGAAGCCGATTGCCTTCAAGATTCGCACATACCAATATTTATAGAAATACAAGGTCTGGTGTGAAGATGGAATTTATTGCACCACTCCTTCTGGACAAAATGTTGATTAATTATATCTCCAGCAAAATACGAAATTTGCAACCGATTCAGTCTGAACTTCACACATCAAAACATCAAAAACACAATATCTGATTTGAAGGTGGTAGATAACAGCCCACTCCTTTTGGTACCTGCCCCACAACGTGTCAAAATGTTGAATAACCACGAAACTCATACAACGGGAAATAAAGATCCGATTCCATTCAAAACATATAAAGTTATATCAACACAAGATTTAGTGTACATACCGGACCACTCCTTCTGATATATCCCTACAAAGGGTCAACATTTTGAATAATCATAACTCTTATAAAATGAGAGATAAAAGTCCAATTGTCTTCGAAGTTCGCAATTCTCGATATATCTGTCATCACAATATCTACCGTAAATATGGAATATATTGAATCACTCCTTAGACTACCTCACCCACAAATGGTAAACATTTTGGTTAGTAATAATTCTTATAACATGGGAAACAAGTCAGTGATTCTTTTTAAAGTAAGTATATCTCAATATTTGTCATATCTCCTGATGTAACGTTAATACCTACCCATAAACGCTAAAAAAAATCATATTTCTATATGTAATGTAACAAGTAAAAAAGAACCTAAGTTCGGCCGCGTCGAAATTTTTATACCATTTACCATTCAGAAGGAACTTGAAACATTTCAAAAATATATATATATATATTCCGTCGAAAAATACCACTCAAATAAGCAATTTTCTGTCATAGGCTGTAGGATCGATTCCGAACTTCAAATACGAAACTTGAAAGAATTCCGGTGAATAATGTCTCTTACATCATCAAATTACCGAATAAAGGAAGATACCGTTGTAAGGGGGCTATACTAATACATGAACCTGCATAGACAATTTTCCGTCATAGGTTGTGGTACCCATTACGAACTTCGTAATGCAATTGCTGTGAATAATGTTGCGATAAACTTGGAAATACCGTATGTCTCGGGGTACCGTTATATGGGTGCTATGCTAAAACGTTGGCCTATTTAGACAATTCCCTTTCAGAGGGTAAAGTACTCAGAGAGAACTCCTTGTGTGGATTTTGAGACAATTCCATTCAAAAATGTGGCTAAAATCACCAAAATTCCGAATATCGGGAGGTACAGTTATATGGTGGCTATACGATATCGTGGACTTATATAGAGAATTCTCTTTCAGGGGATAAAGTACTCACATGAACTCCTGATGTGGATTTTGAGATAATTCTATTCAAATTGTAGCTACTGTCATCAAAATTCCGAATAAAGGGAGGTACATTTATATGGAAGATATACGATATCGTAGACCTATATGGACAATAATTCTTCAGATATTAAAAAAGTTACGAAGAACTCCTTGTGTGGAATCTCAGACAATTCCATTGAAAATGTGGTTAAAATCTTCAAAATACTCAATATCGGGGGTACCGTTGCAGGGGGGCTATACGAAATGTTTTTCAGGGGGTAAAGTACTAACATAGAACTCCCTGTGGAGAATTTCAGATAACGCCATTGAAAAATGTGACTAAAATCATCAAAATATCGAATATCGGAAGGTACCGTTATATGGGGGATATACAATATAGTGGACCTATATAAACCATTCTCTTTCAGGTGGTAAATTGCTCACAAAGAATTACTTGTATAGAATTTCAGACAATTTCATTAAAAAATGTGATTAAAGCCATTCAAATACGGAATATCGGGGGTACCGTTATATGGTGGCTATACGACATCGTAGATCGCTACAGCCCATGTACGAACTAGAACTGACTGCAGACAAAAGATAGATCTGTGTAAAATTTTAGCTTCCTATCTTAATTCGTTTTGACTGTAGCTTGATTACAACAGACGAACGGACAGGGCTTAATCGTCTTAGAATTTTACGCTGATTAAGAATATATATAATTTGTTGGTCCTAAAATTATTATTTCGATGAGTTACAAACGGAATGACGAACTTAATATTCCCACCATAACTTTCACTATTTTTCATTCTTTAACCTTACTTATTAATCCACTCCAAGTAGGTAAATTTTCCTAATGCCACAATTTCTCTTCACAAGGTGGTTAATCACTTGGTAAATGCATACAGGTTTATTATGGGCTCCTCCGCCTTAGTGCGTGTAACCTCCTCAAAGCATTTCAAAGTTTACTGCATCATTCCATGCTGGTCTTAGGAATTGTCCACATCTTGTTATCGTCCATTTTTTGTTTCGTTTGACGATAGTGACTAAATGCACACAAAAACTTAAAGTAGGACCAAAGTTGATTTTTACTGGTCGCTTTTACATGCGAATGCATCGTTTCGCATAGTTGACCGTTTGAATAAAAATTCGTCGTCTGTTTATTTTAATGTCTCGAAGTTAAGTTAGAGTTTTTAATGTCTATCTAATCGCTCCCATCAATATGGGCGCTAGCTTAACTAAGTGGGGTGCTTTCAAATGCAGTATTCCTTTTTATTTTCGTCATTCAAAAACTGAAAAGACATTCGAACAATCTGCTTTCGTCGAAAAAGTCTATTACTACAAATTGAAATGAAATGAAACAAATGGTAAAGCAAAGTGATACGTTTCGAGTTAAAAAAGTCACCTTTTCTGCCGTGGCATAAAAAGTGAAATATATTGATTTGATACTGTTTCTCTGATAACACCAATCTCAGAGGCAAAAATGAAAACCACAAAAGAGAATAAAGTACTTCAATTAAACCAACTACATAATATAATAGCTCACTGTTTGCACCACTTAGAGTAAATTTTAAAAAGTGAATGTGTCTTGGGAAATTATAAAATAAAATTGAATTTTATAAAAAAAAAACAAGTAAGCGAAAGCTATAGTCGTGCGGGGCTGACCATGTGATACCCTACAACACTACCATATGTTAGAAGACCCTTATGTCCAAATCCATTTTGGAAGATTTCGCTTTTAAAATTTTATCACGGAACACTGCCCACATATTACCCTTAGCATTTAGACCAGCGGCATTTGCCCAATATTAACGCACTCCGTCTTGCTGTTAGTTGTTGTGGTCAATTTTACAGCTAAATATAATACAAAAGTCATCCCAAATGCTTCAATTTTTCCCCTGTCCTTAACCCTCTTCTCAGGTGTGTCGATTGGCTTCAATTGTGTGATCAGGAAATTTTTCTGTTTTTGGTTCATTTGAACCCGTAAATATTTTGCGATCATCTCCAAAGGCAAGAGGCCACTTTGTATCTCCAAATTAATATTCATCTATATGATTTGCTTGTCTACGATATTTGGCTATATTCGTCGTTCGTATATATATATATATATATATATATATATATATATATATATATATATATATATATATATATATATATATATATATATATATATATATAATACGAAGATTATTATTGGAACCAAATTACGCCACACATTCTGAATTTCATTGTAATCGGACATTCATATCTTGTTTGGTGCATTAACCGGATATACGTATCGTGTTTGGTGCTTCAAACATGTGAAATCGGCCGAAAATATATACGGGAGCTATATCCAAATCTGAACCGATTTCAATATGATTTGGCAAATGTATGTTCATTTTAAACTCCATTACATATTCAAAAATTAGAGATACATAGGGTGTTTGGTGCATCAACTACATGAAAATGGAGCTATATCCAAATCTGAATCGATTTCAATATGATTTCGCAAACAAATTTTTTATACAAATTCCATCACAAATTTCATTGAAATGTGGCGTACACAGCGTGTTTATTACGTCAAATACATGAAAAGGGCCGAAAATTTATATGGGAGCTATATTCCAATCTGGACCGGTTTTAATATAATTTGGCAAATTAATTTTTTTCTTTCAAACTCTGTTACGCATTCAAAATTTGGAGACTGTATCTGTAATCGATCAATAGATATGTGCATCTAAAATTTAAATTTTTGGGATGTACATCCGATTCTAATGATATATCTCCAGTTCCAAGTAGAATTTCAAAAATTTATATAGTCTATGTTACTTTCAGGCGATGATGAAGTACACTTGGAAATTTTCCGGAAAATCTATGCAGGGGTTTTCGTGTCTATAAATTACAAACCAACAAACTTACAAAAATCTTAATCTTCCTCTTTTCCAAATAGTGTTGGTTGTTAAAAGTTCAACTTGGCGGAACAGCTCATTATATAGTTTACAGGCGTACAAAAGCATTTTGGCGAAAATTTTCCAGAAAAAAAGTTATTCGTTATTCGCTGAAAACCACAAGTTGCTATCATTCGAACAGTCCAGCATTTCAATGTGAATAAATCTTTTGTGTCTCGTACATCGCTCATTACCGTGATACTGGTTGCGTAGCCCCACGTCAAAGAAGTGGACGGAAGAAAACAGCAACATCAGCAGAAATGGTTCGAAAAGTAAAGAAGCGACTTGATCGAAACCCACGTCGCAGTGGACGAAAAATGGCTTGTGAGCTGAACATATTGCAATATTCCATTCGGCAAATATTGAAAAATAAGCTCGGGGTAAAGCCATTGAAATTCCAAAAAGTGCAAGAACTTAAACCGCAATAGAACGAAAATAGACTCAAAAAAGCTAAAGAGTTGCTTCGCTTAGCCGAAAGTGTCACCACTTTCGGCCAAATTTGGTTTTCTCCGATGAGAAAACATTCGTTGTCCAGAAGTTTGTTAAAAAAAAAAAAACAAAATGATCGTGTTTACTTGCCAAAGCGGTCAGCTAAAAATATGCACCTTCTGTTGGCCCCCAGAACTCAAGCGCCGGCCATGGTGATGGTGTGGGCTGCCATAACAGCCGATGATCGCTCTCCGCTCGTATTAATCGACTGTGGCATCAGAATAAATGCCGAATATTGTCACGAAAATATTCTGGAGGGTGTATTAAAGCCTTGGGCACGCAAACATTTTGGCAGCAGACCTTGGACATTCCAACAGGTCTCAGCACCATCGCACTCAGCACGCACCACATAGGAATGGTTACAAAATCAGGTTTCTGGCTTCATTTCCAGCGCACAATGGCCACCAAAATCTCCGGATACCAATCCGTTGGACTATTGTGTCTGGAGTATTTTGGAAAGAATAGTTGGCACTAAAAAATACCAAAGTGTCGATCACCTCAGGTAAGCGCTTTATCGGGAATGTACCAAAATACCGTAGAGCAACATTCGGGCAGCGTGTGACGGTTTCATTGGCCGTTTGAAGGCCACAAATCGTGACAAAGGTGACCAATTCAAAGAATTCTAAACTTATTCTAAAATTTGATGTTATTTCCGACATTAAAAAAAAAAAATAAAAATAATGGTGTTTGACTTGGTTGCAGTTTTTTTATCTTACCCTGTACATACGTTGCAATACACCTTTTGATTGCAACTGAATTAGATTTTTTAAACAATTTTCAAATAATTGAAAGAACAAAATTATTAGGCATCTTAAGCCAGGAAAATAAAAAAGTTAAAATCGCTTGGTAGCTGATGATATAATTGTACCACGGTTTATAGTATTTTAACATTTCCAAAGTAGTGCGATTTTTCCAACATTTTTATGCAACTTTTCAGGTTTATAATAATTTTTTTCCAGCTGCCAACCTCATCAGATGATTGAAAACTTCTTACGCATTTCCCGTTCTCCCCCTCCTCCCCCCAACAAAAAATATGTTGATTTTCTTTGATTTCTACCAAAAATGGTATTAACAAATCTATGACCAAGTTTAGCAACAAAAATCTCAGCCAGCTGACACCGGTCATGTTGACTTGCAGCCCAAAGCAAACATTCATCCAGACTTCGCGGGCAAATGAGAAAATGTTCATAAAACCAAAAAGTAAACACAATTAGCAAATGTTATGCGGAATTAATTTGCCCAAAGAGAGACACCGAGAAAGAGGGAGATTCAAGAACCTTAGTTTTTGTGATTTGTTTGAACAACCGGAATGACTTAAGCGCTTGCTACAAAGCATTTTTACAAATTATTATTGCACTGTAATGAAACCACAAACCGCAAAATGATGCTGGGATGCAGTGGTTGTTCGATGGTTAGTTGGTTGGATGGCTGGTTGGTGTCCCTCCCGTGAGATGCTAATGATGCCTTTGAAATTACTTGCATTGTAGCTTTTAGTTTATGGCGGTCCCAACTCACCAGAACAACCGTTGCCTGGGACATGGACTTAATGCTGGCATTCGCTGCACTACCAAAAACAGCAATAACAAACATTTTATTAATGAGATTTACACTTTGTGCGTTGTTTGCCTGGTTGGCCGACTGGCTGTTTTCTGGTCACTTTTGTCTTTAAATTATTTGCTTGATTTCAATGCTAAGCTGATGCCAGATTCCAGCCAACGATGAGTAATCGAAAATTTTGCAAAGTCTATGGTTGAGAAGGCACCAGAAGGACAGAACGGTAAGGTGAAGAACAACAACTTCGGCGAATAAGCAGAAGGAACCGCTAAGAAATGTTTTCCAATAAAGCAAGAATTTCTGTCTGTTGTTGATGCAGTTGCAGTTTTTCTTTTTTTAGTATTTTCGTTTTTCTATTTCGCTTTATTTTGGGAAGTCTATGATGTGCGTACGAGAAATGCGAACCGGTAAAGTTTTTGTTTTGTTGAAAAATAACTATTTGAGGAAAAACAAGTTAAAAACATGAAGTTCGGCCAGGACGAACATTTTAATACCCTCCATCTTTGTGTAAAGAAAAAATGTTCATAATAGTATCTGAATTCAAAAGTATTCCACCTTAAATTACAAATATTAGTGAGACCGTTTGGATAATGCTGTTTAATTTAAAAAAAAAAAAACATAAAGTTGGTGAGGCCGTATACATACAATTTTATACTTCAAGGATTGTCATCTACTAAATCTTCTTAAATACTAATTTTGAAACCAATTCGTGGGTAAATGTAACTAGGATTATCAAAATAATCACCCGAATAATGTGTAACGTTACATGTGCGCTATGAGAAAACGTGGTTCTAAATATTCAATATTTTGCCGCAGGTGCCTGAACCCATTATAAACTACAAATACCATTTTTTTTTATACCCTCCACCATACATAGTATGGAGGGTATTTTGGTATAGCCCCCATATAATGGTACCTCCCGATATTCGGTAATTTGATGATTTTTGTCACATTTATACACGGATTTGTCTGAAAATTGGTATTTCTAGGTCATCATGGGTTCTAGCTCATTTGGCGAAACATTGCATGTGTTGGCCCACGATTTGGTGTAGCCCCCATATAACGGCACCTCCCGATATTCGGCATTTTAATAGTTTTTGCCACATTTCTTCTAATGTTTCCTTAACCCTAAGGTGGAGATTAAAAGTTTGGCCCAGCCGAACTTAATGTTTTTTTTTGTACTTGTTCTATTCTCGGCTATTCAGATCTTATCAACCATTAGGTTGCGCCAGTTTGAGCTTCATCGGGTACTTCAATGTAATTGTTTACTTTTTGCAACAATTATGAACTTTTGTGGGGCAGGTAATCGAAAGGGTGAAACGATTTTTCCTCTTTCGCACTTGCCCCAATACAGGAATATGCTAAGTTTGATGAAAATAAGTTATACAATTTTCGAGGAAATAATTATCCAAAACGTTTACCCTCTGAGGTGGAGGTTTTCGCACCTGAATCCAAGTATGTACAGTATCCGGTGCTTCTATTACCCATTTAATATTTTTGTCACAAAATGTTGTATTTTGCTGTAGAAGGTAGTAGAAGTAGTGTATCGATTTTGCCCATCTCAGAACTCAATCTAGTTTGGACCTATCTTCGTATACAGACGAACGGATATAGCTGCATCGACGCAAAATGGTTTGAGACGAATTTAGTCCAAAGAGACATAGGGTCTAACACATGTATTATTTATTTAAGTTAAATGCTAAACCATCAATACCCATTACAACGCTATACCGCACTTGTTGTTTATACACGCATGTGAAATTTTGGCAATGCCCCAATCAAAAACTAATGAATGCATGAAACATCTCCAATGAATTTCCCTCCCATAGTAACACTATCAAATAAATTACATTATTTTTTAAACGCCATATGACCACCTTTTGGGTCGGCGAAAGATTTTTCTTCTGTCGAGAGTGTGGCCAATACAACACACATCAATTTTAGTTAGAGAAACTCATCCATGTCCATTTATATCCATGGTAAAAGTGATTTAGGAAATTTCTCACACGCGGCTGTTTACTTTGGGTGAAATTAATCAAAAAAAGAAATAAATCGATGACCATAAAAATGGTACTTAATCTTAAATGTTTATAATTTTTGAGCAATTCTAATTGCAAAATCATCAATTTTCTTAAATGGACTGTAATAGAGATTGAAAGGATTACATATTTTGCTTAATTTGAAGTTGTAGCATTAATTTGGAAAATAAATGTTAGATTATGCGATGTCTAAGTTAATTTGTCTCTCTCTTCTTGTGTGAATACATTAATACAATTTCAACCGAATTTTTAATTGGAGATTTCCATAATGATAAATGGGCAAATGTATTCTTCTTTTAATTTTTCGTCTAATAAATAAAAAAATCTATAAATTTCCATAACATCTATTGAGATCAGATTTGGTCAAAATCTTGCACATCTTAATAGTTTTACCTACTTTAGGTCGAGTTCGATTCAAATTTTACCATGTTTACCTAAACAACATATCGTGATTTTTATACCCTACACCACAAGGTGGTCAGGGCATTATGTCTTTGTGCATTTGTTTGTAACAGGCAAAAGGAAACGAGATAGACACATAGTTCCTTTTGATGATCTGCATAGAATCACGTTCTGAGTTAATTTATGCATGTCCGTCCGTCTGTCCATGTATTTTTTGTAAACAAAGTACAGTTCGCATTTATTGCCTTATCCAGATGAAATTTCATTTGTTAGGCCCAAAAACGAACCCTATCGAAATTGGAGATAATCGGTCAAAATTTAGATATAGCTCCCATATATATCTACGTCCGATTTGCCTTTTATTGTGCACCAAACGTGTAATATCAGTCCGAATTGTATGGAATTTTGTACGTACGATCAGATTGGACCTGATAATAAGTATGCCAAATTTCGGTTCAGATATAGCTATAGCTCCCATATATATTGTTCATCCGATTGGCTATTTTTGTCCTCCGCAGCCGTAATATCCACCCTGTAACAACAATATTTTGGGAAATATGCCAAATACAGCTCAGAAATACATTTGCTAAATTATATCGAGATCGGTTCAGATTTGGATACAGCTCCCATATATAACTTCCTCCGATTTAACTTTTATTGTGCACCAAACGTCTAATATTTGTCCAAATGGGATGGAATTTGGCACTTACGACCGAATTGAGTCTAGAAGCTAGTATGTAAAATTTGGTGAAGATCGGTTCAGATATAGCTATAGGTCCCATATATACTTTTCATCCGATTTGTTACATTTGTTACCCACAGCTGTAATATGCACTCCGTAACGACGATTTTCAGGGAAATATATCAAATACAGCTCAGAAATATCTTTGCCAAATTTTATCGAGATCGGTTCCGATTTGGATATAGCTCCTATATATATCTTTATCCGATTTCAAGTTAATTGTGCACCAAATGAGTAATACAAGTCCGAATTTAAAAGATACAAATGCTCCGGCATATTTAGTCCTTTGAACTTTAAATGTTAACTATAATCATAGCGTATATGAACTTTTAATTGTTATGCGGAGCTCTACTAAATTAGCAAAGTGGTGTATTGGTGTAGTAAAGACTTTCTTTACTGGTTTTAAACTATTTTTGATCAACTATTCATTATGGGCATAACATTTGAATAAATATGGGTCTAATACTTGATAGATCCCACATTTTACGACACCTCATCTCATTTTAGGTATTTCGAGGGTTGCTGTCTCAATTTCCCATCGTATCTGCGGTAATTGGACATTTTGGGTTCTTTCTGCGTATATAAACATCTCTTAAAAATTATTCAATACAACTAAACACACAAGTTTTTTGATAATATTCTTCACGGACAGAAGAATACGGGATCTTCCTGGATTCAAATCATCTATCTATCGTATTTTTATACCCTCAGTCATATGGCTAGAGAGGGTACATATCATTTAACACGGTCTCATCGAAATAACGGTTTTAGATCCTAGGTCTCTTTGGACCAAATCCGTTTCAGAACATTTGGAGTCTATCTAGCGATTTCTGTCCGCTCGTCTGTCTGTCTAGCTGACTGTTGCGCACGATAACTCTCGAAGGAAGTATCCGGTTTGGTCCAAACTTGGTACATCGTAATATCATTATCGAATTTAACACAAGTTCGGAAATGGAAAATATCGGTTCACTTCTTCTGGTACTTGCCCCACAAAAGGTAAAAAATTTCAAAAAAAAAATTATTTTACTGCACAGAAAGAGAAACCATAATTCAATTTTGCTCCAAATTTTCGAATATTTGCAATAGTGCTAGGTCAGGTGCCAAAATAGACAATATCGGTCCACTCCTTCTCGTACCTCCCCCACAAAGGTTCAACAGTTTAAATATTCATGCAGCTCTTAAAGACCGAAATTAACATATGATTCTATTCACATTTGGCATATCCCAATATTTCTATTAACACAAGATCAGCTATAAAGTTGGTAGAAGTAGGACGATTTATTTTGGTACCTCCTCCACATAGATTTTAAAAAAGAAAACGCTTAAAGAAAGCGAAACACTCTTCAAATTTCACACAGACACAAGTATTTTTGCTAACACAAGATTTGTCGCGAAGATGATTTACAGGGTGAAATCAAAATCTGCAACAAAGTCAAACGCCATAATTTTTACTTTTTTTAAATTTTATTGAATGAAGGCAAAATGTCGGAAATAGCATCAAATTTTAGAATAAGTTTAGACTTGATCGAATTGGTCACCTTTGGCACATATTATGAACTTGAAACGCCAATGAAACCGTCACACTCTGCCCGAATGTGACTCTGCTGTCTTTTGGCCCAATCCCGGCCAAGCGCTTGCTTGAGGTGATCGACACTTTGTACAGACACAATAGTCCAACGGATTGGTATCTGGAGATTTTGGTGGCTATTATGCGCTGGAAATAAACCATTCTTGGATGGCGCGTAGTCCTGTTGGAATGTCCAATGCCTGTGGCCAAATGTTTGAGTGCCCAATGCTTTAAATTGCCCTCCCGAATATTTTCGCGATAATAGTCGGCATTTATTTTGATGCCACGGTCGATTAATATGAGCGGAGAGCGACCACACCATTACCATGGCCGGAGCTTGACTTCTGGTGGCCAACCGAAGGTGCAAATTTTAATCTGACCTCTTTGGCAAGTAAACAAGATAATTTTGGTTGTTTACAAACTGCTTAACAACGAATGTTTTCTCATCGGAGAAAACCAAATTCGGCAGTTCACCACTTTCGGCCAAGCGAAGCAACTCATTAGCTCGTTTTTTAGTCTATTTTCTTTCGGTTGCGGTGTAAGTTCTTGTACTTTTTGGAATTTTGATAGCTTTACCTCGAGCTCATTTTTCAATATTTGCCGAAAGAAATATTGCGATATATTCAGCTCACGAGTCATTTTTTGGCCATTGCGACGCTGGTTTCGATCAAATCGCTTCTTAACTTTTCGAACCATTTCTGCTGATCTTGCTGTTTTCTTTCGTCCACTTCCTTGACGTCGGGCTACGCTACCAGTATCACGGTAACGAACGATGGGTACGAAACACAAAATATTTATTCACATTTAAATGCTGGAGTGCTCTTTCCATAGCCACTTGTAGTTTTCCAGCCCCATATAAAGAAATCACACTATCACGCTGGAATTCCATCACGAATATTTTTTTTCTGGAAAATTCACACCAAAGTGATTCTGTGCGAATATAAACAATATAATGAGCTGTCACTAGAATAATTTTAACAGCTATCGGACGAGTGGCTTAGAAATGACCGTAGTCTGAAGATGGTTGCTGTTGTTTAATCTCAGCCTTTATATAATTTTTTTTAGTTTTTTTTACGAAACTCCTGGCCGAACCAGCCTCTAAAGGCATTATTTTGGTGTTTTTAGAAAAAATTCATTGTTTCAGATAGATGATCGGATGTTCAATTCATAATAATGAGAAAAATATGATTTCAATATTCAGAAACGTCCTCCAACAAATGACCATAACCAAATTCTAGTGGTTGTAAAATATATCCTCTGTATAATCCTATATAATACCATCCCTAAGGTTTTGAACCAATGCTGGACTTTATATTTCACATGACTTGGGTTATATTACAAGAAGATCTCGGAGGCCAATTGCAATCACTTCTCCGATATAACACGGTCTGAACAATTTTTTCAATGACTTTTTTCTGTTTGGCAGATAGTAAATGTTGTCTAGATCAATCACTGACCATAAAAATTATTAATCCTCTTTCAACAGTCCAATCCATTAACCCATCGTAACTGTCCAGGTTGGCTTCTTTTGAAAAAGTAATGTCAAATGAAACAGTCTGACCTTTAACTACACCAATTGATTATGGAGAACCTTCTTAAAGTAGGCAACGAGACGAAAATGGGTCCCAAAATGATTTGATAAATAAATCAAATGTTTTCCAATGGAATCCCGTATCATTTTCATGAACTTGATGAATCCAATCAGCAAATACACTTAAGTTATAAAGTCAACATATACCTTAAGTTAATATCCCAATAGTTTGAGTTTTTTCAGATATTTATGTATTGCAGTTCAACCAAAGGTACTTTACTTCTGCGATTCTCACCAAAATTACGGGTAATTCACAATACACCCTCTTTTTGGGAATACCCTTTATATAAAATCTATATTGATCACAACCATCTGTGAGGTCAACATCTGTATTTTCTAGTTCATTAGAAAACCTCTATTCTATGTTTTCATCGGTGTTGCATCATTGATTTCCTTTAAAAAAGTATTCGAAATGTTAGATTGTTTTTTTTTTTTGCGTTTTTCTTAATTCTCACCACACAAAAACTTCCATGTCGAAATTCAAACATAAATTTTATTTTGAGTTCAAACCAAATACATTATTTGGCAACCGCTAGCTCACAATGTAAACAATGCAACATAAAAACCTTGAAATGTCATGCCATATATTACGAAATCGTTCCAAAATATTAACCACTTGTCATGTCAAATCATTTTCTTTTCTTGGAGTTACAAAGGAGTGAAAAAAGAGATAAACCAAACTGAACAGCAAGTAGCCATAGAATTTTGTAATTTTTCTACATTTGCCAGTCGGTGAACGAACAATTCTAGCCATTCCACCAAGCAGCCAGCCAGTCAGTCATTCATTCACTCAGTCAATTCTTCCTTCCAGTAAACAATCCAAGTTGGTTGATGTGTCATTTGAAATTGTTTAGTACGACAATCAATCAGCGATTCAACTTTGATTCTGCTAAATCCGTCCGTCCGTCCGTCCGTTCATGCTACATGTTTGTTGGTTTTTCTTTTTGGATGTTGGAAGATTAAATTTAATTTTTGTGGATTTTTATGCACGTTTCGTTTTGCTGAATTACAGCGAAATAAATTCAACAATATCTCTCCTCCGGCCATAAAAACCAAAGCAGTGAAGTAACTTTGATGACAAGTCGACAACACCACCGGCTCGGCAATGATGTGAAAATTGCCTTATAAAACTGACAAAGTTGTCGTGATGTGTTGCCACAACATGACAGTTGTACATCAATAGCGGCGTCAGCGGCAGCAGCAGTAACAGCATCGGCGGCAATGGCATCAGACATTGTACTTGTAGAGCATTTGATATGTGTTGTGGATATAGAATCCACAACGAGATCTAAGGTTGCCAGGTATTTTGAGCGAATTTCGGCGTTAATATTAAAACAAAGATAAAGAGTTCTGCAGATTTTTAAATGAGTTTGCGAATTTTATTTTTCAATTCAGAGAAATATTTTGTTTTTTATAATTTATCGTATAAAACAAAACCTTGAATGACATGTGTTGCTCGTTTGCCGTGATGTTTTCGTAATATGACCATGAAAATTTGACTATGTTACAATAATTAATTCTTGCGGCGGTTTTTTTACGCTGCATCTAAGGACATTTGGAGAAGATCAACATTTTTCATTTCAGCTTCAAAGAACAAGCTGGGGATTCTAAAAATTGTTATAAACAAGCAATAACTAGTAAAAAAGCAGTACGTTCGGCCGGGCCGAACTTTGAATACCCTCCACTATTTGGAACGAACTAGAAAATTTTCAAAAAAATAAAATCCATTGAAAATTCTTTTAAAATCCTTAAAATACCTAATATCGGAAGGTGCCGTTATATGGGGGGATATACGATATTGTGGACCTATATAGACAAATCTATGTCTGGGGTAAAGTACTCACAAGGAACTCCTTGTGTGGATATTCAGATAATTCCATTGGGAAATGTGACTAAAATCATCAAAATCCCGATAATCGGGGATACCGTTAAATGGGGGATATACAATATCGTGGACCTATATAGACAACTCTCTTACAGGGAGTAAAGTACTCACAAAGAACTCCTTGTGTGGATTATCAGGCAATTCCGTTGAAAAATGTGGGTAAAATCATTAAAATACCGAATATCGGGGGGTACCGTTATATGTGGGCTATACGATATCGTGGACCGATATAGTCCATCTTCGAACTTAACCTGCCTGCAGACAAAAGAGAGATCTGTGCAAAATTGTAGCTTCCTATCTTAATTTGTTTATACTGTAGCGTGATTACAACAGACGGAGCGCCAGGGCTAAATCGTCTTAGAATTTTACATGATCAAGAATATATATACTTTGTTGGGTCTAAAATGATTATTTCGATGAGTTACAAACGGAATGACGAACTTAATATACCCTCCATACTATGTATGGTGGAGGGTATAATAAAAAGGTAATGAAATTTATGAAAATATTTAAAAATCTAGGCGAATATAAAGGGGTTACCAACAAGTGATTTATTTAGAATAATCCACAAGAGGAGTTATTTTGACTTATTTTTTTATACAGCTACCGACTTTTGACAAGTATAAACTACGCCATTACTACAAATAGAACGGTATACGCTTAACCAGCGCACTGAAATTATCAAATCTTACTTCAAAATGGTTACAACTATTTATAGATTACTGATCAGTTTATACACAAACTCCAGTCGGCCGATCTGAAATTCCTTCGAATTCCATCTTGACCGATGAGGCCCCTTCCTTAGGGACTACGCCATCTAGGGTCCGGGAAACAGAAAAGATATGATGAGAATAATCACCATCCTAAAAAAGTTATCTTTTGGTCCGACTGATATCATGATTAACTCCGACCAATATCGTCCTTTAGGGCAACAGGACGCCTCTGGTCCATCGTCGATTCTGGGCCTCGGTCACATCCCTATTTGGAATTTATGAAAGGTACACAGGGTGAGATGAAAAAACTTTTCCGACAGCTATTAACATTATTCCAGTGACAGCTCATTGTTTACAAGCGAACAAAAGCATTTTGGTGAGAATTTTTTCAGAAAAAAAGATATTCGTGATTGAATTCATGCGTGAAAAGGTGATTTCCTTATATTTGACTGGAAAACCACAAGTGGCTATCGTTAGAGTACTCCAGCATTGATCGAAACGAGCGGCGTAGTGGCCGAAAAATGGCTTATGAGCTGAAAATATCACAATATTCCATTCGTCAAATATTGAAAAATGAGCTCGGAGTAAAGCCATTGAAATTCAAAAAAGTGCAAGAACTTACACCGCAACAGAAAGAAAGTAGACTCAAAAGAGCTAAAGAGTTGCTTCGCTTGGCCAAAAGCGGTGAACTGCCGAATTTGGTTTTCTCCATCTCCGATTAGAAAACATTCGTTGTCCAGCAGTTTGTAAACAAACAAAATGATCGTATTTACTGACAAAAGAGGTCAGCTGAAAATGTGCACCTTCGGTTGGCCACCAGAACAGCCGATGGTCGCTCTCCGCTCGTATTAATCGACCTTGGCATCAGAATAAATGCCGAATATTATGGCTAAAATATTCTAGAGGGTGTATTAAAGCATTGGACACGTAAACAGTTTGACCGCAGACCTTGGACATTCCAACAGGACTCAGCACAACCGCACTCAGCACGCGCCACCCAAGAGTGGTTACAAAATGAGTTTCCTCGCTTTATTTTCAGCGCACAATGGCCACCAAAATCTCCAAATACCAATCCGGTGAAGTATTGTGTCTGGAGTATTTTGGAAAGCAAGGTGCCAAAGGCGTTTGACTTTGTTGCAGTTTTTTTATCTCACTCTGTTTATTCTTGATCAGCGTAAAATTCTAAGACGATTTAGCTCTGTCCGCCCGTCACGCTAGAGTCAAAATAAAACAAGATAGGAAACTAAAATTATGCTCAAATTTGTCTTTTGTCTGTAGGCAGGTCAAGTTCGCCACATTTTTTCCGTGGAATTCTCTGAAATTCTACACAATTAGATCCTTGTGAGTACTTTACCCTCTGAAAAAGGATTGTCGATATAGGTCCACGATATCTTATATCCCCTCCCGATAATCGATATTTTGATGATTTTAGCCATATTTTTCAATGGAATTGTCTGAAATTCTACACAAGGAATTTAAGTACTTGGTTATCCATATGACAGATATGCCAAATTTCCTGGCACAATTCAATCACATTAAGGAGAAGCTGACAGGAGTAGTTGGAATGATCAGGCGTGTTTTGTGGACTGATTGGGGCTTGAACGGGCGTTCTGTAAGTACCAAATATGGGTCCCTGTTTGTTACTGGTGCAACCTATGGTGAACCAATATGGTATGAACCCGCTGCGTCTGTGTTGGGTGATAAAAAGCTCCTGTCATGTCAGCGTGTCATCAAGCTACGCGGATGCTGGTTGGGCCTTGCCACTTCACCTGGAAGTGAGAAGTTGGGCTATTCTGCATAAGCATAAGCGCGATATGAAAAATTACTCAGCCCTTTTCATGTGGTAGATGGGGATGTACCGCCTTCAAGGCACTTCTTTGGGAATGCAATGTGGTCGAGCAGTGATAAAGGGAGTGTGATGTACGAATTTATTCGTTCGTACTGATCCAGCCAGACTTCACTTTGTCTTAAGTACTGATTTCTTACTGGCGAGATACCGCTCTCTCGATGTGTTTTTACATAAGAGAGGGTTTGCTTGACCCAGAGAAAAGTCGGGGTTAAACGTCCAAATACGTGCGAGCAAATTGGTACTCATTATTGGTGGGGCGTAAATAGACATATTATATTCCTACGGTGCTAATACTACAGTGAGATAGATCGCAAGTTGGGTGCTCATATTAAACCACACAAAGATTTGACACCCTTTGGAGAATTTACCCTACACAGCAACGTATCCAGAAATGAAATTCGAAATCGTTTTTTATAGGGCTAAGACTTAATTTTTTGATTTTTTGAAATCTACAAAAAATTTCGGAAAATAATTCATCCAAATCGAGTACTGCCCTTTCCTTCAAGGAAAGTTTATTTGTTTAGAAAATAATAACCATTAGTGAGGAAATACTAGAACGGGTATGGAGGAGCAGTTATTCACCTCAGATCTAATTTTTTCCATATTGAGATAGGTGAAGTTTGGAGGTAATCAATTGGAGAATCACTTCTTTTTATATAAAAGACTTCTAATTATTCAAAATACCATACTTAATTCCGATACTAATAGTATGATGTACAAAATATTAACAACTTGCATCCATTTATCGAAATATATAATTTTTAAGTCTTTGGAAAATGTTGGCCATTTGTAGATGAGATACCAGGTTGTATACCACAGGCCTCAATGTTTAATGGCTATGTTAGGGACAATCGATTCGTATACGATATATACAATGATCGAGAACATTCTCTATTGATGCCTAATATCTGGTAATTATAGGTGGTTACGAATCCTCAAAACTCTCGGGAAGACCATATCTCCCTAAAGAATATTGAGTTGAAGATCCTGTGAAACATCGAACCGAAGCTCCTAGGCGCACAGCTTTATTATATCAGCTCCATCTGTTGGACATCATCGAGACCGATGCTCAGCATTGTCTTAAAAAAAAAATAAAAATCAGAAAGCGCTAGTTGTACTTCTATTTATTTTTACTTTTCTTTTTTACAGAATACAATTTAGGTAAGACGAATCTGAAAGAGTTTTGCCGATAAACGGTGAAGTTAAACCTCGACTAAGGTGAAAACAAGTAAGCAAAAGCTACAGTCGAGCGGGGCCGACCGTTGAATACCCAACAACACTATAATAAACGATACAGTTTATATAGGCGAGATACTCGAAGGAATTCCACAAGATATTGTGACAAATAATAAAAGGAAACCATCAGGTTTCCTTCTCTAATTTTCGAATAATAGCAACTTTAACTAATTTGCTCATTTCCAATTTATTGGTAGTTGTTGCACGTAAGTGGTCTTCCTAGATCTGGAACCAATATTTCCCAAAGACCTATAATCTCTCAGAAGTGGCAAAAGATTAACATTTATTATTGGTTTTTGACTGAAACGCATCTATATGAGATACAGACATTTGACTATATTCTTCAACGAAATCAGCGTTGACGAAATAGTCAGAATTGTGTCTTTCCTGTATTTGTGTATTCTCCAAAAAGTCACTGGAATGGACCTTTTCGTATTTTGTCTACTAAAGTTGGAAAACTATTTTACACATTGAGTATTTTTGGATGGTCATCCAAAATTGCTTGGCTTTTTGCAATGCCCGTAACCCCCATTCAAATGTGCCTGAGGATCGGGCAATAATTACGACCTGCTGACACTTTTGCATTTTTTTGGTCCATTTCAACCCCTAAATATGTGGCGATCATCTCCAAAAAGAGTAGGCTTCTATTCTGACCCCCATCTGATCCCCATGCAAAATTTCGTTAGGATCGGGCCATAAATGCGATCTGTATATGATATCCTGATATCCTAACTACTTTGTTTTGTTAGCTGTAGAAATATTACCAAATGTTTAATTCAAAATGAAAATATGAAAATTTTACAAAATCAATATTTTCATCTTTAGAGAGATATTTTTATGCTATTTTTTAGGCGTTTTTTCTTTCCTGCCAAGAGGCCATTCTGAATTAATTAGAACTGTCGAAATCAGTTCAGCCGTTCTCGACATATAAGAGATCTTTCAAGCATATCTTCTTTGATAGACATATATATCGCACATATTTCGCTATATATCCGTTTTGTTGGATGTTAACATCAATGTAAAGATCAGGAGTAACCTTGTCATGGCTTTGTGATTTCGCCGGGATTTAAAATATTCACGGTTTAATGACAAATTTTGAATTTTTTCAGCACAAAATATATGGTCTATTTTACCCGCTAAATATTATCCGATGACCACCCGCCCTAAACTCTAGCTACATGCGAAAATCCGCGTCAATTGGTATCTAATTGCGACCTGTATAGCTACTGCAAAATCCGACATTTTTTCAGTATTTGGTCCATTTCAATGCCTAATCATTTGGCGATAATCTCCAAAAGAAATATGCTTCTATTCTGACCCTAACCCCATATTCGTGCAAAATTTCGTAAGGATCGGGCCATAATTGCGACCTGTAGCGTGATTACAAATTAACATGGACAGACGGACAGACGGACGGACATACATAGCTAGATCGACTCAACTCGGCGAGATAGGAAGATCCATATATACTTTCCTATATGGGAAATCAATATTTCGAGGTGTTACATAATTTTTCGCCCATTCAAACTTATAATACCCCCAACACATAGTGTTGTAGGGTATAAATATTTAAATATAACATTATATATAAATTTCTTAATTTTTCGTAGAGTAAGTAAAAATTACTGTCTGGTGCTAGATCGCACTTAAATCGATTTTTTTCACCCTATGCACATAACACCAGGTAGTAAGTACGAGGTCCCATCCATTGAAAATCAGACCACAATTATTCATAGCTAAAACAATTGAGATGTGTGCTGGGTGCGATTACGGCCAAAGGAGCAAAATCATTGACCTGAAGGCAATTTAGTTTTGAAATTGGAGAAGTTCACGGACAAGAACATTTAGTTGTTGGGTTGACAGCCCTTGCTCTAAGTTTTGTTCCTTCCAGTCAATCTGGTGATTAGGAACAATCGTGGAGCGATTGTCGTTGACATTGTCCACATCGTTTTCTCCATTTAGACCCAGAGGACCCAGTATCTTGCTTCACATTGCCTGCCCGATATCGAATGCAGTTCAAATTAAAGAAATTTCTTGATTGTTCTATAGCCATTTGCACCACTCAAATCTACTGTACATTTTAGGATTCTAGAACCATTGCCCTTGTGCATTTAAATTCCTCAAATAACAGCCATCATAGTTTTCTCTTCAAAAATCCCTTGCATGTCATATTTGCAATTCAAACCACTCATGTGGTGTGTCAAAAATTTAAAAATTCCTAGAATCTACAACAGAAGCTAATTAGTGCAAACATAGGATTAATTATCGGGATAAACCTTAATGCTTAGATAGCATTTACAATTCTGACATTGATAAGCCAACATGAAATGTGCAAAATGCCCATTGCCTAGAGCCCAAACCATTGAACAAAATACCAATTTCCTTCACATTTCAGCGTGGCAGGAATGGCATGCATGTTACTTGCCACCCAAACAGCTAATGATTCTTCTACACATTTTCATCTGAACTTTAGCAATTAAAATATTTTGTTCTACGTTTCCCTGTGTTGCATTCAGATTTCCACTATAATTAAACATTTATTAGTTTAATTAACACCTGCCATT
Source organism: Musca domestica (assembly GCF_030504385.1). Classification (NCBI taxonomy): domain Eukaryota; kingdom Metazoa; phylum Arthropoda; class Insecta; order Diptera; family Muscidae; genus Musca; species Musca domestica. Next base: position 28,786,316 of record NW_026712114.1, on the reverse strand, counting down.
CGATTGCACAAAAGAATGAAGAAGATCCAACCGTTCGCTCGCTCGCTCGTTCGCTGGAACACACAAAAGGCCAATGAAATTCCATATGAATATGGCTGGATGGACAAAGCATGACCTCCCTCTACGGAACGTACGGCCAGCTATTGTTGTTGTATGTTGTTGTTGTTATTGTGGCATATAAAAAGGAAACACTGCATAACAACATCTTTGGTAGATAATTAAAACGACATGTGAATGGTATGTGAGGAAGAAGAAGAAGCAACCGAAAGGAACTCAACGGCAGCACCAACAACGACGACAAAATCAAGTAAAATAATACAAAATATTTACCATTCATGGGTGATAGGTTGACGTGGCTATTTCAGCTACTGTGGTTCCACCACAGCTATGATGAAGCACCAGTTTCCGTGGTTAGCTACTGTCGGCTGATATGTGGTAATCTTAAGAGCTAAGAACAGGATACAGTGACATGCCATGTTGACCACACGACTGTATATGTGCCTCCCTCTCTCTGTCTTTTGAGTTTCCCTCTCATCATCATCACGCCATGTTGTCGCTCATTTGGCAAAGAAATAAAGTTTTACAGAGATTTTTATCGCTTTTTAATAGATGCATCCATGTAAACTTAATTAGAAGTTTTCATTAACTTGGCTAAGCAATTGACATGAGAGATTTGCACATTTGAACAAGCGTTAACTTGTATGAAGTGTTGTAATAATGTTGAGGATGTCGGATTAGGTTTCAATGGGGTAATTTAAAAGTGGATAAAAAGAAATTCAAAGTGAAATTGTGGAACATTGACTTTTTGTGAATGTAATTTGGAAAACATGAAAATGAGCAAAAAGCTAGATATTCATTAGAATTCAGATTACTGACCACCACTACGTCAAAAAGCTGGCAAATAATAACCACTTTTGTTGTTGCCAAGGAATTACTACTTTGGAGTAACATACCACTCTTAAAATACGCACTTAGCAATGCGATTTGTAATTAGTACTTCTTATGGAGGTATTAAGTAAAAATTCAGTACTTTTGGAGGAAGAATCTTGAAACTACTCAGGTATGTCGGTATTGGTGTAAGACATGATACACCATATTAATATTATACTAATATTTTGATGATTTCAACCACATTTCCCAATGGAATTATGAAATTTGGTAATACACAATAAATCTCATCACCTCTGGAAATATTCTACATGGGACCATTTTTTCATATAGCGTACATGTAACGGCATTTTAAATTTGAATCCTGGTTTTTGACTTTCGTAATGACAATCAGCCATTTTTCTAGCAAAGTGTATATATAGGTCCACTTAGTCATACAGTTCCAAAATCGGCAACGATTTTGAGTATTTTAGTGATTTCTATACCCTACACCACAAGGTGGTCAGGGTATTACGTCTTTGTGCATTTGTTTGTAACAGGCAAAAGGAAACGAGATGGACCCATAGTTCATTTTGCTGATCTGCATAGAATCACATTCTGAGTCGATTTATGCTTGTCCGTCCGACCGTCTGTCCGTCCGTCCGTCTGTCCATGTATTTTTGTAAACAAAGTACAGTTCGCATTTATTGCCCTATCCAGATGAAATTTTGCACAAATCATTTGTTTGGCCTAAGGACGAACCCTATTGAAATTGGAGATAATCGGTAAAAATTTAGATATAGCTCCCATATATACCTTCGACCGATTTGCTTTTTATTGTGCACCAAACGTGTAATATCAGTCCGAAAAGTATGGAGTTTTGCAAGTACGATCAGATTGGACCTGAAAATAAGTATGCCAAATTTGATGGAAATCGGTTCAGATATAGCTATAGGTCCAATATATATTTTTCATCCGATTTGTTTTTTTTGTCCTCCGCAGCCGTAACAACAATATTTGGGGATATATATCAAATACAGCTCAGAAATACATTTGCTAAATTTTATCGAGATCGGTTCAGCTTTGGATATCGCTCCCATATATAATTTCGTCCGATTTACTTTTGATTGTGCACCATACGTCTAATATTTGCACAAATGGGATCAAATTTGGCACTTACGGCCGAATTAAGTCTAGAAGCTAGTATGTCAAATTTGGTGAAGATCGGTTCAGATATAGCTATAGCTCCCATATATACTGTTCATCCGATTTGTCATATTTGTTACCCACAGCCACACAGGGAAATATATCAAATACAGCTCAGAAATATCTTTGCCAAATTTTGTCGAGATCGGTTCCGATTTGGTTATAGCTTCCATATATATTTTTATCCGATTTCCGATTTTTAAAAGATACAAATGCTTCGGCATATTTAGTACTTTGAACTTTAAATTATAATTATAATCATAGCGTGTATGATTGAATTCTCCCACAAAAACTTTTAATTGTTATGCGGATCTCTACTACATTAGCATAGTGGTGTAGAGTATCATAAAGTCGGCCCCGCCCGACTTTAAGACTTTCCTCACTGGTTTAAATATATTCCATGGAATTGTTTGAAATTTAGTATTCACGGCTCTTAAGTATTGGATGAACTATTTTTGTAGATACCTGTTTTTTTTGCGATGAAATTAAAAAGATGAGCTATAAAGAGCTCATCTTATTCCTCGGAGGGAACATATCGTTCGATATGGCCAAATGTACCAAAATGCGTTTCCGACGATTTGAAGTTGATCTAGCGATGTCCGTAGTCTTCCGGCAGTTATGCACCATAAAAGAAGAATCTGATTTCGTCTAAGTTTGGTACATTGTACTATTTCTATCAAACTTACATCAAGTTCAGAGGTAGACAAACTCAGACCACTCCTTCCGGTACCTCCTCTCACAAAGGGTAAACATTTTGAATAATTACCTTTATCTTCATCCACCGCAATACTTATAACCAAATAAGATTTAATATACATATGAAACCTATCATAACTGTAAGTTCCGCAAAACGATCATATATAAAATAAGTAAAAAAAGCAGTAAGTTCGGCCGGGCCGAACTTTGAATACCCTCCACCATTTGGAACGAATTAGAAGATTTTCAAAAAAATAAAATCCATTAAAAATTCTATTAAAATCTTAAAAATATGTAATGAATGAATGAAGGCGCCGATATATGGGGGATATATGATATTGTGGACCTATATAGACAATTCCCTTCCAGGGGTAAAGAACTCCTTGTGTGGATTTTTAAACAATACGATTGGAAAATGTGGTTAAAATCATCAAAATACCGAATACCGGGGTTTACCGTTATATGGGTGAAATACGATATCGTGGACCTATAAAGGCAACTCTTTTTCAGGGGGTAAAGTACTCACAAAGAATTCCTTGTGTAGAATTTCAGACAATTCCGTTTAAAAATGTGGGTAAAATCATCAAAATACTGAATATGGGGAGGTATAGTTATATGGGGGGTAAAATGCTCACAAAAGAATCCTTTTGTGGAATTTCAGACAATTCCATTGAAAAGTGTGGCTAAAATCATCAAAATACCGAATATCGGTGAGTACCGTTATATGGGGGCTATACCATATCGTGAACCGATATAGCCCATCTTCGAACTTGACGTGCCTGCAGACAAAAGAGAGATCTGTGCAAAATTTTAGCTTCCTATCTTAATTCGTTTAGACTGCAGCGTGATTACAACAGACGGACAGATGGACGGACAGTGCTAAATCATCTTAGAATTTTACGCTGATCAAGAATATATATACTTTGTTGGGTCTAAAATGATTATTTCGATGAGTTACAAACGGAATGACGAACTTAATAAACCCTCCATACTATGTATGGTAGAGGGTATAAAAATTACCAAACATTGAAATTATAAAGGATGATTAGCTAGCCATTATCTTGTTGGTAACACTGGTTTCAACAGATTTAACTTCTTCCTGCCTTTATATTAAAGAACACCATTTTCAGATCTTCTATGAGAAAAGCCCATCTTTTGGTCTCCTAGTACATATTGCCTTTTAGATTACTACGAGTCTAGTCTGCTTCTTATCTTCCATGAGAAAGCCATTTTCTGGTAATCTATGAGAAGACCATCTTCTTCTCACGGAAAACAGGAAGATAATATTTTCATGGAGGATCAGAAGATGGTCTTCACATAGAACACCAGGAGGTTGGGTCTTCTCGTAGAATATTAGGAGTGATGGTCTTCCGACAGAAGACCTAGAGATGGTCTTCTCATAGAAGACAAGAAGATGGTTTTCCCATAGAAGACCAGAAGGTGGTCCTCTCATAGAAGATCAGGAGGTGATCTTCTCATAGAAGATCAGGAGGTGATCTTCTTATAGAAGTGCAGAAGATGTCTTCACATAGAAGATTATGAGAGATGGTCTTCTCATAGAAGACAGGAAGAAAATGGTCTTCTAATAGAAGACCAGAAGAAGATGGTTTTCTAATAGAATAGGAATAGGAATTCTCATAGACGTCCAGAAGATAGTCTTCTCATAGCTGTCTTGAAGATGGTCCCCTCATAGACGACCAGGAGGTCTTATCTTCTAATGAACGACCAGGAGGTCTGGTCTTCGGATGTAACCTTTTAAGATGTGGACATTTACATGAGGAAATTTCAGTACCAATTATCTTAGTAGTACGACAAGTACCTACTTAATTAGTTTTAATGCAATGGATTAAAAGGTAAACAACAGCTTTTAGGCTGACTTCAGTTGAAAGCCATCAGTTTTGAGCAAAGAAAGAACTTTCAAACTTTGAAAATCTAAATAACAGATGAAACGGTGGGACAGCAACGCTGACCTGAAAAAAAAAATCAAGTAAAAAAGTTCGGCCGGGCCGAACTTTTAATACCCTCCACCATTTGGTACAAATTTGGCAATTTCCAAAAAAAAAATAAAATCCGTTAAAAATTCTGTTAAAATCTTTAAAATACCGAATGTCTATACGACGACGTGGACCTGCATAGGCAACTTTTATCATAAGTTACTACAATATATAAAACTTGAAGAAAATATGATTATAATGTAGCTAAAATCATCAAAATACCGAATACAGGGGGGTATGGGGGCTATACGAAGACGTGGACGTGCTCAGCCAATTTTCTGGCATGGGATGAAGCATCCATTACGAACCTCACATGCGAAATTTGAAACAATCCCGGTAAATAATGTCGCTAAAATCATCAAAATACCGAATATCGGGGGGTACGGTATATGGGGGCTATACGAAGTCGTGGACCTACATGGCCCATTTTCCGTTTTATGCGGAAGTATCTATTACGAACTTCAAATAACAAATTAAATAATGTCGCTAAATCATCAAAATACCGAATATGGGGGCGGGGGTACGGTATATGGGGTCTATACGAAGACGTGGACCTGCACAGATAATTTTCTGTCATAGGCTGTAGTATCCATTACGAACTTCAAATGCCAAATTTTAAACAATTCCGGTGAATAATGTCGCTAAAATCATCATAATACCGAATATCGGGAGGTACCGTTATATGGGGGCTATATGATAACTTAGACCTACATGGCCCATTTACGAACTTAACCTGCCTATACATGTGTGCAAAATTTTAGCCTTCTATCTCAATTTGTTCGAAAGATAGCGTGATTACAACAGACAAACAGACGGACAGACAGACAGACACACAGAGGGACATGCCTAAATCGTCTTAGAATTTTACGCTGAATAAGAATATATATATATACCTTATTGGGTCTGACATGTGTATTTCGAGGAGTTACAAACGGAATGACAAAATTAATATACCCTCCATAGTATGGTGGAGGGTATAACTAGAAACCCTGAAAACAATGTTTTAATATGAATGCTTTCTTTTATTTCAATACTTGATATTATTTGGCGGAATTACACGACATCATGTTGACTTTATTGAAATACAATATTAAGGCAATTAAAACAACATCTATTGGTCATTAGCATATGTAATGTAACCGTCAAACGATAATTTACGGTTATTTGTTGGGTGGAATTTAAATTGCCCTGTGTGAGCGCAAAATCACAGATCAAAGCTACATTGTCAAAGGGTAACAAGAATATTCTATTAAGTTATAAGATAAACGTTGTAAATTAAAATGTTTATTTTGCCAACGATAGAGATATTTAAATAGCTTTGAAATGTTTGAATACAAATAGTATTAATGGTAAAAACAGAAAACCTTCTGGGGTCCAGCAAGAGTATTTCTCTATTCAAATATATTACATAGTTAGGAAATAAGTCTAAAAGTACAAATAGGAGCATTGTAAACAGACATTCACCAATCAACAACAATACAATTCTTATTACGGAAAACAAATTCAGACTGCTGTCATTTCTAAGCCACTCGTCCTACAGTTGTTGAAATTATTTCAGTGATAGCTCATTATATTGTTTATAAGCATACAAAAGCATTTTAGTGAGAATTTTCCAGAAAAAAAGTTATTCGTGATGGAATTCAAGCGTGATGAAGTGATTTCTTTATATTTGGCAGGAAAACCACAAGTGGCTATCGTTAGACCACTCCAGCATTTGTGTCTCGTAACAACGCTCGATACCGTGATAATGGTAGCGTAGCCTGACGTCTAGGAAGTTGGCGGAAGAAAACAGTAACATCAGCACAAATGATTGGAAAAGTAAAAAAGCGACTTGATCGAAACCCGCGTCGCTGTGGCCGAAAAATGGCTCGTGAGCGGAACATATCGCAATATTCCATTCGGCAAATATTGAAAAATGAGCTCGGGGTAAAGCCATTGAAATTCCAAAAAGTGCAAGAACTTACACCGCAACAGAGAAAAAATAGACTTAAATGAGCTAAAGAGATCCCTTGTTTGGCCGAAAGTGGTGAACTGTCGATTTTGGTTTTCTCCGATGAGAAAACATTCGTTGTCCAGCAGTTTGTAAACAAACAAAATGATCGTGCCAGCAGAACTCAAGCGCCGGTGATGGTGTGGACCGCCATATCCGCTCGTATTAATTGACCGTGGCATCAGAATAAATGCCGAATATTATCGAGAAAATACTCTGGAGGGTATATTAAAGCCTTGGGCACGCAAACATTTTGGCCGCAGACCTTGGACATTTCAACAGGATCCAGCACCATCGCACTCAGCACACGCCACCCAAGGTGCCACCCAAATCAGGTTTCTCTCTTCATTTCCAGCGCACAATGGCCACCGAAATCTCCGGATTCCAATCCGTTGGACTATTGTCTTGTTGGCACTGAACGAAACCAAAGTGTCGATCACCTCAAGCAAGCGCTTCGCCGGGAATGGGCCAAAATACCGCAGAGCAACATTCGGGCAGCGTGTGACGGTTTCATTGGCCTTTTGAAGGCCATAAATCCTGCCAAAGTTGACCAATTCGAACAAATCTAAACTTATTCTAAAAAGTTGATGCTATTTCCGACATTTTTTGCTTTCATTCAGTAAAATTTAAAAAAAAAAAAAATGTAAAAATTATGGTGTTTGACTTTGTTTCAGTTTTTTTTTATCTTACCCTGTATATGTTCTTTATTATAAAGGTTTTTAACACTTAAAATAAAGCCTATGCTTTATTAGGCTAATGAAAATAATATAATATATAATAATATAATATAAAAGTGCGGACCGGCAAAGCGGACATAAGTATTCATAAACGTAGCACAGTAACAACTCCAAAAATATAATTGAAACATCTACGATCATAGTAGAACACCTGACACATATATTTCTAAAAAATCTAGAGTTAGGCTCAATTAATTGACATCTAAAAATCCACGATAACACTTTTTACCAAAATATTGGAAAAACGACTACAGCTCTGTAGTATGATTCTGTAGATTGTAAACGGCAGAATTGACAACAAATATCCATAAAATTTTTTTTATATGATTATAGTTTCAGTACTTTACAAAATGTTCGACATGGTCCGATGGAAACAATGTTGCTAACTTTCATTTCTATTCTTATACGGCTAAAATCACAGATTTCTGAGTCCCAGCACGGATTATTATATGTGAGTATCAAGGTAAGTGTTAATTAATGACCTATGCGACCCATTTCACACAGAGATTCACAAATAGCTGAAAAACTATAAACACATAAATTGCCTCTGCAATCTCTTACCCATAACAACTATTCATAGTAATATTTTGTAGGGTATTCAAGCACTTGATCATTCGGAGAAACCGAAATTCCCGATCGTTTATTTTCCCATATTGTGTATTTGCTTTTAAAACTCGTTTTAGTTCACAGCATGTTATTATGGCTGCTAATTCATAAACAGGGTCCAAACAAACAAATAGCCAAATTTGTTAAATGGAAATGTTTTCGGTAACATTCATGCGAATGCTTTGACGGCACCTTGGAGTTTTTCTCGCTATTGGCTATTATGATTTTGCTTGGGGATCGTATTCAGAGGCCAAGTAATAAAATAAAATTTATTGACCTCAGCATGAATTTGGGGCTTACAGAAGTAAGCCAGCAAACCATCTGTGTCATTTCGTTACCAGACCTGAAGTTTTCCTCTCAGCCATTCATGTTTGAAATACGTGAGTTACTACCACCTCAACGCCATTGCAATCTACAATGTTGTTTGTTTTATGATGAACATGTGAATATTTTTGTCGTTTTGGTTTCTTTTTTTTGTTTTTTTTTTTCTTTCAACCATGATTACTGCCTTGAGAGGATGTTATGTGGATGATATTTTTGGGTATTGAGTGATGTTGCGATTTTTTTTTCTTTTGGAATATGCGAAAATAAAATATTTTGAATTATGTTTAAAAAACATTAATTTTGAAAATTTTGCACAAAAAGTAAAATTTCGTTGCAAGGAAGACGTCTTATGGATCTCATTAAAAGTAAAGCAAAGATTTCATAAAAGCAAACAGAAATATTAAGCAAATAAAACCAGTAAGGAAAAGTCAAAAGTCGGGCGGGGCCAACTATATGATACCCTACAGCACTGTGCATATTTAGTAGAGCTCCCGTAACAAAATAATTTATTTAAAGTAGATCATACCACCTACCAACATTAGTCTATAGAGCAGTCATAGTTTGATTTCAAAGGGAAATAATTTATGGGAGACATATCCAATTTTGATTTTCACAAAATTTGACGGAGACATTTTAATCTATTATACCAAATAACATTCCTATAGAGTGCATGATATTACTTAGAAAAGTATTATATTAAAAATATATATGGGAGCCGAGTTCCACAAAATGGAAGTGTACGTCCCGAAATTCACTTCATTTGGGCTGATATTAGCCATTCTTTGCACAATAAACCTGAAATCGGATTGAGGATATACATTTGAGCTATACCCAAATCTTAGCCGTCCTAGATAAAATTTGGCAAAGGTATTTCTGAGCTCTATAAAATATCTGGTACCGATTTTCACCAAATTTAACGTACTTGCTTCTAGAATAAATTTGGTCGGATGTGCCATTATTCAGGTCATTTTGACTAATATTGGCCACTTCATGCACAATTAATACGAAATCGGTTGAAGATTTATATGGGATCCGATCTTGATAAAACTTGACGGGGGTATTTCTGAGCTCTATAAGATATCTGGTGCCAAACATCGTTGTCGAATGCATATTGCGCATGTAAGGGACTTTAAACCCCAAATCGGATAAAACATACAGATGGCAGCTATAGTTATATCTGAACCGATTAACACAAAATTTGAAGTATTGGTTTCTTGGGTAAATAAAGTCGTAACTTCTTCTGATGTGGGATAAAGTTATAAGTAAGAGCTATATCCAAATCTGGGGAAAAAAATTGACAGTGATATTTCTGGGCTTAATGTCCGGCATATATGTCCGTTACCAAATAGCATTCTTGCGGAGTGCATGTGAGGGACTTAAACACCAAATCGGATAAAACATATATATGGGAGCTACAGCTATATCTGAACCGATTTTCTCCAAATTTGATATACTTCCTTCAAGATTGAATTCGCTGCCTGCGTTTTGTTCACAAAAATTCACGGACGGACAAATTGACTGACATGCATAAATCGACTCTGGAAGTGATTCTTTGAAGATCCTCAAAAGTGACTATGGGTCTACCTCGATTCCTTCTCCCTGTTAAAAACAAATGCACAAAGACACAATAAGATTATTGTGGTTTAGGGTATAAAGATTCAGGCGAGGTAGCGGAGGAAAATTGCAATTTAGTTCCTAAAGTTCCTAAACCATATTATAGCTGCCACATAAAGATAGAGTTATCAAAAAAAAAAAATAAATAAATAAATAAATAAATAAATAAAAATTTGTTTTACATATTGGAAGTCTATATCAATACATTTATTTGCAACCTACAGAAAGATACATGTCGGACTCTTGTCTCAAAGACCATCCTCACTCAAATTATTCTAAAGCCGTCAACTTTTTCTTAGCACGACAGCATCGCCATGTCTTATTATCTTCATCAGTCATTTTCTTTGTGTAGCTGAAGTGTCGGCTGAATGTTTGAATTCAAAGACACCATCTGAGACAGAGTTTGAATTGTGCTTCAATGAGGAAGAAAAACACTTGTTGGTCTGTTTAAAATATATTCAATGGTTGCCGGAACTTCAATTCAATTTCAGTTTTGTTCTTCTTTCTTGTTAGAAGAAGAATAGACAGACATGATTGAGTAATGGATTTTTTAATCTTTCCATTGAATATCATTATAGAATTAATGTCAATAAATAGAAATGCAAAACACATAATGATTGCTTGGGACATGAGCCTATGTTAAAATGGGATTCTTATGTCAAATTTATATGTCATTTCAGCGCATTATGCTTTCAACACCAGTATGCCTATACACATATTCAAACATTTAATTTTTCAAAACAGAAGTAGCTGGCTATTTTATAGAAAACACAAATGATTTAGTTGATTGCCTTAGAGAAGCAGAGGTGTTGCTGTAGTTGAAATATTTTTTTTTGCCGATTTTTTACTAAAATTGCTAGAAAAAAAATAGAGGGAATTTAATTAAAGAATTAATATAATATAAATATATAAATATAAATAATTTTAAGAAGCAGAGGTGTTGCTGTAGTTGAAATATTTTTTTTTGCCGATTTTTTTACTAAAATTGCTAAAAAAAAAACATAGAGAGCATTTAATAAAAACAATTAAATATAACATTAAATAATTTTAAGATTTTAGATATATTTTTATTGAAACTGGCTGTAATTTGACCCTTAAAGTGTTCCTACTGTTCTTGCAAAATAGTTTTGATTTGAGGCCACAATTTGATATAGCTCCCATAGAAACCTACCCCGATTTGAATTCGTTGAAGCGTTTTTACCATTTTAATGAAATTTAGCATTCACGTTTCGGATAGGTAACGAATTGTAAATATTGGGCAAGTTTTGGTATAGCCCCCAAATTTTCAACCATACCACCGATTGGAAGGATTTTTAAGATTTTGACAGAATTTTTCAACAGCAATTTGGCATTTTGTATTCTAAGTACAATATACAGAGTGGGATAAAAAAAACTGCAACAAAGTCAAACGCCATGATTTTTAATTTTTTTTAATTATACTGAGAAAGCAAAATATGTCGGAAATAGCATAAAATTTTAGGACAAGTTTAGATTTGTTCGAATTGGTCACCTTTGGCACGAATTATAGCCTTCAAACGGCCAATGAAACCCGAATGTTACTCTGCGGTATTTTGGCCCACTTACGCCGAAGCGCTTCCTTGAGGTGATCGACACTTTGGTCTTTTTTAGTGCCAACCTTGCTTTCCGAAATACTCCGAACACAATAGTTCAATGGATTGGTATCCGGAGATTTTGGTGGCCATTGTGCGCTGGAAATTAAGCGAGGAACCTCATTTTTTTATACCCTCAGCCATATGGCTACAGAGGGTTTATATCATTTGATATATACCAAAACGTGCCTCATCGAAATAACGGTTTTAAACCCTAGGTTTCTTTGGACCAAATCCGTTTCAGGACATTTGGAGTCGATCTAGCGATGTCCACACGTCAGTCGGTCCGTCTGGCTGGCGTGTGCGCACGATAACTCTCCAAGGGAGTATCCGATTTGATCCAAAGTTTGTACATCGTAATATTATTGTTAAACTTAGATCGAAGTCCTGGTAGCTCCCCCACAAAAGGTCGAAATTTTCACAGATATATTTTCCGCACAGAAAGAGAAAGGATAATCCGATTTTACCCCAACTTTGCAAATCCCAATATATATCAGAGCTAGATCAGGTGCGAAAATGGACAATATCGGTCTACTCCATCAGTACCTCCCCCACAAAGTGTCAAGATTTTGAACAATTACAGTCCAGTCCGATTGTCTTCGAATTTCACCCATCCCAATAATTTTATTAATCCAAGCTCTGGTGTGAAGATGGAATATACCTGGCCACTCGTTCTGGTACCTCCCCACAAAAGGTCGAAATTTTGAATATTCATCAAGCTTATAAAACGTGAAATTACCATCCGATTCCATTTAGGTTTAACACATCTGAATATTTCCGTCAACACAAGATGTGTTATGATGTGTTAGCCCCCATATAACGGTACCTCCCTATATTCGGTATTTTGATAATTTTAGTGACACTATTCACCGGAATTGTTTCAAATTTAGTATTTGAAGTTCGAAATGGATACTACAGCCTATGACAGAAAATTATCTGTGCACGTCCACGTCTTCGCATAGCCCCCCATATAACGGTACATCCCTGTATTCGGTATTTTGATGATTTTAGCGACATTATTCATCGGAATTGTTCCATATTACGTATTTAGAGTTCGTTATGGAAATTACAGTCTGTGACAGAAAATTGTCTATGCGGGCCCAGTTCTTCGTATAGGCCCCATATATCAGTACCTCCCTATATTCGGTATTTTGACGATTTTAGGTACAATACCCACCGAAATTGTTTGAGATGTGGTATTTGAAGTTCGTGATGAATGCTACAGCCTGTGACAAAAAAATTGTCTATGCAGGTCCAGGTCTTCGCACAGCTCCGATAAAACGGTACCTCCCTATATAGGATGTTTTGATGATTTTAGCTACATTATTCACCGTTTATTTTAAATTTCGAATTTGAATAGGGTAATGGCTTATGACAAGCAATGCCTATGTAGGTCCACGTCGTATAGACCCCAATATAACGGCTATATTCGGTATTTTTAAAATTTTAACAGAATTTGTTAAGGATTTTATTTTTTGAAAATTTCCAAATTAGTTGCAAATGGTGGAGGGTATTCAAAGTTCGGCCCGGCCGTACTTACTGCCTTTTAACTTATTAGTTATTCGAATATTTATCTATTAACAACACTAATAATTCTAAAAAAAATATTTCAGACAAAAGAAATTGATAATGACAGACCGTCTTTAATTCCTCAAAATATCCTGATTGATGTATTCGATACGATATTCGTATAACATAAAGAAACAAACAAACCATCCTCCTCAAGTTCGATTCGTAGGCGAATTTCTTGCTGTGGTAGGTCATAAACCTCTGTCAGCTTGGGGTCCGCTCCGTATTTTCTCCAACAAACATCCTACATTCTATACAAAATTAACCATAGATTGATAAAACCATATTTGATTCTAGTAATCAGTCTTCATCGACTTCGGATAACCTACGACTCCCCATAAATCTAAGCTCTACTCAATAATATTCAACCACAAGAAATGCAAATATCACCTAGACAACTTGTTTTCCCAAATTGTAACAGTTTCACCATTACATGTGTTTTAATGGAAACACATGTTTTACATCGTCAACGTTACCTGTCAACGTTCCTGGGCAAATTTCCTACTTGTCAAATGGCGAAAAATAATATGCAAATATAATTGAAAGTTTTGCATTATTTCATTTCAACTCTGCGAAACGTTTAATTACAATTTTCAAATATATATTTTTTCTTGTGTATAGTCAGATTTTTTTTTTGGAAAACTCCTAAATAATTGTAACAGAACGCCTACTTAATGATTTAAGTTAATAAACGTTAACAATGTTAGTTGAATCGCATACCAGTTTTTAACAAGCAGTTGTCGGCGGAATCTAATAATCAGCGGTTGTTGGTTGCCGTTGTTACACCAAAGCATCGCATTGAAGTTGTGTTGCTCGAATGTTGCGTTATATGCCTTAAGGTTACGATTTGATAGCTTTTTAAATGATCGAATGTAAGGCGGTATTGAGAAACAAAATTGAAATCAAATAGTTTTCCTTGCCTGTCTATGTGAACAAGAACAGCGTTGTTTGCAGATTTTATATTTGAATTTTTGAAATATGTGTATCATTGATATTCATATTTTTGTGAGATCCGTTGTGTTGGCGGTAGATATGTCTCTTGGCCGTACATGTAGTTAGCGAGTTTGTAAGACATTTAGATAAAAACGATAGCGGAAAATGAAAACGAGACAATTGATACGATCATGAGTTAATTTGATAATAATGTTGTTATATTTTGCAAAGTGTTGCAATTGAAAAATAAAAAAAAAAATTCCAGGCATTAGAAAGCTCTTCGGCACTTATCAGAAAGAGAGAGGAACTCTAATAGAAGATATCCTAAACGTCTTAGATAAATAGAAGACCTCCTAAGGGTCTTCTGTACATAGAAGACCTAACAAAGGTCTTCAATACACATAAGTCCTCTTAAATGTCTCATATCCATAGAAGACATAGTAAGGGTCTTGTACATAGAAGACCTCCTATATATAGAGGACCTCTTAATAATCTTCTGTACATACAGGGTGAGATGAAAAAACTGAAATCAACTTCAGCCTACGACTCGTCCTACAGCTGTTAAAATTTATATTGTATACAAGGGTACAAAGGCATTTTGGTGAGAATTTTCCCAAAAAAAAGGTTCATCGTAATGAAATTTAAGCGTGATAGTGTGATTTTTGGCTGGAGAACCACAATTGCTATCGTTAGAGCCCTGCAGCATTTAAAGGTGAATAAATCGTTTGTGTCTCGTACCATCGTTCGTTACCGCGATACTGGTAGCATAGTCCGACGTCAAGGAAGTGGACGGAAGAAGACAGCAACATCAGCAGAAATGGTTCGAAAAGTAAAGAAGCGACTTGATCCAACCCACGCCGAAGTTGCCGAAAAATGGTTTGTGAGCTGAAAACATCGCAAAGTATTGAAAAATGAGCTCGGGGTAAAGCCATTGAAATTCCAAAAGGTGCAAGAACATACATCTCAACAGAAAGAAAATAAACTCAAAAGAGCTAAAGAGTTGCTTCCCTTGGCCGAAAGTGGTGAAGTATCGAATTTGTTTTTCGTTTAAATGATCGAGTTTACTTGCCAAAGAGGTCAGCTGAAAATTTACACCTTCGATTGGCCACCAGAACTCAAGCGCCGGCCAATGGTGATGATGTGGGCCGCCATAACAGCCGATGATCGCTCTCCGCTCGTATTAATCGACCGTGGCATCAGAATAAATGCCGAATATTATCGCGAAAATATTCTGGAGGGTGTATGAAAGCCTTGGACACGCAAACATTTTGGCCGCAGACCTTGGACATTCCAACAGGACTCAGCACCATCGCAATCAGCACGCGCCACCCAAGAATGGTTACAAAATGAGGTTCCTCACTTCATTTCCAGTGCACAATGGACACCAAGATCTCATAGAAGACCTCCTAAGAGCACTTTGTACATAGAAGACCTCCTAAAGTTCTTCTATACATAGAAGACCTCCTAAGGGTCTTCTCTACATAGAAGACTTCTACACATAGAAGATATCTTATGGGTCTTCTGTACATAGAAGACATCCTAAGGGTATTTTATACACAGAAGATCTTCAAAGGGTTTTATATACCTAGAAGACCTCCTTAGGATCTTCCAATCATCTTTTATACATTGAAGGTTACTACTCATAGAATACCTCGTAAAGGTCTTCTATACATAGAAGGCCCCCTAAAAGACTTCCATCCATAAAAGTCATCCTAAAGATCTCCTATACATAGAAGATTTCTAAAGGACATCCATACATAAAGGACATAAAGGTCTTCCATGCATAGACCCCTTAATGGTCCTCTATGCCTGATAAAGGTGGAATTTAAGACCCAATAAATGTCACCATTTAATCTGTATTTTTCAAAAAAAAGCTGATATATATTAGTTTTAATTTATGAAGTGTTTTTGCGAGCCACCGTATATAGTATAATAAACTCCATTTATTCAATCATAAAGTCAAAAGACCAAATTAATCGTTGCCACAAACTATCGAGAAGCCGAAATCGATGAATGTTGCAAGTTAGTCAAAGACGAAGGAGAAAACAACTCAACGGGAAATCTTGGCATGATCCATCCATTCATATGCCAATGATCGAGGAAGTGGGCGTTAATACATTGAAAGCCGATTCGATTGTAGATTGCTGCACATGCTCACAAAATATGGACACCTTTGAGGCACTCTACGCTGTGCCATGCCCGTGAAGATAAATTTTAAAATATAAATACAATGTGTTGGTGCGCAAGGGGTTAATTGAAAAAGTATTTTTTTTAATGTTAATGATTTTTACCATTTTTTTTTTGGATAAATCAACGTATCTTTAAATTAATTTAAATTAAATTAACTAATTAAATTAATTTAACAGGAAAATGACACAATTTCCCGACGAGGACGAATAACCAGAGTGGTGTTGGCGGCAGGGAAACTGCATGGAAAATGCTGAATTGCACAAAAACTATGCTAGCTGCGTCATTGAGGCGGGTCTTAAATGAAAGGTCTCGAGGAGTACTTTCTGGCTATATATGCCTTATATTCCCAACTGATTTCAGATAATCGAATTTTTCCGATTTTCTAACCAAAGTGACGGTTTTGGTAGGGAAACTGCATGGAAAATGCTGAATTGCACAAAAACTATGCTAGCTGCGTCATTGAGGCGGGTCTTAAATGAAAGGTCTCGAGGAGTACTTTCTGGCTATATATGCCTTATATTCCCAACTGATTTCAGGTAATCGAATTTTTTCGATTTTCTAACCAAAGTGACGGTTTCGGTAGGGAAACTGCATGGAAAATGCTGAATTGCACAACAACTATGCTAGCTGCGTCATTGAGGCGGGTCTTAAATGAAAGGTCTCGAGGAGTACTTTCTGGCTACATATGCCTTATATTCCCAACTGATTTCAGGTAATCGAATTTTTTCGATTTTCTAACCAAAGTGACGGTTTCGGTAGGGAAACTGCATGGAAAATGCTGAATTGCACAACAACTATGCTAGCTGCGTCATTGAGGCGGGTCTTAAATGAAAGGTCTCGAGGAGTACTTTCTGGCTATATATGCCTTATATTCCCAACTGATTTCAGATAATCGAATTTTTCCGATTTTCTAACCAAAGTGACGGTTTTGGTAGGGAAACTGCATGGAAAATGCTGAATTGCACAAAAACTATGCTAGCTGCGTCATTGAGGCGGGTCTTAAATGAAAGGTCTCGAGGAGTACTTTCTGGCTATATATGCCTTATATTCCCAACTGATTTCAGGTAATCGAATTTTTTCGATTTTCTAACCAAAGTGACGGTTTCGGTAGGGAAACTGCATGGAAAATGCTGAATTGCACAACAACTATGCTAGCTGCGTCATTGAGGCGGGTCTTAAATGAAAGGTCTCGAGGAGTACTTTCTGGCTATATATGCCTTATATTCCCAACTGATTTCAGGTAATCGAATTTTTTCGATTTTCTAACCAAAGTGACGGTTTCGGTAGGGAAACTGCATGGAAAATGCTGAATTGCACAAAAACTATGCTAGCTGCGTCATTGAGGCGGGTCTTAAATGAAAGGTCTCGAGGAGTACTTTCTGGCTATATATGCCTTATATTCCCAACTGATTTCAGATAATCGAATTTTTCCGATTTTCTAACCAAAGTGACGGTTTCGGTAGGGAAACTGCATGGAAAATGCTGAATTGCACAAAAACTATGCTAGCTGCGTCATTGAGGCGGGTCTTAAATGAAAGGTCTCGAGGAGTACTTTCTGGCTATATATGCCTTATATTCCCAACTGATTTCAGATAATCGAATTTTTCCGATTTTCTAACCAAAGTGACGGTTTTGGTAGGGAAACTGCATGGAAAATGCTGAATTGCACAAAAACTATGCTAGCTGCGTCATTGAGGCGGGTCTTAAATGAAAGGTCTCGAGGAGTACTTTCTGGCTATATATGCCTTATATTCCCAACTGATTTCAGGTAATCGAATTTTTTCGATTTTCTAACCAAAGTGACGGTTTCGGTAGGGAAACTGCATGGAAAATGCTGAATTGCACAACAACTATGCTAGCTGCGTCATTGAGGCGGGTCTTAAATGAAAGGTCTCGAGGAGTACTTTCTGGCTACATATGCCTTATATTCCCAACTGATTTCAGGTAATCGAATTTTTTCGATTTTCTAACCAAAGTGACGGTTTCGGTAGGGAAACTGCATGGAAAATGCTGAATTGCACAACAACTATGCTAGCTGCGTCATTGAGGCGGGTCTTAAATGAAAGGTCTCGAGGAGTACTTTCTGGCTATATATGCCTTATATTCCCAACTGATTTCAGATAATCGAATTTTTCCGATTTTCTAACCAAAGTGACGGTTTTGGTAGGGAAACTGCATGGAAAATGCTGAATTGCACAAAAACTATGCTAGCTGCGTCATTGAGGCGGGTCTTAAATGAAAGGTCTCGAGGAGTACTTTCTGGCTATATATGCCTTATATTCCCAACTGATTTCAGGTAATCGAATTTTTTCGATTTTCTAACCAAAGTGACGGTTTCGGTAGGGAAACTGCATGGAAAATGCTGAATTGCACAACAACTATGCTAGCTGCGTCATTGAGGCGGGTCTTAAATGAAAGGTCTCGAGGAGTACTTTCTGGCTATATATGCCTTATATTCCCAACTGATTTCAGGTAATCGAATTTTTTCGATTTTCTAACCAAAGTGACGGTTTCGGTAGGGAAACTGCATGGAAAATGCTGAATTGCACAAAAACTATGCTAGCTGCGTCATTGAGGCGGGTCTTAAATGAAAGGTCTCGAGGAGTACTTTCTGGCTATATATGCCTTATATTCCCAACTGATTTCAGATAATCGAATTTTTCCGATTTTCTAACCAAAGTGACGGTTTCGGTAGGGAAACTGCATGGAAAATGCTGAATTGCACAACAACTATGCTAGCTGCGTCATTGAGGCGGGTCTTAAATGAAAGGTCTCGAGGAGTACTTTCTGGCTATATATGCCTTATATTCCCAACTGATTTCAGATAATCGAATTTTTCCGATTTTCTAACCAAAGTGACGGTTTTGGTAGGGAAACTGCATGGAAAATGCTGAATTGCACAAAAACTATGCTAGCTGCGTCATTGAGGCGGGTCTTAAATGAAAGGTCTCGAGGAGTACTTTCTGGCTATATATGCCTTATATTCCCAACTGATTTCAGGTAATCGAATTTTTTCGATTTTCTAACCAAAGTGACGGTTTCGGTAGGGAAACTGCATGGAAAATGCTGAATTGCACAACAACTATGCTAGCTGCGTCATTGAGGCGGGTCTTAAATGAAAGGTCTCGAGGAGTACTTTCTGGCTATATATGCCTTATATTCCCAACTGATTTCAGGTAATCGAATTTTTTCGATTTTCTAACCAAAGTGACGGTTTCGGTAGGGAAACTGCATGGAAAATGCTGAATTGCACAAAAACTATGCTAGCTGCGTCATTGAGGCGGGTCTTAAATGAAAGGTCTCGAGGAGTACTTTCTGGCTATATATGCCTTATATTCCCAACTGATTTCAGATAATCGAATTTTTCCGATTTTCTAACCAAAGTGACGGTTTTGGTAGGGAAACTGCATGGAAAATGCTGAATTGCACAAAAACTATGCTAGCTGCGTCATTGAGGCGGGTCTTAAATGAAAGGTCTCGAGGAGTACTTTCTGGCTATATATGCCTTATATTCCCAACTGATTTCAGATAATCGAATTTTTCCGATTTTCTAACCAAAGTGACGGTTTCGGTAGGGAAACTGCATGGAAAATGCTGAATTGCACAAAAACTATGCTAGCTGCGTCATTGAGGCGGGTCTTAAATGAAAGGTCTCGAGGAGTACTTTCTGGCTATATATGCCTTATATTCCCAACTGATTTCAGGTAATCGAATTTTTTCGATTTTCTAACCAAAGTGACGGTTTCGGTAGGGAAACTGCATGGAAAATGCTGAATTGCACAACAACTATGCTAGCTGCGTCATTGAGGCGGGTCTTAAATGAAAGGTCTCGAGGAGTACTTTCTGGCTATATATGCCTTATATTCCCAACTGATTTCAGGTAATCGAATTTTTTCGATTTTCTAACCAAAGTGACGGTTTCGGTAGGGAAACTGCATGGAAAATGCTGAATTGCACAAAAACTATGCTAGCTGCGTCATTGAGGCGGGTCTTAAATGAAAGGTCTCGAGGAGTACTTTCTGGCTATATATGCCTTATATTCCCAACTGATTTCAGATAATCGAATTTTTCCGATTTTCTAACCAAAGTGACGGTTTCGGTAGGGAAACTGCATGGAAAATGCTGAATTGCACAACAACTATGCTAGCTGCGTCATTGAGGCGGGTCTTAAATGAAAGGTCTCGAGGAGTACTTTCTGGCTATATATGCCTTATATTCCCAACTGATTTCAGATAATCGAATTTTTCCGATTTTCTAACCAAAGTGACGGTTTTGGTAGGGAAACTGCATGGAAAATGCTGAATTGCACAAAAACTATGCTAGCTGCGTCATTGAGGCGGGTCTTAAATGAAAGGTCTCGAGGAGTACTTTCTGGCTATATATGCCTTATATTCCCAACTGATTTCAGGTAATCGAATTTTTTCGATTTTCTAACCAAAGTGACGGTTTCGGTAGGGAAACTGCATGGAAAATGCTGAATTGCACAACAACTATGCTAGCTGCGTCATTGAGGCGGGTCTTAAATGAAAGGTCTCGAGGAGTACTTTCTGGCTATATATGCCTTATATTCCCAACTGATTTCAGGTAATCGAATTTTTTCGATTTTCTAACCAAAGTGACGGTTTCGGTAGGGAAACTGCATGGAAAATGCTGAATTGCACAAAAACTATGCTAGCTGCGTCATTGAGGCGGGTCTTAAATGAAAGGTCTCGAGGAGTACTTTCTGGCTATATATGCCTTATATTCCCAACTGATTTCAGATAATCGAATTTTTCCGATTTTCTAACCAAAGTGACGGTTTTGGTAGGGAAACTGCATGGAAAATGCTGAATTGCACAAAAACTATGCTAGCTGCGTCATTGAGGCGGGTCTTAAATGAAAGGTCTCGAGGAGTACTTTCTGGCTATATATGCCTTATATTCCCAACTGATTTCAGGTAATCGAATTTTTTCGATTTTCTAACCAAAGTGACGGTTTCGGTAGGGAAACTGCATGGAAAATGCTGAATTGCACAAAAACTATGCTAGCTGCGTCATTGAGGCGGGTCTTAAATGAAAGGTCTCGAGGAGTACTTTCTGGCTATATATGCCTTATATTCCCAACTGATTTCAGATAATCGAATTTTTCCGATTTTCTAACCAAAGTGACGGTTTCGGTAGGGAAACTGCATGGAAAATGCTGAATTGCACAACAACTATGCTAGCTGCGTCATTGAGGCGGGTCTTAAATGAAAGGTCTCGAGGAGTACTTTCTGGATATATATGCCTTATATTCCCAACTGATTTCAGGTAATCGAATTTTTTCGATTTTCTAGTGCAGTTTCCCTACCGAAACCGCCACTTTGGTTACAAAATCGAAAAAATTCGATTACCTGAAATCAGTTGGGAATATAAGGCATATATATCCAGAAAGTACTCCTCGAGACCTCAATGACGCAGCTAGCATAGTTTTTGTGCAATTCAGCATTTTCCATGCAGTTTCCCTGTCGCCAACACCACTCTGGTTATTCGTCCTCGTCGGGAAATTGTGTCATTTTCCTGTTAAATTAATTTAATTAATTAATTTAATTTAAATTAATTTAAAAATACGTTGATTTATCCAAAAAAAAAAAAAGGCAAAAATCATTAATATTAAAAAAAAAACTATTTTTCAATTAACCCCTTGCGGACCAACACATTGCATTTATATTTTAAAATTTATCTTCACGGGCATCGCTGTGCCGCAGTGCGATCGATGTGCTTTATTTCGTGACAAGTGCAACCTAAAAATTGTAAAATTTGATTACTGGAAGGCATTTATTTCTACTGAGTGTTTTGTTTTTTTACTGCACAGAGAGACTTGGTTTGATTGGTTGGTTGGATGCCGATTGGTTGCAATGCTTTCGAAAAAGTTGTTTAGAAATGTTTTATGTGGTGTAAACATAATTGTGTCATAACTACAAAATCAGCGTTGGCGTTTATTTCGATATATTTCTTTTTTTTTCTACCTCAAATTGCAAATTCAATGTATTTTGGTTGTGTGTCTCTTTCTATCTGCATGTGTATTTTATGTGGTGATCAACGAGTATAAAAATAGATATGATGTTGATTTTGAGATTATTACAAAAAATTGTCCTCAACAGCTGAATAATAGTCATAAATTGTTGTCATTGCTGATCCGGTACATTCATAATAATCTTTGCCGGCAATATTTTGAATGTTCACAAAGTTGCAATTTATTTGTTCAAGAATTCGTCCGATTACTTAGTGTGGGTTAAAACTAATAGACTTACTATTGCTCTTATAGATTTCGATGATCTTCAAAAGAGTGACACTGAATATGTAATATTTCAAGCTAAATGTGACGTCATGTTATGGCACAAAAATGCAGAGAGACAAATCCAATGTAATTTCCAAAGGAGGAGAGCAAAGTGGACAAATAAAGATTCCAACCTAAAACATGGAAACAACAAATGAATAACAAAATTCTGGGCTTAAAAATAATCTTTTGCTTTTTTATGTTAAACAAGTAAGTCTGGCTGTGCGGTGCCGATCATGTGATACCCTACAACACTACAATACGTTAGAAGCCCTCTTATGTCCAAATCCATTATGGAAAATTTTGATTTTAAAAGTGTGTCAAAAAGCACTGCCCACATATTACCCTTAGCTTTTTGACCAGGGACATTTGCCCAATATTTACGCACTCCGTCGTGCTATTCCACATCCGTCGTGGTCCATATTACAGCTAAATATAATACAATGGTAATCCAAAATGCTAGGCTTCGTCCCTGTCCTGAACTTTCTTCCCATACAAAATTCCGTAGCGATTGGTTTCAATCATGTGCTCATCAAAATTTTCTGTTTCATTTGAACACCTAAATATTTTGCGATGTTTCTACGATATTTGGCTATATTCGTCAACGAAATCCGCATAGATATCGCCGGTAAGTTATTTTCAGCGTTTCGGTAGAATGCAAATTTGTTTTTTTTTTTTTCACACAAAAATAGTGTTCCATTCTGCCCGCTGTCCTAAACTCTAACTTCATGCGAGGTTTCGTGTCCTTCAGTTTTTTTTTTTGTGACCTTTATTACGGCTGCAAATCAGGAACATTTCTAATTGTTGGTCCATTTCAACCCCTAAATATATTGTGGACATCTTTAAAAACAATTGACCTAGCCCTTCTATGCCTAACCCTACCCTACTAAAATTTCGTCGGGATCGGACTACAATTGCATCGTAAGGCAAAAAATATCACAAGATGTACTCTTCAATATTAAAGTCAAATTGTATAAAAACGAATTAAATGTTGAACCTAATTGTTACGGAACATATATTTTCAAAATTGACAAAGTAAATTTTTCTACCTCCTTTTGCGGTCTTTCGATAAGAACTCTCGAAACCTCGAGATTATGCCCTATGTAGTATTAATGAGTATTCAAAAAAATATTTGAAAATTTAGATTTTGCTATATGATTTCCTGCATCTCCGATATTTGGCTATATTCGTCAACGAAATCAGTATCAAGGCAAAGCTCAGAGGTGGGCCTTTCTTGTATTTGTAATTTAGTGATGTTTGGAATTTTTCCATACAAAGTTTTGTTTCATATCACAAGCTAAAATTATTCGACGAACATTCAGAACGGCTGTACTGGCAATGGTTATGACGCGTCATTTGCTTAAGAATAAAATCATTATCTCTTTATAGCGCATTTCATTCACAATTTTATTGATCCAATCTCATTTTCAAAAAAATTAGATCCAATAACCCCACAGGATAATAAATCCCACCAAATGGGGGCCGGGCTGCTGAGGGAAATGAGTCTCATCAGTCAAGTTGTTTTATCGTTGAAAATAACAATTCATTTTCATGCATTTCAGAAGCCCGATCACCAAAGAATGTTGTCAATGATGGTGATCTTGTGTTTACCGGATTTAATAGTATGCTTCCTGACATTTGGAATTGATCTATTATCTTCCGTCCGTACGTCTGCCTATCTATCGGCCTGTTTGGTTGGGGAGCAAGATAATTCCCGAAGGCAGTGCATGATTGTAGGAACCTACAATTACGTTAGAGGATGAGCAATATCGGTCTGTAGTAAACCAATTTAATTTTTTAGTGAAAGGAGGGTATACTTCACCATTCGGTTTGCAACTCATCGAAATAATCATTGTAGACCCAACAAAGTACATATATTCTTGATCGGCGTAAATCAAGAATATCATATATTCCCCATATAACGATACCCTCCGATATTCGAAAGTTTGGATATTTTTAGCCACATTTTTCAATGAAGTTGTCAGAAATTTTACACATGGAGTTCATTGTGAGTTCTTTACCTACTTGAAGAGAATTGTCTACATAGATCCACGTGTTAGTATTGCACCCATATAACGGTGCCCCCAGGGCATTTTCATGATTTTATTGAAATTATTCACAGGTATTGTTTCAAATTTCTTTTTTAAAGCTCGTAATGGGTACTAAAAACTATGACGGAAAATTGTCTATGCAGGTCCACGTCTTCGTATAGATCCCATATAACGATATCTCCCGATATTCGGTATTTTCATAATTTAGCTACATTCGGAATCGCTACTACACCTTATGACTGGACCGCGTCTCCGTAAAGACCCCATATAACGGTTTTTATTTATTTAATTTGTTTTTAATTTTTCATGTTCTTTTCAAATGATGGAAGGCATAAAAAATTTGGCTTAGTCGAACTTTGCTTCTTTTTTACTTGTTCAATGCTCCTTCTTACATAAGGCTCATATCGTGGGTTCAACAGATTGTGGCAGAACACATCTTCCCATAAAATTCTTAATGAAGACAAGATGCTTGAATATGCTGCAAACCTAAGTTTCTTACTAAGTAGCTGAATTTTGTATTTTGTGTTATAGTAAAGCACCTTGCTAGGATATTTGGAATTTTTCAATGGATGCCTAATGTTTTTGAAGGGGTTTTTAAATGTTTGTTGAAATGGAACAAAAGCTAAGGAAAAGTTTTGTAAATCGGATAAAATGGACCAAAAATTTTTTGTGAATTTATCTTGAATACCTATCAGCACGAAAAAGTTCGTAAATATAAGGCAAATGTCAAAGGTAAAATTTTTACAGGGCTGTGTGGCATGATTCAAATCAAAAACGAAATCGACCAAAATGGAAATGGACCTAAGAGGGCCTTCTAATATATTATAGTGTTTTAGGGTCTTAAATGGTCGGTCGGGGATTTTAACTCAGGCATTTTTTATACCCTCCGCCATACTATGGAGGTTATATTAACTTTGTCAATCCGTTTGTAACTCCTTGAAATACTCATGTCAGACCCAACAAAGTATATATATTCTTGATCAGCGTAAAATTCTAAGTTCTTAGCCGTCCGTATGTCCGTCTGTCTGTCCGTCTGCCTGTCTGTCTGTCCGTCGGTCTGTCTGCTGTAATCACGCTATCTTTCGAAGGAATTGAGATAGAAGGCTAAAATTTGGTACACATGTTTATTTTTCCAGTAGGCAGGTTAAGTTCGTAAATGGGGCATGTAGGTCCACGACTTCATATAGCCCCCATATAACGGTACCACCCGCTATTCGGTTTTTTGATAATTTTAGCGACATTATTCACCAGAATTGTTTCAAATTCGATATTTGAAGTTCCAGAGGGATATTACAGCCTAAGACAGAAAATTGTCTGTGCAGGTCCACGACTTTATATAGCCCCATATAACGGTACTTCCTGATGTTCGGTATTTTGGTGATTTTAGCGACATTATTAACCGGAATTGTTTCAAATTTGGTATTTAAAGTTCATGATGGATACTACAGCCTATGACAGAAAATTGTCTATGCAGGTCCACGTCTTCGTATAGCCTCCATATAACGGTACCTCCCAATATTCGGTATTTTGATGATTTTATCGTCATTGTTCACCGGAATTGTTTCAAATTACGTATTTAGAATTCGTAACGGGATCTACAGTCTGTGACAGAAAATTGTCTGTGCTGGTCCAGGTCTTCGTACAGCTCCGATATAACGATACTTCCCTATATACGATATTTTGATGATTTTAGCTACATTATTCACAGTTTATTTCAAGTTTTCGAATTTGAATATGGTAATGGCTTATGACAAACAATGCCTATGTAGGTCCACGTCGTATAAACCCCAATAAAACACCTATATTCGGTATTTTTAAAATTTAAACAGAATTTTTTTAGGATTTTATTTTTTGAAAATTTCCAAGCTCGTTCCAAATGGTGGATGGTATTAAAAGATCGGCCCGGTCGAACTTACTGCTTTTTCAACTTGTTGGTCTATTACTTAAGTACTTATTTATCGATTTTGGCCACTGAGTGTCATATAATTACTTTTTTTTATCGACTTTTAGTGGGAGCAACTGACTATTAATCTCGTACAACATATGTACACTTGCAAAAATACTGGATTGGTAGCCCCGTGTGCAATGACTATTTTTGCTGGTATATAATGATTACACAGGTTATGTGGACCACAGAAAGACGAACAGACAACAATATCTTATTATGGATAGTACTTCAAAGAGTACATTTTATCACTAACATGACAATTACACCACATACAACAAAGACACTACCATAATATTAAATGAAAACATTCAAAATATATGTTTCTTCCTTTCTCTATAACTGTTCAGTTCTCCGCTTTATGAATGAAATGTCTACCCGCACATTTAATGATTTCCTTAAACATAAAACTAAGTCAAGTCGATAATATTCGATTGAATTTCGCCAGATACACAAGAACACAGCAACTATTGCCTTGTTATCATAACAGCAAATGCATTTGAGATCAACAGCAATATTCCCAATTGCCTTAGCTCACCACCTGAGAACCATCTGGCCAAGACAGATTCAATGTTTTTTTTTCTACTTAACTGCTTCACTTTAAAACCGTTTTTCTCTGCCGGTGTGCAGTTAAACTAACCTTAAATTATGTTTGTTCTGAAGTCAACATAAATTCCAACACAAAACAGATCATCCCCGTCTACAGGCCATAGAAAGAAGAAAGCACTGATTTTGTAGACGTCTTGCAGAAGAAGAGCAAACATATTCAGCAGGTAACAATTTTAATGTACAAATGAAATTGCACTTCATGTATTTGATTTGAAACTGTATGACGGTCGAAACGAGACGAGCGAAAAAAACACCTGTAATGCAAAGATTCCTTGGCAATGGCTAAAAGTGTTGATTTGGACACAGTGTCGTAACACGAATCGCAATTGAGACAAAAAGTTTGACTCTAACCAGTCGAACAAGAATAGGAGAGAACAAAATGAGCTGCATCATATCCTAATGACCTTTTCAGGGAATTAGTCACAACAAGGCATATGTGAAGTTCGTTCTCTCTCAAAAATCCGGGCGCTACATTCTTAGACAGAAAATTGTCTGTGCAGGTCCACGACTTTCTATAGCCCACATACAATGGTACTTTCCTTTATTCGGTATTTTGACGATATCAGCGTTCCTTCCGAATGGTGGAGGGTACGAAAAGTTCGGCCCGGCCAAACTTAGCTGCCTTTTTACTTGTAAAATTACTATACAGGGTGAGATGAAAAAACTGCAACCAAAACAGACTGCTCTCATTTCTAAGCCACTCTCCGACAACTGTTAAAGTTATTTCAGTGCCAAAAGCATTTTGGTGAGAACTTTCCAGAAAAAATGTTATTCGTGATGGAATTCAAGCGTGATAGTGTGATTTCTATGTATTTGGCTGGAAAACCACAAGTGGCTATCGTTAGACCACTCCAGTATTTAAATGTGAATAAATCTTCATGCCTTGTTACCGTGGTACTGGTAGCGTAGCCCAACGTCAAGGAAGTGGACGGAAGAAAAGAGCAACATCAGCAGATATGGTTCGAAAAGTCAAGAAGCGACTTGATCGAAACCCGCGTTACAGTGGCGGGAAAATGGCTCGTGAGCTAAACCTATCACAATATTCCATTCGGCTAATATTGAAAAATGAGCCATTGAAATTCCAAAAAGTGCAAGAGCTTACACCGAAACAGAAAATAGTCTCAAAAGAGGTAAGGAGTTGCTTCGCTTGGCCGAAAGTGGTAAACTGCCGAATTTGGTTGTCTCCGATGAGAAAACATTCGTTGTCCAGCAGTTTGTAAACAAACAAAATGATAGCGTTTACTTGCCAAAGAGGTTAGCTGAAAATGTGCACCTTCGGTTGACCACCAGAACTCAAGCGCCGGCCATGGTAATGGTGTGGCACGCCACAACAGCCGATCATCGCTCTCCGCTCGTATTATTCGACCGTGGCATCAGAATAAATGCCGAATATTATCACAAAAATAGCACCATCGCACTCAGCAGGCGCCACCCAAGAATGGATACAATATGAGGTTCCTCGCTTTGTTTCCAGCGCACTACGACCACCAAAATCTCTGGATATCAAGCCGCTGGACTATTGTGTCTGGAGTATTTTAGAAAGCAAGGTTGGCACTAAAAAATACCAGAGTGTCGATCATCTCAAGCAAGCACTTTGCAGGAAATGGGCAAAAACACTGCAGAGCAACATTCGGGCAGCGTGTGACGGTTTCATTGGCCGTTTGAAGGCCATAATTGGTGCCAAAGGTGACCAATTCGAACAAATCTAAACTTATTCACAAATTTGATGCTATTTCCGACATTTTTTTGCTTTCATTCAAAAAAATTTTAATAGATGTAAAAAATATGGCACTGGACTTTGTTGAAGTTTTTTTATCTCACCCTGTACATTTCAGACCCCACAAACTGCATATATTCTGGTTCAGCATATAACTCTAAAATTCTAAAGCGTGAAAATCAATCTATCTTCCGAACGAAATGAAGTAGGTTGATAATTACTCAAATGTATATGCATGTATGTCTGCAGGACCTTTTGTATCGAAAATGAGCCTATTTTACCTCTTTTCAGTATTTTGGTGATTGAAGCGACATTTTTCTCCGTAATTGTTTCAAATTTGGTATTTGAAGTTCGTAATGGATACTCCAGTCTGAGACAGAAAATTGTTCGTGCAGGTCCACGCCTTCGTATATCCCCCAAATAACGGAACCTCCCTATTTTCGGTATTTTTATGAATTTAGCGACATTATTCACCGGATTTACTTCAAATTTCGTATTTAAAGTTCGTAATGAGTGCTATAGCCTCTGCCAAAAATTTTCGTATGCAGGTCTACGCCTTCGTATAGCCCTCACATGGCGGTACATCCCAATACTCGGTATTTTGATGATATCTGCGACATTATTCAGCGAAATTCTAACAAATTTAGTATTTAAAGTTCGTAATGGGTACTACAGCCTATAACAAAAAAATTAGTAAGCAGATTCACGTTTTCGTATATCTCCCATTTAACAGTCTTCATTTAAGTGTTACTTTCCAGATTTTTATACCCTGCAACACTATGAGTTAGGGGTATTATAAGTTTGATTGAGCCAAAAATTATGTAACACCTCGAAATATTGGTTTCCCACATCGGAAAGTATATATGAATCTTCCTATCTCGCCGAGCGGAGTCGATCTAGCTATGTATGTCCGTCCGTCCGTCTGTCATTGTTAATTTGTAATCACTATACAGATCGCAATTATGGCCCGATTTTGACGAAATTAAGCATGGAAGTGGGGCTAGGGCCAAAACAGAACCCTATTGCTTTTGGAGATGATCGTATAATATTTAGGGGTTGAAATTGACCAAAAACTGAACAAAATCCTGATTTTGCAGTTGCTTTGCAGGTCGCGATTATAGACCAATCGAAGCGGTAGTTAGCATGGGGCTAGATCTTAGGGCTGGGCCTTCCAATTTTGATAGTCGTCGGGTAATATTTAGTGGGTGAAATAGACCATGACATTTGCGTTAAATAAAAGTCAAATGTTTTATTAATCCGCGAACATCTTTAATACCGGCGAAACCACAAAATCCTGACCGTTACGTAGATGCCGATATTAAATATATTGGAAATATATAGCGAAATATACGGGTTGCCCATATTCGACGGACCCATCTGGCAACGCCATAACTTTTGACAGAGATGTCACATCGCTTAATGACATACCGCGTTTGAAGCATCAGTCCAAGCAGATTTTTACCATGAGCCAATACACGCCACGCGAGCGCTCTGAAATAGTTGAAATTTACACGAAGTCAATTGTGAAAACTCAACGTGCTTTTAAAACATTAAAACTTGTGAGAAGTGCGCACCATTAAGCGTTTATACGAAAGCGTTTATACGAAAAATTTTCGACTGGTAAGGCTCTTTCTAATCCGAAGAGGCCATATAAAGGTCGGCCAAGGCCATCGGCCGAGAATATCGCTGCAGTGTTGAGAGGTCCCCAAGAACATCCCAAAAACGCCGTTCTCAGCAGTTGGGCATGGCTCGGTCCACTTTACAACGGATTATTCGCATTGATTTGCATTTGTTCCCGTACAAAATTCAATTGACGCAAAGAATGTTGCCTGCGGACAAGTCTCGTCGATTGGAATGGGCTCAAAGGTCCGTCGAATATTGCAACCCTGTGTACAATGTGTATACACTAAGGAAGGGGATGTAACCTAGAAAGCTTATATCTCAAGAACGCCTGGACCGATTTTGACAAATTTTGTCAATTTAGAATGCCCTTTTGACATAAAAGAGTTAAATCTGAAAAAATCGCATAAAAAATGTCAATAATGATGTTAATATAGATTTTGTAGTATTTTGCGACAATTTTTTATTTCTTCATATTTTTTATCGCATGCGATTTTTTCAATTTGAGTTATAATATTGAAGTGTATATTTTGTAATATATTTTCACATTACAACACAGGTTGGGGCTATTATATACAGATTGCAATTATCGCCCGATCCTCACGAAAATTTTCACGAGGGTAGGGTTAGGCTTAGAAGGGCTAGTCGTATTGTTTTCAAAGATGCCCGGAATATATTTAGGGGTTGAAATGGACCAACTACTAAAAATGTTCCTGATTTGCAGCCGTTATAAAGGTCACAAATAGAAACCAAAAGACACGAAATCTCGCATGAAGTTAGAGTTTAAGACAGCGGGTAAAATGGACCACAACTTTTGTGTGAAAAAAATACCAACATTTCCATTCTACCAAAACGCTGAAAATAACTTACGGGCGATATTTATGCTGATTTCGTTGACGAATATAGCCAAATGTCGTAGATAAGCAAATCATATAGATGAGTCTAAATTTGGAGATTCGGAGAGGCCTCTTGCTTTTGGAGATGATCGCAAAACACAGAAAAAATTTACTGCTCACACAATTGAAGCCAATCGACACGCCAGAGACGAGATATAAGGACGGGAAAGAACTCTTGCATTTTGAATGACCATTGGATTATATTTAGCTGTAACTAACAGCACAACGGAGTGCGTAAATATTGGGCAAATGTCCCTGGTCAAAATGCTAAGGGTAGTATCTGGACAGTTCTCCGTGAAATAATTTCAAAAGCGAAGTCTTCCAAAATGAATTTGGACATAAAGGGGCTTCTAACATATTGTAGCGTTGAAGGGTATCATATGGTCGGCCCCGCACGACTATAGCCTTTGCTTACTTGTTTTTTTTTTCAAATTTAGTTCCAGGATAATCAGCAATAATTTAATTTCATTTAAATGATTAAATTTAGTTTAATTTTTCGAGATCTTTGTGGGGAGATAAACTCCTCTGAAAAAATGTTTAAAAAAGGTGTAACCAGCATATAACGGTACTCCCACATTTTATTGGTTGTCGAATATGCCATAAGTCAAGTTTGCTCATAGTGGAGGTTATGAATAAATCGACCCAACCCCCCTTTAAGTCCTTGGTGTTTGCTCAAGACTCTATTAAATATCTTCTGGGTATAATGTTTGTTTTTTTTACTTGATACAAAAAGACTGTAGTTTATAAGTATCTATAAATCTTGTACAATTGTTATTAAAAGTTCCATTTACAGACCCTGATCTTTTTACATAATTCTGATGGTATATAGTTGTCGGAAAACTAACTAATTCTTTCTAACTCGTTATTCATAGAGACTTCAATTATTTTGATGTTTCGAAATACTGTGTTGGATATAATTAGATTTTCTCAGACAATTTTTTGTTCATTCTTTCAATGAATAGCTAAACCATGGCTAAATTCATTCTAGCACGTATTTTTAAGATTGTGTTCTTTTACCAACGAGATTGCCAAAGAAACGGATACTTGCCGAACGGATACTTCGGTGTACATTACACTGAGTAATATCCCAATGTCCATTTAAACGTTATTCAAACACTTTTGATCTAATTTTGTTTCATTCACAAAGAAAAACCAACAGAACTGAAAAATAGCTGCAACAAAAACAACAATATCAACATTACCAAACAGCTTAACAGCAAATAGTCAAATAACATTAAGATATCAAGTGTAGTTGTTGATGCTGGCAGACTAGGAAGGCTTACTGACTGGTCTGTTTGTTGGTTGTTTGGTTGGCTGCAACATTCCTGGAATGAGAACCAACAAGGCGATCGTCACTGCCATTTTTGCTGTCGTAGCCGTTGTTGTTGCTGTTGTCGTTGATGCTGGTCCTGCCATTACAGTTCTTTTCTTCATTGGTCATTAGAATGTTCGTGCTGGCAACATAATTTATTTTAGCACAATTTTAACATCTACAGCACTTGTTGCAATCTGGCTATGGCAGAGTCGAACGTTGTTTTGCTCGTTGAGTTTTGAGCCTTTTAAAAGGTGTTAAGAGGAAACATTTAATTTTGCTAAATGGATCAGACGTACCTTTGTGACTCTATGTACACCTTGATGGTGTTAAATTCTTTGGAAACCACATCCCCTTCAACTCCCCCCTGCTGTACCACCTCGTTGTAACATCTCCCGATTTGGTTTGCTTTGGCAAAGGTGTGGTTTTCAAACATTAATTTTATAATTGAAAAATAAATTTTCTTAGCAAATAACTTAAATGGGGATGTTGATTGGAATTGATTTATTGAAAATTGTCTATAGTTAGTTTTGGTCTTTGTGTTCGTGTAATCGATTCTGCTGTTGTTTATGGGCTTAAACAGTTTCGAAAAAAAAAAAAGATTTTTGGTGTGTCTTTAATAACGGTGTCTTGAACTCTTTCTCTCTATGGCGCTGTCCGCTTTTGGAGGGAGTAATAAATTAAAGTGTTTAAATTGCATGCTATATATGACTAAAACTATGTTATCGTAGATTTTCGTTTTTCAATATATTATCGATTGCATTGTTTTTTTTTAGATTGTTGGCATTATTTTTGTTTAACATAAGATATTGCTAATATTGATTACAATATCGATATTTGAATATTATGTTTCAAGGTTTGGTTTAATGTTTTTGCTGTCAGAATAAAAAGTAAAAAATTTAGCTCTCAAAAAGGATTAATGTAGAAAGCATCTATTTTAATTTGGGAACCTATTTTTAAAAATTATTACAGATAAACAACACTAACGGTTTCCAAAACACAATACAGGGTTGCCCATATTCGACGGACCCATCTGGCAACGCCATAACTTTTGACAGAGATGTCACATCGCTTGATGACATACCGCGTTTGAAGCGTCAGTCCAAGCAGATTTTTACCATGAACCAGTACACGCCACGCGAGCGCTCTGAAATAGTTGAAATTTACAAGAAGTCAATTGTGAAAACTCAACGTGCTTTTAAAACATTAAAAAATGTGAGAAGTGCGCCTTCAAAAAACACCATTAAGCGTTTATACGAAAAATTTTCGACTGGTAAGGCTCTTTCTAATCCGAAGAGGCCATATAAAAGTCGACCAAGGCGATCGGCTGAGAATATCGCTGCCGTACGAGCCAGTGTTGAGAGGTTCCCAAGAACATCCCAAAAACGCCGTTCTTAGCGGTTGGGCATGGCTCGGTCGACTTTACAACGGATTATTCGCATTGATTTGCATTTGTTCCCGTACAAAATTCAATTGACGCAAAGAATGTTGCATGCGGAGAAGCCTCGTCGATTGGAATGGACCCAAAGGGCCCAAAGGGCCCAAAGCTCCGTCGAATATGGGCAACCCTGTAAATTCTATGTAAACCTATATTCTCATACGGCATCCTTCAATGATCAAGTTCATAATTCCAAATATTGGAGGGGTGTTTTAAAACATAAATTTTAGAAGAAACTCTAGTTAAAAATACAGCGAATTTGATGCCAATTAGAATTTTTGAGGTTATGTAAATGAAAATCTGTAAGGAAAAGTTAAAAATCGGGCGGACTATATGATACCCTACACCACTATGAATGCGAACGTCCGGACTTTTTGACAGATATTGGCCATTTGGTGTACAATTAACTCGAAATAGGTTGAAGATATATATATGTAGGACCTATATCCACATCTGAACCGATCTTGATAAAATTTGGCAGAGTTATTTCAGAGCTCTATAAGATATCTGGTACCAAATATCATATCTGGCACCAAATATCATATCGAATGCATATTACGCATGTGAGGGACTTAAAACCCCAAATCGGATGAAACATATATATGGAAGCTTAATCTTAACCGATTTTCTCCACATTTAATTTACTTTCTTCAAGACTGAATTCGGTGGGATGTACCGAAATACAGGTCATTTCAACTTATATTAGCAATTTGGTGCTCAATTTACCCGAAATCGGTTGAAGATATATGGAGCTATATCTAAATCTGCTCCGATCTTATACTTTTATGTCAAAAGACCATTCTAAATTTACAAAATTTGTCAAAATCGCTCCAGCCATTCTGGAGATATAAGCATTCTAGCTAACATCCCCTTCCCTTGTATATATACATTGTATATATTTCGCTATATATATCCGATATTTTTACTATCGGCATCTACGTAACGATCAGAATTGGCCTGTTCGTATATTTGCAATTTCGCCGGCATTAATAATATTCGCGGTTTAATGGAAAATTTGACTTTTATTTACCCGATGACCATCAAAATTGGAAGGCTTCTGCCCAGCCCAAAGCTCTAGCCCCGTGCCAAATTTCGCTTCGATTGGTATATAATTGTGATCTGTAGAGCAACCGCAAAATCAGGGTTTTTTCAGTTTTTGGTCCATTTCAACCCCTAAATATCATGCAATCATCTACAAAAGAAATAGGGTTCTATTCTGACCGTAACCTCACCTACATTTGGACAGACGGACAGACGGACGGACGGACATACATAGCTAGATCGACTGAGTTCGGCGAGATAGGAAGATCCATATATACTTTCCTATGTGGGAAATCAATATTTCATGGTGTTACATAATTTTTGGCCCAATCAAACTTATAATACCCCCAACACAAATTGTTGTAGGGTATAAAAATCTTAGAAACCGAATAAAAAAAATACTTTTTTGATCCCTAATAGATATATTAATTTAAACGCAACTTCAACAAAAAATAAATAAAGAAAAATAAAAACCTAGTCAGGTTTAAGTGGAATCGATTCTGGTCTATCTCCTATATGTTAGCTATATGGGATTTTAGAGTACCACCACTATAAAGTATCAATACTTATGTAATAACGATTATTTGGTACGGGTAGAACTACTAAGAATGCATAGTGTCGTAAGATACCAAAAAATCATGAAAAATCACTAAAGATAATGACACCTTTAGCCACATCTATTTTAAGGAAGGATTTAATGCCTCATTCTATCAGAATTCTAACGGATCACAATTTTTGCGCTTGTGTGGAAGATGTTGAAAGGCACAGACCAACATTGTCCATAACTGCATATTTTTATTTGATGCGGTATCGTAAAAGTTTTCTACCCAACTCCAACAACTAAACATGAAACATTACTATATAAGATTAATAATGTGCACACATATCTTACAATTGTAATACAGACAAATATATATATCAAATTAATAAAAACTAATAAAAAAAACTCCAAAGCACAACCAAAATAAATGTTTTTTTTTTTATTGATTTAACTATTACAATATAAAAAATACCATTTACTTAAATGAGTATTTTTTTCTTATTAATTCAAGTTTGTCTCTTAAGTCTTTTGTTTCAACTTTTGCTTTCTTTCACATTAAATTACATGAAAACGTGAACTATTTTTTTTAGTTAATTTTATGTGTTTTTCTAAGAAATTTAATTGTACTTACATTTAAGTGGATTTAATGATTTAAGAGGAAAAACGAAACGTATACACATTCACCACTCTATATAGCATTGAACTTTTAACATGTCTCGGATGTGTTATTCAAAACGGTACTCTGTTGTACAATTACAATGGACATTCTAATGATTGGTATTTAATTGAAAAGGAAATCACGGCTCATGTGATTGCTGGGGAGTCTGTCTTCTGTGGTTGGTCGCAGTGCTTCAAAGAAGACAGCAAAATGTAAATAGTGAAAGTCTAATTAAATGTTTACCATGAGCTGTTGTATTTCTTTTAGTTTTTTTTTAAAGGAAATTTTGAGCAAGAAAAAAACTTTTGAGTTTTGCCTTATTAAGGCGAAGATCATATGTTTTATGATTTATGTGTTTGTTTTCTCTTTCGAGACGAGCTTAATGATCTGAAATTTGCAGTGAAAAGGAAAGCCAGATAGACACTATCACACACTCACCACTATGCGACGCGTTTCGCCGTTGGTTAAGCGGCTCATCAGGCATATTTGGTGTGGATGATGGCTTACAAGGGCCGTTCTCTGGAAAGTAGTATATATTTCGAACTTATTGCAAATTAGCATATGCGAATTATACACTAGAAACTCTCCAGGTTCGACTCAAGTTCTATTGGCAGATCTTTTTCACAGCAAAGTTTTGTTTTTGTAGTGATGGATTTTTTGTCCACAACAACTACATTGCTTCCAATGCATACACTTGTTTTAGTGCTGCTTTAGGAAGACGGGTTAATGGCTCTGAACGTAGAGACGGCAACTTCTAGTTGGCTGCACACCGAGGTCCGCGGTTCAAATCCCACAGCCAGGCTCGGCTGAATTTTTGAGTTTTGCCTTATTAAGGCGAAGATCATATGTTTTATGATTTATGTGTTTGTTTTCTCTTTCGAGACGAGCTTAATGATCTGAAATTTGCAGTGAAAAGGAAAGCCAGATAGACACTATCACACACTCACCACTATGCGACGCGTTTCGCCGTTGGTTAAGCGGCTCATCAGGCATATTTGGTGTGGTGAGTGTGTGATAGTGTCTATCTGGCTTTCCTTTTCACTGCAAATTTCAGATCATTAAGCTCGTCTCGAAAGAGAAAACAAACACATAAATCATAAAACATATGATCTTCGCCTTAATAAGGCAAAACTCAAAAATTCAGCCGAGCCTGGCTGTGGGATTTGAACCGCGGACCTCGGTGTGCAGCCAACTAGAAGTTGCCGTCTCTACGTTCAGAGCCATTAACCCGTCTTCCTAAAGCAGCACTAAAACAAGTGTATGCATTGGAAGCAATGTAGTTGTTGTGGACAAAAAATCCATCACTACAAAAACAAAACTTTGCTGTGAAAAAGATCTGCCAATAGAACTTGAGTCGAACCTGGAGAGTTTCTAGTGTATAATTCGCATATGCTAATTTGCAATAAGTTCGAAATATATACTACTTTCCAGAGAACAGCCCTTGTAAGCCATCATCCACACCAAATATGCCTGATGAGCCGCTTAACCAACGGCGAAACGCGTCGCATAGTGGTGAGTGTGTGATAGTGTCTATTTGGCTTTCCTTTTCACTGCAAATTTCAGATCATTAAGCTCGTCTCGAAAGAGAAAACAAACACATAAATCATAAAACATATGATCTTCGCCTTAATAAGGCAAAACTCAAAAATTCAGCCGAGCCTGGCTGTGGGATTTGAACCGCGGACCTCGGTGTGCAGCCAACTAGAAGTTGCCGTCTCTACGTTCAGAGCCATTAACCCGTCTTCCTAAAGCAGCACTAAAACAAGTGTATGCATTGGAAGCAATGTAGTTGTTGTGGACAAAAAATCCATCACTACAAAAACAAAACTTTGCTGTGAAAAAGATCTGCCAATAGAACTTGAGTCGAACCTGGAGAGTTTCTAGTGTATAATTCGCATATGCTAATTTGCAATAAGTTCGAAATATATACTACTTTCCAGAGAACGGCCCTTGTAAGCCATCATCCACACCAAATATGCCTGATGAGCCGCTTAACCAACGGCGAAACGCGTCGCATAGTGGTGAGTGTGTGATAGTGTCTATCTGGCTTTCCTTTTCACTGCAAATTTCAGATCATTAAGCTCGTCTCGAAAGAGAAAACAAACACATAAAAAAAAAAAAA
The DNA here is from genome assembly GCF_030504385.1 of Musca domestica. Classification (NCBI taxonomy): domain Eukaryota; kingdom Metazoa; phylum Arthropoda; class Insecta; order Diptera; family Muscidae; genus Musca; species Musca domestica. The sequence goes on along the minus strand of NW_026712114.1, from coordinate 28,747,733 downwards.
AAAAAAAAAAAAAAAAAAAAAAACTTTTTGTTTCGTTAAAGTAAAAGTTATTGGTTTAACTTTCCATAACAATGTATTCCGATGGGAAATGAAATTCTTTGTGAATACATTATTACCGCCAACGCTTCGGTGAAGTATGCTATTTTTATTCCCTACATCACAAGGTGGTCAGGGTATTATGTCCTTGTGCATTTGTTTGTAACAGGCAAAAGGTCCGTCTGTCTGTCCGTCTATCCATGTGTTTTTGTAAACAAAGTACAGTTCGCATTTATTGCCCTATCCAGATGAAATTTTTCACAAATCATTTGTTTGGCCCAAGGACGAACCCTATTGAAATTGGAGATAATCGGTAAAAATTTAGATATAGCTCCCATATATATCTTCGTCCGATTTGCCTTTTATTGTGCGCCAAACGTGTAATATCAACCCGAATAGTATGGAATTTTGCACATACAACCAAATTAGGCCTGAAACTAAGTATGCCAAATTTGATCGAAATAGGTTCAGATATAGCTATAGCTCCCATATATATTGTTCACCCGATTTGTTATTTTTGTCCTCCCCAGTCTTAATATGCACTCTGTAACAATAATATTTGGGGAAATATATCAAATACAGCTCAGAAATACCTTTGCTAAATTTTATCGAGATCGGTTCCGATTTGGATATAGCTCCCATATATAACTTCGTCCGATTTACTTTTTTTGTGCACCAAACGTCTAATATGGGATGGAATTTGGTACTTACGACCGAATTGAGTCTAGAAGCTAGTATGTCAAATTTGGTGAAGATCGGTTCAGATATAGCTATAGCTCCAACAAATACTGTTCATCCGATTTGTTATATTTGTTACCCACAGCCGTAATATGCACTCCGTAACAACGATATTCAGTGAAATATATCAAATACAGCTCAGAAATATCTGCCAAATTTTATCGAGATCGGTTCCGATTTGGATATAGCTCCCATATATATATATATATTTATCCGATTTCAAGTTAATTGTGCACCAAATGAAAGATACAAATGCTTAGGCATATTTAGTCCTTTGAACTTTAAATTATAAATATAATCATGGCGTGTATGATTGTATTCTCCCATAGAAAACTTTTAATTGTTATGCGGAGCTCTACTAAATTAGCCAAGTGGTGTAGGGTATCACAAAGTCGGCTCCGCCCGACTTTAAGATTTTCTATACTGGTTGTAAACACTGTTGACCCTTGCCAACCCTACATGTTCTTGGCATTGCAACACGTAGCGTTTTTTATATTTTAACGAATCCAAAAACCACAACAAACCAAATTCTCATGGGCTTGCCTTATGATAATCCATGCAAATAATATATTCTATAAAAAAGTTAGAGGGGTTATTTCCTAGGTGTGATGACATTTAAATCAAAAATTAGAATGACCTTTTATAGAAAACAAATAATTGAGGGGAAAAACTAAGAGCAACGCAAAGAATCTCCTTCCAATATTCTACAATTCTCATAGAAGAAGAAGACCAGAAGGTCTTCTCATCGAAGAGCAGAACGTATTCCCATCTAAGATTAGAAGTACATTTTTTTCAGAGATTATCAGAAGGTCATCTCGTAAATGACTAGAAAGTTTTCTTCTTTTTTTCTTCTCTTATGAGAAGGTCATCTCGTAGGAGGGCACAAAGTTTTTTGATTGATATCTAGAAAGTAGTCTCATCGAAGTAGGTATATTAGTCTGACCTTATACCTACTAGGACTACTCATAAAAAAGTCCATAAATTAATAGAAAGCCTTCCCAAACAGTAAGGGAATGTCAAAAATCGGCGGGCCCATTACAGGGTGAGATAAAAAAATGCAACCAACTTCCGACTGCTGTTATTTCTATGCCACTTGTCTGACAGCTGTTAAAATTATTCCAGTGCCAGCTCATTATAATGTTTACAAGTGTACAAAAGCATTTTGGTGAGAATTTTCCAGAAAAAAGTTATTCGGGTTGGAATTCAAGCGTGATTTCTTTACATTTGGCTGGAAAACCACAAGTGGCTATCGTTAGAGCACTCCAGCATTTAAATGTGAATAAATCCTTTGTATCTCGTACAATCGCTCTTTACCTTGATACTGGTAGGGGGCTACACGCGTCGCAGTAGCCGAAAAATGTCTCGTGAGCTTAACATATCGCAATATTCCATTTGGCAAATATTGAAAATTTAGCTCGGGTTAAAGCCCTAGAGATTCAAGAACTTACCCGCAATAGAAAGAAAATAGACTCAATGAGCTAAAGAGTTGCTCGCTGGGTTGAAAGTGGTGAACTGCCGAATTTGGTTTTCTCCGATGAGAAAACATTCGTTGTCCAGCAGTTTGTAAACAACCAAAATGATCGTGTTTACTTGCCAAAGAGGTCAGCTGAAAATGTGCACCTTCGGTTGGCCACCAGAACTCAAGCGCTGGCCATGGTGATGGTGTGGGCCACCATGGTCGCTCTCCGCTCGTATTAATCGTATATTAACCGATCGTGGCATCAGAATAAATGCCGAATATTATCGCAAAATATTCTGGAGGGTGTATTAAAGCCTTGGGCACGCAAACATTTTCCCACAGGACTCAGCACAATCACGCTCAACACGCGCCACCCAAGAATGGTTACAAAATGAGATTCCTCGCTTCATTTCCGGCGCACAATGGCCACCAAAATCTCCGGATACCAGTCCGTTGAACTGTTGGGTCTGGAGTATTTTGGAAAGTAAGTTTGCATTAAAAAATACCAAAGTGTTGATCATCATTCGTGTCGCAGAGCAACATTCGGGCAGCGTGTGACGGTTTGATTGGTCGTTTGACGGCCATAATTCATGCCAAAGGTGACCAATTCGAATGAATCTAAACATATTCTAAAATTTGATGCTACGCAATAAATTGTTACAAAAATGCAAAAATTATGGTGTTTGACTTTGTTGCAGTTTTATTATCTCACCCTGTATGGTGGGCATTAACCGCAAAATCGGATGAAGATGTGTATCGAACTATATAAAAATCTGAATTGATCTCGATAAAATTTGGCAGAGGTATTTTCGAGCAACATCTAATGGCCGGTCTCAAATATCATCGTTGTGGAATGAATATTACGCATGATAATTGATACCGGACATTAGATATTGCTCGGAAATACCTCTGCTGTAGCTTTATCTGAACCGATTTTCACCAAAATTTGAGATAATTGCTTTTGTGCTGAATTCCGTCGGAAGTTTTAAAATTCAGTTAATTTGAGCTTATATTAGCCATTTGGTGCACAATAAACCTGGTATCCGATAATGATATATATGGAAGCTATATCACAATCTGATCCGATCGCGATAAAATTAACAGAGATATTTCTGGTCTAAATCTAATATCTGGTACCAAATATCATTCTTGTGGAGTGAATATTACGAATTTAAGAAACTTTGACACCGAATCAGATGAAATATATGTATGGGAGCTATAGCTATATGTATAACCATTTTTACTAAATTTGATGTACTTGCTTCTAGATTGATTTTGGTCGGATGTGCCAAAATTCAGATCATTTGAACGGATATTGGCCGTTTGGTGCACAATTAAGCCGAAATATGTCGGTTGAAGATATGTGGGGGCTTTATCTAAAATTTGAATCGGTTCTCACCAATTTCGATAGGGTTCATCCTAGGATCAAACAAATACTGTTCGGAAAATTTCATCTCAATGGGATAATAAATGCGACCTATATTTTGTTCACAAAAATATATGGACAGGCGAACTGAAATGCAAAAATCTGCTCAAAACGTTATTTTATGAAGATCCTCAAACGTAACTATGTGTCTATCTCGCTTCCTTCTCCATGCACGAAGTCATAATACCCTTACCACTGTGTGGTGTAGGGTATAAAAATTATAAGATCATCTTAAAGGAATCCAAGAATTCGACCTGTACAAGATTTTCCAGCAAACGACGAAAATATCTTCATATGTATACCCCTTTTTTACTAGTTCTGTCATTCTAAAATAATCATTTTTAATTCATTTTCCCTTTCTGATTTTATCTTCTACAGTATTCTGATTTTTTCTGTTTCTTTATTCACGTAATTGGAAGTGCAGACGTGATGAAATGAAAATTTCGTTTGTTGGCTATTTCACAAGGCAAAATCAGGTTCCCTTTTAACTTTCAGCTACATATGAGCAAACAAAGTATTAAGAAAGAATTGCTTTTATAATGGTTAATAATATTGTTGAATGTTTATGATTTCTCTTATTGGTCGATTTAAGCAACAATAAGAACAAAATCATTTGAATCATTGATTCAAATTGATTCTTGAGCGTAAAATTCATAGAGTATTGAAACATTTCAATGTGATTGATATGTTCTCGGTTCTTAATTTCTATACTGCTGACCTAAATATATGAAACTATTTTTTTTAATGATGATATTTGAGAGCATGGGTAAATCTAATAATTTTCAAAAGAAAAAATGAAAGTAAAACATTTTTATTTTAATATTTACTCTATAGTCATTTTGTACATCAAACAAGACTGCACTTTCGATATTATATTATTTCATAATTCTATTATACTTCATAGTTTATTAAAATTTATTGAACGTGAACTAGCTACTTACTGAGAGTATTAGATACTAGAGAGTTATGCTAGAATTCTGGTCAAAAATTATTCTGCGAGTATAAAATGGATTTTATTTCGGTTAATGAGGTATATACATACGATTTTCCATATTTTTGATAATTTCCCCAAAAATCGTACTCAAAGGCCGTCAACCATTAAACTCAATCTCGAACCCAAATAACCACGGAGCAGGGATAATGCCCTTGTTTCTTGTGATCAAATTGACATTTTGTATTATGAACGGACAAAACAGCATGAGAGACCTGCGCTGAATTCAATAGATTCCTTGTTCAACTAGTGTCGACAAGATAAGTTCTACTATAACAACGATAGCCTACATGTACAAATTAAAATAGATCAAAATCTATTTAGAAGTGAACTGACCACCCGTTTTTATGTCTAGACCTTGTTCCTTCCAACTATCATCTGTTTTGATCGACTTAGAATGCCTTAAGGGAATGCACTTCACTACAGAAGAGGATATTGAAAATTTGATTCAATCATATTAGCCTCTTAATCGACGCAGTTTTTATACCCTACACCACAAGGTGGTCAGGGTATTATGTCTTTGTGCATTTGTTTGTAACAGGCAAAAGGAAACGAGATAGACCCATAGTTCCTTTTGATGATAGGCATAGAATCACATTCTGAGTCGATTTATGCATGTCCGTCCGTCCGTCTATTTGTCCGTCCATATATTTTTGTAAAAAAAGTACAGTTCGCATTTTTTGCCCTATCCAGATGAAATTTTGCACAAATCATTTGTTTGGTCCAAGGACGAACCCTATTGAAATTGGAGATAATCGGTCAAAATTTAGATATAGTTCCCATATATCTTCGTCCGATTTGCTTTTTATTGTCCACCAAACGTTTAATATCAGGCCGAATGGTATGGAATTTTGCACGTACGATCAGATTGGACCTGAAAATAAGTATGCCAAATTTGATCGAAATCGGTTCAGATATAGCTACAGCTCCCATATATATTGTTCATCCGATTTGTTATTTTTGTCCTCCGCAGCCGTAATATGCACTCTGTAACAACAATATTTGGGGAAATATATAAAAAACAGCTCAGAAATACATTTGATTAATTTTATCGAGAACGTTTCAGATATGGATATATCTACCATATTCGTCGGATTTACCTTTTATTGTGCAGAAACGTCTAATATTTGCCCAAATGGGATGAAATTTGGCACTAACGACCGAATTGAGTCTAGAAGCTAGTACGCGAAATTTGTTGAGGATCGGCCCGCCTGACTTTAGAACTTTTTTTTACTAGTTTTCATCTCACCCTGCAGTGGTGTAGGATTTCATGACCTTTCCTTACTGATTTATTGCAAACTGGTTCTGTTTCTGGTACCTCCTGCATAAAAATTCTAACATTTCGAAATATCCATGAACGCCCCGAGTATTGTTAAAACCTGGCCGGGCGGACACGGCAAATATTGGCCCACTACTTCTGTCTTTTAAAAGATTAAGTTTTAATGAAAACAACTATCGTAAAATATAAAATCAGTTTCCGATTTTCCTCAAACTTTATATATACCAAGTAGGCAACATATACCAAATAACGATGCTCAACCTATAAGTTAACGTTAACTTCTTTATTTCTGTTTCTGTTGCGCGTGCAAGTTCGATGGCACTTAAATATGCTTGCAAAATGCTTACAATGCATTCATGTCATTCATTCGTATAAACAACAGATAAATGCTTACATTTTAAGAAACCTAACTCTAAGAAATAATAAAATCAAAAGTGCTAACGTTGCACTAAATACATTGTCCAACAAAACTTAATTTTAAGAATAAAGGAAAAATAAAGTTAGTCCCATTTTGTCACTCGAAAAAGAACGTTATGTTTAATTGGCGCCCAACGAAAAATTAAAAGCACCCAAACGGCTGCAAAGTTAATAAAGGCACCTCATGAAGCTGCAAACTGTCAACTAAAAATTAAAGCACCCAAACGGCTGCAAATTAATAAAGGCACCTCATAAGCTGCAAACTGCTAACTAAAAACATCAAAACCTGTGGAAGAAGGCACCTCATAAAGCTGCGTACTGGTAACTAAAAACATCAATAACCTGTTGAAGAAGACACCCTATAAAGGCTGTAAATCAACACTAAATCCCCAAAGGCTGTGGGAAAAACTTGTGGAGTACGAGAGAGTCAACGACATCCAGCCGGCTCAAAAGATTGAAGACACCCCCTTAGTAGCAGAAGCAAAAAGGAATACGGAGAATCAACAGGAGACGGCATGCTCTACAAAGTTTTATTGTAAGTTTAGAAAGAAAAGTGATAGTGTTTAAGTGAAGAAAAAAAACTAAAAACATTGATAAAAACAAATTCCCTATTATTAATTTTGAAAAGTTAAAACAAAACAGACAGCATGCTCTATAAAGTTGTATTGTAAATTTAGAGATAAAAAGTGATAGCGTTTAAGAAAAAAAAAAAAAACTCAAAAACTAAAAACATTGATAAAACAACTTTCCTATTATTAATTCTGAAAAGTTAAAACAAAACAAAATTGTAAAAATATAATTTGTTTCCAAAAGGTTAACAACTAAATAGTGATCGTTTAAAATGTCCAACCCCAATAACCTTATCCGACCACCCATCCTTAACGTCAATAACTCCGACGGACAAAATAATAACGGACAGAATAATAATAACAATAATAGCGCAATAAATTCAGCAAACATGGAACAAACCATTGCCAGAATCTGTGCACAGCAATGCCAAATTGCCATAGCCCAATTTTTAAGACCTAGTTCAGACATAGCAGGCGAAGACGAAACTATCGACGTCAGATATAGAGAAAACTTGACAGATTTAGATAAAGTACCCGACGTAGTGAGAAGCTTGAGAGAATTTTCAGGAAAAGCATCGGAATTCAGCTCTTGGAAAAAGAGTGTCGAAAGGATCCTTAAGTTATACGAATCTACAAAAGGTACCCCAAAATACTTTGCCATCCTTAACACCATAAGGAATAAAATCATCGGTAATGCCGATGCGGCCTTAGAGTCTTACAATACACCCCTTAATTGGAGTAGTATTTCAAAGTGTCTAACGCTTCACTACGCAGATAAGCGTGATCTTACGACACTAGAATATCAAATGACAACCTTAATACAAGGTAACAACAGTATCCAAGATTTTTACCAAGAAGTGTATTCACACCTTACGCTTATTATGAACAAATTGTCATGTCTCGATGTAGGTAAAGAAGCTCTAGATATCCTAGCCCAAACTTATAGGGATAAAGCTTTAGACATTTTCATAAGAGGACTAAAAGGACAAATGTCAATTCATCTTGGCATGAAAGAACCGACGGATCTCCCACAAGCACTACAATTATGTCTCAAAATGGAAAATCAATTCGCTAGAGCACAATTTGCTAACTCACACAATCCAACAGTTAAAAATAATAGACTAAATTTTCAGAAACCACCCCATCCAAAAACTCATTTTCAAAATACGAATCAGATGCCATTTTACCCACAATTGGCATATTTGCCACAACACTCTGGTGTTCGACAAAATAATTCTAATCCTCCTATTTATCCTCGTAATAATTATAATCAACATAATTACCCCCAAAATCAAAATTTGCAACCACCAAGACCAACAGCACCAAAACCTCAGCCCAAGCCTGAGCCGATGGAAATAGATGCTTCCATGCAATCCCGAGCTGTTAACTACATGAATAGGCCAGCACAAAATAATAGATTTTATGGAAAGAGACCATCAGAACATTCTGACCAATTTAGGAGACCTGATAAGGCACAAAGAAATTTTCATGTAGACACAGATGAATTAGGTCCCACCGCTGAAGAATACGAAACAATGTTAGAGCAGTATGAAAATCAAGAACAATTATCTGATCTCAATGATTACATAAAAAATCAATATGATGTTCTTGACAACGATGACAAAGAAGATACACAAGAATTCGTAGATATTCATTTTTTAGACTAACGAATTCGTCCTTACCTTATTTTGAATGTAGGACGAATTCAGGGCAAATTCTTAAAATCTTGATTGATACGGGCTCAAATAAAAACTATATCCAACCTGGACTTATAAAAAATCCTTTAGAAAATAAAACCCCGTTTTTTGCAAACTCAGTAGGAGGAAAAACAGCAATAACACAACACACTTTTATTAATCTTTTTGACAAAAATTGTTGCCCTCTACAATTCTTCCTTTTACCAACCCTTAAATCTTTTGACGGAATTTTAGGAAACGATAGCTTAAAAAAATTATCTGCTGTCATTTATACGTCAAAAGACTACATGCTTATAGACAATAGAATAAAAGTGAAAATAAAGCAGAAATTATCTAGATCTGTGAACACTATCGACCTTAGGACAGACCATTTAACCCCACAAGAGAAACAAAAATTAGATCTAGTGATCCAAAGGCATAAATCACTCTTTGGGGAACCAAATCAAAAACTTACTTACACTACGACAGTAGTCGCCGATATTCAGACTACCAATGTCGAACCAGTTTATTCAAAATTTTATCCCTACCCTATGCATTTGAAAGGAGAAGTAGAAAAACAGATAAAGGAACTCCTCGATCAAGGTATAATTAGACCTTCACGGTCACCATACAATTCACCCATCTGGATCGTGCCAAAAAAATCGGATGCATCAGGCAAAGTGAAATACAGAATGGTGATAGACTATAGAAAATTAAATAAGGAGACAATTCGAGATAGATATCCCATCCCAGAAATAAATGAAATCCTACCACAAATAGGCAAAAAATAAACTGTTTAGTGTATTAGATTTAAAAAGTGGATTCCACCAAATATTACTTGGAGAAAGTGATAGAGAAAAAACTGCCTTTTCTATTAATAATGCAAAATACGAATTCACTCGACTTCCATTTGGTTTGAAAAATGCTCCGTCCATATTCCAACGAGCCTTGGACGACATTCTTAGGGAGCACATTGGCAAAATATGTTTCATCTATATGGATGATATAATAATATTCGCAGAGGATGAAGATTCACATCTCAAGAATATTTCAACCATATTCGAGACATTAGAGAAAGCCAATATAAAGGTACAACTCGACAAATGTGAATTTTTGAAAAAAGAAGTTGAATTCCTAGGTTTCATAATATCCGATTCCGGTATAAAAACAAACCCAAAAAGGGTTGAAGCAATAGAAAAATTTCCACTTCCGTTAACACTAAAAGACTTAAGATCATTTTTAGGACTTTGTAATTTCTACAGACGCTTTATTAGAGATTATGCCAAAATTTCTAAACCTCTGACAATATATTTAAGGGGGGAGGCAGGACGTGCGTCCAAATACGTTTCCAATAAAATGGCCATAGATCTCGATCAAGAAGCAGTAGAAGCTTTTAATAAATTAAAGAGAATATTGTCATCGGAAGACGTAATATTGGCATATCCCGATTTTAATAAAGAATTCGAACTTACTACTGACGCTTCGCACTATGCAATGGGCGCAGTGCTTTCACAAGATAATAAACCAATTGTATTTTTGTCTAAAACTTTCAAAAAGGAAGAGGAACATTATGCAACAAACGAAAAGGAGATGCTTGCAATTACTTGGGCTCTCAAATCCCTCAGAAACTACCTTTACGGTTCTGCCAAACTTAAAATTTATACCGATCACCTTCCACTGACATACGCATTGAATAATAAAACAGCTAATTTCAAGCTAAGAAGATGGAAAGCCTTCCTTGAGGAATTCAATTACGAATTACTATACAAACCCGGTAGTACAAATGTAGTTGCCGATACACTATCAAGACCTCCTAAAGAACCAGAAGAGATAAATGCTCTGACTTCGACCCAACACAGTCATGAAAGCTCATCTCATAATTTAATACAATACACTGACGCTCCGATAAACGCATTTAAGAATCAAATTCTCATCTCTTCAGAAGATGATGAACCATCTTATAAATTTGAAATTGTCTTTCCAACTTATCACAGACATACTATAAATGAACGAAATATTACACCAGAATTTCTCAGAGACATTTTGAAGAAATATTTAAACCCATCGGTAACAAACTGCTTAAAGACTAATGACGAAATCTTGGGAGTATTGCAAGAAGTGTTCCGTGATAATTTCACACAATACAAAGTCAAATATTCAAGACAAATGGTAACCGACTTGAAAAATGATGAAGACCAAGAAAACAAGATTATTGCTGAACATAATAGAGCACACCGAAATAGCGTAGAAAATAAAGCACAGTTATTGACAAAGTACTACTTTCCCAGAATGCAAGCTAAAATTAAGAAAATAGTCGATCAATGTAAAGTTTGCAAAGAAAACAAATACGATAGACATCCTAATAAGATAGGCCTACAGGAAACACCTATCCCACAAAATCCTGGACAGATTGTTCACATAGACATTTACATAACCGAAAAGACATCCGTATTGACGGCTATAGACAAGTTTTCTAAATACGCTCAAGCAAAAATTCTGAAATCAAGATCAGCAGAAGACATTAAAGAACCACTTAGGGAATTAGTCATATCCTTTGGAATTCCTGAAATAATAGTTATCGACAACGAAAGATCTTTTAATTCCAAAGCAATAGTTTTCATGTTAGAAAATCAGTACAACATCAAATTGTTCAAAATCCCGCCGTTCAGTAGTACTGTAAATGGGCAAATTGAGCGGTTCCACTCTACACTGTCAGAGATAATGCGATGTCTAAAAGCACAGAACTTACACAAATCCTTCTCAGAGCTTTTACATAGATCCATTTACGAATATAATAACACAATACACTCAAGCATTCAAAAGAAACCAGTTGAAGCATTTCTTGGAAAAAGGGCAAACATGAGTCAGGATGATATAGAGAAAGAAAGATCCGAAATTGCCCAAAGGCTTAAAGAAAAACAAGCAGAAGATATTAACTACCACAATAAGAAAAGGACTCAACCAAAAACCTATACGCCAGGAGAAATCATATTCGTAAAAGAGAATAGGAGACTTGGGACAAAGTTAAGTAAGGCATACAGACAAGAAATAGTAAAAGAAAACCAAAATACAACTGTTATTACAGAATCAGGAAAAACCGTACACAAAAACAATATCAGAAATTAAGAAATCAAATATTTTCAGATTTTTATTCGCCACGGCGACCGCCTATGTCAAGATTTTGGACTATACAAACTCTCAAATTGTTGCGTTTGATTCCGGTTTGGCAAAAATTCAAGATGGTAACTTCAGGATAATTCATATCATTGACATCGACAAATATCAAGAAACAATAAATTCCCTACAAAACATCCTTTCCCAGAACATAACCAAACACCATTTCCTTCATCCCTTCCTAACCCATGAGCTGACAGAGATTCAAGGATACTTGGACCGTTTGAAGCCAAACGTGAAAAATAAACGATCATTGAATTTTATAGGTTCAGCGTGGAAATGGATTGCTGGAAATCCAGACCACGATGATTTTGAAATAATAACTCAGAAAACTAATGAAGTTCTAGAAAACAATAATAAACAAGTTGTAATTAACAAATTGTCATTGAGAAAAATTAATGAGTTAACACAAATAACTAATGAAATAATAAAAAGTATAAATTACAGTGATGTAAACAGAGATAGATTAAGTTCAAAATTAAAATTTAAAATAGAAATATTAAAACAAGAAATTGTAAATATTCAATACGCTATCCATTGGGCAAAAATAGGAATTGTAAACTCATTCATACTTTCATCTGACGAGATAAATATTATTAAAAATATAATTGAAAAAGATTCAATACCGTTTGTTAATGTAGAAGAAATCTTTGAATTTGCTCAAATAAAAATCGCAACTAATAATCAATCCATCATTTATATTATTAGAATACCAATGACAGACAACAAAGTTTGTAATAGATTATTACTGAAACCTATAAAATTTGAGAAGTTCGTCAATAAATTAAAATTCGAAAATGTAATAATGTGCAAACAAGATTTAAAATTATACGGAATCAAGAGTGAATGCATGAAATACAATAATATAAGTATCTGTAATAGCATAAACTTAGAAGCTATAGAGAATAACACCTGTATTTCTAATTTGTTAAATAGCAAGACATCGAATTGCACGGTAACTGATAACAAAACAGTACCAACAGTTGAAGAAGTTTCTCCAGGGGTAATCCTGTTAAATAATTTCAATGAAACAATCCTAATAAATAATGTTGCACAAAGACTTATTGGATCGTATGTCATCCAATATAGCAACACTACACTAAGTATTTCCGACAAATCATATTCCTTTTTTGAAATAAGCCATATTCAACCATTACCGGCGATTCTGCAACCTAGGGAGTCTGTTCTCAGTATAGAAGAGACGCTCTCTTTAGAGTCAATTAAAGAAATTCAAATTAGTAACACAAAAGCCATAAATTTATTGGGAGGCAAATACGAGTGGGGTCAAACCACAAATTTTGGACTTACCTCCTTCGCGATAATATTGATAATCGTTTTCATTATAAGGTCCAAGATCTGCAAAAGGGGAAAAGAAATTATACTCACCCCGTCTATAGCAGATTCATGTCCGTATGACGCACGTAATCGTGTTCCTATGCCGGAAGTAGTGGAATTGCCGGGAATACGAAGAATTTCTCATATTCCCTATTTTTGACCGATCGAGGACGCTCGGTTTAAAGAGGGGAGGAGTTAACGTTAACTTCTTTATTTCTGTTTCTGTTGCGCGTGCAAGTTCGATGGCACTTAAATATGCTTGCAAAATGCTTACAATGCATTCATGTCATTCATTCGTATAAACAACAGATAAATGCTTACATTTTAAGAAACCTAACTCTAAGAAATAATAAAATCAAAAGTGCTAACGTTGCACTAAATACATTGTCCAACAAAACTTAATTTTAAGAATAAAGGAAAAATAAAGTTAGTCCCATTTTGTCACTCGAAAAAGAACGTTATGTTTAATTTATATATAATTTTCCAAAAACAAAATCCAAACGGAAAAGCGGATTAAAAACAGTCTAATTAAAAATTCTTTACATTTAATATCCAACTAAAAATATTCAACTTCCAAATATCAAATTCTTAAAGAATTCAGTAATGAAGGTCATCGAATTTTTAGATTGACCTACACTTGTCATCAAAGTGTATTGGTATGGAGTATCACATGGCTGTCCTCACACCGCGACACCTTTTGTTTGTGAATCTAAAATTATTATTTACAACACATCTAGATTTGATGATTATTTTTCATATGTAATTACTTCTGCCAATGCATAACATTTGCCAGAGTAAGTCCTTCCCTATAATTATCTAATTATTACATAAAATTTTAAATAAATTATCAAAAAATGTTTGGCTTCGTCGAAATATATGTCATAACATAATTTTATTTACATTGTTATATAGAGAACATTTCGTAGTGTAGGGTATCGCATGGTCTCGCCTGTTCGAATATAGTCCTTATTACCTGTTCAACCATTATCTCCGTTTCTTTCAAAAATATTCTACATAACTTTTTCACACAACCGTAAATGAAAACCTTACAAATTTTCGATTAAAAATGTAAGTGTTTATGCAATCAATTACCAGCGATAAAATAATCAATTACACTACCCACACCCCATCATCAGCAGCATCAGCATCGTATCAGCCGAACATCATTATAACTGTAATTCCCCATTCATTTGCACAACAAATGCCATAAATGGACAATTTAACCTTTTAACTTTGGGTTTTCGATTACAACAAAGTAATGTTAACGAAACTATCTATGATGCCGCCAATTGGTTATGTTCATTTCTCGAAGAAACAAAACAAAAAAACTAACTAGCTAACAACCCTGCCATTACATGAAAGCATCTTCGAGAGACAGTGAAAAAAATTTAAGTTGTACGACGGTGTTGGGAGGAAAACCCAATGGACGATGTCTCACTCCCTCTCTCTTTCTCTCTGTACCATCAATGTGTAGGGGAAAACAACGTCATACATACGAATATATCTGGGAAATGATGCAACAAATATGGGTATCAATGTGATTAAATACTTAACACTTAACCTGTTCCACCGCAACACATCACTTAGAAACTGGCTACGAATAACAACTTCGAGAAAACAAATCTTCGATCATAAAGACAGGTTTTCCTCCGTCACTTGTTGCAACTGGCAATGGTGCCGACTACATGAATGTGGTCAATCGGAAAGTAAAACAAATATTCATCTTTTTTTCGGAGAAGAGACTTCATCGAAATGCGTTGCCATAAAGGAAATTAATTGGTTTTTAATTACAGAAACCAGATACTTTGCTAAACATATTCAAATGCCGACGCTGCCGCCAAAATCCATGGCATAGTTCGGCAGACTTGAATTGATGCACGAATAAATTTAAATTGTAACACACGGCTGTCGCTACTCATGCTTCGAATTGAGGCCAGTCAGTGAATGACTGGCTGACCACCAGCATTGGCTATGGGCATGGCAAACATTCGTCAGCCTTTGAAGTGTGATATTTAAGCTATGATTTGAAAATATTTACATTATAGTCTGATAAATCTACCTATCACCTGATGCATGATAACATGGGATTTTGTTTCCATCTTACGTTCGATGAGATTAATTTCATTACATAATCTCGAGAGTGTGTATTACATTTATTATTATCCGATATGTTTGTTAATATTTGTGTAAACAATATTAACAGGGCTTCTTAGGAGTGATGCAATAGATATTGATAAAGTTGAAATTTAATGTTTTATTAGAAAAGGAAACACTCATAAAAAAGTAATTTAAAAGGAAGGCATATACAATGCAATAAAACTAAAATTGTGTCACGTCGAAGTAATTGATTCAGAAGCATTGATTTATTAAAAGATTTGAATCGATCAATCTACCACTTCTCGAACATATAGCCAACTCCTTCCTGAAAATAATATCCAATTTTGAATAAACAAGTTAAAAAGCAGTAAGTTCGGCCGGGCCGAACTTTGAATACCCTCCACCTTTTGGAAAGAATTTGGAAATTTACAAAAAAAAAAAATAAAATTCTTAAAAAATCCTGTTAAAATTTTAAAAATACCAAATATAGCCATCTATTGGGGTTTATACGACGTGGACCTACACAGGTATTGTTTTGTCATAAGCCATTACCATATTCAAACTTGAAATAAACAGTGAATAAAGTAGCTAAAATCGTAAAATATCGCATATAGGGAGGTACCGTTAAATCGGAGCTGTGCGAAGACCTGCACCTGTCACAGGCTGTAGCATTCATTACGAACTTCAAATACCACATCTCAAACAATTTCGATGGGTATTGTACCTAAAATCGTCAAAATACCGAATATAGGGAGGTACTGATATATGGGGCCTTTACGAAGACGTGGACCTGCACAGACATTCTTCTGTCTTAGGGTGTAGTATCCATTTCGAACTTCAAATACCAAATTTGAAACGATTCCGGTGAATAATGTGGCTAAAATCATCAAAATACTGAATATAGGGAGGTACCGTTATATAGGGGCTATACGAAGACGTGGACCTGCACAGACATTTTTCTGTCTTAGGGTGTAGTATCCATTTCGAACTTCAAATACCAAATTTGAAACAATTCCGGTGAATAATGTCGCTAAAATCATCAAAATACCGAATATCGGGAGGTACCGTTAAATGGGGACTATATGAAAATGTGGACCTACATGGCCCATTTACGAACTTAACCTGTCTACTGGAAAAATAAACATGTGTGCAAAATTTTAGCCATCTATCTCAATTCATTTGAAAGATAGCGTGATTACAACAGACAGACAGACGGACATCGCTAAATCGACTTAGAATTTTACGCTGATCAAGAATATATATACTTTGTTGGGTTTGACATGAGTATTTCGAGGAGTTACAAACGGGATGACAAAGTTAATATACCCTCCATAGTATGGTGGAGGCTATAAAAAAGAACTTTGAAAAATTAACACAAACCTACAACAGAACCAGCTGATTTCTCCTAAGTAATCATTGATCACCAGAGAGTTAACAACAAACAAGTAAGCAAGGCCTATAGCCTTGTGGGGCCGACCATTTGATATCCTACAACAATAAAATATGTTAGAAGCCCCCTTTTATCCAAATCCATTTTGGAAAATTTCGTTTTGGAAATTATGTCATAGAGCACTGCCCAGATATTGAACTTAGCTTTCTGACCAGGGATATTTGCCCAATATTTACGCACCCCGTTGTGCTGTTAGTTGTTGTGGCTAATTTTACAGTTAAATATAATCCAATGGTCATCCAAAATGCTAGACTTCCTCCGGGTCCTTAACTCTCTTCTCATGCGAAATTTGGTGTGATTTGGTGATTGGTTTCAATTGTGTAAACAGAAAAAAAAAAAAAATACTGTTTTTGGTTCATTTGAACCCATAAATATTTTGCGATCATATCCGAAATCAAGAGGCCCATCTGTATCTCCAAAATTTAGACTCATCCATATGGTTATATTCGTTATTTGGCTATATTCGTTTTGAATTTCGCCTGTATGTTATATTCAGCGTTTCGGTAGAATGGAAATGTTGGTATTTCTTCACACAAAAGTAGTGACTGTCCTAAACTCTAATTTAATGCTAGCTTTCGTATTCTTTGGTTTCTACATATGACCATTATAACGGCTGCAAAATCAGGAACATTTTTAGTGGTTGCTCCATTTCAACCTCTAAATATATTGCGGGTATATTTAAAAATAATAGGCCTAACCCTTTTAGGCCTAACTCCACCCTTATGAAAATGTTTGTGAGGATCGGACGATAATTGCAATCTGTAAATAATAAACCCAACCTGTGTTGCATGGTGAAAAAATATGAATATGATGATATGAAAACAATTTTTGTATGCAGGTCCATGTCTTCGTATAACCCCCATATAACGGTACCTCCCTATATTCGGTATTTTGATGATTTCAACAACATTATTCACCGGAATCATTTCAATTTTCCTATTGGAAGATCTTAATTGGTACTACAATGCAGGGCAAACAATTTCGTATGCAGATCCACGTCTTCGTATAGCCCCCATATATCGATAACTCCCTATATTCCGTATTTTTCTGATTTCAGCGTCATTATTTACCGAAATTTTTTCATATCTCGGATTTGCAATTCGTACCGGGTTTTACAGACTGTGACAGAAAATTGTCCATGCAGGCCTTCGTATGGCCCCTAAGTATCGATATCTCCCTATGTTCGGTATTTTGATGGTTATAGCTGCATTATTCACCGGAATTTTTAAAATTTCGTGTTTGCGCTTCGTAATGGGTAACAAGTCTTTGTATACACCCCAAAATAACGGTAACTACCTATATACGGTATTTTTAAGGTTTTAACAGAATTTATAAGGAATTCTATTTTTGTATACATTAATTAATTTGGTGAAAATCGGATCAGATATAGCTATAGCTCCCATATATTTGTTTCATTTGATTTGGTGTTTAATTCCCTCACATTCGTAATATGCATTCGACAACAATGATATTTGGTACCAGTTATCAGATACCGCCCAGAAATACATCTGCCAAATGTTATCAAGATCGATTTAGATTTGGATATAGTTCCTATATATATTTTCATCCGATTTCAAGTTAATTGTGCACCAAGTGGCCGATATCAGCCCAAATGGCCTGCATTTTGTCCCATCCGACCGAATCTGGCCTACATAAAGTACATCAAACGTAGTGAAAATCGGTTGAGATATAGCTATAGCTCCCATATATATGTTTCATCCGATTTGGTCTTCAAGTCCCTTACATTGGTAATATGCACTCCACAACCGTGATATTTGGCCCCAGATATCAGATACAGCCTTGAAATAGCAGTTTTAAATTTTATCGAAATCGGTTCAAATTTGGATATAGCTGCCATAGACATCATTATTTGATTTCAGGTTTATTTTGCACCAATGGCTAATGTAAGTCAAAATAGAGTGCATTTTTATACCTTCCACCTTGGAAAGGAGGGTATATTAACTTTGTCATTCCGTTTGTAACATCCTTAAATATTCCTCTTAGACCACATAAAGTATATATATTCATAATCAGCATAAAATTCTAAGTCGATTTAACGATGTTCATCTGTCTGTCCGTCTGTATGTCTCCCGTCTGTCTGTCTGTTGAAATCACGATACAGACCACATTGTTTGACGTAGAGCGCCAAAATTTAGCAGAGCAATTTGCATTGTGTCTTGGATGGTTGGTATTGAAAATGAGATATATCGGTCCACGTTCTGGTATAGTCCCCACATAACGGTACCTCCCGATATTCGGTATTTTGATGATTTATGCCACACTTTTTCACGGATTTGTCTGAAAATTGGTATTTGTAAGTCATAACGGGTCCCTGTGCGTGTGGCAAAATATTGCATGTATAGGTCCACATTTTGGTATAGCCCCCATATATAGGTACCTCCCGATATTCGGCATTTAAATGGTTTTTGCCACATTTCTTCTAATGTTTCTTTTACCCTAAGGTGGAGGGTGTTAAAAGTTTGGCCAGGCCGAACTTAATGTTTTTTACTTGTTGCACTTCCAAACGAATTTTGCCTTGAAGCAAGTATTTAAAATTTGCTCCCATATATACATATGTTTCAACCGATTTGGTGTTTAAATCTAACACTTTCGAAATATACACTACACAATAATGATATGTTGTACCAGATATCTCACCGAGCTCAGAAATTCCCAATATAAACCTTTTTTCATGAGAGCTCTACTAAATATGCATAGTGGTGTAGGTTATCATATAGTCGGCCCAGCCAGACTTTTGACTTTTCCTTACTGGCTTAAGTCTATCCCCATCAAATTAAAGCTTTCGATGAAAATTGTGAAATTATTTGGAAGAAAAATATGGTCATTAGGGGTTTTCTATCTAAATAGTTATGTATATTCGAACACAAACGTCGACATTAGTGGCCTGAATCTCTTTGCCATTCGAAAAGGTTATTTCGATTCTCTAACTACCTGACCTAAGAGTAATACCCCACTCAAGTCTTTTTTTCAAATAAAGGATATATACATTTTAAGTAAATGGAGAAAAGTAGTGTAGTTTGTTCTAACATCACAACTATTTCATAAAGTAACTTCTTGTGGCTAAAATATGAAACCAAGGTGTAATGACTTTGTCTTACTTATTTTTATCCCAGTTTCAACCATAGAACTATGTTCTTTTCAAAATGTTCCTATGGTCTAATTGCAACTCTCACTGATAATTGTCAAAAAAATACTAACACGGAACCGCTTCATTGTTGCAAAACTAAATGGTGGAGCTGTTTATGGGAGAAAAATATTTCCCACTTAGATGACTGATAATTGAAGAGAAAATATCATTTTAATTAGACTGACAAGTCAGCGAAGCATAACTTATGAATAAAACGACACATACCAAACAAAATATGTATCAACGACAGTGGCCGGCAGAGTAATAACAGACATGAACAAATGTACTTCTACTACTGCTGCCAAGTCTGTTGCTTAAATCTTTTGTTTTAGTAGCTATACTGTGTGTCATTATCATCAAACACATCATACAAGAAAACATATTTTCATGTTTAAATTGATAGGTTTTCCAGAGGCCAAAAAAACGAAGAGATTTAGCTAGAAGTAAACAAAAAGTTTTGCACGCAATTGTAGAAAAAGTACAGCGAAATAAAAATTTATAATCGTATATTTGGCAAAAAAAAAATTCTCAGTAAATGCGAGCACCATGCAGACAGACGTCTGACTATCGTTGCTCTAAAATCACTTTGGTCAGTGTTTAATTTTTTTATTTATTTATTTTTTTGTTTCTGATGAGTGCTGGTGTTGCAAGACTAGCTTCCGCCATTCTCTTGTTGGCCTGGCCAACCAAAAGGAAAACAAAAAAAGAAGGAGGAAAGAACTCAATCACATGTTTGCTGTTAGCTATGTAATGCATTCCTAAGCGGTGTGCTCGAACATAGAACGCCAATGCACAATATAGGAGGAAACAGGAGATCGAAAAAGAGATCGAAACTATAAAACCCGAACAGCAGCTAAATCTTGTAAAAAAACGCAATATACACGCAAAGGCAATTAAAATTACTTAATCGACATGTGAAAAAAGCTAAACAACAACAAGAAGGAAGAAAACGACAACACGAATAACAACAAGAATAGATCGAACTAGGCAAAATAAAGAACCACCCCACACTTGTTCGCAAGCACACATTCTGGAGAGAGAGGGAAAGAGAGAGATGGAGCAAAATACAGAAGTCTTGCGGAAGAAGTCATCCATTCCAAAAGCATCATGACATCACTTCTTGAGGCAGTCTACGGACCAACAGAAACTGTAGCTGATATTAATTCAGTGATAGCTGCTGAATTGCTTTGTTCTTTTTATACCCTCCACCAAAAATAGTATGGAGGGTATATTAAGTTCGTCATTCCGTTTGTAACTCATTGAAATAATCATTTTAGACCCCACACAGAATATATATATATTCTTGATCGGCGTAAAATTCTAAGACGATTTAGCCCTGTCCGTCCGTCAGTCTGTCCGTCTGTTGTAATCATGCTACAGTCTAAACGAATTAAGATAGGAAGCTAAAACTTTACACAGATCTCTCTTTTGTCTGCAGGCAGATCAAGTTCAAAGATGGGCTATATCGGTCCACGATATCGTATAACCCACTTATAACTGTACCCACCGATATTGGGTATTTTGATGATGTTAGCCACATTTTTCAATGGAATTGTCTTAAAATCGACACAATTAGTTCCTTGTGGGTACTTTATACCTCGGCAGAGAATTATCTATATAGGTCCACAATATCGTATAGTCCCCATATAACGGTACCCCCCGATATTCGGTATTTTGATGATGTTAGCCACACTTTTCAATGGAATTGTCTTAAAATCCACACAAGTAGTTCCTTGTGAGTACTTCACCCCCTGAGAGAGAATTGTCTATATAGGTAAACGATATCGTATAGCCCCCATATAACGCTACCCCCGATATTCGGTATTTTGATGATTTTAGCCACATTTTTCAATGGAATTGTTTGAAATTCCACAAAAGGAGTCCCTTGTGGGCATTTTACCCCCTCAAAAAGAATTGTCTATATAGGTCCACGATATCGTATATCCCCAATATAACTGTACCCCCGATATTCGGTATTTTGATGATGTTAGCCACACTTTTCAATGGAATTGTCTTAAAATCCACACAAGTAATTCCTTGTGAGTACTTTACCCCGTGAGAGAGAATAGTCTATACAGGTCCATGATATCGTATATCCCCCATATAACGGTACCCCCTGATATTCAGTATTTTGATGATTTTATCCACATTTTTTAATAGAACTGTCTGAAATTCCACAAAAGGAGTCCCTTGTGGGCATTTTACCCCCTCAAAA
This sequence comes from Musca domestica, assembly GCF_030504385.1. NCBI lineage: Eukaryota > Metazoa > Arthropoda > Insecta > Diptera > Muscidae > Musca > Musca domestica. Next base: position 28,725,723 of record NW_026712114.1, on the reverse strand, counting down.
AGAATTGTCTATATAGGTCCACGATATCGTTTATCCCCCATATAACTGTACCCCCCGATATTCGGTATTTTGATGATGTTAGCCACACTTTTCAACGGAATTGTCTTAAAATCCACACAAGTAGTTCCTTGTGAGTACTTCACCCCCTGAGAGAGAATTGTCTATATAGGTCCACGATATCGTATATCCCCCATATAACTGTACCCCCCGATATTCGGTATTTTGATGATGTTAGCCACACTTTTCAATGGAATTGTCTTAAAATCCACACAAGTAGTTCCTTGTGAGTACTTCACCCCCTGAGAGAGAATTGTCTATATAGGTCCACGATATCGTATAGCCCTCATATAACGCTACCCCCGATATTCGGTATTTCGATGTTTTTAGTTTAAGTTAGTAACTAATGCTACAGCCTACAACAGAAAATTGTTCGTGCAGGTCCACGTCTTCGTATAGCCCCCATGCAACGGTGCCTCCCGATATTCGGTACTTTGTTGATTTTAGCGACATCATTCAACGGAATTGTTTCAAATTTGGTATTTGAAGTTCGTAATGAATGCTGAAGCCTAAGGCAAAAAAAATAATAGAACCTCCATAAATTGATGATTTTAGCTATATTTTTCACCGATCTTTTTTTTCAAGTTTCGCATTTGAATATTGCAATGGCTTATGACAAAAGTTGCCTACGCAGGTCCACGTCGTCGTTTAGGCCCTAATATGACGACTACATTTAGTATTTTTATGATTTTAACAGAATTTTTAAGGGATTTTATTTTTTTGAAAATTGCCAAATTCGTTCCAAATGGTGGAGGGTATTAAAAGTTCGGTCCGGCCGAACTTAGCTGCTTTTTTACTTGTTGTTTATTTCGAGTTCATTCCACGTCGCCATCATCATCAGCATCATTGCCGGTATTTAATGAAAGTAAAGTTTTTAACGTTTTGTTTCAACGAACACCAAACGACACATTGCATTGCGTGGCAAGGAAACATCACAAACGATTCTTAAAAAGGTGTAAACGTTGCTATTTTCCATTGAGTGTTTTTTTTTTTCTTATTCCTGGTTTCTCCTGATTTTTGGCGAACGTAGCGCGCAGGCGTATCGTCGTGTAAGGTCGCGTGTGTGTTTAAGTTTTGTTAATCATTTAAACTATTATTACCTTAATTAACAATTGTCATCGTTCGTTTGGGTCATGTGGTGGCATCAGAAATAAAAATAACTTGGGTCGAAATGAAATTCAATACGATAAATAAACATAAACTCTGCTGAAATGCAATTGTATATGGAAATTTGTAGAGAAAACATATTTTTATAGAAATATTTAGGATATGCATCTTGAATGAATAATTTGCATTTGCATTCTATTCGTTTACAAGAGGCCATTTCTATTCACACTTCATTACTCATGGTAAAAACGACATAAGCATAAAACTTTTGAGTAACCTGAAATATGATGTACGGGACTTATGAATATGTAAGGTAGTATGAGATGTTTAGCTTATTTGAATAAATAAACTTTAACGCGAAAAATGACGATGACAAATGATGATGACAAATAGTAAAATGTTTCTTAAAAAATCAGTTTTTTTTATATTTTTAAAAATTAATTTCGTCATATTTTGTAAATCAATTTCAATGTTTTACGAACATTTCTGATATAACACAAACAATAATTACAGTAAAGATCCAGTAGATAAAAGTAGTAAAATGAAAGTAGAGCTAAACAAGAAAAAAAAAAAAAAAATAACGAATACGGGGAAAATCTTGCAGATTATGAAAATAGCGCTAAACAAGTAAAAAGCAGCTAAAAGCAGCTAAAGTTCGGGCTGGCCGAACTTTAAATACCCTGTACCATCTGGAAGAAAGTTGAAAAATTTCATAAAAATTCCGAAAATTACAACTAAAATTAAAACCGTTATATGGGGACTAAACGAAGACGTGAACCTGCATACGAAATTTTTTGTCGTAGGCTGCAGTACCCACTACGAACTTTAAATACGAAATTTGTTACAATTACATTGAATAATGTCGCTTAAATAATTAAAATACCGAATATCGGGAGATACCGTTATATGAGGGAGCTAAACAAGTAAAAATGCAGCTATATTCGGGCTGGCCGAACTTTAAATACCCTGTACCATCTGGAAGGAACGCGAAACATTTCATAAAAATTTCGAAAACTACAACCTAAATTAAAACCGTTATATGGGGACTATACGAAGACGTAAACCTGCATACGAAATTTTTTGTCATAGGCTGTAGTACCCACTACGAACTTTAAATACGAAATTTGTTACAATTACGGTGAATAATGTCGCTTAAATCATTAAAATACCGAATATCGGGAGATACCGTTATATGAGGGCTCAACGAAGACGTCGACCTGCACAGACAATTTTCTGTCATAGGCTGTCATATCCATTACGAAATAAATTTGAAACATTTTCGGTGAATAATGTTGCTTAAATCACCAAAATAACGAAAATAGGGAGTTTACATTAAATGGGGGCTATACCGAAAAGTGGACATATATGGTCCATTATATCAATACCAAAAGTCCTGCATACATAATCATTTGAGTAAAATGTTATCAACCTGCTTCATTTCGTTCGGAAGCTAGAGTGATTTCCACAGACGAACGAACATCTCTAAATCGACATAGAATTTTATGCTGATCAAGAATATTTATACTTTGTGGGGTCTAAAATGTACATCTCGAGGTGTTGCAAACGGAATGACAAACTTAATATACCCTCCATACTATAGGGGAAGGTATAAAAATTTTTTTTACTGCGCGAAAAGAGAAAAGAATATCCGATTTTGTTCCAACTTTGCAAATCGCAATTTGAATCAGTTGTAGGTGAGGTTCGAAAATGAGACCACTTCATCAAGTACCTCTCCCATAAAGGATCAAATTTTTGAATATCCATAAAGCTCACAAAAACATCTATTATCGAATTAACATCCTATTCTATTTAGACTTGACACATCTCAATATTTCTATCAACAAAAGATCTGAATAAAGATAGTAGAGATCGGACCATTTCTTCTGGTACCTCCCCCACAAAGGGTCAATGTTTTGAATAACCAAACGATTATAAAATCCGAAATATGTATCCGATTCTCTTCAAATTTCACACATCCCATTATTTTTACTAACACAAGATTTTTCTGAAGCGTATTAAACGCGAATTTAACATCAAATTTCATTCATTTAGGTCTTATGCGAAATGGACAACATTGGCCCATTCCTTTAGAATCTCCCACTTTTAATACTTTTTCATTGAAAAATAAGAAAACACAACAATATGGTCTCTGAGGAGGGAGGTACTAGTTTTTAATCGACATATGACGATTGTGGACTATAGTTAAACCAGATCTATGGTTGGATCTTTGTGATACCCTATACCACTTTGCATATTTAGCAGATCTTTACATAACAAACAAGGTTATTATGGGGAATTTGTGAGAATTGAATCATGCCATATGATTATAATTATAATATAAAGTCCAAAGGACTAAATATGCCGAGGAATTTTATATATTTTCAAATGGGCAAATCCGACGAAATTGTATGAGGGAGCTATATCCAAATCTGAGCCGATCTCAGTAAAATTTAGTAGAGGTATTTCTGAGCTGCTTTTGATACAGATGATCGGATGAACAATATATATGGGAGCTATATTTGAACCGACTTCGATTAAATCCGGCATACTTATTTTAGTCGTAATTTGGCAGTATGTGCAAAACTCCATACTATTTGGGCTGATATTACACATTTAGTGCACAATAAAAAGCAAATTGGACGAAGATATGTATCGGAGCTTTATCTAAATTTTGACCGATTATCTCCAATTTCAACAGGGTTCGTCCTAATGAATTCTGCAAAATTTCATCAGGATCGGACATTAAATGCGACGGTCGGGCCAAACTTTTAATACCCTCCACCTTAGGGTAAAGGAAACATTAGAAGAAATGTGGCAAAAACCATTAAAATTCCGAATATCGGGAGGTACCGTTATATGTGGACCTACACATGCAATGTTTCGCCAAAGGAGCTGGAACCCATTACGACCTGCAAATACCAATTTTCAGACAAATCCGTGAAAAAATGTGGCACAAACCATCAAATTACCGAATATCGGGAGGTACCGTTATATGGGGGCCATACCAAAACGTGGACCTATAATTACAATGACACGCCACACGAACTAGAACCCATTATGACTCACAAATACCAATTTTTAGACAAATCAGTGAAAATTTTTGAAAAACCATCAAAATATCGAATATCGGGAGGTACCGTTATATGGGGGCTATACCAAATCATGGACCCATATATGCAATGTTTCGCCGCCGGAGCTAGAACCCATTATGACCAAAAATACCAATTTTTAGACAAATCCGTGGAAAATGTGGCAAAAAAATTAAAATACCGAATATCGGGATGTACCTTTATATGGGGGCTATACCAAATCGTGGACCTATACATGCAATGTTTTGCCACACGCACAGGGACCCGTTATGACCTACAAATACCAATTTTCAGACAAATCCGTGAAAAAATGTGGCATAAATCATCAAAATACCGAATATCAGGTGGTACCGTTATAAAGGGACTATACCAGAACGTGGACCGATATATCTCATTTTCAATACCAACCATCCTAGACACAATACAAATTGCTCTGCTAAATTTTGGCGCTCTACGTCAAATAATGTGGGCTGTATCGTGATTTCAACAGACAGACGGACATACAGACAGACGGACATCGTTAATATATACTTTATGGGGTCTACGATGAATATTTTAGAATGTTACAAATGGAATGACAAAGTTAATATACCCTCCTTTCCAAGGTGGTGGGTGTAAAAATGCATGGACAGACGGACGTACGGACATGCAAAAATCGACTCAGAATGTGATTCTATGTTGATCATCAAAATGAACTATGGGTCTATCTCGTTTCCCTTTGCCTGTTACAAACAAATGTACAAAAACATAAAACCCTGACCACCTTGTGGTGTAGGGTACAGAAATATGACACTAAATTATAAAAAACACAACTGAACCAAATTTGTAAGAATTTGGCTGGGTAAAAGTTTAAATTATTTTTTGTCAATTGTTAGAATAATTCTACACATCCAAATTTTATGCATTTTGATCAATAAACTATTTTTCCAAGGAATACGTCGAACCAAAAATGCCAACGAAAACGAAAATATTACTTTGTATCTATTTTAGTTGGGAATTCCGATAGAATATCTTAGAAAATTTAAAAACTACACTTTACTATTGGGGTCCTTATTTTAGAGTAATTGCGATTCTGGAATAAAAAGAATAAAAAAGGTAAAAATTGATTCTCGTCCAACTGTCAACGTTGTGCAATTTTTGTGAGAACCCCATTTCAATTTTGAAAAATCACAAAATAATTTAAATTTAAAATTATCAACATTACTTCCAACACCTGCCTATTTTAGTATAAAAACTTCGTTTGTTTACCACAAAATAATAAACTGCGCCCAGACAACGTATTTGGCCAATTCGCACTTCAGGAGTTCAACCTTCACTTTGCAAAAAAATATTCAATTAGTATTTTTGACTAATTTCCTCTCATAGTTTTAATTACTTTATTATAGAGAATGCCAATTTTGTTTAATATTTTTTTGTACTTTTGCTTATCGCTGATCTGTGGCTGTTTTGTTGCTGCTCACAGCCGGACGCAAAACAAGGTGTTAGCAAGCGTTTTGTTTGCAGATTTTAATTAACGGTTTTAACATCATAATTTTAACTGAGGTTATATTACATTTTTCATTTAATTTGTTTTATAGTTTAATTTATTCCTCTGCATATTTACCTTGGCATTCTACTGACCGCGGTTTGGAATAACACTGGCATAACGTTTGTCCTATCTCTTCGATCTTAATTAAATCATGTTAGGTGGTATAAAAATTCATTGTATTTGATATTTTAATCTTTTTGGTGATTGGCTGATTTGAAGTCTAAGACAAATTTTACAACATGTGAATGATGTGTGATAAGAAGAAAAATGAACAAGAGACAGATAAGAAGAACTCATGTTGTTTGAATAATATTTGCTAATGAATAGATAGATAGATTTGTATTGAGTTAAATGAGTTACAATTGAATCTTGGGTAAAATAAATGTAAATCATTAAAGAAAAAACTTAGAAAATGTTTTAGAAAAAATAAATTTGTTTAATATTTTAATATTTATTTTATGAGTTTTTATACCCTCCCTACAACACAATGTGTTTGATTGGACCATTATGTAACGCCTCGAAATATTGGTTTCCCACATAGGAAAGTATATATTGATCTTCCTGTCTCGCAAAGCTGAGCCGATCTAGCTATGTATGTCCGTCCGTCCGTATGTCCATGTTAAATTGTAATCAAGATACAGGTCGCAATTATGGCCCGAAAACTAATTGACAAAAAAAAACTACAAAAATTCTTGATTTGGCTGTTGCTCTACAGGCCACAATTATAGACCAATCAACGAAAATTTCCGCTAAACCGGGATTATTTTTAATCCCGACGAAATCACAAATACCTTAATAGGTCTCTTTTGACCATTACAGTGATGCTGTAGCGAAATAAGTACAATCTATATGCAAATGAAATTGATGTCAGTTATTCCGCTTACAACCCAAGAACCGCTGGACGGATTTTGACAATTTTCACCAATTTCCAATGGCCTCTTGCCAGAAAGAGTAAAACCTAAGAAAAAAAATCCACCTACAAAAAAGGGAATATTTTTTGTTACATTTTTGCAATTTTTGTGATATTTTTAATCGCACGCCATTTTTTTCAATTGGTTTTGCAACCCTATTTGTTGAGATTATTATATATGTCGCAATTATCGTCCGATCCTCACGAAATTTTGCATAGGGGTAGGTAGGGTTAGGTTAGGTTATTGACAGAGAAGAAGTCTACAGTTTTGGATGACCATTGGATTATATTTAGCTGTAAAGTGGAGCACAAATTTCGTTGAATTTATTTCGAATACATAACAACATGACGGAGTGTGTAAATAAAGGTAACCTTTTGGGCGGCTCTGTGGCATAATTTCAAAACCAGCGTTCGAAAATAAACAGTATGGTACTGTACCGTTCCGTGGTGGAGTGTTAAGATAATGTTCCGTACCGGAGCAAAACCCTTAAAAAATATTTTAGTGATACTGTACCGGAGCACAACAAGAATCGTACTGCACCGCAGTCGGAGCACTAAAAAACGTAGTGTACCCAAAAAACAGATAATTTAAGCGAAAATTAAAATTTTGTTTTTATTTATATTTTAAGATTCCATTAATTATTTTTAAAGATGAATGTTTACCTAAATAATTTTTAAAGCAAGTGTATAAAAAAGATTGTATAAATAATGACTTAACCCTGTGTTGTTCTTGATTTAAATAAGCAAACAGAAATTTGACTGGAAAGAGATATTTTTTCTTGAGTAGCGCTGCTTAAGCTAATTTTATAAAGAAATATTTTTTTTTTTTTTTTGGACTGTCAAGCGAGCTCTCCTATGTTGAAGAGAGCGTTGGCGATCCTCAGGATACAAAAAGCCAGGTTGTACTCCAAAACAAATGTTTCTACTCCGTCTAAAATCTCTTGTGAAATTCCACTTAGTTTCCTTAGTGCACGCCAATAAACCTATAAAGAAATAAATGAATAAAAATCATATAAATTATATAGTTTTATCAAATAAATTTGAGAAAAATAAGAGAATTACCTTCAAATTTCTACTCAGCAACTAAGATTTTCTCTTAAAATTGTAAGGGAGCTATCAAAGTAAACGAAGAGCGAACGGTTTTTTGAGGAATATACGAAAATAAAGCGCGAGCACAAAAAACAACAATTGCATAAAGTCGAGCGCCAGTTTTTCACTATTTCACAATAAATTATTGTGAATATTATTGAATAATACACTTTTGCAACATACAACAACAACACTTTTTATTTGAACGGCATAGAACAACAAATATATGCAAAGAAATAGAAACAAAGAATAACAACCGAGAGAAAACAAACGACCGGCACGACGAGGGAACAGCACCAACGAACGAACGCAACACAAGGAATCGCTGCAGTCTATTGCATTTTTTAGAAGTGAATAATTACTATGATTCTCGGTAATATTCATTAAATTTTCACACTCCGTTGTATTTTTAAACATATTAAATAATATCCAAACACTTAAGACTTAAAGAACTGACCGAAATTGCAGAAAAACCAACGCGAAACGGGTAAATCGAATTAAACCAAACTCCGTGCAAAGGAACCGAAACTAGACTGCCCGACGGAAGTTGTGGCATTGCCAGGCTCAAATAAATGTGGTATTAAAACTTTTATGATTCTTATTGACACATACGAGTAAGTATAGTTTACACAAAATAAGTTTGAGTTATTAAAACATTTAACACATATTATTTACCATAATAATATATATAATAATTATTTGAAAGCAACATTCGGTTAGAAAAAAAAAAAACATTATTGGCGATAAAACAACACAAGGAATGCAAATGAGACAAATTTGCGTAAGATACTTACGAAGGAATAATTAAATTGTTGATATCCCTGAACTTGTTAAACATTTTGGTTTTGTCGATGCGCTCCACAGACTTTATAAATATTGTAAATCAAAGAAAACACGGAAAACGACACGAACAACGAATTAATGCGATTAGCACGAACAGCTTAGAAAATAAACTGATAGAAAAGAGACAGCATTGCCAAGTGCAATTGTTTTAAACTTTAATTCCTCAATGGGTTCACTGTTAATTGTATTAAAAAACCATGCACATACATCAGGTATAACATATGTATGAGGAAATTTAGAGATGTTTTATTCACTAAAATTTAAAACACAATTAGACTATAATTTTAAGCACTTTTTTAAACATTAATATCAAAGGTGAAAACAATTCATGACCGAATACATAATTTAGTGAAATAAAAAAATGCTAATACCGTGAAGTTTTTTGCCTTAAAACTCCTTTTTAGAATTATAATTGGTATTGATAACTCTCCCTTTTATAATTAGGATCACTGATTGTCCATGATCGTTGTAAAGTCGTATATAAGATGCATCAGTACAAAAGTGTTAACATACAAAATAAATTTAATTAATTGAATAATTATTCGAGTTCGAGGTCAGTTTGTTCTAAATATTTTCTTTATTAGAACAGTGTTTGGCTTGCTTGTTTGGGATACCATAGTATTTTGTTGTTGCAAAATCGTCAGGCAAAATCCCATTATTGTTGTTTTTATAAAAACAACGTTTGTTTATGAGTGGAGAACGATGGTAATGTTTACCAGGGGGTAAGGCAGGGAATACCTTTCTTTATTTATATCGATACTACCTGGCCCAGTCCGCGTTGCTGGTCAGTAGTTTTAGTCTTCAATGCATAGTCTTTAAAGCATAATAATTTAGAAATCTGGCTCACATATGCGGCACAATTTTTGGTATAAATATTGACTAGATTTTATAGAAATAAATACGCATCACAAAAATGTCAATACAGGTTCAAGTACCGGGCGATTAAAAATTGTTCAAAGGCTGATCCTAGTTTTCAGCTAGAGATTTTAATTTGAGAGTTAAAAAATCTTAATAGTATAGCATATATTTTAAAAAGTTTACATCTAATGTTTATAATGGCCCCATATAAGATAATTCCCCCCCAAGAAGCCTAAATACACATTTTACCTTGAAAGAGATAAAATCAGGAGGTAATTTTATATGGGCGCTACTTCGAAACATTGACATTAAAAAAATTCCGCGAAGAGGTCTTCTACCCCCTTATAAGGTAAGATGCCATATAAGGGAAAACTCAATTGAAAAATGTGACCAAGGCCCTGGAAATAGCTGAAATCAGCGGATACATTCATATAAGGGTTATACCAAAGCATGGTCCTATACTTATAATTATTTGTTCTTTCTAAAATCCCAAATTACTAACATACAATTTGTTCTCATTCAGATGTAGTCTTCATATAATATTATCTTCTAATATTGGTTGGTCAAATTTACTCTAATTTGGCCGATTAGAAGTATTTTGAAGGGGTCAAAAACATTTTCGAGGTTATAAATCATTTTTCAAAAAATTACAACAAAAATCCAATTTATGATTTATTTTCAATTCCCCAATTCCTTTTTATATTCGTTATATCATCGTATTTAATTAATTTTTGAAACGCCAATTATCAGTATTATAAAGATCTTAGCAAGATTTTCGAAATCAAAAGTAATTTTGAATTCGTAACTTTTAAAAGACCATATTCTAAGATATTTAATTTTTACCAATGTAAAATCCTACGTCGCAATAAAGGCGAAATATTTACGTTAATCTTTAAACTTTTATACAACATTCCTAGGAAGTTCGAATATATCAGTTTCGTTTAGGTATAATAATACCATTAAACATTCTTCCTTTTGCATGTTTTTGTTACAATTTCTACCGGATGAACTGTAATTTGACATTTAAAGTTTTTAGTATTGTGAAATCAATACCGGCTATTATTGTTTACTATTGGTTCCCCATTAGGCATATCCTCAATTTAAAAGTACGTTGAGATTTTAAGTGTTTTGATGCTTTGAGAAGTTTTTTTTTCCAATTCCAAAATGCATTCTGTAAAACTTCTACAGAAAATTCCATATCAAAATGGAAGAGTCCATTTTTTCATTTCCTTGATTTTTCTAGAGGCTTTTCATAAAAATCCATACCATACCATACATAGCTAAAAGCTATTCCAAAAAATACCTTATATCTTTTATTCAGCACCTAACTCTGATACCTGGTAAATTTCTATTAATATATGGTGCTAACCTTACGTTATTGCAAATCAATATCAACGGTGTGTTCGACTAGTTCATTGAGATACGAAGTAGCTAAAAATAAAATTTAATTTATGGACTCGAAAACCGCTGCACAGATTTTCCTAAAAATTCCCAAGTATACTACAACATCGCCTGGAAGTAACATAAGTTATATCAATTTTTGCAATTTCACTTGGAACTGAAGATATAGCATCAGAATCGGAGGTACATCGAAAAAATCAAAATTTTATATGCATACATCTATTGACCGATTACAGATGTAGTCTCCAAATTTGGAATGCGTAACGGGATTCGGAAGAAAAATAAAATTTTCAAATTATATTGAACGCGGTTCAGATTTGGAAAAAGCTCCATATATATTTTCGGCCGATTTCGTGTATTTGATATTTTATGCCGATTTTACATATTTTATGCCTCTAACGGGATATGTATGTCCGATTCCAATGAAATTGGACAGAGAGACGAAATTTGGTACAAAAAAAATTTGCCAAATTATATGGAAATCGGTTGAGGTTTGGGTATAGCTCCCGTATACATATTTCGGCCGATTTCATGTTTTTTATGCACTAACACGATATATATGTCCGATTCCAATGAAATTTAGAATGTGTGGCGGAATTGGGGCGATTCCACAAATTTGATGCACCAAACACGGTATGGACCTCCAATCTTAATGAAATATGGGAAGTGTGACGGAATAAATTTTGTTAAATTATATTGAAATCGGTTCAGATTGGGATATGATTTTATTAGAAGCATTGAAGCAAAACCTACACAACAATTTAATTGAATTCCTTAATTTCAACTTCAAAATATTGCAGTTTCCTGTACGCTTGTGTATACGGACAAAACGTCCGTCTGTCTGTTGTGATATATATCGGTCCTCGTTTTGGTATAGCCGCCATATAACGGTACCTCCAGATATTCGGAGTTTTAATGTTTTTTGTCACATTTTAGGTGGGTTCTCGCTCCGATGGCAGAACATTTAATATTTAGGTCCATGCTTTCCTATCTACCGATGTTCATTATTTTTTGGTGTTCGTAGCTTAAGTGGAACACGCTTGAATAGCTAATAGATGAACACCTTTTTAAATTTAATTTAAATTTTTTACTTAAATGTGTTAAAAACTCAAACTTATTTTGTGTAAACTACATTTATGTGTTATTAAAAATCATAAAAGTGTTAAGATCACATTTATTTGAGCCTGGCAATGCCACAACTTCCGTCGGGCAGTCTAGTTTCGGTACCTTTGCACGGAGTTTGGTTTAATTCGTTGCTCACGTTTCGCGTTGGTTTTTCGGTAATTTCGGTCAGTTATTTAAGTCTTAAAGTGTTTGAATATTGTTTAGTATGTTCAAAAATACCACGGAATGTGAAAATTTAATCAATATTGTCGAGAATCGTAGTAATTATTCACTTTTAAAAAATGCAATAGCCTGCAGCGATTCCATATGTTGCGTTCATTCATTGGTGTTGTTCACTCGTCGTGCCGGTCGTTTGTTTTCTCTCGGTTGTTATTCTCTGTTTCTATTTCTTTGCATGTATTTGTTGTTCCATGCCGTTCAAATAAAAAGTGTTATTGTTGTATGTTGCAAAAGTGTATTGTTGTGAAATAGTGAAAAAATGGCGCTCGACTCAATGCAATTGTTGTTTTTTGTGCTCGTGCTTTATTTTCGTGTTCCTCAAAAAACCGTTCAATCGCTCTCATCCTTCACTTTGGTAACTCTCTTAAGTTTTTAAGAGTAACGCTTAGTTTCTGACTAGAAATTCGAAGGTAATTCTCTTATTTATTTTTCTCAAATTTATTTATTTTCGTTGTTTTGATGAAACTCATATTATATATATAAATAATAAATATGTAGTATTCATTTAATTCTTTTTAAAATTAACTTTAATAACAATTTTAGACAACATTTTTGTTTAAAAGAGTTGAAGCAAATTTTTTTTCTCCTAAACCAGAGATTTTCAAGAGCAAAAGCAAATATCAGCGCTGCTCAAGAAAAAATATCTCTTTCCAGGCAGTCTAATTTCTCTTTGCTTATTTAAATCAAGAACCAAACAGTGTTTTAAAAACAATAGTAGACAATTATTCGTATGTCTGTTTGCTGATGTTTTACTCATACTATATATTTCAGCCGATTTTATTTCTAAGTCACTCAATCCGTATAATACACTCCACAACAAGTAAGCTATACATAACATTGGATACATCCTAAAAATACCTTTTCCAAGTTTTGTCGATATCGATTCAGCTTTTGATATGTCTTTCAATATTTCACAGTCCGATCTTTGGCTTTCCTTATTGGTTTTTCTATTCCCATTTCGACAGGATTATTTAACCCAGCTTCGAAGATCAGGTAAAATTTATTTCGCTTAACATATTTTCCCACAAAGATTTTGCATTTTTAATAAGGCATAAAAGGGCCTGCTCAATTTATTAATGACAATTTTCTTAACGAATACACGAAATGTTTTTGTTGGCAAATCTTTAATTCAAAATTAGTAAAGAATTCCTTAGCAAACCGAACCTCCTGGATAAATGCCTGTAATTTACAACTACAAATGCTTCAACACCCTTCGTTTTGTTTTGTTATCTTGTTGGCTTGCTAATGAAGTAATTATTTATTTTTGTTTATAAGAATTGTAAAATGTGACATTTTAAAATGGTCGTAAAAGAAACAGCTCATATTTTATTTATATACAAATTAACAAACTACCAGAAAAAAGAAAACAAAACAAAATAAAAGACTAGCTGTTGGTCAATGGTGCAGCGACTACAACCTGCTCGTGGTGGTGGTGGTGCTATTTGCGCAGGTGTATTGTAACAACAACAAGAAAAACATAAGAAGTGAACACTAAAACTCGACAATACTAAGCCTTCGACTGACTACTAATTGGAAAAAATGGCAACTTCATATCGGCCACTCTCGGTGATATAAATTCATTAGAAATGCCATTTATGTTCTTTCAATCTTCCCAGTAAGTGGCAGTGAGTCGATCGGTTTGTCGGTTGGCTGACTAGCTAAGCCCACGTTTTCTGGCTGCGTTGTTATTTTTTTTTCTTTTCTTTTGCTAAGCAAACTGGTTCGTTACAAAGTTTTACATTATTACTATGGCATTATGTCAGCTTTGTATGGCTACATTCTAATTCTATATTAGCCATAGAATGCCAATATGAAAGAAAATATGAAGATTCTCTTGGTTTTTTTCCTGGCAATACCTTTAAGGTACGAGTATTGTAGCTGTTTGGACAATTTCATTTTTTTTCGTTTTGAACATGACATCCTTGCTACGTCTGCCACATCATGTCTAATTTGTAAAGCTCCTTTTTTCTTTCTTTTAAGTTCTTATCTTTGCTCAAATCTTCAGTAAATTGATGGCGAAATATCAATAACGCATGCAATATATTTCGCTTCCTGTTTGCCAATTTTGTTTTTTGTTTGCACGCCATGACATTACTTTGCGATGATTGTCAGTGAGTGAATAATTTTGAGCAGGAGTTCATAATTATGTTAATGGTAGCTCTTAGAATGTCGGTAATAACGATAGTAGACATGTGATAGCGGTTTGTAATTAATATCATTATGTAATTATTTTATATGAAATAATTTAATTTAGATGATGAATAGGGGATTTAGATGAGTGTTGTATTACCTTTGAAATACATTGTTTGCTATTCATGACATAGGGCATTGACGTTCTTATTTTAATGACAAATATAAGTTTTTTTTTTGCGAAATTAACCGGTGAGTGAAGAGTGGGTAATGTCTTTGTGGTAATTTTGATGACTAGACAGTGTAACTCTATATTTTTGGCGCACTTGTATTATTCACAAAGAACAAAAAAATTGTGAATATTCTTAAAAAATTCTCACCATTTATCAGGAAGTACTCGAAAAAATATTTATAAAAAATTCATAATTTTTGCGACATGTCCTTAAATAAATCTTCTTGTAAAGGCCATAGTTGGACATTTAGTTGAAATAAGTATTAAAAAATTCAGGATATTTTATAAGACTATTAAACATATTCTTGAGAATTTATTTTATACCCTACAATGTGTTGGGGGTATTAGAAGTTTGATTTGGCCAAAAATTATGTAACACCTCGAAATATTGGTTTCCCACATAAGAAAGTGTATATGGATCTTCCTATCTCGCCGAGCTGAGGCGATCTAGCTGTGTAAGTCAGTCTGTCCATCTTAATTTGTAATCACTCTAATATTATTGCCCGATTTTTCCGAATTTTAAAATGGAGCTGAAGCTAGAGCCAGACTAGAAGCCTATTGCTTTTGGAGATTATCGCATAATATTTAGGGCTAGAAATGGACCAAAAAAAATAAACATTTCCTGATTTTGCACGTTGCTCTAGGAAGTTCCAACTCCAATTTTGATGGTCATGGGGTATTATTTAGTGGGTGAAATAGACCATAACATTTGTGTTAAATAAAATTTGCCATTAGACCACGAATGTTTTCAAGGCGAAATCACAGATAGACGAACAGGTCAATTCTGACCGTTAGGTAGATGCCGATAGTAACTATACCATATATGTATATAGCGATACAATATATACAATGTATATGTACAAAGGAAGGGGATGTTAGCTAGAGTGATTTTATCTCAAGAATGGCTGGACCGATTTTGACAAACGTTGTCAATTCAGAATGCCCTTTTGGCATAAAAATATAAAATCTGAAAAATTGCATAAAAAGATGCCAATAACGATGTTAATATAGATTTTTTAGTATTTTGTGTCATTTTTTTTTCATATTTTTTTATAGCATGCTATTTTTTTAATTCTTCGAAAAAACACGATCTTAATTAAGAAGGTCCTTGAGAAAAAAAAAATATTGTAAAAAATCTACGAAAGACCTTGTAGAAATCCACAATTCTTAAAACCGGGACATATTCAAAGATTATCCACGATCGTAGAACAGAAACCTTATGACAAACGTTTCAAAAACACGATCCTTAACTAGGACTTCACTGAAAATTTTTCCTCAATAAAATTCTAGTATCTTCTCAACATTTTACAAACATATCCATAACTCTATACAAGATTCATATTAAAAAAGTAATAGCGAAATCAATTGGCTGAAACTACAAAAATATCGAAAATCGACAGGTACCGTTATCTTAAATCGAAACTTTCTGCAAGGAGAGAAAAGAGCTTCCGAGAACCCCAATTGTAAAGTTTCATCTTATTGGAATTTGTGTCAAAAACCTTCAAAATACCGCTAATTGGAAACAACCGTTATAATGGGGCTACAGGGTGAAATAAAAAATTGCAACAAAGTCAAACACCATCATTTTTACATTTTTTTTTTTTTAATTTTATTGAATGAAAGCAAAAAATTCGGAAATATCATCAAATTTTAGAATACGTTTAGATTTGTTCGAATTGGTCAACGAATTATTGCCTTAAAACGGCCAATGAAACCATCACACGCTGCCCAAGTGTTGCCCTGCCGCATTTTGGCCCATTCCCGGCGAAGCTTGCTTGAGGTGATCGAAACTTTGGTATTTTTTGGTGCCAAACTTGCTTTCCAAAATACTCCAGATTGGATTGGTATCCCGAGATTTTGGTGGCCATTGTGCGCTGGAAATGAAGCGAGGAACCTCATTTTGTAACCATTCTTGGGTGGCGTGTGCTGAGTCCTGTTGGAAGGTCCAAGGTCTGCGGCCAAAATGTTTGCGTGCCCAAGGCTTTAATACACCCTCCAGGATATTTTCGCGATAATTTTCGGCATTTATTCCAACGCTACGGTCGATTAATACGAGCAGAGTGAGACTATCGTATCGCAAGTAAACACGATAATTTTGTTTGTTTACAAACTGCTGGACAACAAAAGTTTTCTTATCGGAGAAAACCAAATTCGGCAGTTCACCACTTTCGGCCAAGCGAAGAAACTGTTTAGGTCTTTTGAGTCCATTTTCTTTCTTTTGCGGTGTAAGTTCTTGCATTTTTTGGAAAGTTAATGGCTTAACCCCGAGCTCGCCAACATGCTTTTGTACGCTTGTAAACAAAATAATGAGCTGCCACTGTAATAATTTTAACAGCTGTCCGACGAGTGGCTTAGAAATGGAAGCTGTCTAAAGTTGGTTGCAGTTTTTTGATCTCACCCTGTATAATTTTGCGCAACCGGAGCTAGAACCCATTGTGCCCTACAAATTCTAATTTTTAGACAAAACCGTGGAAAATATGACCAAAAATCATCAAAACACTGAATATCCGGATTTAGCATCATGTGAGGGCTATACTAAAGCCTGGACCTATACATACTATGTTCCGCAACATATATCTAGAACCCATTACGAAGTACAAATACAAATTTTTAGAAAAATCCGTGGAAAAATGTGACAAACATCAGCAAAATACCGAATGTCCGGAGGTGCAGTTAGAACGAGGCTATATATAAACGTGGACTGATGTATCTCAATACCGACCATCCTAGACACTATACAAAATGTTCTGCCAAAATATGATGCTCTACGTCAAATAATGTGCGCTGTATCGTGATTTCAGCAGACGGACAGAGAGACAGACGGACATCGTTAAATCGATAATTTTATGGTGATCATGGATATATATACTTATGGGGTCTACGACGATTAGAGATGTTACAAATGGAATGCGAAGTTAATATACCCCTTCTTTTCAAGGTGGAGCGTATAAAAACAGGTTTACAAAGTTTTTTTGATCAACGTTTTTGCATTTTTCAGAACGTATTACTTAAATTAACGTTATGAAGAATTTCCAAAGAGATTTTTAAAAAAATCCTGCTTGGTCTCACACCTACACAGCACGAACAACCTTTATGGAAAATTCCAGCTTCAGGGGTTTTTTTATTTCTGGGCGTTTGTTATCAGGCAGTTATCATTACGGCTCTTGTTATGTTAATAATCGTAATCCATAAATTGTATTTTTAGGGAAACAAAAATTCGTTCTATTGTGACACATATTTTCTCATTCCCTTACATCTAAATTCTGCTAGTTTGCATGTTACAACTATCGCGATGTGTTAAAGATGACATGTAACAAATAGTTGTTTGTTAGGCGTCATGCGGTTTTAAGTGAAAGAAAACTAGTTTTCGTTTTTTTATATTTCGAAAAAATAATAATATTTGTCTGCTTTTATTCATTGCATCTTCCAGACATAGGAAGTAATGATGTTTTTTTTCTTCATGCCACATAAGACTTGAGAAAATTAACCAACGCAGACCTCTCACTCGACAAAAGCATAAATGTAAAAAAGTTATAGTTGCTCCACAAATGTTGGCTGCCATAAATGGTAATGTGTGTTGGTCAAGTAAATACATTATGGATTGTCATGGCCGTAAGAAAAGAGGCAGAACAAACAAACAAACAGTTGGTGGAGAATTATTACGGGGTCCCATCCAGGAAGTGTAGCAGACGCATACTTCTGATGTTAGATTAATTAATGAAAATTTCTTTGGTGTCACCGAATTTCCTGACTAAATAGATTAACAACGAAAGGGAGAAAGAAAAAATTAAACTTGTGTATGTGATGACAATGTAGAAGTTTTGGGGGGATAAATATTATGTTCAGTAGCTGCAATTGATAAATGTTCGGTGGATACGTAGGTAGCACTTATATCAAACTTTTGATAGTTATTAATGCCTTCGGGGAAACTGTGCTGCACACATTGGTTAATTTACAAAATGACAACATAACACATTTTAAAAAGAGTGCAGGAAATTTCCTGGCGATATTGGGAATATCTTTGATATATTTAACCAAGCTGAATCTTTAAATATGGATACATGTTATAGTGGGACTGAACGTTTTTTCATAACTAGAAAAAAGTTACGATATTCTTTTTTAGATTTTGTTGAGACTACTACTACTAAACTACTCTATTTCTAACAATTGAACGACAAAACACTAAAATTATTAAAATGCTCTGTAAAATTGGTAAGAGAAACTATATGGAATAAATATTCTGTAGGGTATATTTCTCCCTCTGTATATATTAAATACTTTTTATACCAGCCATATGGCTAGAGAGGATATACAGGGTGAGTTGAAAAAAACTGGAACCAACTTCAGACATATCTAAGCCACTCGTCCGACAGCTGTTAAAATTGTTCCAGTGAAAGCTCATTATATTGTTCATAAGCGTACAAAAGCATTTTAGTGAGAATTTTTCAGAAAAAAAGTTTTTCGTAATGGAATTCAAGCGTGATAGTGTGATTTCTTTATATTTGGCTGGAAAACCACAATTCCAAAAAGTGCAAGAACCCACACCGCAACAGAAAGAAAATATACTCAAAGGAGCTGAAAAATTGCTTTGCTTGGCCGAAAGTGGTGAACTGCCGAATTTGGTTTTCTCCGATGAGAAAACATTTGTTGTCCAGCAGTTTGTAAACAAACAAAATGATCGTCTTTATTTGCCAAATAGGTCAGCTGAAAATGTGCACCTTCGGTTGGCCAGCAGAGCTCAAGCGTCGGCCATGGTAATGGTGTGGGCCGCCATAACAGCCGATGGCCGATCTCCGCTCGTATTAATCAACCGTTGCATCAGAATAAATGCCGAATATTACCGCGGAAATATTTTGGAGGGTGTATTAAAGCCTTGGGCACGCAAACATTTAGGCTGCAGACCTTTGGCATTCCAACAGGACTTAGCACGCGCCCCCCAAGAATGGCTACAAAATGAAGTTCTTCGCTTCATTTCCAGCGCACAATTGCCACAAAATCTCCGGATACCAACGGATGTTGGACTGTTGTGTCTGGAGTATTTTGGAATGCAAGGTTGGCACTAAAAAACACCAATGTGTCGATCACCTCAAGCCCTTGCTTGAGCCCGGAATGGGACAAAATAACGCGGAGCAATATTCGGGCAGCATGTGACGGTTTCAAATATCTCGGAAACTAATAGACTTACGACTCTGGGAGTAGTTCAATTGTGTCGAGGAACATTTTTACACTAAAAACAGCTCTAATATTAGATGTATTTTATTTCAACAAAGAGATAACAGCCTTCATTTCAAGAAGTTGGAAATTTTCCTGAAAATTGACTAGTGCCCTTCAACTTCAAACGATCGCAAATATCTCGGAAACTAATAGACTTAGGACTCAGGGAATGGTTCCATTGTGTCGAGGAACATTTTTTGGTTTTTTGGTGGCTATTGTGCACTGGAAATGAAGCGAGGAACCTCATTTTGTTGCCATTCTTGGGTGGCGCGTGCTGAGTGCGATAGTGCTGAGTCCTGTTGGAAAATTCAAGGTCTTCGGCAAAATTTTTGCGTGCCCAAGGCTTTAATACACCCTCCAGAATATTTTCGCGATTTGTTCGCATGGCCGAATAGTACGAAGGGAGAGCGATCATCGGCTGTTATGGCGGTCCACACCATCACCATGGCCGGCCTTTGAGTTCTGGTGGCCAACCGAAGATGCACATTTTGGCAAGTAAACACAATCATTTTGTTTGTTTACAAACTGCTGGACAACGAATGTTTTCTCATCGGGGAAAACCATATTCGGCAGTTCACCACTTTCGGCCAAACGAAGCAACTCTTTAGCTCTTTTGAGTCTATTTTTTTTCTGTTGCGGTGTAAGTTCTATCACTTTTTGGAATTTTAATGGTTTTACCTCGAGCTCATTTTTCAATATTTGCCGAATGGAACATTGCGATATGTTAAGCTCACGAGCCTTTTTTCGGTCACAGCGATGAGGGTTTTGATGAAGTCGCTTTTTTTACTTTTCGAACCATTTCTGCTGTTGTTATTGTTTTCTTCCTCGTTTTCTTCTTCGATGGTACGAAACACAAAATATTTATTCACATTTAAATGCTGGAGTGCTCTAACGATAGCCACTTGTGGTTGCCAGCCAAATATATAGAAATCACACTATCACGCTTGAATTCCATCACGAATATTTTTTTTTTTTTTTTGGAAAATTCTCACCAAAATGCTTTTGTACGCTTGTAAGCAATATAATGAGCTGTCACTGGAATAATTTTAACAGCTGTCGAACGAGTGTCTTGGTAATGACAGCAGTCTGAAGTTGGTTGGTTTATCTCATCCCGTATGTTAAGTTGGGAATGGACGTTTTTCCATAACTCGCGACATTTTTTTGTATTTTGTTGGGACTCAACAATGGAGTTTCAAACAAGAGGTAAAAAACTACTCCATTTCGAACAATGGAACGACAAAACATTAAATTATTAAAATTTACTGAAAAATTGTTAAAAAGCTCGCAGTCACACTTCTCAAAAATATATTGAATAAATATTCTATAGCGCATATTTCCCCCTCATATGTATAGCTAGTTATACCCTCATCCTAATAACTATCCGATTTGATGCAAACTTGGTACATCATAATATTATTATCAAACTTAGATCGGGTTCGGAGATGGACAATATTGATCCACTTCTTTAGGTACCTTTATTTTACTGCACAGAAAGATATAGGATAACACAATTTTGCTCCATCTTTGTAAATCCTACTTTTTGTATTAGTGCTAGGTCATGTGAGAAAATGGACAATATCGGTCGACTCCATAAAGTACGCACAGAAAGTAAAAATTTTGAATTATTATATTTTTTATAAACTGTCAAACTGCCTTCAAACTACACACATCACAATATTTTTATTAACCACAGGTCTGGTGTGAAGATGGAATATATCGGTCCACTTCTTTTGGTGCCTCCCCCACAAAGGGTCAACATTTTGAATTCCGTGAAGCTGATATAACATCTGATTCCATTCAGACTTGGTACATCTCAATATTTCCATGAGCACAAGTTCTGTATAAGTATGGTAGAAATCGTAACATTCCTTCTGGTACCTCCCCCACAAAGGGTCGAAGTTTTGAATAACCAAAACGATCATAAACTCCAAATAAGCATCCGGCTTTCTTCCTATTCCACACTTCCTATTGTTTCTACTAACACAAGATCTGCTGTGAAGACGGGATAATATCCGTGAAGCTCATAAAATGCGAAATTAACATCCGATTCCATTGAGATTTAGTACATATCAATATTTCTATTAACACAAGATCTGTTATAAAGATGGTACATATCGGACCATTGCTTCTGGTATTTTTTCACCACGAAACAATTTAGCGATTCTTTACAACTTGCTATATATAAATATTTCTCTCAACATAAAACCTGAGATGAGTATAGAATTTATGATTTCGAATTAATAAAAAAATTCTATTATCTTGCAATTTTGCCCACACGAATATTTCTATCTGTATTAGATGAAATATGAAAACAGAATACTTCGGTCGACTGTATATGTTACCTCACGCACATTTTGAAATTATCTAAACTATATCACATATCTCATATAAAGTGAAGGAAGTAACCAATATAGCCCAATTTATTTAGGTCCGATACTAAATGGACAATATTGACCAATTTCTTCGGAACCTACTCCATAGAGGGTTAACAATTTGATAATCATACCTGAAGTCAAAAAATACATTTAAATAATCAAACATTAGCTGAGGGTATACATAGAGGGTTAACAATTTGATAATCATACCTGAAGTCAAAAAATACATTTAAATAATCGAACATTAGCTGAGGGTATACATATGTCGGCAACTTTTTAACTTGCTTTAATCTATATTACATTTTTTTCTAATTTATTGAATTTTTTCATTAGATTACTCAATATCAAAAAAATCTATTTTTCCATCGAAAAGCAATTTTTCAATTGAAGTTATTGAAGATAAATATGTAAATATCTTTAGAGAATTTTGTATAATTTTTTTTTTTTGTCTTTGGGACCCCCAATAACTTATTTTCAAACTTAGATAGAAGAAGACTTGTCGTTTGCTTTTCGTTTTCGCAAGGCATTTCCTCCAAATTTGCAGTGCAGGTGTTGGAAATATTCTCATAGACCCATGACCCATGGCTTCAAACCTATTTCAATTATTTCCAAAAACAAAAATTTATTTCCAAAAGAAAAACAAATTCGATCCCCATCCATTTTAAGTAATTCGATTACAATGCATTTATACAAATGTCACTAACTGTTATGTTCTGTCATGTTTGTTGCCACTTACATACACTCTACTGCAACGACGACAACGACATGATTCATATTCCTAGGAAATAGTTTCTCATTGCAAATTGTGGCAAATATTTCGCATTTGTTTTGATCGTCTCTTTGCATTGTCTTCTTTTTTTCCATAATGGAAGTCAAATTGTTATCGAGAGTTTTATGAGCGGCAGCTAAAAAATGCAAAAGGTTAAATACTTTAAATTCACTTTATAGATTTCTGCACAAAAAAAAAAAAAAAAACTCCATTGGCATAACTCGGCTGAACAAAAAAATATTTCATATAAATATCTAAGTTTCAATAGAATTCAATGAATATTCTCTGATGTCAGTCATAAATAAAGAAGTAGATATCGTATTTTGCCGTTTTCGAACAGAACGCATATTCGATATAAAGGACAGTGGTTTTTGGAATTTACAATTGCCTACACATTAATATTACACACAAAAAATCATGTTGGTTCATAGACAGATTTCAGCACAAATAGGTATTATATCTACACTCTCTTTGCTATGCTTGTTCCGCGGATACAATGACAACCTCATTCCTTCTGCATTAACACTAAACCAAAACTTACTCTTGTCTCACCGAGTAACCAGTGTGGGCACGAAACTTACAATCTAAACCCAAACACGCGCTTTTGAAAAATGCCGTTGAACAATGTTGCCAAAGTTACCAAAATACAGGCAATTTTCAGTTATATGAGCTAGTAACAATAACGAACTTCAAATACGAAATTTAAAATAATTTCAGTGAATAATGTCGCTAATACAATCAAAATACCCAATAAAGGGAGGTACCCTCACATGTAGGTCATATAAAGTCGTGGATCCTCATAGACAATTTTCTGTCTTAAGCTGCAGTAGCCATTATGAACGTCGAATACGAAACATGAAACAATTCCGGTGAAAAATGTTGCTAAAATCATCAAAATACCGAATGTCGGGAGATATATGGGGGATATACGAAGACGTGGACTTGCATAAGTAATTTTTCCCATAGCCTGTAATATCCACCATGAACATTAAATACAAAAAAAAAAAAAAAAAACATATAAGCAATGGCCATAGCCGTGCGCTGCTGACCATGTGATACCCTACAGCACTGCAATATGTTAGTCCCCTTATGTCCAAATTCATTTTGGGAGATTTCGCTTTAGAAATTCTGTCGTAGAGCATCCCAGATATTACCCTTGGCTTTTTGACCAGAGGCATTTGCCCAATATTTACGCATTCCGCCGAGCTGTTAGTTGTTGTGGTCCATTTCACAGCTAAATATAATCCAATGGTCATCCAAAATGATAGACTTCTTCGCTGTCCTTAACTCTCTTCTCAGGCGAAATTCCATGTCGATTGGTTTCAATTGTGTGACAAGGAAAATTCTTCTAATTTTGTTATTTTTTTAACCCCTAAATATTTTGCGTTCATTACCAAATGTACTCTGTATCTCTAAATTTAGATAATATACAGGGTGAGATGAAAAAACTGCAATCAAGACTGCTGTCATTTCCAATCAATTCGTCCGACAGCTGTTAACATTATTCCGGTGATAGCTCATAATATTGTACGAAAGCATTTTGGTGAGAATTTTTCAGAAAAAATTTATTCGTGATGGAATTCAAGCGTGATAGTGTGATTTTTTTTGGCTGGAAAACCACAAGTGGCTATCTTTAGACCACTCCAGCATTTAAATATGAATAAATTTTTTGTGCATCGTACCATTGCTCGGTACCATGATACTAGTAGCGTAGCATGACGTCAAGGAAGTGGACGAAAAAAAAACAGCAACATCAGCAGAAATGGTTCCAAAAGTAAGGAAGCGACTTGATCGAAACCCGCATCGCAGTGGCCGAAAAATGGCTCGTGAACTGAACATATCGCAAATATTCTAAAATGAGCTCGGAGTAAAGCCATTGAAATTCCAAAAAGTGCAAAAACTTACACCGCAACAGAAAGAAAATAGACTCAAAAGAGCTAAAGAGTTGCTTCGCTTGGCCGAAAGTGGCGAACTGACGGATTTGGTTTTCTCCGATGAGAAAACATTCGTTGTCTAGCAGTTTGTAAACAAACCAAATGATCGTGTTTACTTGTCAAAGAGGTCAGCTCAAAATGTGCACCTTCGATTGACCTCCAGAACTCAAGCGGCGGCCATGGTGATGGTGTGGACCGCCATAACAGCCGATGGTCGCTCTCCGCTCGTATTAATCGACCGTTGCATCAGAATGAATGCTGAATATTATCGCGAAAATATTCTGGAGGGTGTATTAAAGCCTTGGGCACGCAAACATTTTGGCTGCAGACCAACAGGACTCCACCAAATTATGGAATGACCAGCGCACAATATCCACCAAAATCTCCATACACTAATCCGTCGTACTATTGTGTCTGGAGTATTTTGGAAAGCATGGTAGGTACTAAAAAATATCAAAGTGTCGATCACCTCAAGCAAGCGCTTTGCCGGGAACGGGCCAAGTCATTATTCAATTTTCTACATTTTTTGCTTTCATTTTACTTTATATCCTGGAAGAGAAATGTCTATATAGGCCCCCAACATCATACAGCCCACATACAATGGTAACCCCCTATATTCAATATTTTGACGATTTAGGGACATTATTCACCGGAGTTGTTTTAAATTTCGTATTTAGAATTCGTAATGGGAACTACAGTCCACGCCATAAAATTGTCTAAGTTATTTGACGATTTTAGGTGCAATATTCACCGAAATTGTTTGAAAAACAGTTCCTGTGTATAATGTCACTAAAAACATTAAAATATCGAATATCGGGGCTATACGAATACGTGGACCGACCTGGCCCATTTACGAACTTAACCTGCCTACTGGTAAACTATGCACGCATGCAAAATTTCAATTCGTTCTATCTCAATTCATTCGAAATATAGCGTGACTACAACAGACAGGCGGTCGTCGCTAGATCGTCTTAGAATTTTGCGCTGATCCAGAATATATATACTTTGTAGGGTATATTCTAAATATTTCGAGGAGTTACAAAGGGAATGAAAAAGCTATTATACCCTCCATAGAATGGTGGAGGGTGTAAAAATATAGCATTGGAATATACACAGTGACCACTGTGCTGCAATGTGTGCAACTGTGAGTGTTAAATGCTATTGTATCGAATAATCGAATAAATTGTTACCTAAACATTGTCAACTGCAATTCTAAGACTACAATTGCAGTTGCAAGCCCAACCGCCAACTGTGCAGTCGTTTGGGGCTAACATTTTTTGACTGAACTGTTTATGGTCAATGTTGGACTTACCAATCAGCCCAAAAGAACTTAACTCAAGTGAAACGAATCGTTTCGAATCGAATCGAATTGAATAGAACTGAAGTGAGAGATACAAGTGAATAACTGCAACAGCTCCGGCAGCAGCAGCAACTGCAGTTAGTTGCCATAAATGGTCTATGGCAAAGATATGCAGTAATTACTGCGAACAGACACGGACACATAGATGTACGTACACACGCTCATGTCTCATGCCACATAAATGGTGGCTCGGCAACATGTGCGAATCCCAAACGAATCAAATTGCTTGGCGTTTTCCAAATGCCTGGCGGCCACGCATTGATCGGTACACCACAATTGCCACGTTAGGAAAATTAAGATTTTCCTTTTTTTACCTCGTCGAGGAAAAACAAATGTTTGGTTTTATTTAGTTTTGGTTGTTTTTTTTCTAATTTTTTTAGTTTTGGCCAAGATTTCAATGTGGTATTCTTTTTTATGCATTGTTATTGTTTTAGAGTTTTACTTGCTACACTTTTGTTAATGATAAAAATGACAGAATAATTGAACGCAAAAACTAGATTTGCAAGTTTCCCAGCATGTGTTTGAACTTCACTTCGGTCCTGCCTCAGAGCAAGGCAGACTGAGGCTGTCAAAGTGGGCAGGCATGCACAATATGTGCATTCTTCCAAACCTACTTCCGCAAAATTGCGTGGTGGTTTCAATCCATTATAGATGAGGATTTGCTGTGACTTTAAGGAGGAAAATCACATTTTTGTAAAGTTCAAGTTAATATTATTTAAGCATCATGTGACTAAGTAATCAATTTGAAATTTTCCTGTAGGATGGGATTTTATTACATTCATTTGTTTTTGGCCTCGTTTGTCAAACATGTTATTTTAAAGAATGGTACAAATGGATTTTACCGCCCAGCCTAAAATAGAGAATATTTTTAATTTACAACTCCACTGACAATGTTTTGAAATATTTTAGGATACACCATTTGGTACACTTTCTTGATCATTAGAATCGATTTAACGATGCTAAAATCAACATATGTCTTTATGAAATTTGACAAAATGGTTGTTATAGTTCTAAGATTGTTGGCATTGTCGGCTCA
Organism: Musca domestica; assembly: GCF_030504385.1. Lineage (NCBI taxonomy): Eukaryota > Metazoa > Arthropoda > Insecta > Diptera > Muscidae > Musca > Musca domestica. The sequence goes on along the minus strand of NW_026712114.1, from coordinate 28,698,447 downwards.
CGTTATATAACTGTAACTCCCAATTTTTGATATTTTTTATGAACCGTTTGGTTTTTAATAAGGCAGACATTTTCCTTGTAATGTATTTTCTATAGCCATACTAGGGTAAGTATGCTTCAGTTCGGCATGTCCCAGTAGTCGGCACTCTTTATTTTTAAGCCCAAATAAATGAAACTATTATAACTAAATGTATTTTGTTTACTTCAAATATATTGTCAGCTATCTTTGTGTGATTTATTCTAATAAAAATTAAATTTTTGTCTGTGAAGGTCCTCAACAATCCATATTCTTAAGAAAAGTACAATAAAGACGTCGAAGCAGTTTAACTAAACAAAAATATTATATTTTAATGAATTAATTTAATATTATTAATTATTCTTACAAAAAAATTGGTATGCCGACTGTTGGAACATGCCATACCGACAATTGGCAAGTGGTGCCGACTACTGGCAAAAAAGCATTGTTTTAATAAAACTACAAATTTATGACATTTAATAAAAAGTTATTCAAACTTTATTTATTATTGCAAAAACTGTACAAAATTCCGAATATGAATAAATTAACTTTGTTACAATTGAAAAGTTTTGCTCAGAATGGTGAACGATTGAAAACGCGAAAATCCTAAAAGTGCCGACTACTGGTACACTTACCCTATAAGAGCACGTCATGAACTTCAGATATTTCGAAAAATTTCCCACCGAATAAACTGAAAATGGATATTTCGGATTCTATAGGCCCACTATTTAATATAGCCGCTATATAATGGCACTTCATGATTATTCGTGCTCTCCCTTTTTCCAACGGAAACAGAGTTTTTTTCAGTAGTTACAACAATACCCCCAGATTTCAGTCTCAATAGTGACACCTTGACCTATTAAACTTTGGACGAGTTCCAAAATAGATAATTTTCTGTCACAGGCTGTAGCATCCATTACGAAGATGCTACAGCCTGTGACAGAAAATTATCTATGTTGGTTCAGGTCTTTTCACAGCTCCGATATAACGGTACCTCCCTATATACGATATTTTGATGATTTTAGCTACATTATTGACCGTTTAATTCATCTTTCGAATTTGAATATGACAAACAATGCATATGTAGGTCCACGTGGTATACTCTCCAATATAACTACTATCTTCGGTATTTTTAAAATTGTAATAGAATTGTTTTAGGATTTTATTTTTTGAAAATTTCTAAATTCGTTCCAAATGGTGGAGGGTATTCAAAGTTCGGCCCGGCCGAACTTACTGTTTTTTAACTTGTTAATTTTAACGTCGATAACTTAATATATGAGTTAGAGAATTCCACAACGGATATGAGATGAATGTTAGCATTCAGGAAATAAACACTAATATATGGTGGACCATGTATAAGTATATTCTCTGAATACATAAGTCGCTCAATGAATTGTTTCCGAAAAAAGTAGCTAAGTTCGGCCCGGGCCGATCATTTAATACTTTCCAACTTTTAATGTAAAAATTCCTTTGAAAAATGCTGCTATGTTTTTAAAACTTCCTAATATCAGGCCTCACGGTTATATGGGTCTATACGAAAATGTGTACATTTACAGCCAAGTATCTACTAGAAAATGGGGTGTCTATTTAAGATAATAATTTAAGATAATTGTTTTGAAAAATGAAGCTAACATCATCAAAATCGGGCTAGACGAAGACGTGCAATTTTATGGGCAATTTTTTTGTATATGAAACAGTTACCATTGCGAAGTCCGAATTCCGAATTTGATATAATTCTGGTAAAAGATGTGGGAAATGTCGTCAAAATAAGAAATATCTGCAGGTACAGTTGAAAAATGTTTAAAATAAGCAGTGATTTCTACAGTTAATTAACTGATAGAGAAGGTGGTGTCTATAACGAACTACAAATAACAAGTTTGGCTAATATCATCAAAATACTGAATATTATACGGGGATATACGAAGGTGTGGACCAGAACGGGAAATATTATGTAATAGAAGGTAGTATCCATTACGAGTTCTAAATACCACATTTAAAACAATTGCAGTGAATACCGAATAACTGGAGCTACAGTTATATGGGGTCTATGCCACAACTTGGATCTATGTGTACAGTTCTCTGCAAGGATGTTTCCAAGACACTGAGAACACATACTCCCAACATATAGCAAATTCGGTTTGAAATTGTGACTAAAACATTCAAAAACCTGCAATTTGCCGGTACAGTTATATGGGGCCTATACGCGGACTTATGTAGCATAGTTTCAACAAATATAATCCAATTTTTGGAAAACTTTGCAAATTATAATATTATATTTAGTAATAAGTAAGGTGGGAAAATGGACAATATCAGCCCACTCCGTAATTACATTCCCCACAAAGGTTCAACATTTTGAATAATTATAACTCTTACACATTGTAAAATTAAAGTATGATTGTCTTCAAATTTCGAACTTTGAATACCCTGCACCATTTGGAAGGAAATTGGATTGGAAGGAAATACTTGAAAAATACTGTAAAAATTAACAAGTAAAAAAGCTGTAAATTCGGCCGGGCTGAACTTTGAATACCCTTCACCATTTGGTACAAATTTGACAATTTTCAAAAAAAGAATCCGTTAAAAATTCTGTTAAAATATTTAAAATACCGAATGTCGCCGTATATTAGGGTCTATATGACAACGTGGATCTACATAGGCAACTTTTGTCATAAGCTACTACAATATTCAAATGCGAAATTTGAAAAAAATCTGTTTATAGTGTAGCTAAAATCATCAAAATACCGAATATAGGGAGCTACCATAGGGGTTATAAACGTGGACCTGCACAGACAATTTCTGACATAGGCTGTAGTACCCATTACGAACTTCAAATACCAAATTTGAAACAATGCCGATAAATAATGTCGCTAAATTATCAAAATACCGAATATCGGGGGTACCGTTATATGGGGCCTATTCGAAGATGTGGACCTGCACAGACAATTTTCTGTCATGGGCTGTAGTATCCATAACGAACTTCAAATACCAAATTTGAAATAGTTCCGTTAAATAATGTTGCTGAAATCATCAACATACCGAATATCGGAGGTACCGTTATATGGGGCTATACGAAGACGTGGACCTACATGGCCCATTTTCAATACCAAAGGTCCTGCAGATACAATACACATTTGAATAAATTTTTATCAACTTACTTCATTTTGTTCGGAAGCTAAAGTGAATATATATATATACTTTGTGGGGTCTAAAATGTATATTTCGAGATAAAAAGCAGTAAGTTTGGCCGGGCCGAACTTTGAGTACCCTCCACCATTTGGAATGAATTTAAAAGTTTTCAAAAAATAAAATACGTTAAAAATTCTGTTTAAATCTTGGAAATACTGAATATAGCCGTAATATTGGGGTCCAGACGTGGGCATGCACAGGCAAGTTTTGTCATAGTCCGTTACACTATTGAAATAGGAAACTCGAAAAATCCTGTGAATAATATCGCAAAAACATTAAAATGCCAAAAAGTAAAATAACGCGATGTGCCGCTATATAGGGGCTATACCAAGACGTGGACCTGCGTGCCGGCTGTAGTACCCATTATGAAATTTTAATAAATTCCGGTAAATAATGTCGCTTAAATGATCCAAATACTGAGTATAGGGAGGTACCGTTACATGGAGGCTATACGAAGTTGGGGACCCGCAAATTTTGTATCATAGACAGTATTACCAACAGCGAACTACAAATACGACATATGAAACAATTTTGGCGAATAATGTCGCTAAAATCATCAAAATAGCGAGAATACTGAGGTACTGTTATATGGGGGCTATACCAAAACGTAGACCTATATAGCTCATTTTCAATACCAAAAGTTCTGTAGACCAAACACATATCTAAGGAAAATTTTGTCAACCTACTTCAATTGCCTCGGAAGCTGGAGTGATTTCCACAGACGGACGGACATCGCTAAATCGACATAGAATTTTATTCTGATCAAGAATATATGTACTTAGTTGGGCTTAAAACATATATTTCGTGGTGTTACAAATATAATGATAAACTTAATATACCCTCAATACTATAGTGTAGCACACTATGGCTGAGGGTATACATCTGTCGGCAAAACCGACTGATACTTTTTAGTTTTTTTTTTTATGCCCTAAAACACTATGTGTTGGGGATATTATAAGTTTGATTGGGCCAAAAATTATGTAAAACCACGAAATATTGGTTTCACACATAGGAAAGTATGTATGGATCTTCCTATCTCGCCGAGCTGAGTCGATTTAGCTATATATGTCCGTTCGTCCGTCTGTCCGTCTGTCCATGTTAATTTGTAATCACTCTACAGGTCGCAATTATGGCCCGATCTTCACGAAATTTAGAATGGTGGGGCTAGGGTAAGAATAGTACCCTATTTCTTTTGGAGATGATCGCATAATATTTACGGGTTGAAATGCAATAAAAACTGAAAAAATTCCTAATTTTGCAGTTGCTCTACAGGTCGCAATTATAGACCAATCAAAGCGGAAGTTAGCATGGGGCTAGAGTTTAGGGCTGGGCAGAATCCTTCCAATTTTGATGGTCATCGAGTAATATTTAGTGGGTGAAATAGGCTACAACATTTGTGTTAAATAAATGTCAAATTTGGTATTAAAGCGCGAATATTTTTAATCCCGGCGAAATCAGAAATTGACGAACAGGTCAATTCTGACCGTTACGTAGATGCCGATAGAAAATATATCGCATATATAGCGAAATATATACAATGTGTATATACAAAGGAAGGGGATGTTAGTTAGAATGCTTATATCTCAAGAATGGACAAATTTTGTCAATTCAGAATGCCCTCTTGACATAAAAGAATAAAATCTAAAAAATTGCGGAAAAATATGCCAATAATGTTAATGTTAATATAGATTTTGTAATATTTTGTTACATAATTTTATTTTTTCATATTGCGATAAGATTTTTTCAATTTGACTTATAATATTTTTAATATTTTTTCACCTTGCAAATATCGTCCGATCCTCACGAAAATTTTCACAAGGGTAGGGTTGGGCTCAGAAGGGCTAAGCTTATTGTTTTCAAAGATGTTCGCAATATACTAGGGGTTGAAATGGACCAACAACTAAAATTTTTCCTGATTTTGCAGCCGTTATAAAGTTCACAAATAGAAACCAGAGGACACGAAAACTCGCATAAAGTTGGAGTTTAGGACAGCGGGTACAACAGGTCCAGTCCACAGGACCACTAATTTTGTATGAAAAAATACCTGCATTACTTACAGGCGATATCCGAAACACACAAAAGGCGAACTTCTGGTTTTTTAAGCTAATTTCGTTAACGAATATAGCCAAATATCGTAGACAAGCAAATCATATAGATGAGTCTAAATTTGGAGATACAGAGGGGCTTCTTGCTTTTGGAGATGATTGCAAAATATTTAGAGGTTCAAATTATCCAAAAACAAAAATGTTTTTCCGATCACACAGTTGATGCCAATCGACACGCCTCTGAAGAGAGTTAAGGACAGGGAAGAATTCTAGCATTTTGTATGACCATTGATTATATTTAGCTGTAAAATGGACTACAACAACTAACAGCACGACAGAGTGCATAAATATTGGGCAAATGTCCCTAGTCAAAATCCTAATTTCAAAAGCGAAATCTTCCAATATGGATTTGGACATAAGGGGGCTTCTAATATACTGTAGTGTTGTAGGGTATAACATAGTCGGCCCCGCACGTCTATATCCTTTGCTTACTTGTTTTGGTTACATTTGGTACTATTTTTGAATGACTCTTAGTTTTTGAAAACATGTTTTTTCATCTTTTAATAAAAATTGAAGCGTTTAAGACCATTTAGTCTTGCTGATTGTAGTTTTAATTTCCTCAATGACATGTTGGAATCAAATTTGCTGTGTCAAGCTATTGCATTATAAAAACGAGACTATTTGTTTCTATGAGTCCCACATATTTATTGACAGCTTCAATGCAATCACCAGCAGCAGTGATGACAGTGACAAATTAAGATGTCAAAAAATAATAACAATGCTAAGAAAAAAATCAAACTGTCTGGTACATGTACTAATGTGTTTCTGACGTTTTTTTTTCCTACTTTCAAGAAGGAAGTGCTACTATACAATACATGATATGATGTAAGACGTGATTGAAGGGTTTTTACTTGCATAAGAATATTAATTGTTGTTACCCACTAACTAAAAACGTTAAGAGAATCTTGGCGAATATTAAACTATTGGTGTTAGGTTTATAAAAACATTTCAAGAAAACAAAACATTCTCCTTTACCCAAACACAAAGTCCCCTGACCCATGAAATCAAACAATGGCTTGCCATTCCACCAATTCAACACATTTTTCTTTGAATCAAAGTGTCAACTGGCGAAGGTGATATTTTTATCAGCTACTTTCATTCCGCATTACATGGGGAAAACAATTTCCGTTGCAACGAGAATTTCCTTCTCACACATATCCAATACAAACTGCTACATCATGTATAGCTAATTTATAGTCGTGTTTCCTTCGAATGATCTACGACTCACTGGTGTTGGAATAAAAGAACCACTACTACTCACCGCCAGTTTACTTTCAATTCTATCGCTGCGATCACTTTCAATTGCCAATGTTTTCAAGCGTCTTTACATCAGCTAAGCCACTTAATCAATGACTTGACTCTGTTTCAATAACGTCATTATTAAACGGACAACTGCGCTCTGATGTTGCCTCCAAGTCTAATCCGAGTAAGATGACACTTCGTGGAAAAATCTAGCAGCAAACATTTACATATACGCACCTGGCGCATTTGGAGGTATGTGTTCGTTCATCTTCCGCAAAACACTATGAGCGGCTGCAAAAGAAAAAAATATCATAGCTTGAAGTTGTTTGAAAAGATGTCTCGCCAAAGTGAATTATTTGTAGATCTAAAAACTTCACAGATCAGCCAGCCAGCCAACCAGCCAGCTTGGCTAGTCACATGCTTTATGTCTCCCCATTGCAGCAAAAACGCGTCACATCTCTTCCTCTATGTGTGCGCGACCGTGACTAGCTGGCCGGAGAAACAAAAGCAGGAAATGCCATTTAACTATGAAAGTTGTTTGGGGAAGCTGTACTGACACTTTGCCGCCGGTTGCCGGTATGCCAGATTTTTTCGTTTCTCCTTGTCAGCTGTTTGCTAAGCTAAGCGTGGTCCGCTGTGTGGTCGGGTTAAGGAAATTTTGCACCGACATTTATTCGCCATAAAGACCTTAGGTGAGAACGCGTCAATTTTCTCAGTTTTTTTTTTTTATTTTTCTCGTTTTGCTTTGTTGTTTTTTAAATTTGCTCTTCACATACCTTCGTGAAATTTATGATTTGAAAGTGAAAACTGGGTGGTCTGCAACGGCAGATAATAATGATGGTCATAAATTTTGTTTTTAACTATTAATATTAAATGTTGTCGTGTGAAATTGCCAATAAAGAGAAAACAAAAGTAAAAACTATTTTGTTTTGAAGTTAAGCAGAGGAAATAGAAAACATTTTTTCTAGTGCCTTGGAAATTTTTTCGACTTTTATATGTGAAAAAAAGGGAATAATAATGACCCAAAATATTCGTCGGAGACCAAATACGTCAATTTAAAGATGGTTATGGTTCAGATCAAATCGCCTTCTGTGGTAATTATTTTATTTTGATACCCCCGCCATTAGGGAACGAATCTAATTAAAAAAGTGTATAATGCACCTTTTCCGAATTATTTTTACAAGACATTGTACAACACTGATTGTATAGCCAAATTTTTGTCTTCTTTACGCCAAAACGTTTTCAGAATTTTTCAGTTTTTATACCCTACACCACAAGGTGGTCAGGGTATTATGTCTTTGTGCATTTGTTTGTAACAGGCAGAAAGAAACAAGATAGACCCATAGTTCCTTTTGATGATCTGCATAGAATCACATTCTGAGTCGATTTATGCATGTCCGTCCGTCCGTCTGTCCGTCTGTCCATGTATTTTTGTAAACAAAGTACAGGTCGCATTTATTGCCCGATCCAGATGAAATTTTGCAAAGATCTTTTGTTTGGCCCAAGGACGAACCCTATTGAAATTGGAGATAATCGGTCAAGATTTAGCTATAGCTTCTATATATATTGTTCATCCGATTTGTTATGTTTGTCTATCGCCGCCGTAATATGCACTATGCAACAACAATATTTGGAGAAATATGTCAAATATAGCTCAGAAATACCTGTGCTAAATTTTATCGAGATCGGTTCAGATTTGGATATAGCTCCCATATATAACTTCGTCCGATTTACCTTTTATTGTGCACCAAACGTCTAATATTTGTCCAAATGGGATGGAATTTGGCACTTACGAGCGAATTGAGTCTAGAAGCTAGTATGTCAAATTTGGTGAAGATCGGTTCAGATATAGCTATAGCTTCCATATATATTATTCATCCGATTTGTTATATTTGTTACCCACAACCGTAATATGCACTCCGCAACAACGATATTCAGTCAAATATATCAAATACAGCTCAGAAATATATTTGCCAAATTTTATCGAGATCGGTTCAGATTTTGATATAGCTCCCATATATATCTTTATCCGATTTCAAATTAATTATGCACCAAATGGGCAATACAATTCCGAATTTAAAAGATACAAATGCTTCGGCATATTTAGTCCTTTGAACTTTAAATTATAATTATAATCATAGCGTGTATGATTGAATTCTCCCATAAAAACTTTTAATTGTTATGTGGAGCTCTACTTAATTAGCAAAGTGGTGTAGGGTATCATAAAGTCGGCCCCGCCCGACTTTAAGACTTTCTTTACTGGTTATTACTGGATTTTTGCCATCGAGGTTTTTATCCTCTCTCCTACAAATATTTACTTGACACAATTTGTACCATGACACAATAACAGAATAAAGCTACCTACTAAACATGTAAAAAAGCTGTAAATTCGGCCGACCACAATTTAAATGAGAGGAACCATTATATGGGGGCTACATGGTCGATTTCCAACACCAAAAGTCCTGCAGACATAATATACATTTGAACCAAATTTTATCAACCAACTTAATTTCGTTCGGAAGCTCGAGTGATTTCCACAGACGGACAGATGGACGGACATCGCTAAATCGACGGTTGAATATATACATGGGAGCTATATCTAAGTTTGAGCAGATTCTCGCCAATTTCAATAGAATTCGTCCATGGGCCAAATAAATGCTAATTAAATAATGATTTCATCTCAATCTGATAATAAATGGGACCTGCAGTTTGTTCACAAAAATACATTGACAGGCGGACGGACTGACGGAGGAAGAGACGGCCTAAAATGCCGACTCAGAAAGTGATGGTATGAAGATCCTCGAAAGTAACTAAGTTAAAAACAAATACACAAAAACATAATAATCTTACACCTTTGGAAAGGAAAAGATAAATTCGATTTATCGACTTCAAATTTCGAACATCTGCATATTTCTAACAACTCTAAATCTGTTATGAAGATCGGATAGAAAAAAAATCCTTCTTCTGGTATCTCCCCAAAATGGATTACATTTTTGAATAACGACGAATAACATAAAAGCATAAATAACGGCCGATTCTTTCACAACTTCGCAATTCTCAATATTAATAAGAAAACAACTTCTGGTCTGAGGATGGAATATATGATTGTAGTCCATACAGGGTGATATGAAAAAACTGCAACCAACTTCAGACTGTTGTCATATCTAAGCCACTCGTCTGACAGCTGTTAAAATTATTCCGCTGATAGCTCATTATATTGTTTACAAGCATACAAAAGCATTTTAGTGAGAATTTTCCAGAAAAAAAGTTATTCGTGATGGAATTCAAGCGTGATAGTGTGATTTCTTTATATTTGGCTGGAAAACCACAAATCGATATGGTAGAGCACTCCAGCATTTAAATGTGAATTATTCTTTTGTGGAAGTGGACGGAAGTGGAAACAACAACATCAGCAGAAATGGTTCGAAAAATAAAAAAGCGACTTGATCGAAACCCGCGCCGCAGTGGCCGAAAAATGGCTCTAGAGCTGAACATATAGCAATATTCCATTCGGCTAATATTGAAATTGAGCTCGGGGTAAAGCCATTGAAATTCCAAAAAGTGCAAGAACTTACACCGCAGCACAAGAAAATATACTCAAAAGTGCTTGGCCGAAAGTGGTGAACTGCCTAATTTGGTTTTCTCCGTCTCCGATGAGAAAACATTCGTTGTTAAGCAGTTTGTAAACAAACGAAAAGATCGTGTTTTCTTGCCAAAGAGGTCAGCTGAAAATATGCACCTTCGGTTGGCCACCAGAACCCAAGCGCTGCCATGGTGACGGTGTGAGCCGCCATAACAGCCGATGGTCGTTCTCCGCTCAATCGTGGCATCAGAATAAATGCCGAATATTATCGCGAAAATATTCTGAAGGGTTTATTAAATCCTTGGGCACGCAAACATTTTGGCCTCAGACCTTGGACATTCCAACAGGACTCAGCACCATCACACTAAGCACGCGCCACCCAAGCATGGTTACAAAATGAGGTTCGCTTTCTTTGAGCGTTTTGTTTTATAAAATCTTGAACCCAATGTGGGGGTCGTAGCAGAAGAAATGGTGGGTCTCTACAATCTTTGTTAGTCTGTCTGAAGTCTGAATGGAATCGGATGTAGATTTCGCTTTTTATGAGCTTCATGGATATTCAAAATGTTAACCTGTTGTGGGGGAGGTACCAGAAGGAGTGGACCGATATATCCCCTCTTTACAGAATATCTTGCATTAGTAGAAATAATGGGATGTATGAAACTTGAAGAGAACCGGATGCTTATTTGCATTTTTTTAGTTTTTTGAATCTTTGATCCTTTGTAGGGGAGGTGCTAGAAAGAATGGTCCGATTTCTACTTTCTTTAAAACAGATCTTGTGTTGATAGAAATATTGATATGTGCCAAGTCTTAATGAAATCGGATGGTCAACCAAAACGGTGACTCTTTGTAGGGGAGGTACCAGAAAGATTTATTCCAGACCTTGGTTCAACAAGAATATTGTGATGTGTGTAATTTGGAGACAATCAGCCTCTTGCATCAAATTTTTAAGAGTTATAATTATTCAACATTTTTACCCTTTTTGGGGGAAGTACTTGATGGAATTACCGATATCATACCTAACTTAGAGCTGATGCAAATATTAGGATCGCATTTTCACATTCAATACTCTCTTCCAACATAATGAATATTTTATTCGTTTTATATTTATATGTATATTTCTAGTCCATTTCGTGTTTGACTGAAGCCATGCAATAAAAAATAAACCCTTAGAAAAAAAAAACAGTTAAGATATCTAAAATCAATTTTTTTTTTTGTTAACAGAGTTCATGCCCATTTTCATGTACTTCCGAAGTGGTGTAAAATAATTATTGCAATAGGGGAGGATAAAGAAAAATCTTTCACATATGATATGAATTTTGCCGACCTGGCGTCGAATTTGGAGTCTGGTCACAAAATGGCAGGACTCCGCCTAGCCATGTGAAATTTCTAAAACAAGTTGGTTTTATAGGATTTTGCTACCCTTGGAGCATACCTATTATACCACAATGGTGGGTCACTATGAAATATTGTTCGGTTGCATAAATGCTGGGTGGATTAAAATCCTATTTAGCTACACACATCCGAAATAGCGAATAATACTTCTGTATGTTTAAAATCTTCGCCCCAACATTATAAAATACACAATTTTCAAATGCGCAAAACTAGCCAGATGGGTAACCGAATATATTGAATATATCATACTTTACATCAACAGGCAATCTTGTGTAAATGTTGTACGATTGTAGCTGTATTCTTACTACAGGGTTGCCCATATTCGACGGACCCATCTGGCAACGCCATAACTTTTGATAGAGATGTCACATCGCTTAATGACATACCACGTTTGAAGCGTCAGTCCAAGCAGATTTTTACCATGAACCAATACACGCCACTCGAGCGCTCTGAAATAGTTGACATTTACATTCAACAGAAAAAGTCAATTGTGAAAACTCAACGTGCTTTTAAAACATTAAAAAATGTGAGAAGCGTTTATACGAAAAATTTTCGACTTGTAAGGCTCTTTCTAATCCGAAGAGGCCATATAAAAGACGACCAAGGCGATCGGCCGAGAATATCGCTGCCGTACGAGCCAGTGTTGAGAGGTCCCCAAGAACATCCCAAAAACGCCGTTCTCAGCAGTTGGGCATGGCTCGGTCCACTTTACAACGGATTATTCGCATTGATTTACATTTCTTCCCGTACAAAATTCAGTTGACGCAAAGAATGTTGCCTGCGGACAAGCCTCGTCGATTGGAATGGGCCCAAAGAGTCATCGAAATGGCCGAAGATGACGAGCAATTTTGGAACAAAGTTATCATGTCCGATGAAGCCCATTTCACATTGAATGGGACCGTAAATAAGTAAAATTGCCTTTTTTGCGTCACTGAAAATCCTCAGGAGATTCAAGAGGTGCCCGATGAAGCCCATTTCACATTGAATGGGACCGTAAATAAGTAAAATTGCCTTTTTTGCGCCACTGAAAATCCTCAGGAGATTCAAGAGGTGCCTCTTCATGACGAAAAAGTCACAGGTTAGTGCGGCGTTAGTGCGAAAACGGTCATTTGGTTTACGGTCAAAGGTTTACGTTAACACGCCAAGGACCGTAGAAGAGCTCAGGGACAACATTCGTGAAGAAATAGCCGCCATTCCGGCCGAAATGATGGCAAAAACGATGGAAAATGCAGCAAAAAGGGGCACAATACGTAATCAACGCCAGAGGCGGCCATTTGGGAGCTATCATATTCAAAAACTGATGTAAACAAATCTACTTGGAACAAATTAAATGATTAACATTGCCAACCGCAAAATTTTTATTTTTTTCTTTGTTTAAAAAAAAAAAAAAACATTGGTCCGTCGAATATGGACAACCCTGCATGTTAATATTTCGGTTCTTAAGGGCTCCAAACTCACCAATCTTCACTATCAAAGGGGATTTCCAATACATTAACCCAGTTTCTGTCAGATGAATTAATTGACATTTTATTGGAACTTCATTGCAATATTATAACTGAAATAACGAATAATAAAATTTGAAACTCATGCTGATTTTTTCGGATTTCTCTAATCAAATGATGGTACAAAGATGATAAAAGTACATTTTTTATAAAGAAATAAAAATGACAAGTAATACTCTATGGATTTCTCAAAAGTGGCGAGTAGGCGTTCAAATTGTTTTGGCATTATGACTTGCCTAATGTGCTAAATAATACATCATACATGTGTCCATTTCATTTCCAACTTCCTTGTAAATGTTTCATGTTCGAACGGACAACAATAGCCACCCCAGTTATGGCCAGAGAGATAAAAGTATAAAAACATGAAATATGTCTTTCCTCAGCAATTATGGTTTGGCGAAACAAATGAAAAACAATGAATTTTGTATAAATAATTAATTATTTATAAACAATTTTTAACTGTCATGTTATAACATGATGTCGACAGACACATTGGAAACATATCTGTATGTGCGAGTATAAAGAAAAAAGCTTGTAAGGTTTCTTATTGGCCGACGATTGCTTCATGGATTTTTCGATTTCTTCTTGTACTTGTATAATTTTAAGAAAAAAAGATACTTGTATTTCATTCATTCATGCAGTCATCAAAGTGTGTCAATAATGGATAGCTGATACTTGTATCTGCTGTCAACCCACCAGCCACGGCAACATGGATACCAAATTGCGTGTTATTTTTACCAAAATAGCCATGACTCAAAATCTATGATTTTTATTATTCAATCAAAAGAGTTGAGCAAAAAACGCATTGTGACACGCACAAAGCAATTCACATATTTGCCAAACTCTAAGTAGTAGCTTTTCGAAATCTCTGTGGACCATGGCTGAACAAGAAAAATCTCAATTGTCATCATCTACATAAATGTGTAATTGATGCAGCATGGACGCATGCCTCTTTATGTGCAATGAATTTGTCCACCATTCGTCATCCGCAATAGACCCCATGTCATGTGACGTTCGTGGCGTCCAAACCTCGCATTTGAAAAACTATATTGGATTTTTATTTTTTGAGTAAAATATGAAGAATCATCCTCAAATAAGATAGCAAAATAATGTGTTCTTTTTTGGTTTTTAGTTTAATATTGCAAAGGTGATGGTGCAAAAATGTTAATGTTTCATCAACACAGTTTTTGAAGAACCAATATCGTTGTTGAACACTATAGGTCATCCAAAATATTTATACTCAAGTCACTTTTTACAATTTTTATACCCTACAACACTATGTGTTGGGGGTATTATAAGTTTGATTGGGCCAAAAATTATGTAACACCTCGAAATATTGGCTTCCCATATAGGAAAGTATATATGGATCTACCTATCTCGCCGAGCTGAATCGATCTAGCTATATATGTAAGTCTGTCCGTCCGTATGTCTGTCTTTCCGTGTTAATTTGTAATCACGCTACAGGTCACAATTATGGTCCGATCCTCACCCTCCCAATTTTGCATGGAGTTGGGGTTATTGTCAGAATAGAAGCCTATTGCTTAGCGTTTGAAAACTAAACATTTTCCTGATTTTGTAGTTACTCTATAGGTCGCAATTATATACCAATCGACAAGGAAGTTAGCATCGCGCTAGAGCTTAGGGCTGGTAGAAGCCTTCCAATTTGGATGGTCATCGGGTAATATTTAGTGTGTAAAATAGACCATAAATGTTAATAAATGTCAAAGTAAAATTAAACCGCGAATATTTGTAATCCCGGCGAAGTAACAAATAGACGAAAATATAAAATATCATATGAAATGTCTGACCGTTACGTAGATGCCGATAGTAAATACATCGGATATATATACAATGTGTGAAGACAAAGCAAAGGAATGTATAAAAGAATAAAATCTAAAAAAATCGCATAAAAATATGCCAATAATCGTGTTAATATAGATTTTGTAATATTTTGTGATCTTTTTTTTACTTTTTTCATATTTTTATAGCATGCGATTTTTATACCCTGCACCACAAGGTGGTCAGGGTATTATGTCTTTGTGCATTTGTTTGTAACAGGCAAAAGGAAACGAGATAGACGCATAGTTCCTTTTGATGATCTGCATAGAATCACATTCTGAGTCGATTTATGCATGTCCGTCCGTCCTTCTGTCTCTCTGCCCATCCGTCTGTCCATGTATTTTTGTAAACAAAGTACAGTTCGCATTTATTACCATATCCAGATGAAATTTTGCACAAATCAGTTGTTTGGCCCAAGGACAAACCCCATTGAAATTGGAGATAATCGGTAAAAATTTAGATATAGCTCCCATATATATCTTCATCCGATTTGCATTTTATTGTGTACCAAACGTGTAATATCAGGCCGAATAGTATGAAATTTTGCACATACTACCAAATTTGGCCTGAAAATTAGTATGCCAAATTTTATCGATATCGGTTCAGATTTGGATATAGCTCCCATATAAAACTTCAACCGATTTACATTTTATTGTGCACCAAACGTCTAATATTTGTCCAAATGGGATGGAATTTGGTACTTACGACCGAACTGAGTCTAGAAGCTAGTATGTCAAATTTGGTGAAGATCGGTTCAGATATAGCTATAGCTCCCATATATACTGTTCATCCGATTTGTTATATTTGGTACCGACAGCCGTAATATGCACTCCGTCACAACGATATTCAGGGAAATATATCAAATACGACTCAGAAATATCTTTGCCAGTAAAGAAAGTCGGCCCCGCCCGACTTTAAGACTTTCTTTATTGGTTTCGATTTGACTTAGAATATTGAAGTACACATTTTGTAATATTTTTTCGCCTTACAACACTGCTTGGGTTTATTATATGCAGATTGCAATTATCGTCCGATCCTCACGAAAATTCTCATAAGGGTAGGGTTGGGCTCAGAACGGATTTGCTTATTATTTTTAAAGATGGTCCTAATATATTTGTGGGTTGAAATGGGCCAACAACTAAATATGTTCCTAATTTTGCAGTCGTTATTAAAGTCACCAATAGAAACCAAAGAACACGAAATCTCGCATGAAATTAGAGTTTATTTTTTGTGAAAAATACCAACATTTCTATTTTACCGAAGCGCTGAAAATAACTTTCAGGCGAATTCCAAAATACACAAATGGCAAACTTTTGGCTTTTTTGTGTTGATTTCATTGCCGATTATAGCAAAATATTGTAGACAAGCAAATTATATACGTAAGTCAACATTTAGAGCTACAGATGAACCTCTTGCATTTTGGGATGATCGCAAAATATTTAGGGGTTTAAATGAACCAAAAACAGAAAAAAATTCCTGAGCACACAATTGGAACCAATCGACGCATACTTAGCATGAGAAGATGGTTAAGAAGTCTAGCATTTTTTATGACCATTGAATTACATTAATCTGTAACTAATAGCATCACAGAGTGCGTAATATTGGGCAAATGTCCCTGGTCAAAAAGCTAAGGGTAATATTTGGCCAGTGCTCTATGACATAAATTTAAAAACAAAATTTTCCAATCATTGATTTTATCCAGAAAATTATAAAACTTTTAATTCAACCATTTAGTTGAAAGATTTTTAAAGTCTGATATTTTTGGTTAGGAGAAACGTTAAAACATATAACCTTTTAAATACGGAAAGTTAATGAAACTGGCGATTTATATATAGAGAAAAAATCCTAAAAAATCTGATATCAAGGTCTGGGAAAATATTTCAAATTAAGATCAACAATTTGAAGTTGTTGACAAATATTAAAAAAACTCATTTTTGTCCGGGAAGTTCTTTACATTTATTTTAAAATCTACAATTTATGGAAAATTCACCCTTTCTTATCGGTTAGAAAATACTTTGAATTATTATTTTTTTTATCTAGGACTCATATATCTGGAAATTATATTTTTAAAAATGCACAAGCTTTACTTCCCTGAAAAATATTTTGAAATTGAAAAATATTACAAAAGTAAAAATTTATTAGTACTTGAAGAATATGTTTAAAATTCCACTATCCATAGTCCATGAAAACTAGATAAAACAATCTAAAATGTATCAGTCAGTTTCGCCGACAAATGTATACCCTCAGCCAATATTTGATTAGTTAAACATATTTTGGCATCTGACCCTCTATGGAGTAGATTTGGCCGAAGAAATTGGCCAATATTGTCCATTTCATATCGGACCAAAATAAATACGATATAAATATTGCGACGTGTCAGGTTTGGAATATATCGACTAGTTATGATAGATAAAAGTATTGAAAATTATAACCTCTTGTGAGTGAGTCACCAGAAGGGGTTCAAAGATATATATCATATGCACAACAGATATTGCATTAGCTAAAATGTTTGTATGTGTTTGTTTAAAGAGTGTTGAATGCTTATTTCGCTTTCTTTTTTAGTTTTGTTTTTCATAATCTTGAACCATATGTGGAGCAGGTAGCAAAATAAATGGTCCGATATGTACCATCTTTGTAACAGTTTTTGTGTTGATGGAAATATTGAGATATACCAAGTCTTGAATGGAATCGGATGTTAATTTCGCTTTGTATGGGCTTCATGGATACTCAACATTTTGAGTCTTTGTGGGAAGGTACTAGAAGAAATGGTCCGATCTCTACCTTTTTTATAACAGATCCTGTGTTAATAGAAATATTCAGATGTGCCATATCTAAATGGAATCGGAAATTCATTTCGCGTTTTATGAGCTCAATGGATATTCAAAATTTCCACATTTTGTGGGAGAGGTACCAACAGGAGTGTACCGATGTATTCCATCTTAACACCAAATTTTGGGTTCATAAAAATATTGGGATGTGTGAAATTTTAGGACAATTGGACTCTTACATCACATTTTATGAGAGTTGCAATTATTCAAAATGTTGACCATTTGTGGGGGAGGTACATGATGGAGTGGACCGTTATTGTCCATTTTCGCACCTGACCTAGCACTGATGCAAATATTAGGATTTGCAAAGTTGGAGCAAAATCGGATTATCGTGTCTCTATCTGAGCAAAAAATATATTTTTTTGAAAAATTCGACCTTTTGTGGGGGAGGTACCAGAAGGAATGCACCGATATTGCCCATCTCCGAACTCGATCTAAGTTTGACAAAAATTTTACGATGTACCAAGTTTGGACCAAATCCCTTCGTGAGTTAATGTGCACACCAGCCAGACAGACGGACGGACATCGCTGGATCGACTCCAAATGTTCTGAAGCGGATTTGGTCCAAAGAGACATAGATTCTAAAACCCTTATTTCGACTAGGCACGTTCTGACCGTATCATATGATATATACCCTCTGTAGCCATATGGCTGAGGGTATAGTTACTTCCGGGTTCTGGTCCTCGAAAATATTTAAAAAAAGAAATTCAAGTTGCTAAGACATTGATAAATAATAAAACTAGTAAGGAAAGGAAAAGTCAAAAGTTCGTCGGTGCCGACTATATGATGCCCTATACCGATATGCGTATATAGTAGATCTCCCGTAACAAAAAACTATGAACCTTATTTTAATGCATAAAATGGCTACAGTAGTCACAATTTGGGAACTATATCCAACTCTGAATCGAGATGGTTGGTATTGAAAATGAGATATATTGGTATTTTTTCACTAATTTGTCTAAAATGTTGTATTCGTAGTTCGCAACGGGTTCCAGTTCCCGTGGCGGAACAAAGTATATATAGGTCCACGTTTTAGTACAGCCCCCATACAACGGTACCTCCGGGTATTGCGTATTTTGATTATTTTTGTCACATATTTTCACGAATTTGTCTAAAAATTGTATTTGTAGTTCGCAATGGGCTATAGCTCCGATGGAAAAACATTGAATATTTAGGTCCACGTTTCTTACTTGTTTCTTTACTGCTGTTAAAAGTAAAAATATAAATATGAAGTTTAGTAAAAATATAGACAGTACCAGTAACAATAACTGAAAATTGAACTTTGAATAACATCCAACATTTGGCAATTTTCAAAAAAAAAAAAAAATCCGTTAAAAATGCTGTAAAAATCTTAAAAATACCGAATGTAGCCGTTATATTGGGGTCTATACGGCGACATGTATCTGCATACGCAACCTTTGGCATTAGCCAGTAGAATATTCTAATGCAAAACTTGAAAAAAATCGGTGAATAATGTCGCTAAAATCATCAAAATACCGAGTATAGAGAGGTACCATTATATGGGGGCTATACGAAGATGTGGACCTGCACAAACAATTTTCTGTCATTGGCTGTAGTGTCCATTACGAACAACAAATACCAAATTTGAAACAATTCCGGTGAATAATGTCGATAAAATGATCAAAATAACGAATATGGGGAGGTACCGTTATAAGGGGGTCATTTTCAATATCAAAAGTTCTGCAGACACAATATCCATTTGAGTAATATTTTATCAACCTACTTCATTTCGTTCGGAAGCTAGAGTTATTTCCACATATGGACGTCGCTAAATCGACTTTGTGGGGTCTAAAATATATATTTCGAGGTGTTACAAACGGAATGACAAACTTAATATACCCTCAATACTATGGTGGAGGGTATAAAATTATGGTTTGTATATATAAATTTGATATGTAAAGAGAATATTTGCAGTTTTTATGTTAAAAGTTATTGCATTCATGCTTTTGATTTTTCTCACAGGTAAAAAAGTAAAAATAAAATAATTTTCAATTTTCTTCCAAATGTTATGTACACCATTCCCCTGTATCACATAACAATACTTTTATTATTTTTTCTGCCAAATCTATGAAAGGAATTATTACAAAATATGGCCAACAACTTGTTGTTTTGACCATTTTTTCGCCATGAGTTGGCAAAGTCAGTCAGCCAACAAGAAGCATTCATCTATAATTTTGATGAAAATTGATTTTGATTATTCATGACATTTATTATGAGTTGGTTTTTTTGAAAGTAAACAACAAAAATATTTCATACGCTGAGCTTCACATAACGATCGAGGATTACAGAAATACTTCAAAAACAATTCAACTAGCTAAGCTCGTAGCGAGCATTAATACCTGTGAGAATTCGAATGAGTCAAAAGCGGCACGATCGCATAAATTTGGGATTATCGATTTTTGTGTGTGTTGGAGTGTCTTAAAATTGTCAGATTGGTATTATGGAAGACATTTACGCATCTTAACTAGTCTTGCGTTGCTTGGAAAAGTTGGTTTTTGGCTTTTATTTTGTGAGATTATTTGATTGTCTAATGTCAAAATCTATGAATTAGTTTGGGGTTCATCAATGTGTAATACCTTAAAAATTAGTTAATATCATATTAACGTAGAAAACTCATGGGAATTTTAATCTTAACGTAATTTTGTAAGAAAAGAATTTGAATTGGTAATTAAAATGAGTAGCAATATATTTTAAAAATATGTAATCATAATTAAGTAATAATGGGAGAAGTGTACTTTGGGATTGGCACATTTGCAAAAATATGAACTATGTGTTAACATTTTTGATAAGGGGGCAGAGCAGCAAAAGAACAGCTACTCACAGGGTGAGATAAAAAATTGCAACCAACTTCAGACTGCTGTCAATTCTAAGCCAATCGTCCTAGAGCTGTTAAAAAAATTCAAGTGAAAGCTCTTTATACTGTTATTTTCAAGAAAAAAGTTATTCGTGATGCAATTCAAGCGTGATTTCTTTATATTTGGCTGAAAAACCACAAGTGCCTATCGTTAGAGCACTCCAGCATTTAAATGTGTATAAATTTTTTGTGTCACGGCGCTCGTTACCGTGATACTGGTAGCGTAGCCCGACTTAAAAGAAGTAGACGGAATAAACAGCAACATCAGCAGAAATGGTTCGGAAAGTAAAGAAGCGACTTGATCGAAACCCGGGGAAAGATGGCTCATGAGCTGAATATATCGCAATATTCCATTTGGCAAATATTGAAAAATAAGCTCGGGGTAAAGCCATTGAAATTCCAAAAAGTGCAAGAACTTACACCGCAACAGAAAGAAAATAGACTCAAAAGAGCTAAAGAGTTGCTTCGCTTGGTCTAAAGTGGTGAACTGCCGAATTTGGTTTTCTCTGATGAGAAAACATTCGTTGTCCAGCAGTTTGTAAACAAACCAAATTATCGTGTTTACTTGCCAAAGAGGTCAGCTGAAAATGTGCACCTTCGGTTGGCCACCAGAACTCAAGCGCCGGCCATGGTGATGGTGTGGGCCGCCATAACAGCCTATGGTCGCTCTGCGCTCGTATTAATCGATCGTGGCTTCAGAATAAATACCGAATATTATCGCGAAAATATTCTGGAGGGTGTATTAAAGCCTTGAGCACGCAAACATTTTGTCCGCAGACTCAGCACCATCGCACTCAGCACACGCCACCCAAGAATGGTTACAAAATGAGGTTTCTCGCTTCATTTCCAGCGCACAATGACCACCAAAATCTCCGGATACCAAAGCAAGGAAAGCAAGGTTAGCACTAAAAATACCAAGCGCTTCGCTGGGCAACTTCCGGGCAGCGCTTGACGGTTTCATTGGCCGTTTGAAGGCTATAATTCGTGCCAAGGTGACAAATTCGAACAAATCTAAACTTATTCTAAATTTTGATGCTCTTTCCAACATTCAATAAAATCTAAAAAAAAAATTAAAAATCACGGCGTTTAACTTTTTTGCAGTTTTGTTATCTCACCCTGTACTTTGGGCGAGCTGCCCCTGTATAAGCTAGTTAGTAGATTGAATTGTAAATATTTATAATTGCCAAGAATTGATCAGAAACTTCATTGTATGGTAATGAAAATATTGCTGAGTAATGTTAAAAGAGAGATTGGTGGCTTCACTAATTGAATTCGAATGTAAATTTTACTGTACTTTTGTGTGATTACCATGGAAGTTTGAGAAATTTTTATAAATATTTGTATGAGTAAAATAGTCTTATTCATATTCTCGGAAGAAAACTAATTGTATCCTTCATAAAATAATTGCCCTCATTGAGGCTTAGCTTTACATCTTCGCAGTGGTTAGCATCATTGCAAGGGCACTTCTTGCAAAATTTGCATACAACGAAAAAAATCTAATTCCATTTATTTTCCAAAATGCTCCATTAATTTCTGGTTTCTTCTTTCTAATGCACACGTACACACGCGGCTTATCACCGGGGCGGCGTTAGTGACTTTTGTCTTTGTTCGCGAGCAATCTATCTGAGAGGCTATTTCATTCCAGCTGATATGCCTATGCCATTTTAATGCTCTCCGATTTATATCTAGTTGCAGTTCACTTCTTCCTCTTTTTCATTTCGGTTCAACAGAAAATGCACACGTGCATATTTTGCGGTTTTCCAGAGTTTTTTTTTTATCCACGCACATGGATATTTATATGTGTATATGTGTGTTTGAAGTTCAACATATGGGTAACCACATAATGACATTGTAAATGTTTTGTAATAACTGACCGACTGACTTAGAATCAAATCCCAGAAGAAACAGCTAAAGCCAGAATGTTGAAATTTTGCACGAGGTCCGCTATTGGTGTGTAGGCATGTGATTATGATGGCCTTTTGAAAATTCGTACTAAAATGGTACGAAAAGTACAAAAATTTACTAAAAGTTGAATACTATGTATTGGAAAACAAGAAAAAACACTGTAAGTTCGACCAGGCCGAACTTTGAATGCCCTCCACCATTTGGAATAAAAATTGGCAATTTTCAAAAAAAAAAAATAAATAAATAAATAAATAAAAATAAAATAAAATAAAAAATAAATAAAATCCGTTAAAAATTTTGTTAAAATCTTAAAAATAGCGAATATAACCGCTATAATAGGGTCTATACGACGACGTGGATCTACATAGGCAAGTCTTGTCATAAGTCATTACAATATTCAAATGGGAAACTTGAAAAAAATCGGTGACTACTGAAGTTAAAATCATCATAATACCGAATATAGGGAGGTACCTTTATATTGGGGTTATACCAAAACATGGATCTGCACAGACAATTTTCTGTCATAGGCTGTAGCATCCATTACGAACTTCAAATACCAAATTTGAAACAATTCTCGTGAATAATGTACCTAAAATCATCAGAATGCTGAATATCGGGAGGTGCCCTTATATGGGGGCTAAAAGAAGACGTAAACCTGCACAGACAATTCTTCTGTTGTAGGCTGTAGTATCCATTTCGAACTTCAAATACCTATTTTCAAGGAATTCCGGTGAATAATATCGCTAAAATCAACAAAATACCGAATATCAGGAGGTACCGCTATATGGGGCTATACGAGGGCGTGGACCCGCACAGACAATTTTCTGTCTCAAGTTGTAGTATTTATTACGAACTTCAAAAACAAAATTTGAATCAATTCCAGTGAATAATGTCGTTAAAATCATCAAAATACCGAAAGACGTGGGCCTGCACAGACAATGTTCTGTGTTAGGCTGTAGTATCCATCACGAACTTCAAATACCAAATTTGAAACAATTCCGATAAATAATGTCGCTAAAATCATAAAAATACCGAATATCGGAATATACCGTTATATGAGGGCCAAACGAAGACGTGAACCTGCACGGACAAATTTATGTCATAGGCTGTAATATCCATTACGAACTTCAAATACCAAATTTGAAACATTTCCGGTGAATAATGTCGCTTAAATCACCAAAAAGTCAAACATAGGGGGCTATACCAAAACGTGGATATACATGGCCCATTTTCAATACCAAAAGTCTTACAGACATAA
This sequence comes from Musca domestica, assembly GCF_030504385.1. Lineage (NCBI taxonomy): Eukaryota > Metazoa > Arthropoda > Insecta > Diptera > Muscidae > Musca > Musca domestica. The sequence continues at coordinate 28,674,717 of NW_026712114.1, read as the reverse complement.
TACACATTTGAGTAAAATTATATCAACCGAAAGCTAGAGTGATTTCCATAGACGGACAAAGATACTGACATCGCTAAATCGACGTAGAATTTTATGCTGATCAAGAATATATGCACTCTGTGGGGTATGGTGGAGGGTATATAAGGCCTATCACGAACTGTTGGAACAAATCCACAATGTTCGCTGAAGAAGTAGCGAGCACCAGTATTTCATATACACAAAATATACGTTCATGGAGCTCCCCATACCCTTTTTACCGGCGATTGTCTGAATGCATTTAAATGCTTCCGAAGCACATCATTGGCTTTCAACAAATGTACGAAGAACAGTAAATGTTTACTGATTCCTATGTGTCCAGTTGGTCGGTATGCAAAAAATAGGTTCTCGGAACTAGAATATTCATGTGGTGTGGTGTTGCAGCGGGTCCATCAATCGTTGGCGTCTTAAACAAAAAAACCAAACCGAACATGTGTGTGGTAATTTAATACCATGGTCTTTGTTTATCATCTGATGTGTCTTAAAGTTAAACGTAGCAGCGATGGTACACAGGGAAATGAGGTAAAAAACAAAGGAACAAAACAAGTACAGGGAATTAAAAAATAGACCTTAATGAAAGCCGCTTTCACAGTATAGTGCATACCAATGAATGGAGGACGGCTAATACTTGGTTTTTGTGAGAGTGTGCTTTTTCCATTAGATTGCCCAGCAAGTTGGATATTTGTAGCAGTAATTGAACTTTTTTTTCAAATGTTATCCTTTGCCAACAATTTTTTGGTTATCTTTTTATCCCTAATTGCTCCGACAATTAGGCAAAAAGGTAAATGTAATAAATTACCTTTTAGGGCGAGATTGTTGTTGCTGCATTTAATGTGTTAAGGAAATGGCTTTGATGATTGCGAATGTAATGAAAGCTTCAAAAAGGATTTTTTTCTGCTTATTTAAAGCTATTTGCTACATATTGACATTTGTACTAAGATCAATTAGTTTCAGTATACAAAAATATATAGAAACAAAGTTATCGATTTTTAAACATTCTTTTTTGGCGAAATATAAAATTGCAGTTTTTCAAAACGATTTTTCTGCTGGAGTGCAGAATAACACTCCAAGTTTTTTTTTCTGATTCGGATCAAACTTTGGATGCTTGATACTTTTTTAAATGGATGGCGTTCGAAGATGGTTATTATTAGCCCATACCTTCTGGTACGTGCCCAATATATGATCAAAATCATTCCACTCTCAAAAAATCTTCAGTGAATCTACGGGTTTCTCCACACAAATGTCGATAGTGAATCTAATTAGAAGTATATTTCGATGCATCTTTCTGGTGGACTTTTATACCCTCCACCATACATAGTATGGAGGGTATATTAAGTTCGTCATTCCGTTTGTAGCTCATCGAAATAATCATTTTAGACCCAACAAAGTATATATATTCTTGATCAGCGTAACGGTACCCCCCGATATTCGGTATTTTGATGATGTTAGCCACTTTTTCAATGCAATCGTCTGAAAATCCATAAAAGGAGTCCCTTGTGAGCATTTACCCCCTCAAAAAGAATTGTCTATATAGGTCCACGATATCGTATATCCCCCATATAACTGTGCTCCACGATATTCGGTATTTTGATGATGTTAGCCACACTTTTCAATGGAACTGTCTTAAAATCGATATCGTATATCCCCCATATAACGGTACCCCCCTATATTCGCTATTTTGATGATTTTACCCACATTTTTCATCGAAATTGTCTGAAAATCCTCACAAGTAGTTCCATGTGGGTACTTTATACCTCAGCAGAGAATTATCTATATAGGTCGTATAGCCCCATATAACAGTACCCCCGATATTCTTTATTTTGATGTTTTTAGCCACATTTTTCAACGGAATGGTCACAAGGGATTTTTTGTAAACAAGGGGTCCTTTGTGATCACTTTAACCCCGACAGAGAATTCTCTATATAGGTTAACGATAACGTATAGCTCCCATATAACGGTACCCCGCGATATTCGCTATTTTGATGATTTTAGCCACTTTTTCCAATGGAATTATCTGAAAATCCACACAAGGAGTTCCTTGTGAGTACTTTACACCCAGACATAAATTTGTCTTTATAGGTCCACAATATCGTATATCCCCCCATATATCGGCATCTTCCTATATTAGATATTTTAAAGATTTTAAAATAATTTTTAATGGATTTTATTTTATTTTATTTTTTTTTTTTTTTTTTGAAAATTTTCTAATTCGTTCCAAATGGTGGAGGGTATTAAAAGTTCGGCCCGAACGAACTTACAGCTTTTTTACTTGTTATGCTTCATTTTATAGCCTACACTACATAGTAGTAAAGGTATTATGTCTTTGTGCGTTTGTTTGTAACATGGAGAAGGAATCGAGGTAGACTCATAGTTACTTTTGAGGATCTTCATGGAATTACTTTCTGAGTCGATTTATGCATGACAGTCCGTCATTCTGTCGATGTATTTTTGTGAACAAAATGCATTTCTCATTTATTATCCGATTGAGATGAAATCGTCGAAACAGGAGGACGAACTCTATTGAAATTGGCGAGAATCGGTTCAAATTCAACCGGTTTCGGGTTAATTGTACACCAAATGGCCAATATCAGTCCAATTGACCTGAATTTCGGCACATCCGACCGAATTCAGTCAGGAAGCAAGTATTCAAAATTTGGCTATAGCTCCCACATATATGTGTCATCCGATTTGGGGTTCAAAGTCCCTCACAAGCGTCATACGCATTCCACACCAATGATCTTTGATATCAGATATCACATACAGCCCAGAAATACCTCGCCAAATTGTATCAAGATCGGTTCAGATTTGGATATAGGTCTCATGATTATCTTCAACCGATTTCGGGTTAATTGTGCGTCAAGTGGTCAATATTAGTCTAAAAGTCCTGAATTTTGATACATCCGATCAAATTCAGTCTACAAGAAAGTACAGTAAATTCGGAGAAAATCGATTCAGATATAGCTATAGTTCGCATTTATATGTTTCATCCGATTTGGTATTCAAGTCCTCACATTCGTAATTTTTAACCGATTCGGGATTTCGAGAACAATAATATTTCTTACCAGTTATCTTATAGGGCTCGGAAATACCTCTGTCAAATTTAATCAAGATCGATTTAGATTTGGATATATGTCCCATATATACCTTCAACTGATTTCAGGTTAAGTGTGCACCAAATAGCAAACTATAACTGCTCGAAAGCCAAATGTTGATAGGAGGTATCTACTTGAAATATATTCTTTTGTTACGGGAGCTCTACTAAATATGCATAGTGATGTAGGATATCATATAGTCGGCTCCACCCGACTTTTGACTTTTCCTTACTGGTTTAATTTGGAAAACTTGTAATAGATAACAAGTACTATACCATCAAATTTACGAAAGAGATTTTTAATTTAAACAAGTAAAAAAGTTTCGGTCGGTTTTTTTTTAAATCTTTTGACTTCTGGTTTGGTTGATCAAATGTTTAAACCTTTATGCAATTGGTTCCGAAGGAAGTGGCCAATATTGGCCATTTCGTGTCGGACCTAACTAAATATGATATAAATATAGCGACGTGCTAGGTTTGGACTGTGTTGTGTTAATGGAAATTTTGGGATGCACCAAGTCATGAATAGAATCGGATGCCGCTTTTTATGAGCTTCATGGATTTTCAAAATTTTGAGCCTTTGTGGGGGAGGTACCAGAATGAGTGGACCGATATATTCCATCTTAACACCAGATCTTAGTTTTAGGAAAATAATGGAATGTGTGAAATTTTAAGACAGTCGGATTCTAACATCATATTATAATTATTCAAAATGTTTACCCTTTTTGGGGGAGGTACTTGATGGAGTGGACCAATATTATCCATTTTTGTACCAGACCTAGAACTGGCGAAAATATTAGGATTTGTCAAGTTGGAGCAAACCCGGATTACAGCTTCTCTTTCTGCGCAGAAAAAAATATTTTTTTTTTGTTTTTTTTTCTATTGGAAAATTTTGACCTTGTATGGGGAAGGTACCGGAAGAAGTGGACCGATATTATCCATCTTAACACCAGACCTTGCGTTAATATAAATATTTGGATGTGTGAAATTTGAAGACAATCGGGCACTTACATCAAATTTTATGATTTTATGATTCAAAATTTTGATCATTTGTGGGGGAGGTACTTGCTGGAGTGGACCGATATTGTCCATTTTCACACCTGACCTAGCACTGACGTAAATATTAAGATTTGCAAAGTTGGAGCAAAATCGGATTATCCTTCCTCTTTCTGTGCATAAAAAAAATATTTTTTGAAAATTTCGACCTTTTGCGGGGAGGTACCAGAAGGAGTGGACCGATATATTCCATCTTAACACTAGAACTTGGGTTAATATAAATGTTGGGATGTGTGAAATTTTAAGACAATCGGGCTCTTACATCACATTTTATGAGAGTTGTAAATATTAAAAATATTTTTTTTTTTTTTTTGAAAATTTCGAGTGGACCGATATTGCCTATCTCCGAACTTGATCTAAGTTTGACAAAAATATTACGATGTACCAAGTTTGGACAAAATCGGATACTCCCTTCGAGAGTTATCGTGCGCACCAGCCAGACAGACGGACGGACAACGCTAGATCGACTCCAAATGTTCTGAAACGGATTTGCTCCAAAGAGACCTATTGTCTAAAATCGTTATTTCGACTAGACACGTTTTGACCGTATCAAATGATATATACCCTCTGTAGCCATAGGCTGAGGGTATAAAAATTACATTTCTCATATTATTTTAATATTGTTTATCGCAATTGCATATTAAGTACTAGAATCTGGGTATATAAGTTCAATATGTGATACTTAAGTACCCCTTTCATTTTTCCAAAGAGCCCACCAATTTCTGTATAAAGACTTTTATCGAAAAAAATAAAGGTTGTAGCTTCTAAAACGCAGTACAAATTTTGGAACACCCTGCCCTTTTCTATCCCTATTCACCAGGACTGCCACCCGTCAAAAATGCCAACTCCTTTATTCAGTACTTTTGGTGAATTTCAGGAAGTACGATTTGTTAAGAGTGTTTTACATTTACGAACTTTTCGCACTTATAAAGTACGATTTAATCCCACAACACCAAGAGAACATTTAATTTAGGAATTTCCAAAAGTCCTGATTTAGGAAAAGGATCAACTCCATGCACATTTGACAAGTTCTGCCTCTTACCAAGAGCTTTTAAGTTCTTATTGGCCAACTTACCCTCATCCAATACGTTAATATGAATATATACGAATGCTGTATCCTGTTGCATCTTTTGTATTTTTTGTACTTTTGAATTTCGAATTTTCAAAAAAATAACAAAAAAAATATACTGGGTAACCCATTGAAAAAATTTCAGTAATTTCATAAGTCTCAATACAATTATCCACTTATACCGCAATTTTCCACAATTTTTACTTCACGCTAAGTCAAAAATACATAGTGAACGTAAAACATGAATTTCAAACATTTTTGTACTATTTTACCCTTTGAACCACAAGTTCCTCCAAGAAAATTTTAAAGAAAAAACTTTTTCCCTATAGCTCAATAATATATTCATTCAAAGTTTAGAACTTGAAAATATACGAACTTCCAAGGAATTACCCGTATTTAAACCTCTAAATCAAGAGTGCTCTTTTTAGGAAAACTCCAAATATTAGCTTCAACCCAGGTACTATTAAGTACTTTTCCTCGCCCTAATTCAATTTCATTGGTCAGAACAATAACACATTTTGATTGCAAACGGCGGATGCAAAACTTTAATAAAACCCACCTGCATTGGGAGTTGCTATTGTTTGATTTCATACAGATCCAACCATGCATTTCAGTAGCAATGCAAAAATTATGTGCATTGCAGGTTAGACCCCAATAACAATCAAATATGAACTTGGCTTAGTTGTTGCATTCACAACAAATCATGTTAAGTTCACTCTTTATTTCAGTTATGTTTTTGCAGGAATTCAATTTCCGTTGCTCAGTTGAAAATAAAAATGAAATAAACACAAAAAATTAGGTGCACAATCCCTCTTGTGCATTGGGATTTTATGTTTGGATAATTTCTATAGACAACCATTAGACCGTATAGCCAGTAGAAACAGACACCCCCACTTCCACATTTCGATGCCACAAAGTTGGCAAGTTGACGTTGTAATTAATATTTACTCATTTGGCAATAAAAAACATGAAAAATGTGTAACAAAAATTTGTTTCATACCGAAATGACATGCTCAGCCCCGCACAGCCATAACGGACAAGGTGAGAGAGAAGAAAATAACATCACAACAAATTTGTAATCCATTACCTTAAATAAACAAAACAAAAGACTTGAACAACAAACTCGATTTGTTAGCTGAGTATTACATGTGGATTTTGGTTGCAAACTGTGGGAATGATGCCAACATTGTTAAATAATTTTAGGATTTTATTTGGCTTGAAAACATTTATGTTTTTACCAAAAAAAAGAGAAATATTCAATAGCTCTTTACATGAAAACATTTTAACAAGGAGATGAAAGACAAGCAAACATCACAAGGGTTGTGCCACTTAGATACAAATGTATATGTGCAAACACACATTAATTTCTTATATCTGAACGATTATTTCGATTAGAAAAAGGAAATGTTTTCAACTTGTAATGTAAATGTAATATACAGGGTGAAGTGCAAAAACTGCAACCAACTTCAGACTGCTGTCATTTCTAAGCCACATTTCCGACAGCGAATAAAATTATTCCAGTGACAGCTCATTATATGGCTTACAAGCGAAAAAAAGCATTTTGGTGAGAATTTTCCACAGAAAAAGTTATTCTTGATGGAATTCAAGCGTGATAGTGTGATTTCTTTATATTTGGCTATAAACAACAACCAGTGGCTATCGTTAGATGTGAATAAATATTTTGTACCTCGTACCATCGTCCGTACCGTAGCGTAGCCCGACGTCAATGAAGTGGACGGAAGAAAACAGCAACATTAGCTGAAATGGTTCGAAAAATAAAGAAGCGAAAAATTGCTCGTGAGCTGGTCATACCGCAATATTCCATTCGGTAAATATTGAAAAATGAGTTCGGGGTAAAGCCATTGAAATTCCAAAGAGTGCAATAACTTACACCGCAACAGAAGAAAATAGAAGAGCTAAAGAGTTGCTTCGCTTGGCCGAAAGTGGTGAACTGCCGAATTTGTTTTTTTTTCCGATGAGAAAACGTTCGTTGTCCAGCAGTTTGTAAACAAAAACAACAAAATAAAATTATCGTGTTTACTTGCCAAAGAGGTCAGCTGAAAGTGTCCACCTTCGGTTGGCCACCAGAACTCAAGCGTCGACCATGATGATGGTGTGGGCCGCCATAAGAGCTGATGGTCGTTCTCCGCTCGTATTAATTGACCGTGGTATCAGAATAAATGCAGAATATTATCGCGAAAAATATTTCGGATGGTGGCACGCAAACATTTTGGCGGTAGACCTTGGACATTCCATCAGGACTCAGCACCATCGCACTCAACTCGCGCCAAACAAGAATTGTTACAAAATGAGGTTCCTCGCTTCATTTCCAGCGCATACTGGCCCCCAAAATCTCCGGATACCAGTCCATGGATTATTGTGTTTGGAGTATTTTGGAGAGCTATTGGGTAAAGAAAGTATTTTAGAATCATTTTTGGTCTATAATTCCGGATCTGATTTGAGTTAAGGATTCTTGCAAAATATTCAACATAAGTTTACTCCTGAAAACAGTCCACATATATTAAAATTGTCGGCATTCTTTAAAAAAAAGTTAGCGACTTTTCTTCCAGAATGCAAAGGAAGCTGAAAATATACTTCTCTTACAAACATAGAGCCGAAAATAGTTACAAATCAGTACATGTTTTTTTTTTCTATGTACATGTATAACCTCAAAAAACATCTGCCTTAACTGATGATGAGTTTTGTTTGATATCTCACGTTGTACATACCTCCTATCATATTTCAACATACTGATATTTCTTTTCATCTTTTACGATATTCGTTTCTTTTTTTGTTTTCAACTGAAGAGTCTGCTCTAGCAAAAGCTATTGCATTCTTTGTGGCTTTGGGTTAAAGGGGAGTTACATGGCGGCGTTCCATAGCTGCCAGTTAAGACGTCAATTCCTATTAACAACTATAAATTATGCCATCAAACTATCAGTGAACGCATAAAATAACTTTAGATTTGTTGTTTTGCATTCTACTAAAGTTCAGCTTGTAGAGAATGACTAAAATCCATGGCGCAACTGCAGCAATAAGACAAACAGAATGCAGAACATCTTCAGCAGAAGTAAAAAATATTCAGTGAAAAACATAATTCACACCTTTAACAGCACTTCTGCCAAAACTGTAGCAATGCCAGCGTCGGTGAGAGGGCCAGAACCGCCAAGGAATCTTAAACATTTGGTATTCCGGTTACACTACTGAATATATTTGTATTGAAAAGATTTTGAAAGGACTTCTTAGAATCTTTGTTTAATTTAATTTTCATACTTTTCAAAAAAAAAAAATCCGTTTAAAAATTCTGTTAAAATCTTAAAAATACCTTTGACCTTTCTTTACAGCTTTAATAGGTGCCGATAACTTCCTTTCCAAAAATCCTGGATTTCCTTAAAAAAATCTTAAACGACATGTTTTTATTTTTTTTTAAATTCGGTCAGAAAAAATATTTGTATAATACTTTTTTTAAGATTTTCCTACAAAAAAAAATGTTGTTGTATATTGCTGACCTGTTATATTAATTTTATTTATTTATTTAATTGCTTGGCTTAAGGTCATTAAAATCTCCTTTTTTATTTTTGAATTTTTCCTTTTTTATTCATTTCTAATGACCTTAAGGCAAGCAATTACCTAAATAAGTAAAATAAATATAACAGGTCAACAATATACCACAACAACAAATTTTTTAACTAAATAAGTAAAAGAAAAATTTGTGAAATATTCTTCCTATAAAAATTCCAGACTTTTTACAAAAAGTATTTTAAAGGGTTTTGAAAAAATATTATTCTAGAACCAAATCAAAAAACAAAATCTTAGACTATTTATATAAAACAAGTAAAAAAGTTGTAAGTTCGACTGGGCCGAATGCCCTCCACCATTTGGCACGAATTTGGCAATTTTCAAAAAAAAAAAAAAAAAAAAAATATTAATAATAAATAAATAATATCCATTAAAAATTCTGTTAAAATCTTAAAATACCGAATGTAGACGTTATATTAGGGTCTAACGACGACGTGGACCTGCATAGGCAACTTTTGTCATAAGCCATTGCAATATTCAAATGCGAAACTTGAAAAAGAATTCGGTGAATAATGTCGCTAAAATCATCAAAATACCGAATATGGGAAGATACCGTTGTATGGGGCCTATACGAAGACTTAAACCTGCACAGACAATTTTCGGTCTTAGGCTATAGTATCCATTAAGAACTTCAAATACCAAATTTGAAACAATTACGGTGAATAATGTCGCTTAAATCGCCAAAATACCGAATATCGGGAGGCACCGTTATATTAGGGCTTTACGAAGAGGTGGACCTGCACAAACAATTTTTCTGTCGTAGGCTGTAGTATCCATTACGAACTTCAAATACTAAATTTGAAACAATTCCGGTGAATAAATTCGCTAAAATCATCAAAATACCGAATATGGGGAGATACCGTTGTAAGGGGGCTATACGAAGACTTAAACCTGCACAGACAATTTTCTGTCTTAGGCTATAGTATCCATTAAGAACTTCAAATACTAAATTTGAAACAATTCCGGTGAATAAATTCGCTAAAATCATCAAAATACCGAATATGGGGAGATACCGTTGTAAGGGGGCTATACGAAGACTTAAACCTGCACAGACAATTTTCTGTCTTAGGCTATAGTATCCATTAAGAACTTCAAATACTAAATTTGAAACAATTCTGGTGAAAAAATGTCCATAAAATCTATAAAATACGGAATATCGGTAGGTAACGTTATATGGAGGCTCTACGAAGACGTGGACCTGCATAGACAAATTCCTGTCTTAGTTTTGTAGTATCCATTAAGAACTTCAAATACCAAATTTGAAACAATTACGGTGAATAATGTCGCTTAAATCATAAAAATACCGAATATCGGGAGGTAACATTATATGGAGGCTCTACGAAGACGTGGACCTGCACAGAAAAATTCCTGTCTTAGGCTGTAGTATCCATTATGAACTTCAAATACAAAATTTGAAACGATTCCGGTGAATAAATTCGCTAAAATCATCAAAATGCCGAATATCGGGAGGTACCGTTATATGGGGGCTATACCAAAACGTAGACCTACATGGCCAAAACAACAAGGCAAAAAACAATAAACATTTGAAATACATTTTAAAATGAAAATAGAAGAAAGCTATACAATTTACTTTAATTTGTGAGTTTCATTAAAAACTAAATCATATTTTTCTTTTATTTTGCAGAATAATTTTATTGGTTTATGCATGTCGCTCCAACATATCTACATATCCGGCAATGAGGTTCAAATTAAGATGACTTCTAAGGACATGTCCCAGCCTACGCAACCTATCATGTAAGTTCCCTACATGTTTAATGTACTAGCAATTTATCAATCTATGTATGAATGTTCATCTTGTAAAAGTCTATACAATGTTGTTTCCAGGACACGAAAACTTGTTCCGAACTCTCGTTTTTTTTTCGTAGAAGAAGAAAAAATATTGTTTTTTAGAAAATGTGCATTGGATGTATGAATGAAATCGAAAACATCATATCTTGTTTGCAGAGTGAAAAAAACAGAAAACATGCCAGACATACCATGTGAACATTGTAAACGATACTCAAATATTTCGCAGGTATTTTACAGCGAGACGGCGATGATGACTACGACGGAAAGTGAACGAAAACGAAAATACATACATCTTAATTTGTATGTCTCTCTTCGATCTTAACTCTGATATCCTGCTGCTTTTTACGACAAATGAATTAATTTACTCAAACATGTTTGAAATATGTTTGTGCATGCCAGCCGAATGCAGGGATGTCTAAAAGATTTTTGTTTTCCGAAGCAACGAAAAATCTCATAACTCCTGCCAAACGCAAATAAAACATCACATGAAAATCTTTCATGTGGCTGCCAGTTTCATGGCATGATGTTTGTCAGGTTGTTGTGTGCCAGACAACTATGACAAGCATCCACACATCCACACATAACAGCAAGAGCAACAACACGCTTTCACTTCATGTCTTGTAAATGCTGTTGCTTCGCATACCAACCACCAACGGCAAGGATCTACCACAAAAAAAGTAATGAATGCGTAATATAATGGATTATCGCGTCTGACGTTGCAAGCGTGCAATCTGCAACATGCATTGCCTGGCAATCGATTGCAACAGCATCAGCCCACCACCACATTACCCCTTCATCAATCTTAGCAGCATCGAAAGTTTTAAATCCTCGAAAAGCAAGACTCTTTCCAACCATTGAGAGTGAAACTGAATGAATATTTTTTGGAGGAGGGAAGACAGACGGCGGCAGGAACAATTCATAACTAAGGTTGAAATTAATGAAGGTGGTATTGGTGGCTGGCGGACGGATGGATTAATGGTTGTTGTTTGGTGGATTAATGTTTTTGTTTTATTTTTTCTCTCTCTGTATTTTATGCATTAATTTGATCAAATTGTCATAATTCCCAACAACATGCTCGCCGAGGTATCACATTCATGAGCACATTTGTAGAATGAATAAGCGAGCAACTAGCTGGCGATACATATTTGCAATATTGCTACAAATCTGAAAAGCATGTCAAGCTGCATAAAATAAAATGATTTATATTCAAGAGATTAGACGAACATTGGGTGTTACACATGCAGAGGGACATACAGGGTGAGATGAAAAAACTGCAACCAACTTCAGACTGCTGTAATTTCTAAGCCAATCGTCCGACAGGAACATGCAGGGTGAAATGAAAAAACTGCAACAAATTTCAGACTGCTTTCATTTATAAGTCACTCGTCCGACAGCTATTAAAAATATAAAAGCGACAGCTCATTATATTGTTTACAAGCGTACAAAACATTTTGGTGTGAATTTTATTCGTAATGGAATTCAAGCGTGATAGTTTGATTTCTTTATAATTGGCTGGAAAACCAAAAAATTGGCTGGAAAACCAAATGCACTCCAGCATTTAAATGTGAAAAAATCTTTTGTGACTCGTACCATCGCTCGTTACCGTAATACTGGTAGCGTAGCCCGACGTCAAGCAAGTGGGCGGAAGAAAACAGCAACATCAGCAGAAATGGTTCGAAAAGTAAAGAAGCGACTTGATCGAAACCCGCGTCGTAGGGGCCGAAAAATGGCTCGTGGGTAAAGCCATTGATCCAAAAAGTGCAAGAAGTTACACTGCAACAGAAAGAAACAAGTAAGCAAAGGCTATAGTCGTGCGGGGCCGACTATGTGATACCCTACAACACTACAATATGTTCGAAGTCCCCTTATATCCAAATCCATTTTGGAAGATTTCGTTTTGAAATAATGTCAAAGAGCCCCGCCCAGAGGTTACCCTTAGGTTTTTGGCTCGGAGAATTTGTCAAAAGTTGTGAAAGTTGTGGTCCATTATAGAGCTAAATATCATCCAAAATGCTAGACTTCTTCCCTGTCCTTAACTCTCTTCCGATGCGAAATTCCGTGTCGATTAGTTTCAATTGTGGCCTATAAAGCGACTACAAAATTAGAAAAAATTAATTTTTTTTTAGTCCATTTGCATCTCTAAATGTAAATCTTAAGAACAATAGGTTTTAATTCTGACCCTAACCCTACCCCCATGCCAAATTTCGTGAGGATCGGACGATAATTGCGACAAGCATATAATACCCTCTAAACATAGTGAAAATTTACAATTCAAAATTGTAACTCAAATTGAAAAAATCGCATGCGATAAGAAATATGGCAAGAATTGAAAAAATGGAACAAAAATTATTCACTTTTTTATTGGTGTATTTTTCCGCGGTTTTCTTAGATTTTCTGCTTTTCTGGCAAAAGACCATTCCGAATTGATAGACATTTTTGAAATCGGCCCAGCGGTTCTTGATTTATAAGCAGAATAAATAAGATCAATTCTTTTACATATATATTGTACCTATTTTACTATATATATCCGATTTCTTGGCTACTAGCACCACTGTACTGGTCGTAAGTGATCTTTTAATGCATTTGCGACTTGGCTGGGGTTGAAAATATTCGCGGTTTAGTGGAAATTTTCCTATTTTCTTACATAAAAGTTAGGGTCTTTTTACCCGCTAATTATTGTCCGATGGCCGCCCAAATTGGTAGGTTTCTGCCCACTCCTAAACTCTAACTAAATGGAAATTTTCGCGTCGATTGGTTCATAACTGCAACTGCAAAATCAGGAAAATTTTCTGTTTTTGGTCCATTTCAACTCCTAAATATCGTGCGATCATCTCCAAAAACAATAAGGTTCTATTCTGACCATAACCCCACCTCCATTTTCAATTTCGTGAGGATCGGTTCATAATAGCGACCTGTAGCTTGATTACAAATTAACATGGACAGACGGACAGACGGACATACATAGCTAGATCGACTCATCTCGGCGAGATAGGAAGATCCATATATACTTTCCTATGTGGGAAACCAATATTTCGAGGTGTTACATAATTTTTGGCCCGCTTGGCCGAAAGTTGGGAACTGCCAAATTTGGTTTTCTCCGATGAGAAAACATTTGTTGTCCAGCAGTTTGTAAACAAATAAAATGTCAAAGAGGTCAGCTGAAAATATGCACCTTCGGTTCGCCACCAGAACTCAAGCGCCTGCTATGGTGATGGTGTGGTCCGCCATAACAGCCGATGTCCGCTCTCCGCTCGTATTAATCGAATTTCAATAAATGGCGAATATTATCGCGAAAATATTCTGGAAGGTGTATTAAAGCCTTGGGCATGCAAACATTTTGCCCGCAGACCTTGCACATTCCAACAGGACTCAGCACCATCGCACTCAGCACGCGCCACCCAAAGATGGTTACAAAATAAGGTTCCTCACTTCATTTCCAGGGCACTACTGTTCCGGAGTATTTTGGAAAGCAAGTTTGGCACTAAAAAATACCAAAGTGTCGATCACCTCAAGGAAGCGCTTCGCCGGGAACGGACCTAAATACCGCATAGCAACATTCGAGCAGTGTGTGACGGTTTTATTAGCCATTTGAAGGCCATAATTCGTGCCAAAGGTGACCAATTCGAACAAATCTATAGTAATAAATAGCAAATAAAATTAAAAAAAAAATCATGGCGTTTGACATTGTTGCAGGCTTTTATCTCACCCTGTATATTAAAAAATATTTATTGGAGCAATAAATGGTGAAATGAAAAAAATCTATTCAAATTGGTCTGATATTAAATATATGATGAGCAATAACAGTAAAATCGGAACTATCTATCTATATCGAAACTATATAAAATCTAAAGCGAACTCAATAAAATTTGGCAGAGGTACTTACGAGCAGTACCTGATGCCCAGTATCAAATATCATTGTTGCGAATCCCATATTAGGCATGTGAGGGACTTTAACTCCAAATCGGATGAAAAATATATATATTTGTTTCTATGACTCAGTCGGAACTGCCGAAATTCAGTCCACTTGGGCTGATATTATCTGCTTGGTGCGCAATAGATCTAAAATCGGATAAAGATATATATGGAGCTATATCGTAATCTGATCCGATCTCGATAAAATTGGACGGAGGTATTTTCGAGATAAATAAGTTATCTAATACCAAATATCATTCTTGTAGAGTTCCTATTACGCGTGTGAGAGACTTTAACCCTCAAATCGGGAGCTATAGTAATATCTGGAGCGATTTACACCAAATTTGAAGTACTGGTTTCTAGGATGAACTCCGTCATAATTAACAAAATGCATGCATTCATTTGGGCTGATATTAGCCATTCGGCACACAATAAACCTGATATCGGATAAAGATATATATGGAAGCTATATCCTAATCTGAACCGATCTCGGTAACAGGTACCAAAATCATTCTTGTGGAGTGCATATTACGCTTGTAGGGGACTTAAACCCCCAAATCGAATGATACATATATACGGGAGCTATATCTGAAAAGATTTTCTCCAAATTTTAAGTACTTGCTTCTAGACCAAATTCGGTCGGCGGTGCCAAAATTAAGGTCATTATGACTGATATTGGCCATTTGTTGCACAATTAACACGAAATCGGTTGAATATATATGAAGGAGCTATATCTAAAATTGAACCGATTCTCACCAATTTCAATAGGATTCATTCTTGGGCCAAAAAATATATTGTTTGCAAAGTTTCATATCATTCGGATAATATCAATATTTCACATCATTCGGATAATAATAACCTTGCCACTATATGGTGTAGGGTAAAAAAAAACTTGTGCTACATCATTTAAAAAGTATATATGATCTGCTTATAATAGCCCCCTGTAACAGCTCAGATAGATTTTTAGTTTTGTAACGACCATAAATAAGCTGTAATTTGGAATTTTGTATTTACAACGTTTTAGAACCTGATTTACCAACTAAAAACATATTCGGATGGATGTTGATGGAGCCAACTTTCAATAATATTCAACTGAAATATACTACAAGCTTTTTTTTGTCAAATTTCTGAATCTAGTGTGGACTCTTTATCGATTTCTACAGAAAGACGGGCATAAAAAGTCGACTTATGATTTAATGCTAGGCGAGAATATTTATGCTTCATTGGACCTCTAATATATATCGACATCCGAAAACGAAACGGACCCTTTAATATTGCAGGCATTTTTAAAAAGTTTTTATGAAATATTTTATCTCTATGAATACATTTAGGTACTTGAAATTTTACACATATATTTTTTCAAAAAAAAATTTTGACGATATATGTTCCCAGATTAGATTAACATTCCAAAAGTTAAAAACAAGGGTTAACTTCATACAGAAAATTGTGGTTAATTTTTAATACGTTTGTCCTCGGTCGCCCCTCCGAAAATTATTTATCAATTTATAGCCTTTTCAAAAAACACTGTTTTTTCCTGGCTAAACAGTATTAAGTGTCCGATATGTCCTTATGGAAGCTAAACCCGTTATATTGCTCACATTTCCCAGTTACATTCATGCTTAACAAGTCAACCATGTATCACTCTCAAGCAATACAATGATCATAAAATCAAAAAAAGGAAATATTAAAGTTTTCCCTAATAATTCATTGTTCGAAACAATGTATCCAACAATTGTTTTTCGTATTGTATTCGTATAATAGAAATATGTACGTCGAATATTGATATGAATGATTATTGTTATTTAAGATTAATCTGTGACGCGAAATATGTGTATCGTGGACAATTTGAAAATCTCGAATCAAAAGCACATATGAAACTAACAATGGGGATTTACAATTCCCCCCTCAATTTTGTACACATGCCACCACCAACCGCATATAAGTCGGTTATCCCCATTAGAAACAGACAAAAAATGATTAATTTTATAAAAGCTGAAAATGGGTTTTCTATTCAATTTTCAATTGGCTGCCAGCCAGTCAGCCAGACATGATAACAGAAATGCGAAATTATCTTTTTAGGCACGTACATCGTAGTCATATGTTGGAGATTAAGTTTTTTGTAAAAAATACTATTTTTTCTCGGTCGCTTTTAGAAAGAGATTGTTAAACATTGATTGTAATTTTATTATTGCCATTGTTGATGTTGTCGTGGTTATTGTTGTAGCGTTTACCGGCTTTTCTGATTTTTCATTTGAATTGACCGCCTTTACGCTTAGACATTTAGTCGCCAATTGCGGAACGATAAAAAAAATAACAACCGAACGACGATGCTTTGAAGAATATCGAAACCATGGAGTGAGGCGAATAACCTCAACTGCTTGCTGCAATCGCTTTGCAGCGTAAATGTTGAGATTGAAAACGATTAACTAAGTCAATATTCCAATACTTTGGCAGTAATTAAATGCAGGTGTTTGAAAAATAATTATTGGTATTACTCATATATTAACTGTTTTCTGTTAAAGAAAGAAAAATTATCTGATGTACATTTCCGTCAGTAGTAATCGCAATGTATATATATTCTTGATCAGCATAAAATTATATGCCGATTTAGCGATATCCGCCCGTCTTTAGTTTGGTGTTTGTGGTTCATATTTAGTGCTTGAAGTTTATACAAAAATAAAATCCGGGGGTTTATGTTACTGCATTTGTATACCCTCCACCATAGTATTGAGGGTATATTAAGTTTGCCATTCCATTTGTAACACCTCGGAATATGCATATCAAACCCCGCAAAGTATATATATTCTTGATAAGCATACAATTCTATGCTGATTTAGCGATGTCCGTCCATCTGTGGAAATCACTCTAGCTTCCGAACGAAATGAAGTAGGTTGTTAGAATTTTACTGAAATGTATATTATGTCTGCAGGACTTTAGGGTCCACGTTTTGGTATAGCCCCATATAATGGTACCTCCCTATTGTCGGTATTTTGGTGATTGAAGCAACATTAATCATTTCAAATTTGGTATTCGAATTTCGTAATGGATACTACATCCTATGACAGAAAATTGTCCGTGCAGGTCCACGCCTTTTTATAGCCCCCATATAAGGGCACCTCCCAATATTCGGCATCTCGATGATATTAGCGACAAAATTGACTGGAATTGTTTCAAATTTGGTATTTGAAGTTTGCAATGGATACTACAGCTTAAGAAAAAAAATGTCTGTGCAGGTCAACGTCTTCGTATAGCCCCGATATAACGGTACCTCTCTTTTTTTATTTTGATGATATTAGCGACATTATTCACTGGAATTGCTTCAAATTCGGTATTTGAAGTTCGTAATAGATACTACAGCCTATGACAGAAAATTTGATAGAAAAATTAGGCTGCAATATCCATTACGAAGATGTGGACTTGCTTCGTAATGGATATTGCAGCCTATGACAGAAAATTGTCTGTGCAGGTCCACGTTTTGGTATAGCCACCATATAATGGTAAATCCCCATATTCCGTATTTTAAATATTGTAATTATGACCTGCCTGTGCAGGTCCACGTAGTCGTATAGACCCTAATATAACTGCTACAGTCGTATTTCTAGGATTTAAATAGAATTTTTTAACGGATTTTTTTTTTTTTTTTGAAAATTGCCAAATTCGTGGAGGGTATTAAAAGATCGTCCCGGCTGAACTAATAGCTCTTTTACTTGTATATGCTGATTTCGTTGCCGAATATAGCCAAATATCGTAGACAATATCAAAGTATATAGATGAGTCTACATTTAGAGATACAGATACAGAGAGGCCTTTTGCATTTGGAGATGATCGCAAAATATTTAGGGGTTCAAATGAACTAAAAACAGGAAATTTTTCCTGATCACACAATTGAAACTAACAGCACGACGGAGTGCGTAAATATTGGGCAAATGTCCCTGGTCAAAAAGCCAAGGGTAATATCTGGGCAGTGCTGTATGACATAATTTCAAAAGCGAAATCTTCCAAAAATGGATTTGGACACATAAGGGGGCTTCTACCATATTGTAGTGTTGTAGGGTATCACAGGGTCGGTCTCGGACGACTATAGCCTTCGGTTAGTTTTTTTTTTCTTTTTGTTTTGGGAGAGTAGACTTATACCAAAAGGTATGGTGTTGTAAAATATACAAATGTACATGAGGCCCAAGAGAAACAGAAACTATATGTTTACTTTTCAGCTGCTGAGTTTATATCGATTCTGCGGCATAACTTGGGACATCTCCATTTCATTTCAGTATTAGTATTATTAAAGAAAAGAGTTCCATTCATTGCTTCATAAGATCAAAAAAGAAATATATCCATTATTTTCAACAAGGTGTTTTCATAGAATCTAAATCTCAGTTGAAAAGTAATAACCTTCTCTAAATGATTAAACCAACTGATAATATGGACGTTGTTCAAGATTTTGGTCTGTCTATTGACTTCATTATACTTTGTAGTGATTTCAGAGTTGAAGATTGACGATTAGCAACTATTTTGCAAAAAATTCCGACCATACACTGAGTTGAAACCTCCTAATTCTATTTGGCACATTTTTCCGTCTCTATAGATTTTCCTGCCGAATAAGTGTGATTCTTTTTATTATTAAATAAAATTAAAAAAAAAATCAAATATGATTCTTTTCTTGCGTCAACCACACAAAATATATCTATATTTTTACCTAAAAGCTCAGTTATTGTATTTGTTTCCTTGTGGTGGTATAAACGTCGCGACGAAAATAACTCTTTAGTTATGAGTCAAATCGAAAACCCGCAACGACAAGAAACACCACAACTGCGCATTATGATTTTGCTGCAAGGAATACCAGACAATCAACCATGGTGTTCCTTACAGCAGCAGGTAGTACGAAATACGTCGGACTGGTGGTATGTCGTTGTTGTTGGCGTTCAAACGGTACTCGTATACGAGTATTGTTTGTTTGTCTGCTTACGTCTGTCATTTTGGGCTGTGTGCACCTGCAACGAAGTTATTGTTTTGTTAAAAATTTTGTTGTCGATCGTACTGAAGCTGAAGTTTTCATATGATACCAGACACGCGCTCAAAAAGGCGTTTTTCATGACAACTCCTGGCTACAACGATATATTTGCAGACACACATACACCTACTGCCTGCATTCATTATTCATGGGAAAAGCAGTAGATTTTACGAATTTATACTATTCACTTAAAATCCCTCGGTTTGATTTTTTCGGATTTTGTATTTTTTTTTTTGTATTTTAGAAGAATAATATTTTGAGAGTAAGTATTAGGATATTTCATTAATTCCATTGGCTTAGCAAATATATTTATTTGTAGTCCACAATACGGATCGATAAGTCCCGCAAAGATGGATAATTTACGGGCATATTTTTGTTACGAGAAGTTACATACGGAATGACAAAACCATATACCCTTCGTTCTATGGTGGAGGGTATAAAAATAATAAAGCTTTCTATCTTCAAATACAGTAATAATTGTATAGAATTGTGTAATGTAATGTAAATTTTTAAACGCTAACTAAGCGATAAAACCGACTATATGGATCAGGTCACTTTCGTACCTTAACATCCCCAAATAATACATTTAAAAGAAGTTAAAGAATGGGACCGACCATGGGATACCCTGTAACACTATAATTTACGGTTGAGCTTCTATGAATCTGCAAACTCTTTGTATTTTTGCACGACGCATAGGCTATATTTAGGCTGTTTTTTTTTTTTTTTTTTTTTTTTTTTTTTTTTTTTTTTTTTTTTTTTTTGAAATTCGTACCAAATTGTTACGAAAAATAGTAAAGCGTACTATGACCACCATGAAAAGGAGAGTATATTAACTTTGTCATTACGTTTGTAACATCCCTAAATATTCGTCGTACACCCCATAAAGTATATACAGGGTAAGATAAAAACAAGTAAGAAAAGGCTATAGTCGTGCGGGGCCGACTATGTTATGCCCTACAACACTACAATATGTTAGAAGCCTCCTTATGTCCAAATCCATATTGGAAGTTTGCGCTTTTGAAATTAGGATTTTGACTAGCGACATTTGCCCAACATTTAGGCACTCCGTCGGGATGTTAGTTGATGAAGTCCATTTTACATATAAATATAATTCAATGGTCATCCAAAATGCGAGAATTCTTTATTGTCCTTAACTATCTTCACAGGCGTGTCGATTATCTTCAATTGTGTGATCGGAAAAACATTTCTGTTTTTGATTAATTTGAACCCCTAAATATTTTGTAATCACCTCCAAAAGCAAGAGGCCCCTCTTTATCACCAAATTTAGACTCATCTACGTGATTTGCTTGTCTACGATATTTGGCTGTATTCGTCAACGAAATCAGCATAAAAAAGAAGAAGTTGGCCTTTTGCCTGTAGATAATGTTGGTAGTTTTTCACACAAAATCAGTGGTTCATTGTACCCGCTGTAATAAACTTTAACTTTATGTGAGATTTCGTGTCCTTTGGTTTCTAATTGCGACCTAATATATTGCGGACATTTTTGAAAACAATAAGCCTAGCCCTTCTGAGCCCAACCCTACCCTTGTGAAAATTTTCGTGAGGATCGGACGATATTTGCAATACTTATATAATATCCACAACCTGTGTTGTAAGGTGAAAAAATATTACAAAATATACACTTCAATATTATAAGTCAAATTGAAAAAATCGCATGCGATAAAAAATATGAAAATATAAAAAATTTTCACAAAATACTACAAAATCGAAATTAACATCATTATTGGCATATTTTTCTGCGATTTTTTTAGATTTTATTCTTTCATGTCAAGAGGCCAATCTGAATTGACAAAATATGTCAAAATCGGTACAGCCATTCTTGAGATATAAGCATTCTAACTAACATCCGCTTCCTTTGTATATACACATTTTATATATTTCGCTATATATAACCGATATATTTACTATCGGCTTCTACGTAACGGTCAGAATTGACCTGTTCGTCTATTTTTGATTTCGCCGGGATTAAAAATATTCGCGGTTCAATGGAAAATTTGACTTTTATTTAACACAAATGTTGTGGCCTATTTCACCCTCTAAATATTACCCGATGACCTTCAAATTTGGAAGGCTTCTGCCCAGCCATAAGCTCTAGCCCCATGCTAATTTCCGCTCTGATTGGTCTATAATTGCGACATGTAGAGCAACTGCAAAATCAGGAGTTTTTCAGTTTTTGGTCCATTTCAACTCCTAAATATCATGCAATCATCTCCAAAAGAAATAGGGTTCTATTCTGACCTAGCCCCACCTCCATTCTACATTTCGTGAAGATCGGACCATAATTTCGACCTGTAGAGTGATTACTAATTAACATGGACAGACGGACGGGAGGGCATACATAGCTAGATCGACTCAGCTCGGCGAGCTAGGAAGATCCATATATACTTTCCTATATGGGAAACCAATATTTCGATGTGTTACATAATTTTTTGGCCCAATCAAACGTATAATAACCCCAATACATAGTATTGTAGGGTATAACTATTTTTCAATTAACACCTTGTACACCAACACGAAATGTAAGTGGTTTGTGTCTTTGTTATTATATTTTAAAATTTCTCTTCATGGGCATTTTGCTTAGATAGTCATATGTATTTTTATGACGGTATTGCAACTGATATTTTCAAACTGTTGAGGATTTACTAGTCCCGCTACCAAGTATTTTTAAGACGTTGGATATGCCTTAACAGTTAGAAATGCTTGATGGTAAGTATGTCTCTTGCCAAAGAATACAAATTACCTAGCGCTTTTGGCGGCATTTACCTCAGATTTTAATTGTAGAGGATACTGCACCCGGATTTCTTAATTATATCAATTATAATACATTGTTTGTTAAATACATACTTCGTACTCTCAAATATGTGAACATTTAGGGTTTGTCGTTACACATGTTTCATATATTTACATTTACAACATTTTTACTGTTAATCCGTTTATTTAATTACAAAAAAATAAACGTTGTAAAAAATTAATAACTTTAATTATATTTTAAAACAAATATTCACAAGGTTGTAAACAATATAGTCGACAACCCCACAAAATAATAGACATTTGCGTATAATGCGCACCTGTATGATTAACTAGATATTTGCCTGCCCTCTGAACATAAATGATTTATGCAAATCTATGCATTTTCTTATTCTTTACGATATCAATAAAATGAAATAATCAATTTCTGTTATTGTCGAAGATAATTGTATATAAGTCGTAAGTTGTTGTTGTTATTGTCATGTTCGCAGTGGGTGGTTCGGGATTAATTTAATTTCAATGCAGTACTTTAACATAGAAATCGTTGTTATTCGAAGAAAATAAAGCTAACAAATACGGATAATCTAACAACCATCGGCAATGCGGTTGATAGTAATTCTATAAAATATGCATAAAATTTGAAATGTCGATCAAGTTACAATAACGTCATGTTTATTTTGTACTTTCATTGTTTTTTTAGACCCTCCACCATAGTATGGAGGGTATATTAAGTTTGTCATTCCGTTTGTAACACCTCGAAATATACATTTTAGACCCCACAAGGTATATATATTCTTGATCAGTATAATATTCTATGTCGATTTAGCGATGTCCAACCGTCTATACATCTGTCCTATGACAGAAAATTGTCCGTGCAGGTGTACGCCTTCGTATAGCCACAATATAATGGCACCACCCGATATTTGGTATTTTGATGATTTTAGCGACATTATTCACCGGAATTGTTTAAAATTTGCTATTTAAAGTTTCTAATGAATTCTACAGCCTACGACAGAAAATTGTCTCTGCAGGTGCATGTTTTGGTATAGCGCCCATATAACGCTTTCTCCCTATATTCGGCATTTTGATGATTTTAGATACATTATTCACCGATTTTTTTCAAGTTTCGCATTTTAAATATGCTTATGGCAAAAGTTCCTTATGCAGGTCCACGTCGTATTATACTTTATTTATTTATTTATTTATTTTTTTTTTTGAAAATTGACAAACTCGTTCTAAACGGTGGAGGGTAGTCAAAGTTCAAACAAAATGATCCTGTTTACTTGCCAAAGAGGTCAGCTGAAAATATGCACCTTCGGTTCGCCACCAGAACTCAAGCACCGGCTATGGTGATGGTGTGGGCCGCCATAACAGCCGATGGCCGCTCTCCGCTCGTATTAATCGACCAATAATAAATGGCGATCAGAATAAATGCCGAATATTATCGCGAATATATTCTGGAGGGTGTATTAGAGCCTTGGGCACGCAAACATTTTCCCGCAAATCTTGAACTTTGCAACAGAACTCAGCACCATCGCACTCAGCACGCGCCACTCAAGAATGGTTGCAAAATGAGGTTACCCACTTCATATTCAGCGAAAAATGGCCAGTAAAATCTCCGGATACCAATTCTTTGGATGTTTGTGTCTGGAGTATTTTGGAAAACAAGGTTGGCACTAAAAAATACCAAAGTATCGATCACCTCAAGCAAGCGTTTCGCCGGGAATGGGCCAAAATACCGCAGAGCAACATTCGGGCAGCGTGTGACGTTCTCATTGGCCGTTTGATGGCCATGATTCGTACCAAAGGTGACCAATTCGAACAAATCTAAACTTATTCTAAAATTTGATGCTATTTCCGACATTTTTTGCTTTCATTCAAAAAAAATTTAAAAAAAAAATGTAAAAATTGTGGCGTTTGATTTTGTTGCAGTTTTTTTTATCTCACCCTGTATATCATATACACAATCCATATTTTCTTTAAATTAAAATAGCATAAAATGTTTACAACGCACTCTGTCGTTTATACCTAAAACCTTATACCAGAATCACTGTCCATTTTTACACATTTGAGTATACAAAGGCGTTGATTTAAAAATTACATTAAATTCGATATCATTGGGGTGGCAAAGCAACATTGTAATGACTTAGCTAATTAATCCACACAATGCTACAGTTTTAAAAAAATATCGCTATAACTTTTGACTTTACTCCGAATATACACACGGATATAATTTCTTATGTCGTTCAATGTTCTTTCTTAACATAAATAATGCATTAGCGATAATTCTTTTCATAAAAACCAAAAAAAAAAAAAAATGTAAACATATTTGTATTCTGCGCTCAGTTTTTTTATATTCGATATCTGATATAATTATAAAAGTTAGTTATGTGGCAACTACTTTGGTGGCAGTAAATGCTTCTTATTCTTTTGGACATTGTGGTAATTGTTCCCGGCATTGCCTAGCTACCGCATTGAGTGTGCTATGGCTATCTTTTTTTTTTGCGAGTAGCACAAGGAAGTATATCGTTGCTTTGAAATGATTCTAGACATTTAGCAATTTAGCTAATGTTTACAAAAAAAAAAAAAAAAAAAAAACAACAGCGTACGCCCTAATACTAACACGTCATTGGCCAGACATAACAACATGCCTAACGTTTTTCTGTTTTTTTTTTGTTTTGTGTACATTGTCGGGATGCAATAGCCAGTAGAGGAAGGATAAATGTCGGCAATGGTAAAATATATTATACTCTACCATATTTCTTACGTAAATAAAACTTTTTATTTATAAGTTTCAGTTTTCAAGGACATTCAGATATATAATTCCAATTAAAAAAAAAATTTTAAGGGCAATCAGATCCTCATGAAGAAATCAATGAAAATTTTTAAATTTTAAAAATATTTTCGAGGACTAAAACTTAATTTTTAAAAATATTTGTATAATATAGACTATTAGATCCATAATCGTGAAATTTGAACGAATGTATTTTAAGACCATAAAAGCTAACATCCTATAATTATACCCTACAACACTATGTGTTGGGGGTATTATAAGTTTGATTGGGTCTAAAATTATGTAACACCTTGAAATATTGGTTTCCCACATAGGAAAGTATATATGGATCTTCCTATCTCGCCGAGTTCAGTCGATCTAGCTATGTATGTCCGTCCGACCGTCTGTCCATGCTAATTTGTGACCACTCTACTCTAGGTCGCAATTATGGTCCGATCTTCACGAAATTTAAAATTGAGGTGGGGCTAGGGTCAGAATAGAACCCTATTTCTTTTTGAGATTATCGCATAATATTTAGGGGTTGAAATGGACCAAAAACTGAAAAATTTACTGATTTTGCAGTTGCTCTACAGGTCGCAATAATGGACCAATCGAAGCGGAAGTTAGCATGGGGCTAGAGTTTAGTCGATGCCGATAGTAAATATATCGGATATTTATAGCGAAATATATACAATGTGTATATACAAAGGAAAGGGATGTTAGCTAGAATGCTTATATCTCAAGAACGGCTGGACCGATTTTGACAAATTTGGTCAATTCAGAATGCCCTCTTGACATAAAACTATAAAATCTGAAAAAAAAGCATAAAAAGATGCCAATAATAATTTAAATATAGATTTTTTAATATTTTCTGAATTTTTTTTTATTTTTTCATACTTTTTTATCCCATGCGATTTTTTTCATTTTGACTTATAATATTGAAGTGTACATTTTGTAATATTTTTTCACCTTACCAACCTGTGTTGGGGTTATTATATACATATTGCAATTATCGTCCGGTCCTCACGAAAATTTTCACAAGGGTAGGGTTAGGCTCAGAAGGGCTAGGCCTATTGTTTTCAAAGATGTCCGCAATATATTTACGGGTTGAAATGGACCAACAACAAAAATGTTCCTGATTTTTCAGCCGTTATAAAGGTCACAAATAGAAACCAAAGGATACGAAATCTCGCATGAAGTTAAAGTTTGGGACAGCGATTAGAACAGACCACTACTTTTGTGTAAAAAATACCAACATTACTTACAGGCGATATCCGAAATACACAAAATTCGAAATTCTGGCTTTTTATGCTGAATTCTTTGAAGAATATAGCCAAATATCGTAGACAAGCAAATCATATATGTGAGAATAAATTTTGAGATACAGAGGAGCCTCTTGCTTTTGGAGATGATCGGAAAATAATTAGGGGGTTCCGTGACATAACTTTAAAAGCGAAATCTTCCAAAATGGATTTGGACATAAGGGGGCTTCAAACATATTGTAGTGTTGTAGGGTATCACATGGTCGGCCCTGCATGACTTTAGCCTTTGCTTACTTGTTTTAAAGAACATTTTCTCGAGACTATAAGAGATACAGTAGTGTATTGTTAAAGAATATTTTTCCAGAAGTAATAGTGAACTTTTAAAAATTTGAGCTATAATCGTGAAGTTTTAATGAATATGTTTTCAAAGGGCTATGATCGTGGATTTTTATTTTTTTTTTTTTTTTCAAGAACTATCAGAGCTGTAATCGTGGATATTTAAAGACTAAATCTTTTAAGGACTATCATGGATTTTTAAAGATTTTTATTTCAAAGACTATTGTGGATTTATAGAAAAAATGTTATTTATATAATTTTTTCAGTAACCACCTGAGTCAAAATTGTCGATTTTTAATGAATATTTCTTCAAGGACCAAGAGCTATTCGAGCTATAATTGTGTTTAAAAAAAAATCCCGAGATTTTAGTGGCCATTGTGCGCTGGAAATAAAGCGAGGAACCTCATTTTGTAACCATCTTGGGTGGCGCGTACTTAGTGCGATGGTGCTGAGTCCTGTTGAAATATCCACGGTCTGCGGCCAAAATGCTTGCTTGCCCAAGGTTTTAATACACCCTCCAGAATATTTTCGCGATAATATTCGGCGTTTATTCTGATGCCACTGTCGTTTAATACGAGCGGAGAGAGACCGTCGGCTGTTATGGCGGCCCACACCATCACCATGGCCTGTGCTTGAGTTCTGGTGGCCAACCGAAGGTTCAAATTTTCAGCTGACTTCTTTGGCAAGTAAACACGATTATTTTGTTTGTTTACAAAGTGCTAGACAACGAATGCTTTCTCATCGGAGAAAACCAAATTCGGCAGTTCACCACTTTCGGTCAAGCGAAGCAACTCTTTTGCTGGTTCGAGTCTATATTCTTTCTGATGCGGTGTAAGTTCTTGCACTTTTTAGAATTTCAGTGACAGAATGGAATATTGTGATATGTTCAGTTCACGAGCCATTTTTCGGCCACTGCGACACGGGATTCAATAAAGTCGCTTCTTTACTTTTCGAACCATTTCTGCTGATGTTTCTGTTTTCTTTCGTCCATTTCCTTGACGTCGAGCTACGCTACCAGTATCGCGGTAACGAGCGATGGTACGAGACACAAAATATTTACTTACATTTAAATGCTGAAGTGCTCTAACGATAGCCACTTGTGGTTTTCCAGCCAAATATAAAGAAATCACACTATCACGCTTGAATTCCGTCATGAATAACTTTTTTTCTGGAAAAGGCTGACGTGGCTTAGAAATGACAGCAGTCTGAAGTTGGTTGCAGTTTTTTCATCTCACCCTGTATATACTTAATCAGCGTAAAATTCTAAGTCGATTTAGCGATCTTAGAATTTTATAATAATCGTGCTTTCTTTCGAACGAACTTAAAAGGCTAAAATTTTGCACACATGTGTATTTTGCCAGTAAGTCGGTAAATGGGCGATGTAGGTCTACGTTTTCATGTAGCCCCCATATAATATTTTAATGATTTTAGCAATATTTGTTTACCGGAACTGTTTCAGCCTATGACAAAAATCGCGTGTGCATGTCCAAGTCTTCGTATAGCCATATATCCCGATACTCGATATTTTTAACTGCAAGATTAATCGGAATTGTTTTAAATGTCGTAGTTAAAATTTGTAATGGGTTCTACAATGTACGACAAAAAAGTGCCTATTCAGGTTCACGTCTTAGTATAGGCCCTATATAACGGTAACTCACAATATTCGGTCTTGTTATGATTTTAGGGGCCTTTTTTACCGGAGTTATTTCAAATTACATATTTAAAGTTAGTAATGGGTACTACGACCTATAACAAACAATCGCGTCTTCGTATAGCCCCCATATAACGATACTTCCTTATATTCGGTATTTTGATGATTTTTGCGGTATTATTCATAAGCTATATAATTCCCATTTTGTTTGGGAGCCTTAAAACCTTTTGGGATTTTGGTCTACTAAACGCATATCTCTCCCACTCAGACAATGAACTGAAAATTGTGAATTTTTTAAGAGTTTTCAAGGTTTGCATTGATCTAAAGGCAACCAATTAAATTTTTGTAGGGTACCACATCGAAAAAACCTAAAAAACGTTCACTTCCAATCCCCATGGAGAGAACACGAAGAACAATTTGATTGTTGTTGTTGTATATTGCGTTTCTGGGTTGTACATTCGTGCAACAATTTCTATATGTGGCATGGCAAAGATTCCTTGAGGACTTATTTCATGTTGGTAGTAGTATGGTTGTAGCAGATATGGATGGGCAACGAACAGCACTTATAACTGTAAGAACAATATCTGTGCAAGTGTGCGTGCAGAAAAAAATAACATATCGATTTTGTATCGTCTGCTGACCATTCCCCTCATGGCTTGGGGCTAAATCATCTTCTGCTTAAACTCTGGTGTTTTCATTTTCATTTAGCGTCCTCGCCTCGCGTGCCTGTGTGTGTGTTTCTTTTGGTGTGGTTTTCGTAGTGGGATGGATGTTGGCCATCAACGCTTGTACTTGGGCATGGGATCGCACTCACATTCGCATTCGGTTGTTTGGTAGTTTTGATTTTAAGTTTTATTTTGTTTCGATTTTTTGCTCCTCCTTTACCTTACATGTTTCATGTTTAATCATTTACAAGACCAGCACACATGTAACCACTTCTCATGTATTGCTTATGTTACATACTTGTATTTTAACTGATGTCTGCTATACATACACTGATATGTGTAGGTTTATGCAAGACCAGACAATCTGTGTCTCTCGAGGTTGGTTGTTTATTGTTGCCATACATATTTTTTGGTTGGTGGTTTCTTCCTTTCCGTTGCGTTTCTTTGCCGGCTATGATGGTGTGGATTATTTTAATGCTTGTAAAACGTCAACTATATTTTTTGCTAAGGATGAGGTATAACATGTACGCTGTGAACATGCACAAATGAAAGCTAACAAATCTTAAGTTATTAAAGGGGATGTACGGGAAAGTAAAAGTAGAGAGGCAAAGATAGAGAATATTAATTTTAAAGTCGATGTTGAAAATCGAAAAATCTCTTTCGGCTAATATAACGATATTAGATGTTAGAGAGCTGGAAAATGAATAAAATAAGTACAGATTCATACGCTAACTATTTATATTTCTTTCTAGTACTCCAATACCCTTTTAAATAATTTTCCTTACAAACTCAGTGGGTATTAGTTCCATTTTTTTTTAAATTTCCCTAAAAAGCAACAAAAAAATTGACCAATGTTCCTTAACAATATGTTTTAAACATTCACTATAAACCAAATTAAATAACTTAGAAATCAACGATTTTAGTCTAGAAAAAATGGTTATTAGTTCTTATCCTAGAAATATTATTCCGCAAAAAATCAATACCTATCAGTAAAGGGTGTTTTTTTTTTAAGCCCGATAGAACTTACAATTATAAAAAAAAACAAGAAAAAAATGAATTGTAATCATTTTTTTTTTTATCCGAAAGATTAACATTTGAAAATGATTTCGGGCATATGGGCACTGCGGCTGTTCTTGACGAAGTGCATTCTGGACGTCCAATTTTTTGCCACTTTTTCGAGCACTGCTGGCCGTATGTCACGAATTACACGAACAATACTGGTCTCCAAGGCGTCAATTGTTGCTGGTTTATCAGCATAAACCAGTGACTTGACGTAGCCCCACAGGAAATAATCGAGAGTTGTCAAATCGCACGACCTTGGAGGCCAATTATTATTATTTCAAATTTGGTATTTGAAGTTCGTAATGGATACTACAGCCTATGACAGACAATTGTCTGTGCAGGTCCACGTTTTGCTATGGCTCCCATATGTATGCTTTGTTGGGTCTGACATGACAGAAAGTTGTCTTTCCACGTCTTTGTATAGGCTCCTCATAATGGTATCTCCCGATATTCGGTATTTTGACGATTTAAGCGACATTATTCACCGGAATTGTTTCAAATTTGGTATTTGAAGTTCGTATACTTCAGTCTAAGACTGAAAATTGTCTCTGCAGATCCATTTCTTCGTTTAGCCCCCATATAACCGCACCTCCTGATATTCGGTATTTTGATGATTTTAACGACATTGTTCACCAGAATTGTTTCAAACTTGTTATTTCAAATTTGTAATTGATACTACAGCCTAAAACAGAAAATTGTATGTGCATGTCCACGTTTTGGTGTAGCCCCCATATATATACCTCTCAATATTTGGTATTTTGATAATTTTAGATACATTATTCCCCAATTTTTTTGCAAGTTTCGCATTCAAATATTGTAATGGCTTATGGCAAAATTTACAGGTCCGCGTCGTCCTATAGACCCTAATATAACGGCGACATTCGGTATTTTAAAGATTTTGAGAGAATTTTCAACGAATTTTATTTTTTTTGAAAATTCCCAAATCCGTTCCAAGTCGTGGAGGGTATTCAAAGTTCGGCCCGGCCGAACTTACAGCTTTTTATTTGTTTGTCATACATTGTATTACCCATTACGAACTTTAGGTACGACACTTGAAAAATACCGAATATCGGAAGTTATCGTTATATGAGGGCTATACAAAATTTTAAATAATTTCGGTGAAAGATATTGCTAAAATAATCAAAATACCGACTATTGGGAGGTACCTTTACATGGGCGCTATATATGAAAACGTGAACTTACAAAGCCAATATATGAACTTAATCTGACTTAGAATTTTACGCTGATAATGACATGAACATTTCGAGGAATTACAAACGGAATGACAAAGTTAATATACCCTCCGTTAAATGGTTAATAAAACAATAAATAACGTTTTTAAAAAAGCTAAGCGAAATTGACTCTTGGGCGGGCTCCTCTATTATAGCTCCAATAGTCCTTGAAAATGCAATCTTTAGGCAATGCAAAAAATCATGATTGTAGTCCTGCTAATACTTGGAAAAATATTTTGTTAGTCCACGGCTATGTCCCTATTGATCCAAAAAAAAAAAAAAAAACAAAAAAAAAAAAAATGGGGAAACTATTAGAAGTTATTATATAGGAAAATATTAAATATAGTTTTTAAAAAATGTCGATTGTGGCGCTGGAAGTCCTTATGCTGTCTCATCTTGTTTAATTAATAAAGCATGGTTGTGGGAATTTTCATTATTGTTTATTAAAAAGTAATTTTTGTTTTGAAAAACACTAACTCATTAAAAGGAACACCCATCAAGTCAAATGCTATATTTCTACTTTCCCAACTTGTTTTGTTACATTAAAGCGTCCAAAAGAAGATTATAAAAAATACAGCAAAAAAAAAAAAAAAAGAAAAACTGCCGACAAAAATGCCCACAATGGGATTCATTAGTAATTAAAAGACTGATTTATTAAGTAGATGAGAGAGAAGACTGGCTGGTGGCTGGTGGCTGGATGTCTGCTTGATTAAATCTAAGCCGCTAAAAATGAAATATTTCGCCATTTAAATCCAGTCATGCTGATTTCAATTCCGGGCGGCATAAATTTTTTGTGGAGCACTATTTATTATTTACTTTAATCAATGAAATGACTTTGTGGGGCAGGTTATGTTTTATGGTATTTATACCATACACCACACTTTAGTCAGGGTATTATGTCTTTGTACACTTGTTTGTAACAAAGAGAATGAAGCAAGGGAGACCCATAGCTCCTGCATTGAATCACATTCTGAGTCAACATATGGATGTAAATGGTCTGTCCATGTATTTTTGTAAACAAAGGACAGGTCGCATTTATTGTCCGATCGAGATAGAATTTTGCGAGATTAATTTGTTTAGCCTAAAGATGAACCCTATTAAAATTGGAGATAATCGTACAAAATTACAGACATCGGTCAAAATTTAGACTTAGCTTATATATTCCTCCGATCTGCTTTGTATTGTGCACCAAATGTGTAATATTTGGACTAATAGATTGGATGGAATTCGGAACATTCGACCAAATTGAACCAAAAAATAAGTATGCCAAATTTGGTGGAAATCGTTTAAGAAATAGCTATAGCTCCCATATATATTGTTTATCCGATTTGTTGAATTAGTAGTAAAGATATTCTAGAGTATATAACAAATACAGCTCAGAAATAAATTTCTCAAATTGTATCGAGACCTGATCAGATTTGGATAAAGCTCCCACATACATATATCTTTATTTATTGTGAAACAAATGGCTTATATAAGTCCGAATCCGAATAGATTTTGGCACTTACGACCAAATTCAGCTTGTAAGAAAGTGTTTCAAATTTGGTGAAAATCGGTTCACATCGGTTCACATGAGATAAAAAAACTGCAACAAAGTCGAACCACATACTTTTCACATTTTTTTTTAATTTTTATTGAATAAAAGAGCAAAATGTCGGAAATGACATAATTTTAGAATTTATTCGAATTGGTCACCTTTGGCCTTCAAACGGCCAACGAAACCGTCAAACGCTGCCAGAATGTTGCTCTGCGGTATTTTAGCCCATTCCCGGCAAAGCGCTTGCTTGAAGTGATCGACAAATTGGTATTTTTAGTGCCAACCTTGCTTTCTAAAATACTCCAGATACAATAGTCAAACCGATTGGTATCTGGAGATTTTGATGACCATTGTGTGCTGGAAATGAAGCGAGGAACCTCATTTTGTAACAATTCTTGGGTGACGCGTGATGAGTGCAATGGTGCTGAGTCCTGTTGGAATGTCCAAGGTCTGCGGCCAAAATGTTTACGTCCCAAGGCTTTAATATACCCTCCAGAATATTTTCGCGATAATATTCGCATTTATTCTTATGCACGGTCGATAAATACGAGCGGAGTGTGACCATCGGCTGTTAAGGCGGTCCACACCATCACCCGGTCCGGCGCTTGAGTTCTGGTGGCCAACCGAAGGTGCACATTTTTAGCTGACCTCTTTGGCAAGTAAACACGATTATTTTGCAAGCAACTCTTTAGCTCTTTTGAGTCTATTTTCTTTCTGTTGCGATGTAAGTTCTTGCACTTTTTGGAATTTTAATGGCTTTACCCCGAGCTCATTTTAATATTTGCCGAATGGAATATTGGGGTATGTTCCGCTCACGATCCATTTCGGCCACTGCGACATGGGTTTCGATCAAGTCGCTTTTTTACTTTTCGAACCATTTCTGCTGATGTTACTGTTTTCTTCCGTCCGCTTCCTTTACGTCGGGCTACGCTACCAGTATCACGGTATCGGGCGATGGTACGAGGCGCAAAAGATTTATTCACATTTAAATGCTGGAGTGCTCTAACGATAGCCACTTGTGTTTTCCCAGCCAAATATAAAGAAAGTTGAAGTTTTTTCGTCTCACCCTGAATATGGGAGTTATATCCAATTCTGAACCGTTCTTGATAAATTTTGGCAGAGGTATTTCAGAGATGTATCTGATATCTGGTACCATATATCATTTTTGTGAAGTGCTTATTACGCTTGTGATGGACATAAACACCAAATTGGATGTAACATATATATGGGCGCTACAGCTATATCTAAACCGATGGGTCTATCTCGCATCCTTCTCTCTGTCACAAACAAATGCACAAAGGTATAATACCCTTAGCACTATGTGGTATAGGGTATAGGAATATTAAAATCTTAATTTTATGATACAGGGTGCTTTGCTTTCCACGACATCTACGTTTTTGCTCTCATTCATACTTTTCGCATTTTCAACATAAATGAACAATTATGTCAACAGAGAATGAGGCTTAAAGCTAAAGTGTAACAAGACAAATGAATGAAATGAAACGCAATATCAAAGCAAAATCAATGCATTATTAACAGGCACTCAATAAACAAGAAATCTAATAAAAAATAAAGAAAAACAAAACTGGATAATGACATAAAAGAAGGACCACAAAAAGTGGTTTGAAATTATTTTCTGATTTCACTCAAAGCAGCAAGTGGACAACTATTGATCATGATGTCGGCTATGTGATGCGGTACATAACTGCATTTGGTGATTAATGGGTATTAAAGAGGAAATTGGACGATCTTCGGAGAATTTTTCCATAGAGAGAAGGATTTTGAAGAGACATAAATAAATTCGTATATAGATACTAACGACCCTTAAAAAGGGTAAATATGGAAATAAATCACTTGAAAAGGGCTTTCAAGGAGACCTTTTAATGATGGAAGTTTCTGAAAAGAGGTTAATTGGAGTTATTCTTTGGAGTTCCGAAGAAAGATACTTTGTGAAAATAAATCTGAAGGGTTTTATTAATACAATGCCTTTTCTGCATGTTTTATATGGATAAAATTGAATTGATATTCTTTTAATAAAAAAACATTGAAGAGTTTTCTGTAGATATTAGGGGATTTCTACTGATGGAAAACCTTCAATGGGTCTCCTGTAGATAGAAGAAATTTTAACAGATCTTTTAGAAAAAATGTTCCGGTATTTTTTTTTTTTTTTTTTTTTTTTTTTTGGGAGCAATCTTTCGTAGTTTTTAGTAGAAACAAGTAAGTTCGGCCGGGCCGAACTTTGAATACTCTCCACCATTTGGACCGAATTAGAAAATTTTCAAACAAATAAAATCCATTAAATTTTATTTTAAATCTTTACAATTTTTAATATAGGAAGGTGCCGATATATGGGGGTATATATGATATTGTGGACCTATTAAGATAAGTCTATGTCTGAGTGTAAAGTACTCATAAAGAACTTCTTGTGTGGATTTTCAGATAATTCCAATGGAAAAGTGGCAAAATTCATCAAACTACTGAATATCGGGGGTATCGTTATATGGGGGATATACGATATCGTGGACCTATATAGATAACTCTGTGCTGAGGTATAAAGTGATCACATGGAACTCCTTGTGTGGATTTTCAGACAATTTCGTTGAAAATGTGGGTAAAGTTATCAAAATACCGAATATCGGGGGTACCGTTATATGGGGGATATACGATGTCGTGGACCGATATAGATAATTCTCTTCCGAGGTTTAAAGTACCCACAAGGAACTCCTTGTGTGGATTTTCAGACAATACGATTTAAAAATGTGGCCAAAATCATCAAAATACCGAATATCGTGGGGTACAGTTATATGGGGGATATACGATATCGTGGACCTATTAGCTAACTCTGTGCTAAAGGTATAAAGTGATCACATGGAACTCCTTGTATGGATTTTCAGACAATTCCGTGGAAAAATGTGGCTAACATCATCAAAACACCGAATATCGGGGGGGTACAGTTATATGGGGGATATACGATATCGTGGACCTATATAGACAATTCTTTTTCAGAGGGTAGAATACTCACAAGACACTCCTTTTGTGGAATTTTAGACACTTCTATTGAAAAATGTGGCTAAAATCGTCAAAATACCGAATACCGGGGGATACCGTTATATGGGGGCTATACGATATCGTGGACCTATATAGATAATTTTCTGCCGAGGTATAAAGTACCCACAAGGAACTCCTTGTGTGAATTTTCAGACAATTCCGTTGAAAAATGTGGGTAAAGTTATCAAAATTCCGAATATCGGGGGTACCGTTATATGGGGGATATACGATATCGTGGACCGATATAGCCCATCTTCGTACTTGACCTGCCTGCAGACAAAAGAGAGATCTGTGCAAAATTTTAGCTTCTTATCTTAATTCGTTTAGACTGTAGCGTGATTACAACAGAGGGACAGACGGACGGACAGACGGACGGACAGGGCTAAATCGTCTTAGAATTTTACGCTGATCAAGAATATATATACTTTGTTGGGTCTAAAATGATTATTTCGATAAGTTACAAACGGAATGACGAACTTAATATACCCTCCATACTATGTATGGTGGAGGGTATAAAAATGTTTTTGAATAGAAGAAAGAATATAGATATTAACATTTTCAACACGTATCCTTCTAATTTAAGCTATCTAATAAGGTCTATAGCTTAAAGAATAATTAAATAATATTTCACGTGGAAAAAATCACTTTGGAGAGGCCTTCTCTTAATATAGCATGCTATTGCTATAACGTGCTATTGGTGAGATATTTTGTGGAAAAAGCTCTTGAGGGTTTTTTTTTTTTATAAAGAAGACTTTTGAAGATATATTCTATTGGCATTCTACCAAAAATCACGACGTTTTGATCGGAGACCTTTGAAAAGGTATCATGACCAATGACCAGGTCTGGTAGACCTTTGGAAGGAACACTTAAAGAATGAACTGTACTGATAGACAGCCTTGGAAAATGCTTCTACAACTAGAAGACTCCATGCAGTCTTCTATATAATTTTTTTTTGTGAGTAAACAAGCTTTAAATAGGTCTTCTATAAACGGAATAATTGTATAGGTATTTTTTTAGAAACAAGGACTTCTGATGTGTTCTTCAGGGAAAGAACCTCTTTGATGAGGCCTTGACTAGATTTGGGATGTAGAATTTTTGCACCTGGACCCTTGGATCTGTAACCTCAACCCAATGCCTACAGAGGGTATATATCATTTCATACGACCAAAATGAGATTCATGTAGTGCCCATCACGAACACAAAATAAGAAATTTGAAACAACTCTGGTAATAAATGTCGCTAAAATCTAAATAGGGAATATCGTAAAGTTGTGTAGAAGCTACTATATTCTAGTCCTACATTGATAAATCTCTTCCAGGTGGTAAAGCACTAAGAAGGAACTCCTTGTGCGGATTTTCGGACAATTCCAAGACCCTGCTGCGGCAACCTGTTCTTGTAGAGGCATCATCATACACTGTGAAAATCATGGGCTACAGGTTAAGCTATGCAATCTTCCTTGCCCGTTTTATAACTTCTTGACCACCTTAACTCCTATGGAAGTTCTACTATAGCCTGTTCGTTCAGGGGCAGCTAAATGTTATACCTTCCACAAAAGTATTTTAGCGACATTATTCACTAGCATTGTTTCAGTGTTTTTTATGATTATAGCTATGTCATTCACCGGAATTGTTTCAAATTTGGTATTTGAAGTTCATAATAGATACTACAGCCTATAACACTAAATGGTCTGTGCAGGTCCAAGTTTTGGTGTAGCCCCCATATAATGGTACCTCCTGATATTCGGTATTTTTCAAGATTTTAGCGACATTATTTACCGAAATTGTTTCAAATTTGGTATTTGAAGTTCGTAATGGATATTACAGCCTAAGGCAGAACATTTTCTGTGCAAGTCCACGTCTTCGTATAGCTCCATATAACAGTACCTCCCAATATTCGGTATTTTTATGATTTTAGCGACATTATTCACCGGAATTGTTTCAAATTTTGTTATTTGAAGTTCCTAATGGATACTGCAGCCTACGACAATAAATTGTCTGTGCAGTTCCACGTCATCGTGTAGACCCTAATATAACTGCTACATTCGGTATTTTTAAGATTTTAATAGAAATTTTAACGGATTTTATTATTATTTATTAATTTTTTTTTTTAAATTGCTAAATTCGTTCCAAATGGTGGAGGGTATTCCTCCGGTTTGTTTCTTACATATGTAGTTTGTAGGGTATTAATAAAAACCAACATTTCCCCGCACAACTTTAAAATCCATAAACTCAAACCAGCAGGCGCATAACGTCCACTCGTATGATACAATACTACACACATTCATATTACACGAAGATTGATAATAAACTAATGAACATTTGTCATGTTGACACACTTGCTGATTGTAAAAATTGCACAAAATGCAGTGCAACAAATCAACAACTTTTTCAGTCTTAGCCACGCATTAAAGCGGCAGCTCACATCACCGCTACTGGATTTCCTAGTAAAAAATGTGTAATTAAATATAAAATGCTTCGACGAAGATGACGTTGTCCATTTAACGAAATTTGGCTACTTGACAGACTTGCTGAAATTGTTAGGTTTATTAGAATCTTGTTAAATTGACTATTCACAGAGTGGACATGTTAAGCCACATCAATAGTAATAATAACAACATTGCCAACAACAACAACTATATTTTTTTTTGGTAACACTAAATGTTGTAGCACATCAGACAAAATGACAAAACATTTGAATACTACGATTGTCATTAAATTGAAAGATATTTTTTGGATATAATTTTCCAAGAAAAATATGTTACATCGTGGGGGCTGTGAGAAAAAATGTAATTTAGTTGCTTTTTTGAAGCCATTAGAGAGTCATAACGGCCATGAATATAAGACAAATATCAACAATTAACTTTTGATCTTTGTGAGCAATTAAAATATGAAGAGACAAAAAACTTAACGCACTAGCATATTTTGAAAAAAAAAAATGTATTTATATGTGTACTACTAGATTGCATATTTATACCCTACAACACTATATGTGGGGGGTATTTTAAGTTGGATTGGGCCAAAAATTATGTAACACCTCGAAATATTAGTTTCCCACATAGGAAGGTATGTATGGATCTTCCTATCTCTCCGAGCTGAGTCGATCTAGCTATGTATGTCCGTCCGTCCATGTGTGCGTCTCTCTATGTAAATTTGTAATCACGAAACATGTCGCAATTATGGCCCAATACTCACGAAATTAAAAGTGGAGGTGGGGTTTTGTTCGGAATAAAAGCCTGTTGCTTTTGGAGAGGGTTGCAAGATATTTAGGGGTTGAAATGAACCAAAAACAGAAAAATTTCCTGAATTTGCATTTGATCTAAAGGTCTCAATTATAGACCAATCGAGGCGGAAGTTGGCATGGGGCAAGAGCTAAGGGCTGGGCAGAAGCCTTCCAATTTGGATTGTCATTGGGTAATATAGACCATAACATTTGTGTTAAATAAAAGTGAAATTTTCCATTTAATCGCGAATATTTTTAATCCCGGTGAAATCACAAATAGATGAAAAGGTCAATTCTGACCGTTACGTAGATGCCGATAGTAAATATATCGGATAAATACAAGGTGAGATGAGAAAACTGCAACAAAATCAAACGCCATAAATTCTTAATGGAATTTAAACGAGGAACCTCATTTTGAAACCATTCTTGGTTGGCGCAATGTCTGCGGCCAAAATGTTTGCGTGCCCAAGGATTTAATACAGCGTCCAGAATATCTTCACGATAATATTCGGCATATATTATGATGCCACGGTCGATTAATACGAGCTGAGAGCGACTATCGGCTGTTAAGACGGCCCACGCCATCACCATGGCCGGCGCTTGAGTTCTGGTGGCTAACCGATGGTGCACCTTTTCAGCTTACCTCTTTGGCAAGTAAACACGATCATTTTGTTGTTTACAAGCTGCTGGACGCTCGGCCAAGCGGAGCAACTCTTTAGCTCTTTTGACGCGGCATTTCGTCAAAATCAAAAATATGTCTTGCTGAAACGAGTTAAGGTTTACATCTGGTATAAAAGTAGACAAAATTTGACCTCTTCCTCTAGTACCTCACCACAAATTATTAAAAAGTTGAATTGAATTGAGAAATATACTTAGTGTAATGTGGTTTTCTCGTTGGCTGAGGTAAGTTCAGCTGTACCCAGGGTCTCCATAAGGACACACTAAACCTTGTGTAATAAAAAGAGAAATTTTCCCCTTCCTCAGGGGTAAAAAATAAACAAGTAAGCAAAGGCTACAGTCGAGCGGGGCCGACCGTTGAATACCCTACAACACTATAATAAACCTTACAGTTTATATAGGCGAAATACTCGACAGAATTCCACAAGATATTGTGACAAATAATTAAAGAAAACCATCAGGTTTCGTTCTCTAATTTTCGAATAATAGTAACTTAAACTAATTTGCTCATTTCCAATTTATTGGTAGATGTTGCACGTAAATGGTCTTCCTAGATCTGGAAAAAATATTTCCCAAAGACCTATAATCTCTCAGAAGTGGCAAAAGATTAACATTTATTATTGGTTTTTGACTGAAACGCCTCTATATGAGATACTGACATTCTTCAACGAAATAGTCAGAAGTGCGTCTTTCCTGTATTTGTGAATTCTCCAAAAAGTCACTGGAATGAACATTTTCGTATTTTGTCTACAAAACTTGGCAAACTATTTCACACACTGAATATTTTTGGATGGCCATCCGAAACTGCTTGGCTTTTGCAATGTGCGGTAACCCCCATTCAAATGTGCGTGAGGATCGGGCGATAATTTTGGTCCATTTCATCCCCTAAATATATGGCGATCATCTCCAAAAAGAGTAGGCTTCTATTCTGACCCTCATCTTATCCCCATGCAAAATTTCGTAAGGATCGGGCCATAAATGTGATCTGTATATCATATCCTGATATCATAACTACTTAGTTTTGTTAACTGTAAAAATATTACCAAATGTTTAATTCAAAATGAAAATATGCCAAAAATATGACAAAATTGAAAAAAATATGAAAAAATGTTAGAAAATCAATATTTTCATCTTTAGAGAGATATTTTTATGAGATTTTTATAGACGTTTTTTCTTTCTTGCCAAGAGGCCATTCTGAATTAATGAGAACTGCCGAAATCAGTTCAGCCCTTCTCGACATATAAGAGATCTTTCAAGCATATCTTCTTTGATAGACATATATATCGCACATATTTTGCTATATATCCGATTTGTTGGATGCTAACATCAATGTAAAGGTCAGAAGTAACCTTGAGATGGCTTTATTATTTCGCCGGGATTTAAAATATTCGCGGTTTAATGAAAAATTTTGAATTTTTTCAACAAAAAAGATATGGCCTATTTTACCCGCTAAATATTATCCGATGACCACACAAATTGGTAGGCTTCTTCCTCGCCCTAAACTCTAGCTACATGCGAAATTCCGCGTCGATTGGTCTATAATTGCGACTTGTATAGCTACTGCAAAATCCGACATTTTTTCAGTATTTGGTCCATTTTAACCCCTGAACATTTGGCGATCATCTCCAAAAGAAATAGGGTTCTATTCTGACCCTAGCCCCACCTCCATTCTAAATTTCGTGAAGATCGGGCCATAATTGCGACCTGTAGAGTGATTACAAATTAACATGGACAGGCGGACGGACGGACATACATAGCTAGATCGACTCAGCTCGGCGAGATAGGAAGACCCATATATACTTTCCTATGTGGGAAATCAATATTTCGTGGTGTTACATAATTTTTGGCCCAATCAAACTTACAATACCCCCAACACATAGTGTTGTAGGGTATAAAAAAACATTCACCTCGGCCGGGCGGAACTTTTAATACCCTCCACCATTAAGTAAAGAAAACGTTAATATATAAAAACCTCTTAATTCAAGCATGTTCCACTCTAAACTACAAATACCTGTAAGACCGTTGGGAAAATGCATATGGGGGCCGCAGTTAGAATCCGTTATGGCAAATACTCATTTTTCGGCAGATTCGTGATAAAATTTGGCGAAAATCAT
Organism: Musca domestica; assembly: GCF_030504385.1. Classification (NCBI taxonomy): domain Eukaryota; kingdom Metazoa; phylum Arthropoda; class Insecta; order Diptera; family Muscidae; genus Musca; species Musca domestica. The sequence goes on along the minus strand of NW_026712114.1, from coordinate 28,632,814 downwards.
CAAATTATCGAATATCTGGCGGTACCGTTATATGGGTGCTGTACGAAAACGTGCTGTTCGGGTATTCAAAGTAGTGTTGTTAAATTTATAATCGGGTATTGGATGTTTACTTGCCTCGTAGGCAAGAAGGTGATGACTAGTGGACAATCGGGAACTATGATGTCGGGTTGTTTACAATGGCTACTCGGGTAGCTGATGTGAAGTGTGATTAGCCGACGATTCGATGGCGATCGGATACTCGGGAATGACCGTCGGATGCTGAATGGTGGGAAGATCGGATGACGCTGGCGTAGACGTTTTGAAGTTCGAAGTTTCGTTGTCGACGGTTCGGCTATTGTCAGGAAATACGATGTTTGTGATCGGCTGATGCTCGCGTTCGGGAATGTTGACGATTTGTGGATAATCAGAAAATTGCGCTCGTCGGGGGTCGACGGATTGAATATAGTCCGGAATTACGATGTAGTGATATTGGCGTTCGGTATGTTGACCATTTGAAGGTTTGAATATAATCAGGAGTTACGAAGATTGAGCTTAGAGTTAATCGGGAACTTCATCGGGCTGACGAGCGGTGAACAATCGAGGTTTGCGAGGTAGGTGTTTGGGATTTTATTGTGCAGGTCTTCGGATGCTGATTGGGGTCCTGTGGTGTAACAGCGGGTAGTTCACTTTGCCATTTTGCAGCTCACTGAGTGTAGGTTCAGCAGCTGATGTCTAGAGCTTTGAAGATGGATCGGAACTCGTTCGGGTTTACAGCTCTCTGTAGGTATGTTCGAGATTAGCTATGGGGGTCGTCTACAATGGCTAGATAACAATACTCCACTACCAATGTTTGACTATGATACCAAACAGCGAGCCGGATCTCTTGGGGAACAGCGAACCGAAGCTACTGCTGAACTGCGGTTCGAAGATACCAAGTCAATGAGAATTATTCGCCTTTTGATTATTACGCGTCTAACGAAAACTGTGGTTGTTGGTTGGTGCTGTTATCGTCGAACGTTCTTACCGTCTTGCTATGGCCGTTACTGTTGTTGTTATTTGTAATACATTGGGTGTGATTGTATATTGTGGGTAATGTATGTGATGAAATCATCACGTTACGCACGCAATAGCTAAATCTGAACCTATTAGAACCTATTCTATCTGTCACAAAATTTTCATTTAAGCTCGTCAAATCAATCGAACAGTAGGATATTTTTATTTATTTATGTGTTTGTTTTCTCTTTTGAGATGAGCTTAATGATCTGAAATTTGCAGTGAAAAGGAAAGCCAGATAGACACTATCACACACTCACCACTATGCGACGCGTTTCGCCGTTGGTTAAGCGGCTCATCAGGCATATTTGATGTGGATGATGTCTTACAAGGGCCGTTCTCTGGAAAGTAGTATATATTTCGAACTTATTGCAAATTAGCATATGCGAATTATACACTAGAAACTCTCCAGGTTCGACTCAAGTTCTATTGGCAGATCTTTTTTCTCAGCAACGTTTTGTTTTTTGTAGTGATGGATTTTTTGTCCACAACAACTACATTGCTTCCAATGCATACACTTGTTTTTGTGCTGCTTTAGGAAGACGGGTTAATGGCTCTGAACGTAGAGACGGCAACTTCTAGTTGGCTGCACACCGAGGTCCGCGGTTCAAATCCCACAGCCAGGCTCGGCTGAATTTTTGAGTTTTGCCTTGATAAGGCGAAGATCATATGTTTTATGATTTATGTGTTTGTTTTCTCTTTTGAGATGAGCTTAATGATCTGAAATTTGCAGTGAAAAGGAAAGCCAGATAGACAATATCACACACTCACCACTATGCGACGCATTTCGCCGTTGGTTAAGCGGCTCATCAGGCATATTTGATGTGGATGATGTCTTTCAAGGGCCGTTCTCTGGAAAGTAGTATATATTTCGAACTTATTGCAAATTAGCATATGCGAATTATACACTAGAAACTCTCCAGGTTCGACTCAAGTTCTATTGGCAGATCTTTTTTCACAGCAACGTTTTGTTTTTTGTAGTGATGGATTTTTTGTCCACAACAACTACATTGCTTCCAATGCATACACTTGTTTTTGTGCTGCTTTAGGAAGACGGGTTAATGGCTCTGAACGTAGAGACGGCAACTTCTAGTTGGCTGCACACCGAGGTCCGTGGTTCAAATTATTTATATTTGTTACAAAATCTCCTTTAAATGCGAGACGTGGACCCTGGCTGAAGGGAAGACAAAACTTTGATAGAAAGGTCAATACAAGGATATATCAAATCTTTTTATTTTTAGGTATGGAGTAATATGAATTTTAGAGGAAACATGTTAAAATAGCCACATAAAAAAGTGAACCGAAACATAGAACAGGTTTCGTCTGAAACTTCCAATTTTACACAAACAAAAAAAAAAATATTTTATGAGGGCAAATGATTGATGTGCCGAATCAATGTTTGCATATTATTAATCTCTATCATTTACGCTCATTAGCTAAATTAATACATGCATAATTTCGATATAAAAAGTTGAATTAATAATTAGCACTTTAATGGTTTTGCAATTATGATTGATATGCGGAACCGACAAAACAAACTGCAGAAACATAAAAAACAAGACAAAATGTGTGATATATTATTTATAATTTGATTTCTACATTTATATCAAATTAACACTGTGCACCAAAATTTTAGACCAGAGTTATACAATATATTTGTGAGATGGCAACTACCTATCACGATCTCAGAATTTTTATTTGAATCCATTCCGCTGAGAAATGTTGTCAAAGCCTTAATATTACAACTGATTGAGATATGTCATTATGTGAGGGAAATTCAATCACCTGCATCTACAAAATATCTAGTATTATCTGCTTCGGATGGAAAATGTAGCTATAAACTCAATGGCTGACATGTGCCACATATTATGGGAGTTATTTCAAATTTTGACCAGTTGTGGGAGAGGTACCAGAAGGAGATCGCAATTATAGACCAATCGACGCGGAAGTTAGCATGGGGCTAGAGCTTAGCTTTCCAATTTTGATGGTCATCGGGTAATATGTAGTGGGTGAAACAGACCGTAACATTTGTGTTAAATAAAAGTTAAATTTTCCATTAAATCGTGAATATTTTTAATCCCGGCGAAATTACAAATAGACGAACAGGTCTGTCCTGACCGTTACATAGATGCCGATAATAAATGTATTGGATATATAGCGAAACATATACAATGTATGTATACAAAGGAAGATGATGTTATCTAGAATGCTTATATCTCAAGAATGGCTGGACCGATTTTGACAAATATTGTCAATTCAGAATGCCCTCTTAGCATAAAAGTATAAAATCTAAAAAATCGTTTAAAAAGATACCAATAATGATGTTAATATAGATTTTGTAGTATTTTGTGATTTTTTTTTTTAAATTTTTCATGTTTTTTATCGCATGCGATTTTTTCAATTTGACTTTTAATACTTTGTAATATTTTTTCACCTTACAACACAGGTTGGGGATATTATATAAGTATTGCAAATATCGTCCGATCCTCACGAAAATTTTCACAAGGGTAGGGTTGGGCTCAGAAGGGCTAGGCCTATTGTTTTCAAAGATGTCCGCAATATATTAGGGCTTGAAATGGACCAACAACTAAAAATTTTCCTGATTTTGCAGACGTTACATAGGTCATAAATAGAAACCAAAGGACACGAAATCTCGTATGAAGTTATAATTTAGGACAGCGGGTAGAATGGACCAGTGTATCCGAAAAACACAAAAGGCGAACCAAATTAACCAAAAACAGAAATGTTTTGCCGATCACACAATTGAAGCCAATCGACAAGCCTGTGAAGAGAGTTAAGGACAGAGAAGAATTCTAGCATTTTGGGTGACCATTGGATTATATTTAGCTGTAAAATGGTCCACAACAACTAACAGCCAGACAGAGTGTATAACAATCTTAATTTCAAATGCGAAATCTTCCAAAATCGATTTGGATATAAAGGAACTTCTAACATATTGTAGTGTTGTAGGGTATCATATGGTCGGCCCCGCACTACTAAAGCCTTTGCTTACTTGTTTTTATCTGTATTAGATGAAGTACGAAAATGGAATACTTCGTTCAGCTGTATCTGTTACCTCACGCATATTTCCAAAAAGTAGAACACATCTTTATATAAAGTATAGCATGTAGTCGATATAGTCCAAATTTGGAACGTTGCAATGTTTTTACCAGTCTTTGGTCAGATACGAATTGGGCAATATTGCTCAACTGCTTCGGAACCTCCCCCAGAAAGGATCAACAGTTTGACTCTTATTTTTTTACTTGTTGAATAATTTATATCCAACCAGGAGATTTTGACCAGAACAGCCGATTTCAAATCAATTACTTCCAGAGATATATAAAGAAATCGTTGCAAAATTTTATTTCTTTTATGGACTTCACCTTGAAATTTGTGTATTTTAGTTAGACACTTCAATTATAATTTAGATGAAAAGACAGTGGACATCACCTTTAGTACTTGTCGGAGTCAACCTGTTTCATCTACCTCCATAAACATTTATATGTGTGTGTGTGTGTGACCAATGAATATTCTATTCAGATTACTTGTGGAACTCATTTCCTTGAGTGGCAGCACTGAGATAAATTGAATATTTAAACAATTGTTTCTTTTTATGCTAAATAAATTTATTTAAATACACCAACAATAACCACAACATGAACAATGCAATGAATGAATGAATTTTAATTTTATTGGAATTGCAATTAAATGTCAGTCAAAACATTTGAACTGCAAAAATGGCAAATGGAACAATAACTTCAGAACTGGCAATGGCAGAGGAGAATTTATTACCGAAGTGACAGGTGACCGACGTACGTCGAATTGACACCCAAGTCGAACATTATTTTAATTAAATAAACTTTTGTTTTGCTTAAGTAATGGCATTTTAATGATGGCATGTTTCCTTAAAAGCACGTTTTGTAATCATTGACATGTCAGATTAATTTCGAATAAAGTGAACTTCCGCAGTAGCAAAAGAGCTATGTTTTTAAGTTGTTTCAATGACGAATAAGTGGGGATTATAGATTTTTTTTGTTGGAACTGGCATTTCTGTATGTTGAGAATGATTTTTTTTATACCCTACAACACTATGTGTTGGGGGTATTATAAGTTTGATTGGGCCTCACGAAATTGAAAATGGAGGTGGGGTTAATGTCAGAACCCTATTTCTTTTGGTGATGATCGCATATTATTTAGGGGTTGAAATGAACCAAAAACTGAAAAATTTCCTGATTTCCAGGTCACAATTATAGACCAATCGAAGCGAAAGTTAGCATGAGGCTAGAGCTTTGGGCTGGGCAGAAGCCTTCCAATTTTGATGGTCATCGTTTGTGTTAAATAAAAGTCAAATTTTCCTTTAAACCGCGAATATTTTTAATGCCGGCGAATCACAAATATACGAACAGGTCAATTCTGACCGTTACGTAGATGCCGATAGTAAATATATCGGATATATATAGCGAAATATGTACAATGTGTTTATACAAAGGAAGGGGATGTTAGTTAGAATTCTTATAACTCAAGAATGGCTGGACCGATTTCGACAAATTTTGTAAATTTAGAATGCCCTCTTGGCATAAAAGAATAAAATCTAAAAAAATCGCATGAAAATATGCCTGTAATCATGGTAATATAGATTTTGTTGTACTTTGTGACATTTTTTTATTTTTTCATATTTTTTATCGCATGCGATTTTTTCAATTTTACTTAAAATATTGAAGTGTATATTTTGTGATATTTTTTCACCTTACAACACGGGTTAGGATTATTATATACAGATTTCAATTATCGTCCGATCCTCACAAAATTTTCACAAGGGTAGGGTTAGGCTCAGAAGGGCTAGGCCTATTGTTTTCAAAGATGTCCGCAATATATTTAGTGGTTGAAATGGACCAGCAACTCAAAATGTTCCTGGTTTTGCAGTCGTTGTAAAGGTCACAAACAGAAACCAAAATTAGAATTTAAGACAGTGGGCAGAATGGACCACTACTTTTGTGTGAAAAAATACCAACATTAATTACAGGTAATATCCGAAATACACAATAGGCGAACTTCTGGGTTTTTATGCTGATTTCGTTGACGAATATAGCCAAATATCGTAGACAAGCAAAGCATATAAATCAATCAAAATTTGGAGACACAGAAGGGCCTCTTCTGTTGGAAATGATCGCAAAATATTTAGGGGTTCAAATGAACCAAAAACAGACAGAAATTCTTTATCACACAATTGAAGTCAATCGACACGCCTGAGAAGATGGTTAAGCACAAAGAAAGAATTCTGGCATTTTGGATGACCATTGGATTATATTTAGCCGTAAAATTACTAACTAACAAAAAACTAACAGCACGACGTAGTGCATAAATATTGGGAAAATGTCCCTGGTCAAAATGCTAAGGGTAATATCTGGGCAGTACTCCATGACAATTTCAAAAGCGAAATCTTCCAAAATGGATTTGGACATAAGGGGGCTTCTAACATATTTTAGTGTTTTAGGGTATCACATGGTCGGCCCCGCGCGACTGTAACCTTTGCTTACTTGTTGTTTGTTGAGAATGATTTTGTTTTGATTATTGTTGTTAAAGATAATCCAACTCTGCATTCCTCAAAAATGACAAATTAGGGATTAGCCTGTGCAATTTTTTTTAATAATATGTATTGTTATCTACACACATACCTTAAACATCCTTGTCCTTCAAAATGTTAACATTATGTGATGCATATAACCATTTAAGGACTTCAAGGATTATCCAGACAAAATCTTCTGTTTAAAACAAAGCCAGTATTGTGCTCTTTCAAAAGTCAATCTTTTCCATAGAATACAAAGTAAATTTACGCATAATTCCTTGTAACAGATTCTCCTAAGATTTTCAAGAATAGATAACACATTGTCTGCAGCATCCTTTTGTCAACTTCTGCAGCTTTTCGTCGGTTGAGTGACTGACAAACCCAGAAAAATGAAATAAATGAAAAACTTTCAAAGAACTGTCTGCTCTAGAGGCTGTTTTGATGCATTACTTCTCCGGCTTCTTGAGATGTCGCAATGTAGAGATGTCGATTGTGAGTATTGTTTTCGTATACCCTTCATCGCATGGAAGGTATATTAATGTCGTCATACTGTTTGTAGCTCAGCGAAATAATAATTTTAAACCTAACAAAGTATATGCATTTTTGATCTGTTCAAAATTCTAAGACTCCATAGATCGATATATCGACAGTTCGATCGGTTTTTGTCGGCAGGTAGGTCAAGTTCGAAGATGGGCTATATCGGTCTGTATAGTCCACAGTCCAGCGGTACCCCCGATATTCGGCATTTTGATAATTTTAGTAACAGTACTCACCGGAATTTTTTCAAATTTCCTATTTGAAGCTCGTAATGGCTATTTCAACCTATGACGGAAAATGTTCTATGTAGGTCCACGTCTTTGTTTAGCTCCCATGCCTCCCGATATTGGGTATTTTAACGATTTTAGCGACATTTTTAATCGGAATTCTTTCAAATTTTGTATTTTAAGTTCCGAATAGGTACTACCGTCTATGATTGCAAATTGCTCATGCAGGTCCATGTCTTCTTATAGTCCCCATATAAGGCTACCTCCCGATATTCGTTATTTTCATGATTGTAGTCAAAATTTGCAATGGAATTGTCTGAAAATCCACACAAAGAGTTCCTTCTGGTTACTTTATTTCCTGGAATAGAATTGTCCAAATAGGTCCACAATACCGCATATCCCCCATACAACGGTTAAGCAAAATCTTCTAAAATGGATTTGGGCATAAGAGGGGCTTCTAATATTTTGTAGTGTTGTATGGTTTCACATCAGCCCCGCACGACTACAGCCTTTGCTTACTTGTTTTTGATATTGATGACTTTTTACAAATCATCTTAATACCCCATTATTTTATCCTCAGCCATATGGCTGCAGAGGGTATATATAATTTGATAAAATAAGTGCCTCATCGAAATAACGGTTTTAACCCTAGTTCTCTTTGGACCAAATACGTTTCATGACATTTGGAGCTGATCTAGGGGCTTATATCCGTTTGTCTATCTGGCTGGTGCGCACGAGAGAGAATTCGATTCGATCCAAACTTGGTTCATCGTGATATTGTTATCAAAATTAGAACATGTTCGGAGATGAGCAATATACTTCCACTCCTTCTAGTATCTCCTCCACAAATACAGGTCAAAATTGTCATAAAAAATAATTAACCTCATTGAACAAGACAGGATCATCCAATTTTGTTTAAACTTTGCAAATCCTAATATTCGTATCAGTGACAGATCAGGTGTGAAAATGTACAATATGGTCTTACTATCAAATATATCCCATACAAGGGTCAAGATTTTTAATAACTATAACTCCTATACAGGGTAAGATTAAAGAAAAAAAAAACTCCAGCAAAGTCAAACGTCAACATTTTTATTTATTATACCCTACAACACTATGTGTTGGGGGTATTATAAGTTTGATTGGGCCAAAAATTATGTAACACCACGAAATATTGGTTTCCCACATAGGAAAGTATATATGGATCATCCTAGCTCGCCGAGCTGAGTCGATCTAGCTATGTATGTCCGTCCGTCCGTCTGTCCGTCTGTCCGTCTGTCCGTCTGTCCATGTTAATTTGTAATCACTCTACAGGTCGCAATTATGGCCCGATCTTCACGAAATTTGGAATGGAGGTCGGGATTGGGCCAGAATAGAACCCTATTTCTTTTTGAGATGATCGCCAAATGTTTAGGGGTTGAAATGGACCAAATACTGAAAAAATGTCGGATTTTGCAGTAGCTATACAGGTCGCAATTATAGACCAATCGACGCGGAATTTCGCATGTAGCTAGAGTTTAGGACGGAGAAGAAGCCTACCAATTTGGGTGGTCATCGGATAATATTTAGCGGGTAAAATAGACCATATATTTTGTGTTGAAAAAATTCAACATTTTTCATTAAACCGCGAAAATTTTAAATCCCGGCGAAATCACAAAGCCATGACAAGGTTACTTCTGACCTTTACATTGATGTTAACATCCAACAAATCGGATATATAGCAAAATATGTTCGATATATATGTCTATCAAAGAAGATATGCTTGAAAGATCCCTTATATGTCGAGAACGGCTGAACTGATTTCGACAGTTCTCATTAATTCAGAATGGTCTCTTGGCAGGAAAGAAAAAACGTCTAAAAAAATCGCATAAAAATATCTCTATGAAGATGAAAATATTGATTTTGTAAAATTTTCTCATATTTTTTCAATTTTGTCTTATTTTTGGCATATTTTCATTTTGAATTAAACATTTGGTAATATTTCTACAGCTAACAAAACTAAGTAGTTATGACATCAGAATATCATATACAGATCGCATTTATGGCCCGATCCTTACGAAATTTTGCATGGGGATAAGATGAGGGTCAGAATAGAAGCCTACTCTTTTTGGAGATGATCGCCAAATATTTAGGGGTTGAAATGGACCAAAAAACTGCAAAATTGTCGGCAGGTCGTAATTATCGCCCGATCATCACGCACATTTGAAAGGGGGACATTGCGAAAGCCAAGCAGTTTTGGATGGCCATCCAAAAATATTCAATGTGTGAAATAGTTTGCCAACTTTTGTAGACAAAATACGAAAATGTCCATTCCAGAGACTTTTTCGAGAATTCACAAATACAGGAAAGACGCACTTCTGACTATTTCGTTAACGCTGATTTCGTTGAAGAATATAATCAAATGTCTGTATCTCATATAGATGCGTTTCAGTCAAAAACCAATAAAAAATGTTAATCTTTTGCCACTTCTGAGAGATTATAGGTCTTTGGGAAATATTGGTTCCAGATCTAGGAAGACCATTTAAGTGCAACATCTACCAATAAATTGGAAATGAGCAAATTAGTTTAAGTTGCTATTATTCGAAAATTAGAGAACGAAACCTGATGGTTTTCTTTTATAATTTGTCACAATATCTTGTGGAATTCTTTCGAGTATCTCGCCTATATAAAATGTATCGTTTATTATAGTGTTGTAGGGTATTCAACGGTCGGCCCCGCTCGACTGTAGCCTTTGCTTACTTGTTTTTTTTTTTTAATTTTATTGAATAAAAGCAAAAAATTTCGGAAATAGCGTCAAATTTTAGAAAAAGTTTAGATTTGTTCGAATTGGTCACCTTTGGCACGAATTATGGCCAATGAAACCGTCACACGCTGCCCGAATGTTGCTCTGCGGTATTTGGCCCATTCCATTTTCAGTGCCAACCTTGCTTTCCAAAATACTCCAGATAAAATAGTCCAACGGATTGGTATCCGGAGATTTTGGTGGCCAACAATTCTTGGGTGGCGCGTGCTGAGTCCTGTTGGAATGTCCAAGGTCTGCAGCCAAAATGTTTGCGTGACCAAGGCTTTAATACACCCTCCAGAATATTTTCGCAATAATATTCGGCATTTATTCTGATGCCACGGTCGACTAACACGAGCGTAGGGCTACAATCGGCTGTTATGGCGGGCCACACCATCACAATGGCCAGCGCTTTAGTTCTGGTGGCCAACCGAAGGTGCACATTTTCAGCTGACCTCTTCGATAAGGAAACACGATCATTTTGTTTGTTTACAAACTGCTGGACAACGAATGTTTTCTCATTGGAGAAAACCAAATTCGGCAGTTCACCACTTTCGGCCAAGCGAAGCAACTCTTTAGCTCTTTTGAGTCTATTTTCTTTCTGTTGCGGTGGAAGTTCTTGAACTTTTTGGAATTTCAATGGCTTTACCCCGAGCTCAGTTTTTAATATTTGCCGGATGGAATATTGCGATATGTTCAGCTCGCGAGCCATTTTTCGGCCACTACGACACGGGCTTCGATCAAGTCGCTTCTTTACTTTACAAACCATTTCTGCTGATGTTGCTGTTTTCTTATGTCCACTTCCCCGAGGTTGGGCTACGCTACCAGTATCACGGTAACGAGCGATTTATTTACATTTACACATTCATATCTAAATGCTGGAATGCTCTAACGATAGCCACTTGTGGTTTTCCAGCCAAATATAAAAAAATCGCATATCACGCTTGAATTCCATCACGAATAACTTTTTTCTGGAAAATTCTCACCAAAATGCTTTTGTACCCTTGCAAACAATATAATGAGCTATCACTGGAATCATTTTAACAGCTTTCGGACGAGGTGCGTAGAAATGACAGCAGTCTGAATTTGGTTGCAGTTTTTCCATCTCACCCTGTATGGGAGCTAAAACCAAATCTTAACCGATCTTGATAAAACTTTAAACACTTATTTTTGAGCTGTATCTGGAGGGCGTATTACGCATGTGAGGGAATTTAACACCAAATCGGATAAAACGCATATATGGGTGCTATAGCTATATCTGAATAAAGTTTTGATGTACTTGTTTCTAGGATAAATTTCGGCGATAAACGGAAACTTGGACAGACGGAATAACATGCATACATCGACTCAGAAAGTGATTCTATGAAGATTCTCAAAAGTAACAATGGGTCCATTTCGCTCCCTCTTCATGTTACAAACACACGCACAAAGACATAATACCCTTAGCACTATGTGGTGTAGGGTATAAAAATTGTATTCCAGCTGTGAGTCAGTATCGACTGAACTTCCTTACCGAATTTTGAATTTTCCTTCCTTCAATTTTAGATTGTGGTTGATTTTTATTTCAGTAACTCCAACTAATAAGCAAGGAAATTCCCCATAATAAAAATATTTGAAATATTCTGCATTCCATCCCTACTTTGCCAGATACTTGTCCACATGGTCGACATCAGGCAACAATGATTGATGTTTAAAATTATAGCTCTAAGCTGTAAAATCGTCACTCAAAATCGGCTGCTTCTTGGCTGGCTGGCTGACTGACTGCTGAACGATTGCCTATGCAAAACTCTTGCAAGTGTGACGTTGAGCATGATCACGATAACGATGACGATGACGATGATGGTGATGCCGGCGAAGATAATAACGATTTCGTTTTCATTTTATTTCGTTCATATTCTTTGGCATATTTTGCATTGGATCAACGCGCATTGACTTTTGTTATTGTGTTGTGCTGAAACTAAAGTCATGATTTTAAACAATTATTTGTTGTTCAGGATGGGGAGGGGGATTTTCGTTTTTCATCCTTTGCGCCCAGCAACAACACCATGCCACAATCAAGTCCATCCATTTTGCGGCAACATGATGATGTTGCTACATTGTGTACAGCACACAAAGCCATGTTGATGGTGTCGCCATCATCTTATTGTCCGATTTATTGTTGCAGTTACTTTTTTCGGGTTGCAGCTTCTGCAGCCCAAGACTAAGGTGGCGATACAGGCTGGCTGTCTGGCTTTGGTATCTGCTGTCGGTTTGTGTGTGTGGTGCCATGGCTCATATCGGACGTCCATCTTTTGAGGGGTATTCATTCATTCATATTTAAAATCCGACAAAAGTTTGTGAAGAGCCACAGGAGTACGTAGCTTTGAATGCGGCAATTCATGGAGATTTTTTATTTTCCTTTTTCTTGTGAAGTTTTGTTGCTTTCAGTTGAGCCTATAACACATAATAAATTTTCCTTTTTCCCTCCATAATGGTGCAACTGGAATGTTGCAGCAATATGAGTGCGAAGCAGAAATTGCGAAACGAGGGATGGATGTCAGATGGGGCAAAACTTCCACAAATTTAAAAAGTGAACTATACCTTTTGGACCAAATCCGTTTCAGGACATTTCTAGTCGATCTAGTGATGTCCGTCCTCCCGTCTGGCTGGTGCGCATGATAACTCTCGACGGGAGTACCCGATTTGGTCTAAACGTGGTATATCGTAATATTATTATCAAAACTTAGATCAAGTTCGGAGATCGGTAATATCGGCCCACTCCTTCCTCCGCCAGAAAAGGTCAACAATTTCAAAAAAGTATTTTACTGCTCAGAACGAGAAAGGATAATCCTAATAGCGTGCTGAGTGCGATGGTGCTGAGTCCTGTTGGAATGTCCAAGGTCTGCGGCCAAAATATTTGCGTGACCAAGGCTTTAATACACCCTCCAAAATATTTTCGCAATGATATTCGGCATTTATTCTGATGCCACGGTCGACTAATACGAGTGTAGGGCGACAATCGGCTGTTATGGCTATCCACACCATCACAATGGCCGGCGCTTGAGTTCTGGTGGCCAACCGAAGGTGCACATTTTCAGCTGACCTCTTTGGTAAGTAAATACAATAATTTTGCATCCGTGCTAGGTCAGGAGTAAAAATGGACAATATCGGTTCACTCCATCAAGTTCCTCCACACAAAAGGTCAAAATTTTGAATAATTTTAATAGAACAGTGTTGGCTTGTTTGTTCGGGATACCGTAGTATTTTGTTTGAATAATTTTAACTCTTATAAAATGTGATGTAAAAGTCCGATTGTCTTCAAACTACGCATATCACAATATTTTTAATAACCCAAACTATGGTATGAAAATGAAATATATCGGTCCATTCATTTCCATATCTCCTGATTTTGAAGAATCAAAACGATCATAAAATCCGAAATAAGCATGCGGTTCTCTTCATATTTTACACATCTCATTATTTCTACTAACACAAGATCTACTGGGAAATGGGGATATATCGGTCCATTCGCTCTGATACTTCCCCCCGTTCCATTCGGACTTGGCAAATCACAAATTTTTTACCAACAAAAGATCTGTTATAAATTTCGGTGATGTCGTTGCACTCCTTCTGGTACCTCCCACACAAAGGATCAACATTTTGAATATCAATGGCAAACGTAAACGTGAAATTAACATCCGATTCCTTTCAGACTTGAGACACCTCAATATTTCCATCAATACAAGATCTTTGATAACGATGGATGGATTATTTCTTCTTGTACCATCCCACATAGGGTTCAAGGTTTTGAAAACCAAACGCACAAAGAGATAAGCGAAATAAGCATTTAACTCTCTTCAAATTTCACATCTACAAACATTTTTGTTGTGAAGATGACCGATATCTGATGTGAAGATGACCGAAATGTGATAAAGACACCCTGAATGAAAATGTGCAACCTTTGAGGCAGCATTTTTATGGGTCCACTTGACAGAAAATCTTGGGATTCTAAGATTATTTTCAAAACTTCTTTGATGGAAAATAGTAATAAAGATGAGGAATTTTGAAAAATGTTTATCACAATTTAATCGTTTCTAGAAATTTTTGAAAAGACCTCCTTCCTAACCATCAAATCATTTACAAATTTTTGGTAAAAAATCATTCATTTTCTCAAGCATAAAAATGTCCAAAATCACAGACATTCTAGAATTTGTATAGAGGAAATATTATTTTTTTTTTTTTATTTTTTCAACGACTTTTTACGTGTATATTGTAAAACATTTTTAAGAATTTTTTTGTTCGTTTTGATGATTTCATTTCAAAAAATTGCTGATTTATAAGAAGTTTCTTGTAAAAATCCGAGGACGTCTTGCCGTGATATTTTAAAAATATTTTTGAGTACTTCCTGGCAAAAAAAAAAAAACACACTTTTGAGTTTTTTAATATCTCTATGCGAATCAGTTTAGGAGATTTTAAAACGATCTCTAAGGGAGTAAACGATAATATTTCGATGACTTCGGCGATGGACAACTTCAGTTTCTGATTATCTGAAATCATTTGGGAATATAAGGCGAATATATTCAGGGTGAGGTAAAAAACGGCAACAAAGTCAAACGCCATAATTTTTACATTTGTTTTTTTTTTAATTTTATTGAGTGAAAGCAAAAATGTCGGAAATAGCATCAAATTTAAGAATAAGTTAAGTTAAGTTAAGAATTATGGCCTTCAAAGGGCCAATGAAACCGTCACACCAGCCGTGCCCAAATGTTACTCTGCGGTATTTTGGCCCATTCCCGGCGAAACGTTTGTTTGAGGTGATCGACACTTTGGTATATTTTAGTGCCCACCTTCTTTTCCAAAATATTCTCGAAAGGATTGGTGTGCGAAGATTTTGGTGGCTATTGTGCACTGAAAATGAAGCGAGGAACTTCATATTGTAATCATTCTTGGGTGGCGTGTGCTGAGTGCGATGGTGCTGAGTCCTATTGGAATGTCCAAGGTCTGCTGTCAAAATGTTTGCGGGCCCAAAGCTTTAATACACCCTCCAGAATATTTTCGGCTGTAATGGCGGCCGAACCATCACCATGGCCGGCGCTTGAGTTCTGGTGGCCACCCGAAGGTGCACATTTTCAACTGACCTATTTGGCAAGTAAACACGATCATTTTGTTTTTTTTTAACAAACTGCTGGACACCGAATGTTTTCTCATCGGAGAAAAACGAATTCGGTAGTTGACCACTATCGGCCAAGCGAAGCAACTCTTTAGTTCTTTTGAGTCTATTTTCTTTCTTTTGCGGTGTTAGTTCTTGCACTTCTTGAAATTTCAATGGCTTTATACCCGAGCTCGTTTTTCAATATTTGATCGAATGGAATATTGCGATATGTTCAGCTCATGAGCCATTTTTCTGCCACTGCGACGCGGTTTTCGATCCAGTCGCTGCTTTACTTTTCAAACCATTTCTGCTGATGTTGCTGTTTTCTTCCGTCCACTTCCTTGACGTCGCTACCAGTATTACGGTAACGAGCGGTGGTACGAGACACTAAAGATTTATTGACATTTAAATGCTGGAGTGCTTTAACGATGGACACTTGTGGTTTTTCAGCCAAATATAAAGAAATCACACCATCATTCAATGAATTCGGACGAGTGGCTTAGAAATGACAACAGTCTGAAGATGGTTAGAGTTTTTTATATCACCATGTACTCCTCGAGACCTTTCATTTGAGCTCCGCGTCTATAACACAGCTATCATAGTGTTTATGCAATTCAGAATTTTCCAAGCAGTTTTTCTACCGCCAACCCCATTTTGGTTAGAAAGTCGGATTATGTGAAATCATTAGGGAATATAAGGTATATATACTCAGGAAATAGTCCTCGAGACATTCTATTTGAGCCCTGTCTCAATAACGCCGCTATGATAGTTTTTGTGCAATTAAGTATTTTCCATGCAGTATCCCTACTGCTTCTGTTATTCTCCCATGTCGGGAAATTGGTTCATATTCATGTTAATTTAAATTAAAAGAATTGTTTTTATCTTAATCCTTAATTAAATTAAAAAAAATAAACTATTTTTCAATGAAACCCTTGTGCACCGGGCATGCATAAAATTATAACAACTTATTTTCCTGATTCACAAAAAAGAGGTCCTGTTTTACTGCATTACAAGAAAAATGTCCCCGCATTATCACACCATCTCAATGAAATGTTCACATTTTGTTATCGGTGACAGGGTCCGTACGCTTACAATGAGATGCCGCCTTTTTGTGTGTTTGCTTCTTGCGCAAAGTTCAGACGTTTCTTTTCGGTGTGTGTAATTGGCCAAAGGAAACACAGTACGTGCCTCTTGCAACACAATTTTCATTTTTAAGTTTTGTGGTATTCCTTCAATTTTGGCTTTTGGTGTTGGGTTGGCTCACTGCTACCTTCCCGCTACTCTCCAACAAAATACAGAGGGCCAGCCACAGTAATCATGACAAGTTTGTATTTTTGGTTTCCTTTTGTGCTTTGTTGTATTTGTTGTTTCTCTTGTGGTCTATGCTTTTGCATAAATTACAATTACAAGTTATCTGCCTGTCAGCGCTGACATAAAAGAACTGGTTTTTATGTCAGAAAAATTTACAACTCAAAAAAAAAAAAACTCACTTCCACATCAGTCCTCCGAAAAGCAACGAAAGCAGTGAAACAGAATTCCCTATTCGAAAATGAAAATCACAATAAATGGTCAAAGGATGAAAAACTTGTTATTGATGACACAAATCGAGGGTGAAAGTAATGAACGATGATGATATTGGTGTTGGTGTTTCTTTGGCAGATAATGATGATTATGAGGTTTCATTGTGAGTGGGTAAAATCAAAAAGGAAAAGTGAAAACGATGTGAAGATATTGAATTGGAAAACGATTGAAAGCATCACACATGGTTTCTTTAAATTAGTTCATTTGATATCGTATTTTATATAAAAACAAGTAAGCAAAGGCTATAGTCGTGCGGGGCCGACTATTTTATACCCTACAACACTACAATATGTTAGAAGCCCCCTTATGTTCAAATCAATATTGGAAGATTTCGCTTTTGAAATAAGAAAAATTTTTAAATTAGGATTTGGAATGTCCTTAGTCATTTGCCCAATATTTATGCACTCCGTCGTGCTGTTAGTTGTTGTAGTCGATTTAACAGCTAAATATAATCCAATAGTCATCCAAAATGTTAGAATTCTTCCCTGTCCTTAACTCTCTTCACAGGCGTGTCGATTGGCTTCAATTGTGTGATCGGAAAAACATTTCTGTTTTAGGTTAATTTGAACCCCTAAATATTTAGCAATCATCTCTAAAAGTAAGAAGCCCCTCTGTATCTCTAGAATTTTACTCATCTATATGATTTGCTTGTCTACGATATTTGGCTATATTCGTCAACGAATTCAGCATCAGCAAAAAAGCCAGAAATTCACCTTTTGTTTATTTGGGATATCGCCTGTACGTAATACTGGTATTTTTTACACAAAATTAGCGGTCCGCTGCCCTAAACTCTAACCTTATGCGAGATTTCGTGTCCTTTGGTTCATATTTGTGACCTTTATAACGGCTGCAATATCAGGAAAATTTTTAGTTGTTGGTCCATTTCAACCCTTATATAATGAGGACAGCTTTGAAAACAATAGGCCTAACCCTTCTGAGCCCAACCTTACCCTTGTAAAAATTCTCGTGAGGATCGGACGATATTTGCAATCCTTATATATTAACCCCAACCTGTGTTGTGAGGTGAAAAAATATTACAAAATATTATGAGCCAAATTGAAAAAATGGCATGCTATAAAAAAAGTATGAGAAAATAAAAAAATTGCACAAAATACTACAAAAACTTTTTTATGCTTTTATGTCAAGAGGGCATTCTGAATTGACAAAATTTGTCAAAATCGGTCTAGCCATTCTTGAGATATAAGCATTCTAACTAACATCCCCTTCCTTTGTATATACATATTGTATATATTTCGCTATATATATATATCCGATAAATTTACTATCAGCATCAACGTAACGGTCAGAATTGATCAGTTCGTCTGTTAGTGATTTCGCCGGGATTAAAAATATTCGCGGTTTAATGGAAAAGTTGACTTTTATTTAACACAAATGTTGTGGCCTATTTCCCCCACTAAATATTACCCGATAACCATCAAAATTGGAAGGCTTCTGTCCAGCCCTAAGCTCTAGCCCCATGCTAACCTCCGCTTTGCAAAATCAGGATTTTTTTGTTCAGTTTTTGGTTTATTTCAACCCTTAAATAGTATGTGATCATCTCCAAAAAAATAGGGTTCTATTCTGACCCTAGCCCCACCGCCATTCTAAATTTCGTAAGTATTGGGCAATAATTGCGATCTGTAGAGTGATTAAAAATTAACATAGACAGACGGACGGACGGGCATACATAGCTAGATTATTTACCGGGATTGTTTCAAATTTCGCATGTGAAGTTCGTAATGGGCTGAAGTATCCCATGCCAGAAAATTGTCTGTGCAGGCCCACGTCTTCGTATAGCCCCCATATAACGGCACCCCCTACATTTGGTATTTTGATGATATTAGCTACATTATAAATAGATTTTCTTCAAGTTTCTCATTTAAATATTGTAATAACTTATGACAAAATTGTCTATGTAGGTCCACGTCGTCGTATAGGCATTCGGTATTTTTAAGATTTTAACATAATTTTTAACGGATTTTATTTTGTTTTTTTTTTTTTTTTTTTTTTGTGGAAATTGCCAAATTTGTACCGTATGGTGGAGGGTATTAAAAGTTCGGCCCGCCCGAACTTACAGCTTTTTTTACTTGTTTTTTTTGGGAGCTCTACTAAATACACATAGTGGTGTAGGGTATCAAATAGTCGCGTCCACCCGATTTCTGACCTTTCCTTACTGATTCTGTTATAAAATTGTTGTATTGTGAGGTGCTAGGCCTATCTTCTCATTCAATACAAATGACTTTTTTCCAATTTGTCACATATTTGTTTCGTTTTGTCAAACTTTTGCTTGCAACAGACATTCAAAATGCTATTATACCTCTCATGTAATTATACGCTTAGATTTCCACGGCTATAAATTGTAATTAATTATTGCACACTTGTAATTGTCTAATTTTTATGGTTGCATTTCGAACGTTGTATGCAGGTATAATGGCCCAGCATTAGACACAGTCATAAATTTAGTAATTACGCTGACTAACACTTCAGATCCTTCAATTCGCTTCAATTGTCATGGTACGAATGTGAGATGAATGGTGCATCCAACACTCAGCCGAATCAGCGAGTGGCATGAAAGTTGAGCAAAAAATAAAATGACAAAACTAATGACAATTTTGTATTACTTAGACAACAACAATGGCAACAACACAACAACCGTCCAGTAATCTTTGAAATTTATTATGGTTGAGGGTATGCTCGTTTGCCACCTTTACTCATCAACTGTTTAATTGCTTTTGAGTTTCTGTTGTTTTTGTGTTGATACATTCGTTGCAATGCGATTCAGTTTGGCGTTATATTTTTACACTACGTAGCTTGTAAAAAAAAAATACATTCATACAATTTCATAGCATATTTATTTTGTTTTCAACTTTGAATTTATTTCAATAAATCATTTCAATCCAGCAAAGCCACATGAGGAAGGATGATTCTTCCTTAAAACTTCCTACCACTTGTCGCTTCATATCGTTCGAAAGTCTACAAAACTAATAGTGTTTTGCAAACAACTTGATCGGCCTATTGTATTAATCATGAAAATTGAAAGATGGCCCGAATGATATGGATGCAGTGGGAAAGACTGACTATGTGGCTATCAAGTCAAAAAAAAGTATTGTGTATAGGTACGATGATTTCTTTGTTCGATTTTTCTTCAAATTTTACATAAAATGTTTGTCCTTTTTTTTAATGCAACAAATTTCTGTACAACCCTGCGATCACTGCCACTCGTTCACTTTCTGCGATCCATTCGCTCCCTGCAATTCTTTCGCTTCTGTCTCTGCTTATTTTTAAACCATACAACACTTTGTGTGTGTGTGTGGGGGGGGGGGGGGGGTATTATAAGTTTATGTAACACCTCGAAATATTGGCTTCCCAAACAGAAAAGTACAAAAAGATCTTCCAATCCAATTTGTATATACAAAGGAAAGGGATGTAGCTAGAATGCTCATATCTCCAGAATGGCTGTCAATGTCAATTCGGAATGCCCTCTTGGCATAGAAGAATAAAATCTAAAAAAATCGCATAAAAATATGCCAAAAATGTTAATAGGTTACAATGTTAATATAGATTTTGTAGTATTTTATGAAATTTTTTATTTATTTCCATATTTATACCCTACAACACTATGTGTTGGGTGTATTATAAGTTTGATTGGGCCAAAAATTATGTAACACCTCGAAATATTGATTTCCCACATAGGAAAGTATATATGGATCTTCCTATCTCGCCGAGCTTAGTCGATCTAGCTATGTATGTCCGTCCGTCCGTTTTTCCGTCTATCCATGTTAATTTGTAATCACTCTACAGGTCGAAATTATGGCCCGATATTCACGAAATTTAGAATGGAGGTGGGGCTAGGGTCAGAATATTATAATATAATATTTCTTTTGTCTTAAAATACCGAATGCCTATACGACGACGTAGACCTGCATAGGCAACTTTTGTCATAATTTATTACAATATTTAAATGCGAAACTTGAAGAAAAATATGTTTATAATGTAGCTAAAATCATCAAAATACCGAATATAGGGGGTACCGTTATATGGGGGCTATACGAAGGCGTGGACCTGCACAGACAATTTTCTGGCATGGGCTGAAGTATCCATTACAAACTTCCCGTGCGAAATTTGAAACAATCCCGGTAAAAAATGTGGCTAAAATCAACAAAATACCGAATATCGGGGGGGGTACGGTATATGGGATCTATACGAAGACGTGGACCTACATGGCGCATTTTCTGTTTTATGCTGCAGTATCAAGTACGATCTTCAAATACCTAATTTGGAACGATTCCTTTAAATAATGTCGCTTAAATCATCAAAATTCCGAATATCGGGGGGTACTGTTATATCGGGGCTATATGAAGACGTGGACCTGTACAGGTAATTTTCTGTCTTAGGCTGTAGTATCCATTTCGAACTTTAAATGCCAAATTGGAAACAATTCCGGCGAATAATGTCGCTAGAATCATCAAAATACCGAATATCGGGAGGTACCGTTATATGGGGGCTATGTGATAACTTGGCAAAATATACATGTGTGCAACATTTTAGCCTTCTATCTTAATTTGTTCGAAAGATAGCGTGATTACAAGAGACGAACAGACAGACAGACAGACGGACATGGCTAAATCGTCTTAGAATTTTACGCTGATCAAGAATATATATACGTTTTTGGGTCTGACATGAGTATTTCGAGGAGTTACAAACGGAATGACAAAATTAATATACCCTCCATAGTATGGTGGAGGGTATAAAAATCAGAGATGAGAGTCTGTTTTCTATGCAGTGAAATTTGACAGGGTAAATTACAGAAAATGCAAAGATTGATTGCTTATTTGAAATGATTTTACCTTCTTAATTTTACAATGCCAATAAAAATTTGGTATGTGTTTATTTTTACCATAAAAAAGCGTTTTCATATCTAAAGAAGAAAAAAAGAAGGGTTTTATTTACATCGATTTGGTCTGTCAAATGTAGTGGAAATCGATTAAGAGGCGGATATACTACTATACAATAGTTCCTTTCAGCTTTAGAATATATCTGCTTCAAAGTCATAATACGCACTCAAAAACAATCATAAATTCCCCATAATAACACTTTTTTGTCATGGGTATTTCTACTAAATCTAAAATTTTGGGTAGGTTATCATAAAGTCGGTCCGACCAAATTTGACTCTTTCCTTACTTGTTTTCATTTTAAATGGGTCTTACTTTAATTTTTTTATTTTATTTATTTTTTTTTTTGTTATTTTTCAGCATTGGTACCAGCATGGGACCTCGTAACCATTCCTGAAGATTATAAGGTATTAATATATTCTCTAATATATAAATATATAATCGACTGCAATTACAATAATTTGCTGCTCCCATTTTTTGACACTACCATTATTTTTTTTCTTTAATAAATTCCATTCGCAACAATCCATTGAGTGATATTTCAATCACTTTTCAATTTGTTTTCTTATATTTTATTTCAAAATTCAATATGAGAGCATTCATTTCAATTCTCTTAAAATTTGTTGCCAATATATGGCGTTAAATAATGTCAGCAATTTAAAAATAATTATCACATAATTTGTTGGCAATTTATGTGTTGGAAACATTTAGCGTGTGTCGGCCTTTATTCGAAAATGTTTGACCGTGAGTGCAATCGAAGGCAGTGGAACCAAAGTTTTGCTAGTCAATACATAATGCTTGTTGTTTTGAAAACGAAAAATCGAAAAGGTCTTGAAGGAATGAACGAGATCTGAAAGAATAAGTTCGGGTCGGCCTAGATGATGAGCTACAAGGTAAGACCATTATGAAATATCATTGCTATAGCCCTAAACATGTTGCCTATATTCCGTTGTAAAAGAAGTAACCTAAAAAACATGGACTTAAGTTTCGATTCTTTTATGCCAATGGTATATAGCGTAGGGTATTTCAAATCAACAGCTTAATTGTCATAGAGGCTGTTTGAAATTAACGTACCCATTCAAATACATCGTAACTGACAATTGAGTCGGCGGCAATTCATTCATATCCACACTCGAGTCACAGCTACACTAAATGCTAACGTTAATTTTTTTTCATTCAGCCTCACAGTCACCATTCAGAAACGCCAACTTGTTGCAATGTTCACACGCGTTGTTTTTCTTTTTTGTTAAGTTTACAATTTACTTTTATTATCTCAAAGCTTTTTCTGATTTATACATATCGTTTAGTCAGCATTTTCGTGGTCAGAACATATCGCAAAGCTACATATATTTTTTTTCTTTTCTAGATTTCGTTTTTGCCATAACTTATTTCTTGATTGTTATGGTCAGCAGCATAGGCACAACCGGGCTTGTGGTAGCAATTAAAACATTTATACTGAGTATCGGTCTTAACGAAACCAGAACATTGCGGATTTTTAACTAAATAAAAAAAAATAGTAGAACTTGAAATCGTTTCTTTGTCTTGCCGAAAACCACAGCCAATCGATCTAAATGTTTGGTTGTCGTGTTGCGATAGAAACCCCAAAATTAGTTACCATTCCGTCTTGTCTTCTATCTCTTTAGCTGTGTGGGTGAAACAAATACAAATTGTTTTTGTTATTCACCAAAAAGGAGTTCATTTGTTTTTTATTTCGAATAGAAAAAGAAACATTAATTGACCTCAAAATATAACAACTATGTATATTCATTGTAATTTCAAGTACAAGTCAGGTTGTTGTTCTCTCATGCATGTTTCTTAAGTCTTTTGTTATGTGTTTTTGTTTTCTTTTCGGCTTACAATTTGTTTTAAAAATTGGACATTACAATTGCTATTTTTTGTGATATATGTGGGCTAACTTATTTAGTTTCCCACATATGGCCCCACAAGGTGGCCAGGTTATTATGTCTTTGTGTATTTGTTTGTAACAGGCAAAAGGAAACCAGATAGACCCATAGTTCCTTTTGATTATCTGCATACAATCACATTCTGAGTCGATTTATGCATGTCCGTCCGTCCGTCTGTCCATGTATTTTTGTAAACAAAGTACAGTTCGCATTTATTGCCCGATCCAGATGAAATTTTGCACAAATCATTTGTTTGGCCCAAGGACGAACCCTATTGAAATTGGAGATAATCGGTCAAAATTTTGATATAGCTCCCATATATATCTTCGTCCGATTTGCCTTTTATTGCACCAAACGTGTAATATCAGTCCAAATAGTATGGAATTTTGCACGTACGATCAGATTAGACATAAAAATAAGTATGCCAAATTTTATCGAAATCGGTTCAGATATAGCTATAGCTCCCATATATATTGTTCATCCGATTTGTTATTTTTGTCCTCCGCAGCCGTAATATGCACTCTGTTACGACAATATTTGGGGAAATATATCAAATACAGCTCAGAAATACATTTGCTAAATTTTATCGAGATCAAATTTGGATATAGCTCCCATATATAACTTCGTCCGATTTACATTTGATTGTGCACCAAACGTCTAATATTTGCCCAAATTGGATGAAATTTGGCACTTACGACCGAACTGAGTCTAGAAGCTAGTATGTCAAATTTGGTGAAGATCGGTTCAGATATAGCTATAGCTCCCATATATACTGTTCATCCGATTTGTCATATTTGTTACCCACAGCCGTAATATGCACTCCGTAACAACGATATTCAGGGAAATATATCAAATACAGCTCAGAAATATCTTTTCCAAATTTTATCGAAATCGGTTCCGATTTGGATATAGCTCCCGTATATATTTTTATCCGATTTCAAATTAATTGTGCTTCAAATGGTAATACAAGTCCGAATTTAAAAAATACAAATGCCTCGGCATATTTAGTCCTTTGAACTTTAAATTATAATTATAATCATAGCGTGTAAGATTGAATTCTCCCATAAAAACTTTAATTGTTATGCGCAGCATATCATAAAGTCGGCCCCGCCCGACTTTAAAACATGTTTCGATAAATGTGAAATTTAATTGCAAGTTTTATAAGTTTATAGATAAACTAGCTGAAACTGGTGCACTTCGCCACCCCATTATGATTTCATATTTATATTTTTGTTATACTTTACATTCAAAATTTTATATACGAATATTTGTTGGTTTAAAAAAATAAGACAAATTCAAAAATTAAAAAAAAAAAACAAAATGATTGTAATACTTTAATGCGTAAACAAATAAAACTATTGGCCTACCAACGCGTGAATATGCCAGGAACAGCTGACCATGAGAAAAGCAGGAACATGTCAAATTTAGTCCGCATACACTAAGGGTTTGTCCTTCGGATTTATTAATTTCATAACAATGCCAAACGTGCAGGAAACTGCAAACTTTTGAAGTTGAGTTGCATTTCTGTTGCAATTAAAGAATTCGAGGTAGCAACATACTTGCCCGTTATAATCGTATCCTCAATTAAATAGTTGTGTAGTTTTTGACTTTTAGTCTAATACCATTGCAAAGGCGTTGTAGGCCAATGCTACTTAATAAAATCATATCCCAATCTGAACCGATTTCAATATAATTTTACAAAATTGACTTTTACACCAAATTCTGTCCGAGAATATATATAGAAGCTAGACATTCTGAATTTCATTGGAATCGGACATACATATCGCGTTGGGTGCATCAAATATGTGAAATCGGCAGAAAATATATGTGGGAACTATATCCAAATCTGTACTGATTTCAATATAACTTGACAAATTAATTTTCTGATAAAATCCCGTCACACATTTCAAATTTCATTGGAATCGAACATACATACCGTGTTTAGTGCATCGAATAAACGAAATCGGTCGAAGATATATATATGGGAGCCATATCCAAATCTGTATCGATTTCAATATAATTTGGCAAATATATGTTCGGTTTAAATTCTGTCACTCATTCTAAATCACATTGGAACAGAACATGCACATCGTGTTTGGTGCATCAAATACATGAAATCGGTCGAAAATATATATGGAGCTGTATCCAAATCTGAACTGATTTCAATATAATTTGGCAAATTTATTTTTGTACCAAATTCGGTTATGCATTCCACATTTGGAGACTGTATCTGTAATTGATCTTGATGATTGACCTTTTATTCTGATGCCATATCTCCAGTTCCAAGCGGAATTTTAAAAATTCCAGGCGAAATTTTCAGTAAAAATTTTTTCAGCGGTTTTTAAGTCAATAACATACAAACATTTACCTCTCTTATATATATAGATTGGCAGTGGCAAAACAATCTGGAATTTTAGCCTTCAATTCTGGCCCTAACCCTACAACCATTCTGCGGCCTGTATATAATACTTCCAAATGAAAATTCCAATGAAACATATTACAAGATGTACAAATCAATATAATAAGTCAAAATGAAAAAGGTAGCAAACGCTATAGTCGTGTGGGGCCGACTATGTGATACCCTACAACACTACAATTTGGCAGAAGTCCCCTTATGTTCAAATCCATTTTGGAAGATTTCGCTTTTGAAATGATGTCATAGAGCACTGCCAGACATTTGCCCAACGCACACGTCGATTGGTTTCAATTGTGTGATCAGGAAATTTTTTCTGGTTTTTTGTTCATTTCAACCCCTAAATATTGTGCGATCATCTCCAAAAGCAAAAGGCCCCTCTGTATCTCCAAATTTAAGCTCAACTTTATGATTTGCTTGTCTACGATATTTGGTTATATTCATAAACGAAATCTGCATGACAAAGACCGAAGTTCGCCTTTTGTGTATTTTGGATTTTGCCTGTAAATTATTTTCAGCGTTTCGGTAAAATGGAAATATTTGTATTTTTTTCACACAAATGGTCCGTTCTACCCGCTGTCGTGAACTCTAACTTCATGCAAGATTTCGTGTCCTTTCATATCTATTTGTGACCTTTATAACGGCTACAAAATCACGAACATTTTTAGTTGTAGGTCCATTTCAAACCCCAAATGTTTTGCGTTGTTAGGTGCAAAAATATTACAAAATATACATTTCAGTATTATAAATCAATTTAAAAAAATCGCATGCGATTAAAAAAATGACACAAATAAAGAAAATCACAAAATTTATATTAACGTCATCATTGGCATCCTTTTATGCAATTTTTTTTTTATATTTTGTTCTTTTGTGCCAAGAGGGCATTCTGAATTAACAATATATGTCAAAATCGGTCCAACCATTCTTGATATATAAGCATTCGGTCAGAATTGACATTTTCGTTAATCTATGATTCCGCAGGGATTAAAAATATTCGCGGTGTAATGGAAGATTTGAATTTTTTTTAACACAAATGTTATGGTCTATTTTACCAACTAAATATTAACCGATGACCATAAAATTTGGAATACCAATGCTAACACCCTATTCTAATATCGGTGTCAATTAGTCTATAATTGTGAACTATAGAGGAACGACAAAAACAGGAAATTTTTCAGTTTTTGCTCTATTTCAACCCCTAAATATTATGCGATCATCAATAGGCAATAGGCTTCTATTCTGACCCTATATCCACCTCCATTTTCAATTTCGTGCTGATCGGGCCATAATTGCGCCCTGTAGAGTGATTACAAATTAACACGGACAGATGGACGGATATACATTGCTAGATCGACTCAGCTCGGCGAGATATGAAGATCCATATATACTTTCCTATGTGGGAAACCAATATTTCGAGGTGTTACACAATTGTTGGCCCAATTAAAATTAAAATATCCCCAACACATGGTGTTGTAGGGTATAAAAACTCAGTGGATTCCTCGATGGCCTTGAAAAACATTTGAAAAAAAAAAAAAAACACCACAAATACAAATTTGATATTCCATCGTAATTTTGGTATTTAAAAACAATAATTCAAGATTCGCTTACTGAATAAAATGACAATTACGAGTTTAAGATTTTCTGAAAACACATTTCAAAACATTTGCCATAGGGTAATAATTTTTTTTATTAAAATATTATTCCTGAAAACTAAAAAAAATGTTATTCCAAAAGAAATTTTCAGAAAATTCGCCATAGTCCTTGAGAACAGTTAAGATCTGTCACTATAGGCTTTATGGTCTTAGTGTAAATATTCTAAAAATCGACTATTAAAAGCTTTAAGAATCTTTGTATCACCGGCAGCTTTAAAAATGAAGTTACAAATGCACAATTGCTGGTCTGCTGTTGAAGTATTAGTTATTCCTTCTAATTATATACAGGGTGAGATAAAAAAAAAAACCGGCAACAAAGCCAAAGGCCATAATTTTTACATTTTTTTAAATTTTATTGAATGAAAGCAAAGAATGTCGGAAATAGCATCAAATTTTAGAATAAGTTTAGATTGGTTCGAATTGGTCACCTTTGGCACGAATTATGACCTTCAAAAGGCCAATGAAACCGTCACACGCTGTACGAATGTTGCTCTGCGGTATTTTGGCCCATTCCCAGCGAAGCGCTTTCTTGAGGTGATCGATTCTTTGGTGCTTGAGTTCTAGTGGCCAACTGAAGGTGCACATTTTCAGCTGACCTCGTTGGTAATGTTTTCCCATCGGAAAAAAAACAAATTCGGCAGTTCACCACTTTCGGCCAAGCGAAGCAACTCTTTAGCTCTTTTGAGTCTATTTTCTTTTTGTTGCGGTGTAAGTTCTTGCACTTTTTTGAATTTCAATGGCTTTATCCCGAGCTCATTTTTCAATATTTGCCGAATGGAATATTGCCATATGTTCAGCTCACGAGCCATTTTTCGGCCATTGCGACGCGGGTTTCGATCAAGTCGCTTCTTTACTTTTCGAACCATTTCTGCTGATGTTGCTGTTTTCTTCCGTCCACTTCCTTGACGTCGCGCTACACTACGAGTATCAGGGTAACGAGCGATGTTACGAGACACAAAATATTTATTCACATTTAAATGATGGAGTGTTTTAACGATAGTCACTTGTGGTCTTCCAGCCAAATATAAAGAAATCACATTATCACGCTTGAATTCCATCACGAATAACTTTTTTTCTGGAAAATTCCCACCAAAAAGCTTTTGTACGCTTGTAAAGAATATAATGTGCTGTCACTGGAATAATTTTATCAGCTGTCGGACGAGTGGCTTAGAAATGTCAGCTGTCTGAAGTTGGTTGCAGTTTTTTCATTTCACCCTGTATATATTTTATTTTTTGAACTTAAACTTCTTTGGCATCCTTCAATAGATCTCTCCCAGATCATAAATCACAATTATGAATTAATGTCTGATACCTTCTGACGTACCTGACGTCAATGACTTCACCTCTATTTGGTTCTTGAGGCGTTTGTGTCTTAAGTCTTTTGATTTACTAGCCTCCACCATCACTTCGCCAAGTTTCTAACAATTATTTGCAACTTTTCTCATATCGTGTTTCGCCTTTCATCCATTTAACCATTTTATTGACTGCAGTGAAATATGGTTGCGCACAAAAGTGAATCCATCAGTGCATGTCTGCACACATGCATACACATGTGTGTGTGTGTGTGTGTGTGTGTGTGTGCATGAGAGCGTGTTGCTGTGCCATGGCGTTATTAAATTAAATTGTCATATGTGGGAAAAATAATTACGCACCGCCACTAAATGGCGTTTGGTCGGTCGTTTGCCATTCGCTTGGAAACATGTGTCGATTTTGTTGTCGATGTTGTCATCGTCGTTTGTTTTGTGTGGTATCAGCCGGTGTTTGACATTGTGACTGTTATTGTTGTCGTTTTTGTTGCTGATATAATTAATGCAGGTTTTTTTTCTTCATACTCGCCAGTGTTTTTTCTTTATTTATGAACAATTATCATTCATAAACATTAAATTACCGTTGTTATTAATGTCGTTTAGACCATTTATGTAGAAATGGTCATAATGATGATGTCGTTTATGATATTTTGTTGCTAATTGAATAAAGTCATGTAATAATTTTGAAATTTTATTTCTTTATTTTTGTTTAATTGTGTGTTAAAACGGCGGGAGTTGGCTGAGAAGTTAATTTAGTGTCAATTTTGTAATTTTAAGTTAATAATTGTTGATCTACAAAAAGGAACAATGGCCGGCATTGGTTGCAAAATAAATTAAAGAAGCTGGTGTGTGCCGTCTGACTTTATGTTCTTTTTGCAACTTTTCAAATCAACTTCAAATTTTGCGTTCTCAGCGAGGCCGCCATTTAGCCATGTGAAATCGCAATAGACACCACAATATATAGACTTATGAAAATCGCAACAGGTATTGATATAAACGACAGAATGTTTATAGTTGACCACGGAATATATAGGTTAACGTTTAATGCTATTTATAAAACATCGCAATATTCGCCGTAAACAGTATGAAGTAAATGTATTTTTCGTTGGCGCAGTTTTATGTGAACATGGTTATGACAGTTTGTCTATCTACCCTTGGCATTCGTACATACTCTAGGCTAAGTAAAAAAAAAATATAAATTAAAAAAAAAAAGGGAAGATTGGTTAAATTCGATTGTATGTGCCAAAATTCATTCAATGAGGTATTTATATAATACCATTTGATGCACAATAAACTTGAAATCGGAACAAGTAAAAAAGCTGTAAATTTGGCCGTGCCGAACTTTGAATACCCTCCACCATTTGGCACAAAAGTAACAATTTTCAAAAAAATAAAATCCGTTAAAAATTCTGTTAAAATCTTGAAAATACCTAATTTAGTCGTCTATACGACGACGGGAACCTGCATAGGCAACTTTTTTCACAAGCTATTACAATATTCAAATGCGAAACTTGAAAAGAAAATCTATTTATAATGTAACTAAAATCATCAAAATACCGAATATAGGGAGGTACCATGGTGGTTATAAAACGTGGATCTGCACAGACAATTTTCTGTCATAGACTGTAATATCCATTACGAACTTCAAATGCGAAATTTGAAACAATTCCGGTTAATTATGTCGATAAAATCATCAAAATACCGAATATCGGGGGGTACCGTTATATGGGGGCTATACGAAGACATGGACTTACATGGCCCATTTTCTGTCTTAAGCCGTAGCACCTATTACGAACTTTAAATATTAATTTTAAAACAATTCCGGTAAATAATGTCGCTAAAATCATCTAAATACCGAATATCGGGAGGTACCGTTATATGGGGGCTATACGAAGGCGTGGACCTGCACAGACAATTTTCTGTAATAGGCTGTAGCATCCATTACGAACTTTAAAAAACAAAATTTGAAACAATTCCGGTAAATAATGTCGCTAAAATCATCGAAATACCGAATATCGGGAGGTACCGTAATATGGGGGCTATACGAAGACCTGGATCTGGCCCATGGCCCATTTTCTGTTTTATGCTGTAGTATCTATTACGAACTTTAAATACCAAATTTGAAACAATTCCGGTAAATAATGTCGCTAAAATCATCAAAATACCGAATATCGGGAGGTACCGTTATATGGGGGCTATACGAAAACGTGGACTTACATGACTCACTTTTTGTCTTAAGCCGTATTATCTATTACGAACTTTAAGTATTAATTTTAAAACAATTCCCGTAAAAAATGTCGCTAGAATTATCAAAATACCGTTTATCGGGAGGTACCGTAATATGGTGGCTATACGAAGACGTGGACCTACTTGGCCCATTTTCAATACCAAAAGTCCTGCAGATATAGTACACATTTGAGTAAAATTTTATCAACCTACTTCATTTCGTTCGGAAGCTAGAGTGATTTCCACAGACGGACCGGCGGACGGACATTGATAAATCGACATAGAATTTTATGCTGATCAAGAATATATATACTTTGTGGGGTCTAAAATGTATATTTCGAGGTGTTACAAACGGAATGACAAACTTAATATACCCTCCATACTATGGTGGAGGGTATAAAAAGATATAAATGGAAGCTACATTCAAATCTGAAACGATCTCGATAACATTTGGTAGGTATTTGATATCGTTTTCCGAATATCGTTGTTATGGAGTTAATATAGCTATATCTGAACCGATTTTCACAAAACTTGAATTGGTGGTGTCATCGTTCATGGTGCTATGTGTTCTACTTTGACCACAAGCTTCATGCTAAATTTCTTAATTATTGCGACTTGTAACGTGACATAAATATGTAGTTCGTTCATAAACGTCAAAATTAGGAATAATTATAACTCTTATAAAATGTGATGTAAGAGTCCGATTATCACACACATCACAATATTAAAAATTTAGATATAGCTCCCATATATATCTTCGTCTGATTTTATTAACCCAAGGTCTGCTATGAAGATCGAATATATCGTACCCCCTCACAAAGGGTCAAAATTCAACAATGAATCAAAGATCATAAAATCCGAAATAAGCATCCGGTTCTCTTCATATTTCACACATCCCATTATTTCTACCACACCTTCTAGTACCCGATACGAATTGGTCATAAAGGGCCAACAGTTAGAATAATCATAATTCAAGGCTGGGGTATACATTTGTCGGCAAAACCTACTGATACTACTTAAGTTGTTTGCAGATGTTTTTGGAATTTGCTTAACAACAAGAACTATATTTAAATGCCTGTGTTATCTATAACGTGGATGGTGGAAAAAGTTAAGTTGAATCTTATCTATACGGATTTTGATGCTTTCTTTATCAATGAGATTAATTTTTCGATAAGCATTATAAATTTTGCATATCTTTGAATCTGTCGTATATGTTGAGTACATTTTTGTTTTCAAAGTATATCATCACACATTCTTAGCCAGAAAAAATATTTGATATAATAGCAGTATGATTTCCGAAGAAATACTAATTGAGAACTATTTAAGCGACTAGACAGAGCGTTATAAAAATACAAATCCTTTTAGCATAGTCCATTTGTCAAGCACGAAAACCATTTAACTCCATTCGATGACATAACCATATTTCCATATGACAGGAATGTGGAATTTCATTCCCACAGGAAGAAAAGAGGCTTTTAAAATTCCCATAAAATTACGGTACATTTTCGATTGTAGATGGTTTTCTTCAAAAATGCATGTAGACTTGTCCGTTTGTGATTCTCTAGCGTCTTAATTACTACATTTAAGCCACTTTGATAAGATCTCAAGCGAGTGGTATTACATCAATAGTTTTTTTTTGTCTATTCTCTTGCCACTAAACATCTTCACTCACTGTGGTCATTTCCATTTACTGGTTCTCAATTAAAAGCTTTTAACATTTAATGATATGTATTGGTGTTGTTGTTTTTGCTGATGTTCTTGTTGTTGATGTTCTCTTTCAAGTTTTTGTTTCAATTTCCAGTTGATATGTAAAAATTCTTTTAATTTTCTTATTCGTATGGATGACATTTCTATTTCGTAGCAAGTTTTTTTCGTTTGGTTTTTTTTTGTTTTGGTTGTGGCAGCTCTATTTCTAGTTTCAATTGTCGTTCAACGCTACATGAGTCGATCGAATGTCGTCGTCTAACATTGTTCGAGAATAAAACATTTCTTAATTGCTTTTTATGTCACTGATAAATCTGTGATGTGTTCTTTTCAAAGAGCACTTTTTTCGTTTCATTTCAAATGACTGAAAATGCATATTTTATCCCCTCCCCTCCTTCCTCGTCTTCCTTAACCACCGCATTCGAATTGGAGTCTTAAGCGGTATGTGTATTTTTTCAAATGTAGATTCCAATGCCATGATAATTCATACAGCCGCAGCAGTGGCTCTACAAAAAAAAATGCTTTATTTAAATTGAAGAACTGCGGCAAGAAGGACATTGCAGCAAAAAACACCATCTGATCTAACAACAACAGCAACTTTTTAAGCATGGGTTTGCAGATTCTGCAACACAAAGAATGCCATGTAACAATAAAAAGTAGTAGAACAAGTAATTGCCTATTGCTCCAAAGGGCGTGATGCTAATGCGGCATACTTTCAAAGTATTATTTAGCCTTAATTACATTTATGTTGCCTGTCAAAGGATCTTGGTCGATTTGCTTCCAAAAACGGAATATGAATATAATTTTTTCTGTGGTTCACAAGTTTAAAAATATTCTAAACCAAAATAAAATATAATAAAATAAAATAGTACTCGAAAAATATTCTAAACAATTAAGACATTTCAGTGCTTGTTTCGGCAGATATTTGCGTGTCATAATAGCGTTTGGTAAGGTGCGAACTGCCCACAAACTTTTAAAATTTTGAATTAGCATAACTCTTATAAAATTTTAGGTAGGTGTCAAATTGTCTTCAAACATCGCAAATCTCTATATTTCTATCAATACCAGATGTATTTTCTGTAGTTTAAATGTATCGTTCACCGAATCGGTAGAATCTTCCGAGACAAATCCACTCAAATGGTCTGTAGTTCTGAATTTGTCCTCAAGGGGTTTAGATTTGCCTACCCCATGTTTGAGGACTTAAAGAGGCCACACGACCACAACCAAAAAATGGAGTTAAACTATTTTGTCAGCAGTTTATCATAAACAAAAAAAAATTAATAAAAACAAGTAAAACAGCAGTAAGTTCGGCCGGGCCGAACTTTGAATACCCTCCACCATTTGGAACGAATTAGAAAATTTTCAAAAAAATAAAATCCATTAAAAATTTTGTTAAAAGTTTTAAAATACCTAATATCGGAAGGTGCCGATATATAGGGGGATATACGATATTGTGGACCTATAGAGACAAATCTATGTCTGGGGGTAAAGTACTCACAAGGAACTCCTTGTGTGGATTTTCAGATAAAACCATTGGAAAATGTGGCTAAAATTATAAAAATCCCGAATATCGGGGGGGTACCGTTATATAGGGGATATACGATATTGTGGATCTATATAAATAATTCTCTTTCAATGGATAAAGTACTCACGAGGAACTCCTTGTGTGGATTTTCAGACCATTCCATTGGAAAATGTACTAAAATCATCAAAATACCGAATATCGGGGGGTACCGTTATATGGGGGCTATATGATATCGTGGACCGATGTAGCCCATCTTCGAACTTGACCTGCCTGCAGACAAAAGAGGGATCTGTGCAAAATTTTAGTTTTCTATCTTAATTCGTTTTGACTGTAGCGTGATTATAACAGATGGACAGACGGACGGACAGGGCTAAATCGTCTTAGAATTTTACGCTAGTCAAGAATATATATAATTTGTTGGGTCTAAAATGATTTTTTCGATGAGTTACAAACGGAATGACGAACTTAATATAACCTCCATACTATGTATGGTGGATGGTATAACAAGTAAGCAAAGACTACTAGTGATACCCTACAACACTACAATATGTTAAAGGCCCCCTTATGTCCAAATCCATTTTTGAAGATTTCGCTTTTGAAATTATGTCACGGAGCACTGCTCAGATATTACCCTTAGCATTTTAACCATGGAGATTTGGCCAATATTTACCCACTCCGTCGTGCTGTTAGTTCTAGCGGTCCATTTTACAGCTAAATATAATTCAATGGTCATCCAATATGCTAGATTTCCTCCCTGTCATTAACTCGCTTCTCCTGCAAAATTCCGTGTCGATTGGTTTCAATTGTGTGATCAGTGAATTTTTTTCTGTTTTTGGTTCAAGAGGCCCCTCCTTATCACCAAATTCAGATTCATCTATATGATTTGCTTGTCTACGATATTTGGCTATATTCGTCAACGAAATCTGCATGTAAAATCCAGAAGTTCGCCTTTTTATATCTTGGTTTCAACCATAATATATTTTCAGCGTTTCTTTAAAAAAAGACCTACCCCCTCTAAGCCATAAAAAACAAAAAAAAATCACAAAATACTACAAAATCTGTGTTAACATCATTATTGGCATCTTTTTATGCCATTTTTTTTTTTTTTTTTGATTTTATTCTTTTGTGTCAGGACATTCTGAATTGACAAAATTTGTATACAGGGTGAGATGAGAAAACTGCAACCAACTTCATACTGCTGTCATTTCTAAGCCACTCGTCCGAAAACTATTAAAATCATTCCAGTGAAAGCTCATTACAAATGCATTCTAGTGAGAATTTTCAAAAAAAAAGTTTTCGTGATGGAATTCAAGCCTGATAATGTGATATCTTTATATTTGGCTGAAAAAGCACAACTAGCTATCGTTCGAGCAAGCATTTAAATGTGAATAAATCTTTTGTGTCTCGTACCATCGAGGAAGTGGACGGAAGAAAACAGCAACATCAGCAGAAATGGTTCGAAAAGTAAAGAAGCTACTTGATTGAAAACCGAAAAATGGCTTGTGAGCTGAACATATCGCAATATTCCATTCGGCAAATATTGAAAAATGAGCTCGGGATAAAGCCTTGGAAATTCCAAAAAGTGCAAGGACTTACACCGCAGCAGAAAGAAAATAGGCTCAAAAGAGCTAAAGAGTTTCTTCGCTTGGCCGAAAGTGGTGAACTGCCGAATTTGGTTTTCTCCGATGAGAAAACATTCGTTGTCCAGCAGTTTGTAATATTATCGCGAAAATATGCTGGAGGGTGTATTAAAGCCTTGGGCATGCAAACATTTGGCTGCAGACCTTGGACAATTCAACAGGACTCAGCACCATCGCACTCAGTACGCGCCACCCAAGAATGGTTACAACATGAGGTTCCTCGCTTCATTTCCAGCGCCCAATGACTATCAAAATCTCCGGATACCAATCCGTTGGACTATTGTGTCTGAAGTATTTTGGAAAGCAAGGTTGGCATTAAAAAAATACCAAAGAGTCGATCACCTCAAGCAACCGCTTCGCCGGGAATGGACCAAAATAACACAGAGCAAAATTCGGGCAGCATGTGACGGTTTCATTGCCCGTTTGAAGGCCAATGGTGACCAATTTGAAAAAATCTAAACTTATTTTAAAATTTGATGATATTTTCGACATTTTTAGCTTTCATTCACTGAAATTTAAAAAGAATATGTATAAAATATAGCGCTTGACTTTGCTGCAGTTTTTATACCCTAAACCACAAGGTGGTCAGGGTATCATGTCTTTGTGTATTTGTTTGTAACAGGCAAAAGGAAAAGAGATAGACGCATAGTTTATTTTGATGATCTGCATAGAATCACATTCTGAATCGCTTTTCCGTCAGTCTGTCCATATTTTTTTTGTAAACAAGTTACAGTTCGCATTTATTGCCCTATCCAGATGAAATATTGCACAAATCATTTGTTTGGCCCAAGGACGAACCCTATTGAAAGTGGAGATAATCGGTCAAAATTTAGATATATCTCCCATATATATCTTCGTCCGATTTGCCCTTTATTGTGCACTATTCAGTCCGAATAGTATGGAATTTTGCACGTACGATCAGATTGGACCTGAAAATAATTATGCCAAATTTGATCGAAATCGGTTCAGATATAGCTATAGCTCCCATATATATTGTTCATCCTATTTGTTATTTTTGTCCTCCGCAGACGTAATATGCACTATGTAACAACAATATTTGGGGAAATATATCAAATGCAGCTCAGAAATACCCATGCTAAATTTTATCGAGATCGGTTCAGATTTGGATATAGCTCCCATATAGAACTTCGTCCGATTTACCTTTTATTGTGCACCAAACGTCTAATATTTGCCCAAATGGGATGATATTTGGCACTTACGACCGAATTGAGTCTAATAGCTAGTATATCAAATTTGGTGAAGATCGGTTCAGATGTAGCTATAGCTCCCATATATACTGTTCATCCGATTTGTTATATTTGTTACCCACACCCGTAATATGCACTCCGTAACAACGATATTCAGGGAATATCGCCCCTAAGCGATTATTTCCAAAAGCAATAAGTTTCTATGTCAGCCATAACCCCACCTCCATTTTCAATTTGGTGAGAATCGAGAGGAAGAGATAGGAAGATTCACATATACTTTCCTATGTCGGGGACCAATAATTCGAGGTGTTACATAATTTTTGGACCAATCAAATTTATAATACCCCAATACAAAGATAGCTCATTTATTTTTAAAAAGAAGTCCAATGTTTTTAAAAATCCACGTTCAGAATATGAACAAAATTATTATAGCTTTTTAATATTTCTTGAACAATATTATTTTTTTTAAAACAATTCAATATAAAAAAACAAAGCACTTCAAAAAATCTGATAGTCCTTTAAGATATATTCTCATAATTCCCTTTTACAAATTTCAAGATTTTTGATACGTCTCAATGAATATAACAAAATCGAATCTAATAGAATCGCAGCAATTTGTGAAAAATTAAATTTCCCCGAATTATCTAAACAAAACAATGTCTTATTCTATTGAAATGTCGTCAACTTAGTTTTATTTGTCAATAAAAATAAAGTTGTTTGACATTTATATAAACTGAAATTGTTTTTTCTTCCCTTTTCTTTGAGAATACCCATCGCTATCATCAACTGTTCAACCCCGATTGTTGATTTCTTTCGCCATTTATTGTTTGGCAAAAAAAAAAAAAAAACACTGACGCCACTTTTTTCAAACTGTGTGCCTTTTTTCCGAGACGACGACAAGACAATTGACTGACTAACTGCTGTTGACTCCCTTGGCTGTTGAGAAATTTCCCTAACAATATTTAAAAATCAATTGAAGCACAGTCCCAAAGCCCTTCCCCATCTAAACTTTTGATCATTGTTCCCTTACTACTCTCCAGGCAGCAGGGAAAACGATGTAAACTTTTATTTGATAAACTTGCATTTGTGGCCACCGCCAATGGAAACGGATGCCAGCCGAGGAATAAAAAACTACAGCAGCATAAAACACACACCGGCACAACTTGACTTGACTGACATTTACCATGACAGTGTAACAAGTTACAGTAGATTTAATTTCTTTTCGAAAATCTGATAACAATCGCAAATACCATACAGACACACACACACACTCGCGTACACTCCGATACATGCACTTTCTGGTACAAGGGTACAATTTAAATTAATAAATCGTGAATGCGACCATAAAACAGACAGAAACACCAGCGTAAGTTTCGGGCTAAACGTTTTGGCGAAAAGGGTTAAGGTTGGCGGTTTGTTGCAAATGTATGTAGGTTGGGTGCAAGGTTTCCAATTCTGACTAGGTGCACGGTATTATTTCACATACATACGAACGTGAGTGTGCATGCTTGTCGCAACATCCATGGGTGGTGGCTTTTGTGGAATGAAAATAATCTTAAAAAAAACAGAGTGCTTCTGTAGATTTTTAAAGAGGGAGGTATTTCAATACAAGTAGGAGAGTACTGCTGGCCTTCTAGGGGCAATGGAAGACTTACAACTTGTCTATGGGTTATAGAAGACCTCAAGGTCTTGAAAGGTTTCCATGGGCAATAGAAGACCTCAAGGTCTTTCATGGGGGATAGAAGACATCAAGCTCTTCAATGGGAAATAGCAGAGATCCAGTTTTTCTATGGAAAATAGCAGAGATCCAGTTTTTCTATGGAAAATAACAGATATCCAGTTTTTTTTATGGAAAATAGCAGAGTTCCAGTTTGTCTATGGGAAAAGCAGAGTTCCAGCTCTTCTTTAGGCAATGTCAGAGCTCAGGGCAGTAGAAGAGCTCCAGATCTTCTATGGGCAGTAGATGAGCTCCAGCTCTTCTATGGACAGTAGATGAGCTCCAGCTCTTCTATGGGCAGTAGATGAGCTCCAGCTCTTCTATGGACAGTAGATGAGCTCCAGCTCTTCTATGGGCAGTAGATGAGCTCCAGCTCTTCTATGGGCAGTAGATGAGCTCCAGCTCTTCTATGGGCAGTAGATGAGCTCCAGCTCTTCTATGGGCTATAAAAGAGCTCCAGTTTTTCTATATGCAATAGAAGAGCTCCCTCTATGACCCATGGAAGACCTTTAGCTCTTCTAGTGTCCATAGAAGAGCTGGAGCTCTTCTATTGCCCATAGAAGAGCTCAAGGTCTTCCATGGGTCATAGAAGACTTCAAAGTCTTTCATGGGCACTTCCATCGGACAAAGAAGACCTCCAGCTCTTTTATGGGCAATATAAAAACTCAAAGTCTTCCATGACCAATAGAAGACATCAAAGTCTTCTACGGGCAATAGAAGACCTCCAGGCCTTCTGGATACCATTGCTTTCTTATGTTGTCTGGGTTTATAATTTTTATAAACCTCTAAATCCACATATGCATTATACCACCCTCGTATTCACACCACACACACCAGCAATTGTCCTTGCTAGAATTGTAGTTTAATTCTTGCGATTTCAGTGGCTGTTGGTATAGTTCCCCATTTCTACAGTCTACGAATTTCAATCTACCCCGAAGTCATAGGCAGGAGCATTGAGAATAAGATAAAAGACTGCATACAATTGTGTGTTCATTTCTTGTGTGATACACTACCACTTTATTAATGAGCTCAATGTTGCTATCACAAACGCCAGATCAGCATCAATTAAATATTTTAAATTGTCTTTGTTTTATATTTATTTTGTTCGTTGCATTTCATTTTGTTTTCATGGTATTTTATTTCTCTCTCTTGAAGGCAATGCTACGACAAATATCTGGCCAAGTTAAATAGTTTCAATTGCAACTGCTTTACGACGGGTTGCCACCACTAATGCCACTTGTTGCCACAAGTTCCCGTTGCAGTTGCCATTTTTCCTTCGGCTGCTACAATAAATGCACTGAACTTTTCAGTAAAAAAATAAATGCAGTCATTGTGGCAATGGAAAACCAACCGTTGACGACAACATTAAATGTAAATTGATTTTATTGTCGTCGTTGATAGCTGATCGTTTCAAGATTGTATAGCCTCATATACACGCAGACATACAGACACAACAAATGTGATATTTACTCTGAAAGTGACTGAGTAATGCATTCCATGCGAATGCAAAACGACAAAACAAAGCATCCATTGAATTTAGAAAGTAATCAATTTTCTCGAAATGTGTGTAATTAACAATGAGTGACAGTGATTAGAATAAATCTATGGAAATGACCATTGGAGCGCTCCATGATTATGGGAATAATTAAGGAAAGTTATTGTTCGAGAACACAAATTATGTTTATTTATATCGAAATTGTTGAACGGAGAAATACTTTGATTTAGAGGAATATTCAACTTTATTGAAGCATATCTATAGTATAGGAGCTCCTTGATTTTGCTTCAAAATTCGTTCAATCGGAATAACAATATGGCTACATGTTCTGGCGAATATACACTTAAGACGGAACATGTGCATATGACAAATTTTCATCCAATTCGATATCAAAATGCTAAATTACGGTCAATTTAGTTGAAAACTGGTATTGGGATCAGTGAAGTGTCGGATATTACAAGAGTTATCCTTCATGAGGGCCATAGCAAACAGTGCATAAATATTCTCTGTTTTTTCTCAACGCATTAAAATGCTTAAAATCTATGCTTATGGGGGCTATGATTAAAATAAAACCAGTAAAGAAAGTCTTAAAGTCGGGCGGGGCCGACTTTATGATACCCTACACCATTTTGCTAACAATTAAAAGTTTTTACGGGAGAAATCAATCATACACGCTATGATTATAATTATAATTTAAAGATATGCCGCAGCATTTGTATCTTTTAAATTCGGACTTGTATTGCCCATTTGGTGCACAATTAATTTGAAATCGGATAAAAATATATATGGGAGCTATATCCAAATCGGAGCCGATCTCGATAAAATTTAGCAAAAGTATTTCTGAGCTGTAGTTGATATATTTCCCTGAATATCGTTGTTACGGAGTGCATATTACGGCTGTGGGTAACAAATACGACAAATCGGATGAACAGTATATATGGGGGCTATAGCTATATCTAAACCGATCTTCACCAAATTTGACATACTAGCTTCTAGACTCTATTCGGTAGTAAGTGCCAAATTTTATCCAATTTGGGAAAATATTAGACGTTTAGTGCACAATCAAAGGTGAATCGGACGAAGTTATATATGGGAGCTATTTCCAAATTTGAAACGATCTCGATAAAATTTAGCAAATGTATTTCTGAACTGTATTTGATAAATTTCCCCAAATATTGTTGTTACAGAGTCCATATTTCGGCTGCGGAGGGCAAAAATAACAAATCGGATGAACAAAATAGATGGGAGCTATAGCTATATCTGAACCGATTTCGATCAAATTTGGCATACTTATTTTCAGGTCCAATCTGATCGTACGTGCAAAATTCCATACTATTCGGACCGATATTACACGTTTGTTGCACAATAAAAGGCCAATCGGACGAAGATATATATGGGAGCTATGTCTAAATTTTGACCGATTATCTCCAAATTCAATAGGGTTCGTCCTTGGGCCAAACAAATAATTTGTGCAAAATTTCATCTGAATTGGGCAATAAATGCGAACTGTACTTTGTTTACAAAAATACATGGACATACGGACGGACGGACGGACGGACATGCATAAATCGAGTCAGAATGTGATTCTATGCAGATCATCAAAAGGAACTATGGGTCTATTTCGTTTTCTTTTGCCTCTTACAAACAAATGCACAAAGACATAATACCCTGACCACCTTGTGGTGTAGGGTATAAATAGTTTGCTTGAAGAATCTTATTTTCTTCCTCTCTCCATCTCTCTCTCTCTTTCTCTCTCTCTCTCGATATTGTTAGGCTTTTGGCTCCATCTGCAACTATTCGCAAAAACCCACCTTTTTATGTAGGTCTATTATTTAGTGCATCACCTAAATAGCGGTAACGTTTGTTATTCGGGGGTTATTGGAAGCTAAGTGACAGCTCATTATATTGTTAACCAGCATACAAAAGCATTTTGGTGAGAATTTTCCAGAAAAGAAGTTATTCGTGAAGAAATACAAGCGTGATAGTGTGATTTCTTTATATTTGGATGGAAACCACAAAGGGCTATCGTTAGTACATTCAAGCATTTAAATGTGAATACATCTTTTGTGTCTCGTACCATCGCTCGTTACCGTGATACTGGTAGCATAGCCCGACGTCAAAGAAGTGGACGGAAGAAAACAGCATCATCAGTAGAAATGGTTTGAAAAGTAAAGAAGCGACTTGATCGAAACCCGCGTCGCAGTGACCGAAAAATGGCTCGTGAGCTGAACATTTTGCTATATTTCATTCGGCAAATATTATAAAGTGAGTTCGGGGTAGAGCCATGGAAATTTCAAAAAGTGAAGAACCTACACCGCAACGGTGAGAAAATAGACTCAAAAGAGCTAAAGAGTTGCTTCGCTTGGCCGAAAGTGGCGAACTGCCGGATTTTGTTTTCTCCGATGAGAAAACATTCGTTGTCTAGCAGTTTGTAAGCAAACAAAATGATCGTTTTTTCTTACCAAAGAGGTCAGCTGGGAATATGCACCTTCGGTTGGCCACCAGAACTTAAGCGCCGTCCATGGTTATGGTGCGGCCCGCCATAACAGCCGATGGTCGTTCCCTCCTCGTATTAATCGACCGTGACATTAGAATAAATGCCGAATATTATAGCGAAAATATTCTGGAGGGTTTATTAAAGCCTTGAGCACGCAAACATTTTGGCCGCCGACCTTGGACATTCCAACTGGACTCAGCACTATCGCACTCAGTACGAGCCAATCCGTTGGCCTATTGTGTCTGGAGTATTTTGGAATGCAGGGTTGGCCCTTAAAAAATATCAAAGTGTCTATCACCTGAAGCAAGCGCTTCGCCGAGAATCTGCCAAAATACCGCAGAGCAACATTCGGCAGCGTGTGACGGTTTCATTGGCCGTTTGAAGGCCATAATTCGTGCCAAAGGTGACCAATTCGAATAAATCTAAACATGTTACAAAATTTGATGCTATTTCCGACATTTTTTGCTTTCATTCAATAAAATTTAAAAAAAAAATGTAAAAATTTTTCATGATTTTAGCAACATTAATCCCCAGAATTGTTTCAAATTTGGTATCTGAAGTTCGTAATGGATACTACCTACAACCTATGACAGAAAATTTTCTGGGCAGGTCCATGTTTTCGTATAGCCGCCATATAAAGATACCTCCCGATATTCGG
Organism: Musca domestica; assembly: GCF_030504385.1. NCBI lineage: Eukaryota > Metazoa > Arthropoda > Insecta > Diptera > Muscidae > Musca > Musca domestica. The sequence goes on along the minus strand of NW_026712114.1, from coordinate 28,589,120 downwards.
TATGCTGATGATTTAGCGATATTATTCGCCGGAATTATTTCAAATTTGGTATCTGAAGTTCGTAATGAATACTACAGTCTAAGATAGAAAATTGTCTGTGCAGGTCCACGTTTTGGTATAGCCCTCATATAACGGTGCTTCCCGATATTCGGTATTTTTGATGATTTTAGCTACACTATTCAGCGATTTTTTTCAAGATTCGCATTTGAATATTGTAATGGCCTATGACAAAAGTTACCTATGTAGGTCCACGGTATTTTTAAGATTTTAAACAAAATTTTTAACGGAATTTGTTTTCTTGAAAATTGCCAAATTCGTTGCAAATGGTGGAGGGTATTCAAAGTTCGGCGAGACCGAACTCATAGCTCTTTTACTTGTTAGGCTTCATTTAGTTTTATGTGCCAAATTCCACAAATATTATACATTTGGTGCACAATAAAAGGAAAATCGGGCGAAGATATATATGGAAGCTATATCTAAATTCAGATCGATTATCTCCATAATGGGGTTCGTCCTTGGACCAAACAAACATTTTATGCAAATTTCATCTTGATCGGTTTATAAATGCGATCTGTACTTTGTTTACAAAAATTCGTGGGCAGACGGACGCACATGCATAAATCGACTCAGTGTGTTATTCTATGCAGATCATCAAAAGGAACTATGGATCTAACTTCCTATGTTACAAAAATGGTGTAGAGTATAAAACCCCGTTTATATCGTAAGTATTTTGTTTTTATATCGTTTATATCGTAAGTATTTTGTTTTGACGTTATGCCTTTTGGTTCTGTATCATTTGTAGACCATTTTCCCTTCCATATTTTAGCTTAGATTGCCAATAATTGTAGTTATCAATGAATTTCACAATCAAATATTTGTTTCTCAGCTACCTATCAGCACAATTCGGATTATGTAATAAGCAGCACAAATCGGATTGTGTAATAAGCATTAAATCGATTAAACAGCATAAATATGCATTTCAACGGATTATGAAATTGAAATCAAAACTGGCATAAAATGAAAAGTACAATTGAAAATAATGCAAATTTACATGAAAATTACAGACATTACAAGCTGCTTTGTTTGAAATAAAAAAAAATCAACCATCATCAAGAGCATCTCTTGCCATGAATATGAAATTGCAATGAGTGGCAGATTTCGTCAGTTTATTTGATTTTCAAAAGACATCGGCATCAGAGGCCAAAACATGATTATTTTTTATTAAATGATTTTTACTTTTCAAACAAAACAGGAAAGAAGCCTATCACAATTTGTTTTCGTTTATGGTTTCTGTTTGCCAAAAAAAAAAACGAACTCAGAAACCTAACCCCAATGGTTCAAATAAACGAAAAGGAAGTTGAGCATAGTTTGCCATCGCTGCTATTCAAATGCATTTGCATTTCAATGGTGGTCATACTTAAATGAGAAGTAACCAAATCCTCGACAAATGTCAAATGTTAAATTGATTTTAAATTCCACACAAAAGTCCCCCACATTGAAGAAAACAAAAGAGAAGTGGTGGATATTGTTTCCACTTTCCATAATGCAATTATGGCCATTGCATTTGGTAAGAGGAGGGTGCAATGGCAAAATACAAAGCGTTTATGGTCTTATCTCTACCTCAATGGGCAGAGTGGCACACCAAAACCGTTCGATCATTAAACGCGAAAGAGAAATAGCCATGAATTTTTTCTTTTCATTCATTTTCCTTATTTACCAATCATGTAAACAGGGATCACCAACACCATGCCCCGGCATAATGTTGGCTGAAAGTTATTGAAAGTTATTTCTTGAATTTCCATTTGTTTGATTTTCGTCTGTATGGTTTTTTGGAAACAAATATTTTTTTTTTGGCCATTCATGTCCAATGATCAACTCAAAGTCCAGTCGAGTGTGATTGACAAAGTTGTAGTCAAATTTTAGCAGACTACACATTAACCATCGATCCATCCATCCATCCAGGTATACAACCATCCATTCATACACCACCATCAACGAATAACAAACACTTTTAGTTGTGGCCTGAGCTTTTGTCTAAAATTTGTATTGTTTTAGGCAGATCTTTTAAGTGTTTGCCAAATACTATTTAAGGAAATGTTAACGGCATACAAGTGCCAGCGAAGCAAAAATAACAAAATTGACAATGATTGGTTGCCAGTTTGTGTGTGATACACTGGAGGAAATTTATGGGGTTTCAAATATGAAATACACAGAGGAAAAATTTAAAACTCGAAACAAACATAAAGAAACTGATAATATCAACAATTATAGAGGACATAGGTCTAGAGTTCCCAGTGTTAGGAGAATATCGCACACTCAAATGGTATTATGCTTTTTGAAAACGGCATATCTGTTCTGTGCGCTCATCTTAATTGATGCGTGAGTTTCAATAAAAGGAATTGCTGTAACAATCTTGACCGATTTCGAAAAAGAAGTTCAACTAAAATAAACCTTATTATACCCTACAACACTATGTGTTGGGGGTATTATAAGTTTGATTGGGCCAAAAATTATGTAACACCACGAAATATTGGTTTCTCACATAGGAAAGTATATATGGATCTCGCCGAGCTGAGTCGATCTAGCTATGATCCGTCCGTCCGTCTGTCCATGTTAATTTGTAATCACTCTACAGGTCACAATTATGAACCGATCTTCACGAAATTTAGAATGGAGGTCTGTCCGTCTGTCCATGTTAATTTGTAATCACTCTACAGGTCACAATTATGAACCGATCTTCACGAAATTTAGAATGGAGGTGGGGTTAGGGTCAGAATAGAACCCTATTTCTTTTGGAGATGATTGAAATGGACCAAAAACTGAAAAAATTCCTAATTTTGCAGTTGCTCTACAGGTCGCAATTATAGACCAATCAAAGCGGAAGTCAGAATGGGGCTAGAGCTTGGGGCTGGGCAGAAGCCCTCCAATTTTGATGGTCATCGGGTAATATTTAGTGGGTGAAATAGGCCACAACATTTGTGCTAAATAAAAGTCTAATTTTCCATTAAGCCGCGAATATTTTAAATCTCGGCGAAATCACAAATAGACGAACAGGTCAATTCTGACCGTTACCTAGATGTCGATAGTAAATATATCGGTTATATATAGCGAAATATATACAATGTGTATATACAAAAGAAGGATATGTTAGTTAGAATGCTTATATCTCAAGAATGGCTGGACCAATTTTTGTCAATTCAGAATGCCCTCTTGACATAAAAGTATAAAATCTAGCAGAAAAATATGCCAATAGTGATGTTAATATAGATTTTGTATTATTTTGTGACATTTTTTTATTCTTTCATATTTTTTATCGAATGCGATTTTTTCAATTTGATATTTTGACATATATTTTTTCAATTTAATATTTTGTAATATTTTTTTCACCTTACAACACAGGTTGGGGATATTATACAAGTATTGCAAATATCGTCCGATCCTCACGAAAATTTTCACAAGAGTAGGGTTGGGCTCGGAAGGGCTAGGCCTACTGTTTTCAAAGATGTCCGCAATACATTAGGGGTTGAAATGGACTAACAACAAAAATTTTTCCGGATTTTGCAGCCATTATAAAGGTCACAAATATAAACCAAAGGACAAGAAATCTCGCATAAAGTTAGAGTTTAGGACAGCGGGTACAATGTACCACTAATTTTGTGAGAAAAAATACCAGCATTACTTACAGGCGATATCTGAAATACACAAAAGGCGAACTTCTGGCTTTTTATGCTGATTTCGTTGACGAATATAGCCAAATATCGTAGACAAGCAAATCATATAGATGAGTCTAAATTTGAAGATACAGAGGGACTTCTTTCTTTTGGAGATGATCGCCATATACTTAGGGGTTCAAATAACCCAAAAGCAGAAAAAATTTCCTGATCACACAATTGAAACCAATCGACACGGAATTTTTCATGAGAAGAGAGTTAAGGACGGGGAAGAATTCTAGCATTTTGGATGACCATTGGATTATATTTAGCTGTAAAATGGACTGCAACAACTAACAGCCCGACGGAGTGTATAAATCTTGAGCAATTTTCTAAAAATAAAATCCGTTAAAAATTCTGTTAAATGCTAAAAATACCGAATTTAGCTATTATCGTAGAGTCTATACAACGACGTGGACCTGCCTAGGCATCTTTTGTCATAAGCTGTTACAATATTCAAAGGGGAAACTTGAAAAAAAATCAGTGAATAATGTAATACACAGACAATTTTCAGTCATATCCTTTGGTACCCATTACGAACTTCAAATGCAGTATCCATTAAGAACTTCAAATACCAAATTTGAAACAATTTCGGTGAGTAATGTCGCTAATATCATAAAAATACCGAAAATGTGGAGATACTATTATATATATACGAAGACGTGGACCTAGATGGCCCGTTTTCAATACCAAAAGTCCTGCAGACATATTACACATTTGAGTAAATTTTTTTAAATTTTCTTCATTTCGTTCGGAAGCTAGAGTGCTTTCCACAGACGGGCGGACATCGCTAAATCGACATAGAATTTTATGCTTATCAAGAATCTATATACATTGTGGGGTCTTAAATGTATACAGGGTGAGATAAAAAAACTTCAACGAAGTCAAACGCCATAATTTTTAAATTTTATTGAATGAAAGCAAAAATATCAGAAATAACATCAAATTTTAGAATACGTACACGATTTGTTCGATTTGGTCAGCTTTGGCCTTCAAACGGCCAATGAAACCGTCAGACGCTGCCCGAATGTTGCTCTGCGGTATTTTGGCCCATTCCCGGCGAAGCGCTTACTTGAGATGATCGACACTTTGGTATATTTTAGTGCCAACCTTGCTTTCCAAAATACTCCAGACACAATACTCCAACGGATTGGTATCCGGAGATTTTGGTGGCCATTATGCGCTGCAAGTGAAGCGAGGAACCTCATTTTGTAACCATTCTTGGGTGGCGCGTGCTGAGTGCAATGTTTGGAATGTCCACGGTCTCCGGCAAAAATGTTTGCATGCCCAAGGCTTTAATACACCCCCCAGAATATCTTCACGATAATATTCGGCGTTTATTCTGATGTCACGGGCGATTAATAAGAGCGGAGGGCGACCATCGGCTGTTATGGCGGCCCAAAACATCACCATGGCTGGCGCTTGAGTTATGGTGGCCAACCGAAGGTGCACATTTTCAGCTGACCTCTTTCCTTACGAATTGCTGGTTTCTCATCGGAGAAACCCAAATTCGGCAGTTCGCCACTTTCGGCCAGGCGAAGCAACTCTTGAGCTCTTTTGAGTCTATTTTTTCCGTTGCGGTGTAAGATCTTGAAATTGTTTGGAACTTCAATGGTTTTACCCCTAGCTTATTTTTCTATATCTGCCGAATACACCGATTACACCGATTACATTATTCACCGATTTTTTTCAAGTTTCGCATTTGAATATTGTAATGGCTTATGACTAAAGTTGCGTATATCGGTTCACATCGTCGTATTTTTAAGATTTTAACAGAATTTTTAACGGGTTTTATTATTTTATTGTTTGGGTTTTATTTATATTAGAAAATTCGTTCCAAATAGTGGAGGGTATTCAAAGTTCGGCCGGCCGAACTTACAGCTTTTTTACTTGTTTGTACTTAATTCTTCAACATGGTTCCTAAACCATATATTTGAAATATTTTGTAATTTTTTTTGTAAATATCACTATAATTTTCACATAGACGAACTATGTTCTTCATCAGATATAGTTCACCTGAACTTAGATACATCCCTTTATGACATATTTTAATTAGACACCAGTAAAGAAATTCCTAAAGTCGGGCGGGGCCGACTTTATGATACCCTACAACACTTTGCTAAAATAGTAGAGCTCCATATACACGCATGATTAAAGTTATAATTTAAAGTTCAAGGGAATAAATATGCCGAAGCATAAATTCGGACTTGTATTGCCCATTTGGTGCACAATTAATTTGAAATCAGATAAAGACATATATGGAAGCTATATCCAAATCTGAACCGATCTCGATAAAATTTGGCAAAGATATTTCTGAGCTGTATTTGATATATTTTCCTCAATATCGTTGTTACGGAGTGCATACTACTGCTGTGGGTAACAAATACAACAAATCGGATGAACAATATATATGGGAGCTATAGCTATATCTGAACCGATCTTCAACAAATTTGGCATACTACCTTCTAGACTCAATTCGGTTGTATGTGCCAAATTCCATCCCGTTCCGTCCCCATTAGACATTTGGTGCACAATAAAAGGTAAATCGGACGAAGTTATATATGGGAGCTATATCCAAATCTGAACCGATCTCAATAAAATTTAGCAAGGGTATTTCTGAGCTGCATTTGATATATTTCCCAAAATATTGTTGTTACATAGTGCATATTACGGCTGCGGAGGACAAAAATAATAAATCGGATGAACAATATATATGGGAGCTATAGCTATATCTGAGCCGATTTCGATAAAATTTGGCATACTTATTTTCAGGCCTAATCTGCTTGTATGTGCAAAATTCCATACCATTCGGCCTGATATTACACCTTTGGTGGACAATAAAAGGCAAATCGGAAGAAAATATATATGGGAGCTATATCTAAATTTTGACCGATTATTTCAATAGGGTTCGTCCTTGGACCAAACAAATGTTGTTTTGGAAAATTTCATTTCAATCGGATAATAAATGCGACCTGCATTTTGTTCACAAGAATACATGGAGAGACGGGCGGACGGACAGACGGACTGACATGCATAAATCAACTCAGAAAGTGATTTTATGGAGATCCTTAAAAGTAACTAGGGGTATATCTCGCTTCCTTTTGCCTGTTACAAACAAATGCACAAATACATAATACCCTTACCACTATGTGGTGTAGGGTATAAAAAGAAAAGTCTATTTTATTCAGCTCATCGAATTATTATGATGTAGGTTATAATCGCCCCAATTTTTTCAAATCAAGCTGAATTTGCTATGACATTAAATTTTCCCACGACCTTTGTGCATAATTAACCGCACTCACGTATCCACCCGAAAAATCTTGCTATTATTCTTTGAGTGTAGCGCAAAACCGCACATATATTTACGTTGCTCAAAAAACTATCAATCAATAATGTCAACATCAAAAAAATGCCAGTCGTGTTTAGTTTTGTACAAAATGTGTTAGTTTTAATGCTAGCAAATTTTTTGTTTGTTTTAGTTTTGCTTTTTTTCTCTCATTTCAACGACATTTGTGGCATGCTGCGCTATATTTGGCCGGCTGAACATTGGATTTTATGAATGAATCTAAATCAAACACTTGTTCACAATTTACTCCACGAAATCAATCAATGAATGAACATTTCAATGACACAAAGTGAAATGGAATGGTTGCTGCAGTTTGCCATAAAAGTCGACGACGACAAAGGCACACCAACAAACACCAGTTGTCATCCCCGAAACATATTTGGTTTTCCACGCCAAATGCCACAAACAACAGCTACTGCAACATCAACCGATTGCAGGTGAAATAATTCATGAAATGCCTTTACCGAAAATTCCCTGTGGAGTAATGTCTAATATTTTTTTATATTTCGATTTTTCCTCATTTGAGGGAAAAGTTGGCAAGCACAACACAAGTTGGCAGTTATTAGTCGTGGTGTGTTTCCCATATTTTTTTTTTTTGGGATAACAGGTAATTGATTTTCCTGAGTAAGCATGGCGCTTTAAAGACTATTTGGTCAAAGTGGTCTACTTGTTGCTTGTCCGACACGTGTAGATAAGCCAACCTTTAACTTACTAATACACACAAAGAAAAACTGTCGCTACCGCTTTACCGATAGCTAGGCCAGCAGCCAGCTAGGCATACCAACAGAGAGGCAGACAGGCAGGTGACCAGAATGTATTTCCATGTTTCTGGCCCGAGGGAATTTTTCATTTCAATTGTCTTTTGGGTGTCTCACAACATTTGTTATGGTCGTTCGACCAACCAACCGCTCGACCGACCGACTTGTAATTTGTTTTGTTTATATTTGGTAGTCGGCTTTATTAACACCGCCCAGACACAAGGCGTAACCTAACAACTCGAGAGTGTCCATTTGTTTTTGAACTTTTGTTGACCTTACTTTCAGTACATATTTTCTGTTTGTAATTGTCATTATGTGGAGTATTAAAATTGGTAATGCATATCCACCATAAATGCCAAAACAAATTGAGCATTTTATAGTTACGAAATGGAGTGAGAAGTGAAATCAAAGCGAATGGAAATATGAAAAAAGGAATTTGGGATATTTGCCAATTGAGTATTTCACAAAATATATGATAAGCTGTAAGCTATTTATTGGGAAGGATTTCTTGTTTGGTAAAAATGATGTGATTAATGTCTATAGTAAACACTTCGAGGTAGGATGTATAGAAGACATATTTATTGCGAAGCCAAAGTCAAGAATGGGAATGAATACTCCCTTTTTATGCCCTACAACACTATGTGTTAGGGGTATTATAATTTTGATTGGGCCAAAAATTATGTAACACCTCGAAATATTGGTTTCCCACACAGGAAAGAATATATAGATCTTCCTATCTCGCCGAGCTGAGTCGATCTAGCTATGTATGTCCGTCCGTCCGTCTGTCTGCCTGTCCATGTTAATTTGTAATCACTCTACAGGTTGCAATTATGGACCGATCTGCACGAAATTTACAATGGAGGTGGGGCTAGGGCCAGAATAGAACCCTATTGGGTGAAATCTATATATATAAAAATCAATGTTTGTCCGTTGGTAACGGAATCAGTTGAAAACGGCTGGACCTATTTGCATAATTTTTTGTACAAACATTCATCATACCCCGAGTTAGGCTTTTAAAGAAAAAATATTGACCACGCATACTTTTAAGCCCACTATCTTGATTTATCTAAAATCTTTATATTTGCCACATAATAAAGATATATGTTTGAAAATTATTACACGAGATACTGTTGACTTTCCCTCCAACCCTAGGGATTTATTTGGGGGCTGAGAAACTGACCACGCATACTTATAATCTATCTATATATATCAAATAAAGTTGTGTTAGTTGCTACGCTTATAACTCAAGAACCGCTGATATGATTTTAACGATTCACACAAATTCGGAATTGTCTCTTGGCAGAAATAGATAAAATCCAAAAAAAAAATCGCATAAAATTGTAAATTTTGAAAATTTTCGTTTTGACTTTTGAGGTGTACAACAGTAATGTTTTATTTTGCATATTTTTTTTTCCATTTTGACTTACTATTTTGGAATGTACATTTGTAGTGTTTTTATTTTTTTTTTATTTTTATTTATTTTTTTTTTTTTTTAATTCTAATATGATTTGTAGTATTTTTGGGTAGTATAAAGCGACGTAAATTATGGAGTGGCTGACTTAAATAGATGGTGTCAAAATAATTTAACGTGATAAAACCAAAGTTAAAAGATAATTACTTTTTTCAAAATTGCTAAAAAATCAAAAAAAGAGCCTATTGCATTGCAAAAACTCTAAAATCGGGGAAAAAATCGAGAACATTTTTTCAATGGAATCAAATTTCAAAATAATAGTAAAGACCAAAGTTCGTAAGGACCTTTAAACATTCGCTGTAAAAAACCAGCGAACAAGTTGAAGATTTTTTCAATTTGTTTATTAGTTACTTTGCTTATAACTCAAGAACGTTTTGAAGGATTTTCACAATTCATACAACTTCGGAATGGAATCTTGACAAATAAAAAATTGCGTAAAATATGTCAATAAAAATATAAAAGAAAAATCCTTTATGCGTGAAACTTTTTCAATTTAAAAACTATATAGAATTTTACATTTTTCATTGTTTTGTATTCTGAAGCTATCTTTCATGTCTAAAATTGGCATTTAGCTTTCAACTCCAGGATCTACATCGTGCTTCAGCTGGAAGATGCGAACACAATTAAACAAAAAAAAAAAAAAAAAAACCGGCAAAACGTTATGGGGCTCATTTCAAAACGTGGAGCTACCTACTTCTTTCACATGACAATAATCCATCCAATGAGAACTTAATATGCAAAATTAATTGGGAATGCAATCAGTGAAATACCGAATATAAAGGGCGCAAAAAAGAAGAGGGAAAAGGATTACTATTATTTCAGAAATTCTTCCTAAACATTCACGATACCTTAAATCGCTTTTGTAGTTCATGATATGGGTCATAGCCCCCGGATAAGGATACAATCCGATTTCAAGTATATCTTACATTCTAACCATATTTTCATACTAATTTCGGCAAATGTTGGTAATTGGGAAGAAACCATCCTTCCAAAAACTGATCACGTTTTGTATAACCATCATATGATTAACGGAACCGGACATTTGTTTAATCGTCTTTGAATTATACTATGATAAAAGATATGGACATTATGGGGTCTCCAACGTGCAATTTCAATGACAAATACTACATATTATTTTAAGAACAAGTAAAAAATTAAGTTCGGCCGGGCAGAACTATTATTATCATCCACCCTAGGGTAACAAACATTTTTATATAAAATTATCTGAATTCAAGTGTGTTTCACTTTAAACTTCATATACCAGAAAGACGGTTTGGATAATGCAGTTAGCTTATCAAAAAACCATAAAGTGAATGAGGTCGTTATATGGGGCCATACCAAAACGGGAACCTCTGTGGACAATTTTACACATCAAGGATTGTCATCTATCAAACCTTCTAAAATACCAAATTTAAAACAATTGTGTGCGTAAATCTGACTAGGATTATCAGCATACCCAATATCGGTAGGTATCGTTATATGTGTTAGACAAATCCGAGGAGAAATGTGGAAAAAAATCATCAAAATACCAAATTTCGAGAGATATTTATGGGGACTATACCAAAAAGTGGACCAATAGATCTAATTTTCAATAGTAACCATCCTATACACAATACAAATTGCTCTGCTAAATTTTGATGCTCTACGTTAAATAATGTAGGCTGTATCGTAATTTAAACGAACAGACATACAGACGGACAAATCGACTTAGAATTTTATGCTGATTATGAATATATATACGATGGATGTTACTAATGAAATGAAAAAGTTAATATACCCTCCTTTTCAAGGTGGAGGATATAATAATCATTAAAGACTAAAATTACGGGCCGGCAACGCGGACCGGGCCAGCTAGTAGACCATAAAATTTGTGTTAAATAAAAGTAAAATTTTCCATTAAACCGCGAATATTTCTAATCCCGGGAAATCACAAATACATGACAGGGCAATTCTGGCTGTTAGAATGCTTATATCTCAAGAATGGGGAATGGGGAATTTATGGGTTGAAATGGACCAACAACTAAAAATGTTCCTGGTTTTGCAACCGTTAAAAAAGGTCACAAAAAGAAACCAAAGGACATGAAATCTCGCATGAAGTTAGAGTTTAGGACAGCGGGTAGAATGCACAACTACTTTTGTGTAAAAAAATTACTTAAAGGCGATATCCGAAATACACAACAGGCGAACTTCTGGCTTTTTTATGCTGATTTCGTTGACGAATATAGGCAAATATCGTAGACAAGCAAATCATATAGATGAGTCTAAATTTAGAGATTCAAATGGGCCTCTTGCTTTTGGAGTTAATCGCAAAATATTTAGGGGTTCACATGAATCAAAAACAGAGAAAAAAAATCCTAATCACACAATTGAAGCTAATTGACACGCCTGAGAAGAGAGTTAAGGACAGGGAAGAGTTCTAGCATTTTGGATGACCATTGCATTATATTAAGCTTTAAAATGGACCACAACAACAAACAACACGATGGAGTGCGTAAATATTGGGCAAATGTCTCTGGTAAAAATGCTAAGGCTAATACCCGAAATCTTCCAAAATGGATGTGGACATAAGGGAGCTATTTAACATATTGTAGTGTTGAAGGGTATCACATGGGCGGCCAGGCAAGCCTATAGCCTTTGCTTGCTTGTTTGGTAATGAATGTGCGAATGGTGAGATGAAAGAACTGCAACCAATTTCAGACTGCTGTCATTCCTAAGTCACTCGTCCCACAGATGTTAAAATCATTTCAGTGAGAGCTCATTATATTGTTTGCAAGCGTACAAAAGTACTTTGGTGAGAATTTTCCAGAAAAAAGTTATTCGAGATAGAATTCAAGAGTGATAGTGTGATTTCTTTATATTTGGCTGGAAAACTACAAGTGGCTATCGTTTACGCATTCCAGCATTTAAATGTGAATAAATCATTTATGTCTCGTACCATCGCTCGTTAGCATGATACTTATAGCGTAGCCCGACGTCAAGGAAGTGGACGGAAGCAAACAGCAACATCAGCAGAAATGATTCGAAAAGTAAAGAAGCGACTTAATCGAATCCCGCGTCACAGTGGCCGAAAAATGGCTCGTGAACTGAATATATCGCAATATTCAACAACTTAAACCGCAGCAGAAAGAAAGTAGCCTCAAAAGAGCAAAAGAGTTGCTTCGCAAAAGTGGTGAACTGCCGTATTTGGTTTTCTCCGATGAGAAAACATTCGTTGTTCAGCAGTTTGTAAACAAACAACATTATCGTGTTTACTTGCCAAAGAGGTCAGCTGAAAATGTGCACCTTCGGTTGGCCACCAGAACTCAAGCGCCGGCCATGGTGATGGTGTGGGCCGCAATAACAACCGATGGTCGCTCTCCGCTAGTATTAATCGACCGTGGCATCGGAATAAATGCCGAATATTATCGCGAAAATATTCGGAACAACTCCAATTTAGTAAAAACTCTTCGATGTTTTCGACATTTCTTCCAGAGGTAGTTATTTTTACCCTGATTCCGGGAAACTATTTTTTCTTCGGGGACGGACCCGGGAACCCAGATTTTTGACCCGAAAGTCGGGGTTCAAGACCCGGTCTGAACCCGGATCCACTTACCCAATATAGACAATATAGGTATCGTTTGAAAGATTATGAAAATACCTATCCAACAAGTGGTAAGTAGTCATAGTTCGGAAGTTATAATCAAACTATCGATTTTTTGCACCGGGATTTTTTTTATAACACCCAACAAGTAAAAAACGGACTAGTTTCCCGGAATCAGGGTAAAAATAACTACCGCTGGAAAAAAATTCGAAAACATCGAAGAGTTTTTACTAAATTTGGAGGGTAAAAATAACTACTACTGCTGGAAAAAATTTCGAAAAAATTTAAGAGTTTTTACTAAACTAAAGTTAAGCCAAATATTCTGGAGGGTGTATTGAAGCAGACCTTGTACATTCCAACAGGACTCAGCACCATCGCACTCAGCACGCGCCACTCAAGAATGTTTACAAAATGAGGTTCCTCTCTTCATTTCCAGCGCACAATGGCCACCAAAATTTTCGGATACTCATCCGTTGGACTATTGTGTCTGGAGTATTTTGGAAAGAAAGGTTGGCACTAAAAAATACCAAAGTGTCGATCACCTTAAGCAAACACTTTGCCGGGAATGGACCAAAATACCGCAGAGCAACATTCGGGCAGCGTATAACGGTTTCATTGGCTGTTTGAAGGCCATAATTCGTGCCAAGGTGACCAATTCTAACAAATCTAAATTTATTCTAAAATTTGATGCAATTTCCGACATTATTTTCTTTCATTTTCTTTCAAAATGTAAAAATTATGGAGTTTGACTTTGTTCCAGTTTTTTAATCTTACCCTGTATTTGCAATCAAATATCTACCCAAAAAAGAGTTAGTAAATATTATTCGAGTTGTAAATATATATGTTCCCTCAGCATATTGGTAGAAATATTGGAAAATGGGTAGTTTGAAGGAAATCAACGAGTTCTTCCTTATATACTGACCCTGTATGATGGAGGTACCATTAGGAGTAAGATGATATTGTCGCATCTTTTCTATATTTTGTATTTATACCCTACACCACAAGGTGGTCAGGGTATTATGTCTTTGTGCATTTGTTTGTAACAGGCAAAAGGGAACGGGATAGACTCATAGTTCCTTTTGATGACCTGCATAGAATTACATTCTGAATCGATTTATGCATGTCCGTCCGTCCGTCTGCCCATGTATTTTTGTAATCAAAGTACAGTTCGCATTTATTGCCCTATCCAGATGAAATTTTGCACAAATCATTTGTTTGGCCCAAGGAAGAACCCTATTGAAATTGGAGATAATCAGTCAATATTCAGATGCAACTCCCATACCTATCTTCGTCCGATTTTGTGCACAAAACGTGTAATATCAGTCCGAATAGTATGGAATTTTGCACTTACGATCAGATTGGACCTGATAATAAGTATGCCAAATTTGATCGATATCGGTTCAGATATAGCTATAGCTCCCATATAAATTGTTCATCCGATTTGTTATTTTTGTCCTCCGCAGCCGTAATATGCACTCTATAAAGACAATATTAGGGGAAATATATCAAATACAGCTCAGAAATACATTTGCTAAATTTACGAGATCGGTTCAGATTTGGATGTAGCTCCCATATATAACTTCGTCCGATTTACCTTTGATTGTGCACCAAACGTCTAATATTTGCCAAAATTGGTGAAATTTGGCACTTACGACCGAATTGAATTGTCAAATTTGGTAAAGATCGGTTCAGATATAGCTATAGCTTCCATATATGCTGTTCATCCGATTTGTCATATTTGTTACCCACAGCCGTAATATGCACTCCGTAACAACAATATTTGGGGAAATATATCAAATACAGCTCAGAAATATATTTGCCAAATTTTATCGAGATCGGTTCCGATTTGGATATAGCTCCCATATATATTTTTATCCGATTTCAAATTAATTGTGCACCAAATGGGCAATACATATCCGAATTTAAAAGATACAAATGCTTCGGCATATTTAGTCCTCTGAACTTTAAATTATAATTATAATCATAGCGTGTATGATTGAATTCTCCCATAAAAAACTCTACTAAATTAGCAAAGTGGTGTAGGGTATCATAAAGGTCCTTTACTGTTTTTTCCATAGTTTTAGTCTAATCGGATACTCATTCTTTCCGAGATTATAATGAATTTTTGCTCAGCATAATTGAATTCTCAATCACGATGTGATACAATTTAAGCACAACTATTCAATTTATTGTTCTTTCGAACCACTTTTTTATATTTTCACTCTATACCAACAGATTAAATTTGTAAATTATCTCGTTGCAATTAACTCTGCATTGCTCAGCAAGTTTCTTTCTTCAGAGTAATTTAAAAGACCATTACCATCCAGTATAATTTCCGTCCATTAAAATATGTTTCCTGAAAAATTACCTATATTATTACAGGCAAGAGTTTGATATTTCAACTAAGAAAGAATGTTTTTCTAAAAATTACCTCAAAATAATTTTAAGAGTCCAACAAATGGACAAATTACCTTCTTGTAGAAGAAGAGAATTCTGAAGGTGACGACCACAAGAATTCCACAACATCCGTTCCAACAAAAGGCTGAGAATATCAACTAATGATTATGAATTATTTCGTTTGAAGTGGTGAGAGAGACCCGATGCATTATGTATTTCTAATTACACAGGAAAAGAACAAGCAAACAACCCCTGTGGAAACCTAGAAAATGGGTTCCCTAAAATTTTCTTCACGTTCAGTGAATGCTTACATACGCTGCCAATTTTGTACGTGTTAATACGATTTCTGTGAAATGAAGGTGTTTTTCGAATGAAAACCAAGCCAGTTTTCCCCCACTTTAAAGTGGTCTGGCAAACCGAAAATGTTGCGATAAAGATCAGACTCCCAGTGACAGTTGTTGAAGTCTCGAACAAATAAGAAAACGGTAAAGACGCCTTAAGAAACCAAATAAACAAATACATGTCCATGGACGATTAAACAACAACAAAATTGTCCGGCAGTGTGCATATGAAGAGAAGATCAAATGTAGAGAGGGAGAGAGGGACATAAACTGCATTTTCTTTTGTCTTTCAGTCTGGCACAAAGTGTGGGAGACTTCATGCTGTGCCTTTTCGGTGGTTGGGTTACAACTTGTTGTTATTTTTTTAATTTAGTTGTTAACCGGCCTCCTCCGTTCTGAATTATGAATTTTGAAAACATCGAAATGTTTAGTAAGCGAGTAAACGAATCGTAAACACGTAAATGGTATCCATGTTACGTGTCATTTAAGTGGAAACCAAAGGTGTGTTGTGAATTTGAATTTACTGTTGCGCTTTCAGATTTAAGGTCCAGGATAAGAAGGAGTTTTTGTTTTGTTTTTTTGAAAATTAATTCAAAAGAAACAGTTAAATGTCGAAGAACAACATTGTTGAGTGTGAACTAGAACTGCGCTCGTGTAGGACTGAGATAGAAATGATAATTATGTGACATTTGGAAAATCAAAAGAATTCGTAAGCAGGAATAATGCATTTTAATTTTTTTATTTTAAAATAATTAAATATACTTTTGTTTTGGTAGCAATGTCCTGTACATGAATGTAATGCATGATACAATGTATTTTAGAATTTGTTCGTGGCATGCACAAGGAGGTAGGTGCATGGCTTCCTTTGATTGACTTCATAAAATCATTCTTTTTATACATTTTTATACCCTCCACCATACTATGGAGGGTATATTAACTTTGTCATTCCGTTTGCAACTTCTCGAAATACTCACGTCAGACCCAACAAAGTATATATATTGTTGATCAGCGTAAAATTCTAAGTCGATTTAGCCATGTCTGCCTGCCTGTTTGTCCGTGTGTCTGTTGTAATAACGCTACCTTTCAAACGTGTTTATTTTTCCAGTAGGCAGTTTTAGTACGTAAATGGGCCATGTAGGTCCACGTTTTCATATAGCCCCCATATATAAGTACGTCCCGATATTCGGTATTTTGATGATTTTACCGACATTATTCACCGGAATTGTTTCAAATTTGGTATTTGAAGTTCGAAATAGATACTACAGCCTATGACAAATTCGATATTTTGATGATTTTAGCGTCATTATTGAACGGAATTGTTTCAAATTACGTATTTAGAGTTCGTAATGGAAATTACAGTCTGTGACAGAAAATTGTCTATGCAGGTACAGGTCTTCGTATAGGCTCCATATATCAGTACCTCCTTATATTCGGTAGGTACAATACCCACCGAAATTTTTTGAGATGTCGTATTTGACGTTCGTAATGGATGCTATAGCCTGTGACAGAAAATTGTCTATGCTGGTCCAGGTCTTCCCACAGCTCCGATATAACGGTACCTCCCTATATACGATATAGGTAGCCAATGGCTAATGGCAAACAAGGCCTATGTAGGGCCATGTCGTATAGACCACAATATAAATGCTATATCCGGTATTTTTAAAATTTTAAGAGAATTTTTAAGGACTTTGTTTTTTGAAAATTTCCAATTTCGTTCCAAATGGTGGAGGGTATTCAAAGTTCGGCCCGCCCGAACTTACTGCTCTTTAACTACTTTGTATTAAAAGTAGTCCTCTAAATGAAATAGACTTCAACCCTTATCCTTTAATTATACCCTACAACACTATGTGTTTGATTGGGCCAAAAATTATGAAACACCACGAAATATTGGTTTCCCACATAGGAAAGTATATATGGATCTTCCTATCTCGCCGAGCTGAGTCGATCTAGCTATGTATGTCCGTCCGTCAGTCTGTCCATGTTAATTTTGTAATCACGCTACAGGTCGCAATTATGGCCCGATCCTCACGAAATGGAAAATGGAGGAATAGAACCCTATTTCTTTTGGAGATGTTCGCATAACATCTAGGGGTTGAAATGAACCAAAAACTGAAAAATTTCCTGATTTTGCAGTTGCTCTACAGGTCACAATTATAGACCAATCGAAGCGGAAGTTAGCATGAGGCTAGAGCTTTGGGCTGGGCAGAAGCCTTCCAATTCAGAAGCCTTCATCGGGTAACATTTAGTGGTTGAAATAGACTATAGCATTTGTGATAAATAAAAGTCAAATTTTCCATTAAACCGCAAATATTTTTAATTCCGGCGAAATTACAAATGGACGAACAGGATATATATAGCGAAATATATACTATGTATATATACAAAGGAAGGCGATGTTAGCTCGAATGCTTATATCTGAAGAATGGATGGACCGATTTTGACTAATTTTTTCATTTCAATTCTTTCAATTCTTGGCATAAAAGAAGAAAATCTAAAAAAATCGCAAAAATATGCCAATAATGATGTTAATATAGATTTTATAGTATTATGTGACATATTTTTATTATTTCATATTTTTTATCGCATGCGATTTTTTCAATTTGACTTATAATATAGAAGTGTTTGTTTTGTAATATTTTGTCACCTTAGAACACAGGTTGGGGATATTATATAAATATTGCAATTATTGTCCGATCCTCACGAACATTTTCACAAAGGTAGGGTTAGGCTGAGAAGGGCTAGGCCTATTGTTTTCAAAGATGTCCGCAATATATTTAGGAGTTGAAATGGACCAACAACTAAAAATGTTCCAGATTTTGAAACCGTTATAAAGGTCATAAATAGAAACCAAAGGTCACGACATTTCGCATGAAGTTAGAGTTTAGGACAGCGGATAGAAGGGACCACTGCTTTTGTGTGAAACAATACCAACATTTCCATTTTACGGAAAATCTGAACATAACTTGCAGGCGAAATCCAAAATACACAAGCGTTGAACTTCTGGTTTTTTTGCTAATTTCGTTGACGAGTATAGCCAAATACAGTAGACGAACAAATAGATGAGTCTAAATTTGGAGATACTTCTTGCGTTTGGAGATGATCGCAAAATATTTAGGGGTTGAACGAAAAACAGAAAAAATTTCCTGATCACACAATTGAAACCAATCGACATGGAATTTTGCATGAGAAGAGTGCAAAGGACAGGGAAGAAGCGAAATTTTCCAAATTGGATTTGGACATAAAGGGGCTTCTAACATATTGTAGTGTTTTAGGGTATCACATGGTCGGCCCCGCACGACTATAGCCTTTACTTACTTGTTTTTTTATTGTTCTAGTAGAAGTATGGATTCGGAAAGTGTCCTACTAATTCAAAAAAAAAAAAAACCGTCTAGGAGATACCCATCTAACATAACTTCGATTTCAGATTTTGTTGAAATCATAAATGTTGACGATTCTAACAGAAGGCCTGTGTGAGTTTTGTAAACCGAAATATATACCGAAAGTTATGCTATCTGCTGAGTAATTCCATGCGCAGGTTATATGTTTAAAGGTTCGGGTTGTTACAAAAAACTGTATTCAAAATAGCTAACATTTGGAAATGTATCCGCAACTTTGAAAGGCAATAAGAAACCTATATAAAAAGGCCAAAGTCGGGCTGGGCCGACTTTATGGTACTACTTTGCAAATATGGTAGAGCTACATATAACAAATACACGTTTTGTGAGGGAATTTATTATAATGGCCGTTTTTGAATGTGTATTATGTCTTTAAAGCAGTCATAATTTAATGCCGAAAGGAAGTAATATATAGTAGGCTGCTGTCGTATTTTACTAAATTTGTCGGAGGCAGCTGTGTCTGAACCGTTATTAGTCACAATCCATCCTATTTGAGCTGATATTACACAGATAGGTACAATAAACGTGAAATCGGAGGAACACAACACAATATTTGATTCCAACTATCAACAACGATATTTGATTCCAACTATCAGACACAGCATAGAAATACCTCTGATAATATATAATTTTATATATATATATATATATATATATATATATATATATATATATATATATATATATATATATATATATATATATATATATATATATATATATATATATATATATATATAAATATATATATATATTCAAACGGCAAATGCAACCGTCACACGCTGCCCGAATGTTGCTCCGCGGTATTTTGGGCCATTCCCGGCAAAGCGCTTGCTTGAGGTGATCGCCACTTTGATTTTTTTAGTGCCAACCTTGCTTTCCAAAATACTCCAGGCATAATAGGCCAAGGGTTGGTATCATTTTTTAAACATTCTTGGTTGGGGCGTGCTGAGTCCTGTTGAAGTATCTTCGGTCAAAATGTTTGCGTGCCCAATGCTTAAATACACCCTTTCGCGATAATATTCGGCATTTATTCTGGTGCCACGGTCGATTAATACGAGCGGAGAGCGACCATAGGCTGTTTTGGCGGCCGGCGCTTGAGTTATGGTGGCCAATCGAAGTTGCACATTTTCAGCTGACCTATTTGGCAAGTAAACACGGTCATTTTGTTTGTTTACAAACTGCTGGAAAACGAATGTTTCCTCATTGGAGAAAACCAAATTCGGCAGTTCACCACCTTAGGCCAAGCGAAGCAACCCTCTACCTCCTTTCAGTATATTTTTTTTCCGTTGCGGTGTAAGTTTTTTCACTTTTTGGAATTTCAATGGCTTTACCCCGAGCTCATTTTTTCAATATTTGCCGAATTAAATAAATTATACGATATGTGTATCTCACGAGCTATTTTCGGCCACTGCGACGTGGGTTTCGATCAAGTCGCTTCTTTACTATTCGAACAATTTCTTCTGATGTTGCTGTTTTCTTCCGTCCACCTCATTGACGTCGGGCTTCGCTATTCACATTCAAATGCTAGAGTGCTCAAACATCTTGTGGTTTCAAGCCAAAAATAAAGAATTCTATCGCGAATAATTGTTTTTCTGGAAAATTCTCACCAAAAGGCTTTTGTACGCTTGTAAACAATAAAATGGGCTGTCACTGGAATATTCTTAACAGCTGTCGGAAAAGTGGCTTAGAAACGACAGCAGTCTGAAGTTCATCTCACCCTGTATAGATAAATATTCAAAATTTCGATCCTTTGTGGGGAGCTACCTGATGGAGTGAACCGATATTGTCCATTTTCACACCTGACTTAGCTCTGAAGCAAATATTAGGTATTGCCCATCTACGAACCCGATCTATGTTTGATAATAATATTACGATGTACCAAATTTGAACCAAATCGGACACTCCATACTCCAGTTATAGTGCGCACCAGATAGACTGACGGACGGATGGACGGTCAGACGGGCGGACACCGTTAAATCGACTGCAAATGTCTTGAAGGGGATCTAGTCTAAAGAGACCTAGGATGTAAAACCATTATATCGATTAGGCACATTCTGATATACACTCTTTCTTAGGCTTAGGGTTTAAAAATTAAAGATTAAACTTCAGCAACGCGGACCGGAATAGCTAGTAACTTATAAAGGAATCGACTACCCGATAATTGAATTGAATATTGAAAATAGAGGGCCACTACTTTTCGTACCTCCCCAGAAAATATCAAAATTTATATTCATAAATTCTAAAATCATTATCTAGTTGCCAATATTTCTGCACACCCATACCCATCTAGAATGACGATTTCATTTTTCTTCTTTAGGTGCCTTTTTCGAAAACCATCAACTTTTTTTTAAATATCACATATTTCAAGTGTCCATATATAGGCCCATGGTATATCTTCACACAAAGGATCAACATTTTTAGTTGTATGCTTTACTTTTTCAAATTTACATTTCGTGTACCATTTAAATCTCATATTAAATTTATAATGGTGTCCCTTAATTAAAAATCTCTCCACGTGATTTTCATCTTCAACAAGATATAAAGTCCAAATTGAAATTTTCTGACTAAAAAAATGCATGAATTAAAAAAAATGAAATGGCGAGATATTATGGCGGCACCTTCTAACTCTAACTTTGAATGAGGTCAATGCTTTTATGAACTGCTGTGCAGTAGAGCATTTTTGTTCATTCATTTTTTTGTTTTTCATTTTTTCTGTCTTTCCGTATTTCGCACCTAACTCAAAGTTGCAGATACCTTTTTGCATTGCTAAGCTTGTGATCGAGATCGAGTTCCTTTTCAGAGATCGTTAATTCAATTTGAATATTCAAAAGGTGTGCGACACATTCGTGACTTGTTATTGTTGCGCTTGGCTGTATGGAAAACACTTTCGGGCATTTATGTATGTGTCAGTCCGTTGTAGACCAAAAAGTAAGTGAGACTACGAGTCTGGTTGAAAATTATTAAAAGGTGGATGGTGTGGAAATTATAGTTTTGCATAAATAAAATATTATAAAAATTTTGTAGAACATAAAAATGTTTTGAAATCTGATATCGTAATTTTATGTTCCTTAATCTTTATAAAAAACAAGTAAAAAAGCTGTAAGTTCGGCCGGGGCGAACTTTTAATACCCTCCACCATTTGGTACAAATTTGGCGATTCCCCAAAAAAAAAAGACCGTGAAAAATTCTGTTAAAATCTTAAAAATACCGAATGCCTATACGACGACGTGGACCTGCATAGGCAATTTTTGTCATAAGTTATTACAATATTTAAATGCGAAACTTGAAGAAAATCATCAAAATGCGGAATATAGGGGGTACCTTTATATGGGGGCTATACGAAAACGTGGACCTGCACAGACAATTTTCTGGCATGGGCTGAACTATCCATTACGAACTTCACAGGCGAAATTTGAAACTATCCCGGTAAATAACGTCGCTAAAATCATCAAAATACCGAATATCGGGGGGTACGATATATGGGGGCTATACGAAGACGTGGACCTACATGGCCCATTTTATGTTTTATGCTGCAGTATCCATTACGAACTTCAAATGCCAAATTTTAAACGATTCCGGTGAATAATGTCGCTAAAATCATCAAAATACCGAATATCGGGAGGTACCGTTATATGGGGGCTATATGGTAACATAGACCTACATGGCCCATTTACGAACTTGCCTACTGGAAAAATATACATGTGTGCAAAATTTTAGCCTTCTATCTCAATTTGTTCGAAAAATAGCGTGATTACAACAGACAGACAAACAGACAGACAGACGGACATGGCTAAATCGTCTTAGAATTTTATGCTGATCAAGAATATACAAAATTAATATACCCTCCATAATATGGTGGAGGGTATAAAAACAAAATAAAGAAAAACGTGATTGGCTACTCTTATTATGCTACCCTCCTCGATAAGCCCATTTTGGTTTAAGGTGAAACAAAATACCTGTAACATGACACTTTTTGCTCCCCAAAAAAGCCCGTTGATCCGTGGCGTAATGGGAACAACGTCACAGGTCCCCCAATTTAATTTTGCAGATAGTTGTCGGTAATTTTCAACATTTTATGTGGCTTCAATTCGTTTTCTCTCATAAACTTGAAAATAATATTTAAAGTTTTAGAATTCTAGCACAAAGTGACATTAAATGTTTCTGCCCCAAAAACAGCAGGAAGTCAAAACGTTCAGAAATGTATATACGCTGCAAGCAAGAGAATTTATTTTTATTTACGATCCCTAGCTAATACCAAATTTTTAATGGTAAACAATTGTGACATTTAATTTTTGTTTTGGTTATAAATTTGGGGTTTGGTCACAAATTATGAGATTATTGTGGAGAACATTCTTCGATGGCAGTGTTGACGATATATTCTTTTTTGGATTGTTTTGTGTTCGTTGAAGAGGAATATCAAATTTAATCTGAAAATATTGGCCAGAAATTGAATATGATTATGAGAAATTTAAGATGGATTTTAACGACTTTGAAGGATGGAAAAGTTCTTTTTGAAAACGTATATGTATCAAAACCTCGCAACTCATTCCTGAGAGAACGTGTCTTTAATCAAATTTAATGTGAAACGTTTTATACCCTCAGTCATATGGCTACAGAGGGTATTTGATACGGCCAAAACGGTCTCTTTAAACCAAATCTGTTTCAGGACTCTTGGAGTCTATCTGTCTGGCTTGCTGATCCGCACGATAACTTTCGAAGAGAGTATCCGATTTGGTCCAAGCCCGGTATATAAAACATAAATTGAGTTCAGAGATGGGCAATATCGATATTATCGTCCCTCCTCCACAAAAGTTCAACAAGATAATTTACTGCACAAAAAGAAAAAGGATAATCCGGCTTTGCTCCAAATTTGCATATCCTAATATTTGCATCAGTGCCTAATATTTGCATCACTCCATCAAGTACCTCCCCAACAAAGAGTCAACATTTTCAATAATTATAAAATCACACAAATCAAAATATTTTTATTAACCAAATGTCTTGTGTGAAAATGGAATATATTGCTCTTCTCCTTCTGGTACCTCCCCCACAAAGGGTAAAAATTTTAAAAATCCATTAAGCTCATAAAACGCGAATGAAGCTCATTCAGACTTGATACATCTCACTATTTCCATTAATACAAGATTTCTTATAAAGATGGGATATATCGGACGATTTCTTCTCGTACCTCCCCCACATTTGGTTAAAGATTTTTAAAAACAAAACGGTCAAAAAACGAAATAATTATCCAACTCGCTTCAAATTTCACACATACAAACACTTTTGCTAACACAAGATCTGTTGAGATGATATACAGGGTGAGATTGAAAACTGCAAAAAAGTCAAACGCCATAATTTATATTTACTTTTTTTTAATTTAAAAAATGTCTGAAATAGCATCAAATTTTAGAATAAGTTTAGATTTGTTCGAATTGGTCTCCCTTGGTATGAATTGTGGCCTTCAAACGGCCAATGAAACTGTCACACGTTGCCCGAACGTTGCTCTGCGGTATTTTGGCCCATTCCCGACGAAGCGCTTCCTTGACGTGATCGACACTTTGGTATTGTTTAGTGCCAATCTTGCTTTCCAAAATACTCCAGACACAATAGTCAACGGATTGGTATCCGAAGATTTTGGTGGCCATTGTGCGCTGGAAATGAAACGAGGAACCTCATTTTGTAACTATTCTTGGGTGGCGGCCGAAATGTTTGGGTGACCAAGGCTTTAATACATCCTCCAGAATATTCGGCATTTATTCTGGTGACACGGTCGATTAATACGAGCTGAGAGCGACCATCGGCAGTTATGGCGGCCCACACCATCACCATGGCCAAATGGTGTACACGAATGTTTTCTCATCGGAGAGGTGGAAATCCAAATTCGGCAGTTCACCACTTCGGCCAAGCGAAGCAACTCTTTAGCTCTTTAAGTCTATTTTCGTTCTATTGCGGTGTAAGTTTTTGCACTTTTTGGAATTTCACTGGTTTAACCCCGAGCCCATTTTTTTAATATTTTCCGAATGGAATATTACAATATATTCAGCTCACGAGTGATTTTTCGGCCACTGCGTCGCGGGTTTCGATGAAATCGCTTCTTTACTTTTCGAACCATTTCTGTTGATGTTGCCGTTTTCTTTCGTCCACTTCCTTGACGTCGGGCTACGCTACCAGTATCACGGTAACGAGCGATCTCCGTATAAAACTCCCACTCTTCGAGAAATCCGCGTCGATAGCCCGTTTCACTTCCGAGTAAAATGAGGAAGTATGTGCTGCGATTAAAATAAAATGCACAGATTTCCCCACAACATGGCCACGGCAAGAACACTATAGTTCAACTTAGCAGTCGAATTAATGCCGACGCATGTTTATTGCAACATATCCTTTCCTTTCAAGGCTGTTGTAGCAATAACTCAAAATTGACTTGATATATGACTTAGAAGCGTTTGAAACTCGTTATACAATTTTTATCTTAAATTTTAATCAAACGAATTTTCAAAAATCTTAACAGAATATTTAAATGACTAATAAAATCGTCTTATACGTATTGCATTGAAATTAAATTTGAAATATGGAAAATCTCATGTTTCAAGTCATAACAACCGTGTATCTCTTGTTACACTTGTAAACGAATCCCATGACCGCCTACCAGTATTAGATTCGATACGAAAGACTTAAGACACAAACGCTCCCGTTGCTATCCAAACACACACATGTGTGTGTGTTTGGGACATAAAAACCTTTTTGTAATCTTTGTTAATTATTAGCTGTCTGTTTATTTTATTTTGACGCCCAACTGTCGATGTTCATAATTAGCCGAACATAATGTGAAGTTTGGTGCTATTAAAAATAATGCCACCCAAATAAAATCGAATTTTCTTTTTTATGAGCTAGTCTGTTAGATATTAAATTTTTTATAGTCTGTAAGTTAAATACACGGGAAAATTTATTGGGAATATATTAATATTTTGGACTTTTTATGAGTTGTGTTACTAAAAAAGTTCCTACTGTGTTTACTTTGTTATCTCTGACATTTGATAACTTGATGTGAATCAGAGAACTTTTGAATCACTTTTTCTAATAATGCAGAACTATTTGTCCCAGATAGAGGATATATATTATGATATGTTTTTTGGGATTGTCTAACTATATATATACGATTGTGATGGCGCTTTCACTGTATAGTGCCCATATTGAAAAGCAATGTTGAAGTAATCTGTAAAATGTAATTTAAAAAAAAATATATAAAAATTAAAATGCAAGCAAGAGCTCCGGTTTGGTCCGTTTTGTGCAGCTTAATATATTTCTTAAATTTGGGAAAGTGGGTTTTAGAACGACCTGATCAAAATCGTGGAATAGTATATATGGATCTTCCTATCTCGCCGAGCTAAGTCGATCTAGATATGTCCGACCGTCCGTCTGTCTATATTAATTTGTAATTCTTTACATGTCGCAATTTTGTCCAGCTTCTCACGAAATTGAAAATGGAGGTGAGATTTTTGTCAGAATAGAGATGATCGCATAATATTTAGGGGTTGAAATAGAAAACAGAAAATTTTCGTGAGTTTTAGTAACTCTACAGGTCGCAATTTTATACCAATCGACAGGGAATTTAGCACAGGGCTAGAGCTTAGGGCTGGGCAGAAGCCTTCCAATTTGAATGGTCATCGGGTTATATTTAGTAGGTGGAATAGACCATAACATTTAGGATAAATAAAAGTCAAATTTGCCATTAAACCGCCAATATTTCTAATCCCGGCTAAATTACAATTAGACGAAAAGGTCAATCCTGACCGTTACGTTGATGCCGGATATATACAGGATGATATAAAAAAGCTGCAACAAAGTTGAAAGCCATAATTTTTACTTTTTTTTTAATTTTGTTGGAACCTTGATCACCTTTGGCGCGAATTATGGCATTCAAACGGCCAACGAAACCGCGCTTGCTTTAAGTGATCGACACTTTGGTATCTTTTAGTGCCAACCTTACTTTCCAAAATACTCCAGACACAATAGTCCAACGGATTGGTATCCGGAGATTTTTTTGGCCATTGTACGCTAGAAATAAAGCGAGGAACTTAATTTTGTAACCATTCTTAGGTGGCGCGTGTTGAGTGCGATGGTGCAGAGTCCTGCTGGAATGTCCAAGGTCTGGGGCCAAAATGTTAGCGTGCCCAAAGCTTTAATGCATCCTTCAGAATATTTTCGCGATAATATTCGGTATTTATTCTGATGACGGCAAACACCATCAGATGGTCGGCGTTTGAGTTCTGGTGGCCAAAGTAAATACGATAATTTTGTTTGTTTTTCTCATCGGAGATGGAGAAATCCAAGTTCGGCAGTACACCACTTTCGGCCAAGCGAAGCAACTCTTTAGCTCTTTTGAATCTAGTTTCTTTCTGTTGAGGTGTAAGTTCTTTCACTATTTGGAATTTCAATGGCTTTACCCTGATCTCATTTTTCCATATTTGCCGAATGAAATATTGCCATACGTTCAGATCACAATTTTTTGGCCACTGCGACGCGTGTTTCGATCATGTCGCTTCTTTATTTTCGAACCATTTCTGCTGATATTTCTGTTTTCTTCCGTCCACTTCCTTGACGTCGGGCTACGCCACAGGGTAACGTAACAACGGTAACGAGCGATGGTACGAAACAATCAAGATTTATTTACATTTAAACGCCGGAGTGCTCTAACCATAGCCACTTGTGGTTTTCCAGATAAATATAAAGAAATCACACTATCACGCTTATATTTCATCACGAATAACTTTTTTTTTTTGGAAAATTCTCACCAAAATGCTTTTGTACACTTGTAACCACTATAATGATTCACTGGAATATTCTAACAGCTGTCGGACGAGTGACTTAGAAATGACAATGAATGATCACAGAACTTAAACCAATCGACAAGGTATGTTGCATGAGAAGATAGTTAAAGACAAGGAAAAAGTTTATTATTTTGGATGATCATTTATTTAGCTGTAACTAACAGCTAGACGGAATTCGTAAATATTGGGCAAATGCCCCGGCCAAAAAGCTAGGGGTGCTCTATGACATATTTTTAAAAGCGGAATCTTCCAAAATGGATTTGGGCATAAGGGGACTTCTAACATATTATTATGTTGTAGGGTATCACATGGTCGGCCCCGCACGACTATAACCTTTGTTTACTTGTTTTTATATTAATAACTGTTTCTGTAATAACTTCTCCAGATTGTGATCGATTGTGACTTTTCCAGTCAAGACTTCTTTAAACTCTACGACATACCATAATTGGCCTCATGAAATCCCATTATTATAAAATTCAAAACAAAAATATGTCATTATAATTCCAATCCCATGCACCCATATACGTTCCTACGTAAACAATGAACATATGTGCTCTAATTTTAACTCCCAATTACTGCAGATATAAATTATTGACAGACACACACACACACGCACACACCACCTAACATCAAAGTATGGCATAAATAATTTGGTAGCAAAAAAAAAAACACTGAATTTTTATGGTAATAACCAGTTTCAGTGCAAATTTTCAGAACTCATAATAGACCCCCAAAAACGACGAAACAACGGCAAAAACACACAACGCACACTGTTTTTGATTTACAATCTCAACAAAAACACAGTAACAATTTCCTTGCAAACAATAAATTCGCAACAAAATTGAGCGCAAAAAAAATCTCACAACTATTTTATTCGACAAGAATAGAACTCAGTGCCTTTGAAGGAGCCAACACAATGGAATCTTAAATTGGCACACAGCCGGGGACCATAGTGCGCACTTGTTGCCGTTTCGTCGGCGAAAAATGTGAACAAAAACAAGTTCAGGTCGTTATTGTATTTGGTGCACCATTACCACCACTGCCACCACCATCGGTGACCTGCAAACATTTTTGAGTTTTTAAGAGTTGGTGTATTTTTTGTTTATTTCATATCACATTTATTTCGTTAATAATGGTGTTGCACTTAGGTATTAGGTGGAATGCATGCGTTGGGACCTATTTCGGTTTTTTTTTTTTTTTTTTGTTCAGTTGGCTACACGCTTATGTTCCAGATTATGCGGTGCAATGTGAATAAAATATCTACCAAGTGATTTTAACGTGGGGGCATATAGTGTATTGAAAGAATGACCTACATAGGAAAACATAAATTAAGTTAGGAAAATTCATTTTTGACATACAGAATTAGGAAGGTCGAAAATGCAACAGTACATGGATAGTTTACTTGGAATAGTTTTGGGATTTTCGAATAGATTCATGAAAGTAACATACAATTCCGTTTTAAGCAAAATTTATCAAAAGAAGAAATATTCGGCACAAAAAAAACTCACTGTAAACCGCAGAAAAAACCGTTTTTTTAGGTTTAACATTAAAATTGCACTTAAAAATTATGTTGTTAATATTTTACTGCTAATTTGACACGTTTCCATTCTAAGTCAAAATTTTCCCTAATACTTTATTTTTTTAGAAAAAAAAATTAAAGGAAGACAATATCATAAATTTTAATTTAACAAGTAAGCAAAGGCTGTAGTCGTGCGGGGCCGACCATGTGATACCCTACAACACTACAATATGTTCGAAGCCCCCTTATATCCACATCCATTTTGGAAGATTTCGTTTTTGAAATAATGTCAAAAAGCCCCGACCAGAGGTTACCCTTATTTTTTTGACCCGCAGAATTTGACCGATATTTACGCACTCCGTAGTGTTGTTAAGTAATCAAAACAATTTCACACGAAAGTTGTCGTCCATTTTACAGTCATTCAAAATGCTAGACTCCTTCCTTGTCTTTAACTTTCTTCTTTTTCAATTGTGGCTTATAGAGCGACTACAAAATTAGAAAAATTTTTATTTTTTTTTTAATCCATTTGCACCTCAAACCTGTACATCTTAAGAACAATAGGCTTTAATTCTGACCCTAACCCTACCCCCATGCAAAATTTCGTGAGGATCGGACGATAATTGCGACATGCATATTATACCCTCAAAACGTAGTGGTGGGAGGTGTAAAAGTTCAGAAAATGTACAATTCAAAATTGTCAGTCAAATTGAAAAAATCGCATGCGATAAAAAATATGACAAAAATTGAAAAAAAAAATCGACAAAAGATATTCACTTTTTTATTGGAATATTTTCCCGCGATTTTTTAGATATTATCGTTTTTTGGCAAGAGACCATTTCAAATTGATGGGAATTGTGAAAATCGACACAGCGGTTCTTGATTTATAAGCAGAATAAGTAAGATCATTTTATTTACATATATATTGTACACATTTTCCTATATATCCGATTTCTTGGCTATTAGCATCAATGTAATGGTCAGAAGTGATCTTTTAATGTATTTACGATTTGGCTGAGATTGAAAATATTCGCGGTTTAGTAGAAAATTTCCCATTTTCTTACATAAAAGTTAGATATTTTTCTGTTTTTGGTCCATTTCCACCCAAAAACAATATGGTTCTTTTCTGACCATAACCCCACCTCCATTTTCAATTCCGTGAGGATCGGTTCATAATTGCGACCTGTAGCTTGATTACAAATTAACATGGACAGACGGACGGACGGACATACATAGCTAAATCGACTCATCTCGGCGAGATAGAAAGATCCGTATATAAACAAGTAAGCAAAGGCTATAGTCGTTATACCCTACAACACTACAACATGTTAGAAGCCCGCTTATGTCCAAATCCATATTGGGAGATTTCGCTTTTGAAATTACGATTTTACTAGGGACAATTGCCCAACATTTATGCACTCCGTCGGGCTATTAGTTGCTTTAGTCCATTTTACAGATAAATATAATCCAATGGTCATCCAAAATGCTAGAATTCTTCCCTGTCTTTAACTCTCTTCACAGGCGTGTCGATTGGCTTCAATTGTGTGATCGGAAAAACATTTATGTTTTTGATTAATTTGAACCCCTAAATATTTTGCGATCATCTCCAAAAGCAATAAGCCCCTCTGTATCTCCAAATTTAGACTCATCTATATGATTGTCTACGATTTGGCTATATTCGTCAACGAAATCAACATAAAAAAGCCAGAAGTTCGAGTTTTGTGTATTTCGGATACCGCCAGTAAGTAATGCTTGTATTTTTTCACACAAAATTAGTGTTCCATTGTACCCGCTGTCCTAAACTCTAACTTTATGCGATATTTCGTGTCCTTCGGTTTCTATTTGTGACATTTATAACGGCTGCAAAATCAGGAAAATTTTAGTTGTTGGTCCATTTCAACCCCCTAATATATTTCGGACAGGCCTAGCCCTTCTGAGCCCAACCCTTGTGAAAATTTTCGTGAGGATCGGACGATAATTGTAAGTATTACAAAATATTATAAGTCAAATTGAAAAAATCGCATGCGATAAAAAATATGAAAAAATAAAAAAAATGTCACAAAATACTACAAAATCTATATTAACATCATTATTGGCATATTTTTCTGCGATTTTTTTAGATTTTACTTTAGATACTTTTATGTCAAGAGCGCATTCTGAATTGACAAAATTTGTCAAAATCGGTCCAGCCATTCTTTAGATATAAGCATTCTAACTAACATCCCCTTCCTTTGTATATACACATTGTATATATTTCGCTATATAACCGATATATTTACTATCGGCATCTACGTAACGGTCTGAATTGATCTTTTCGTCTATTTGTGATTTCGCCGGGATTAAAAATATTCGCGGTTTAATGGAAAATTTTACTTTTATTTAACACAAATGTTGTGGCCTATTTCACCCACTAAATATTACCCGATGACCATCAAAAGTGGAAGACTTCTGCCCAGCCGTAACCTCTAGCCCCATGCTAAGTTCGAGGTCAATTGGTCTATAATTGCGACCTGTAGTGCAACTGCAAAATCAGGAAAATTTTCATAAAATTTTTGGTCCCCTAAATATTATGCGATCATCTTCAAAAGCAATAGGGTTCTATTCTGGTTCTAGACCCACTTCAATTCTAAATTTCGTGAAAATCGGGCCATAATTGCGACCTGTAGAGTGATTACAAATTAACATGGACAGACGGACGGACATACATAGCTAGATCGACTCAGCTCGGCGAGATAGGAAGATCTATATATACTTTCCTATGTGGGAAACCAATATTTCGAGGTGCTACATAATTTTTGGCCCAATCAAACTTATAATACCCCCAACATGAAAATGTTAAAATTTTACATTTTTAAGCTATTTTCTTAGATTTTATTCTTTTCTGCCAAGACACAATTCCGAATTAGTCTGAATCGTCAAAATCAGATCAGCGGTTATTGAGTTATAGTTGAGCAGTAGTCAAAGTTTCGATCGAAAAGATTCTTTGAAAATATAAATTTCAAATTGCCGGTGATTTTTAAATAACTTATGATGAATATATTTATGAAAAGATCTTCATTAACTATAGTCTTGTTCAATTCCAATTGGGAAAACTGTTTGTTACATAATTACAAAAAATAATAATCGACACCTTCTAAATTTCCAAAATTCAATGACAACATCGAAAATACAGCATCCGCTTCGTTCCAAAATCATAATTTTTAAGAAAAATAACTCGAACCACTAAATATCCGGTTCGAAACACATTTTTTTTTGTTCACAGCCATATTGACAAGTGTCGGCGTGTGTGTGTGCTCTGAGAACCATGTGTTTTTATTTTTTCATTTTAATTTTCTGTCAAACAAAAGAGAACATTTCGAAATGGTTTGTTAGAAAAATCACTGCTGTTGTAACTGATCTAAGACAATAAGTTTTCGATTTTCATTTCGTCCGTCATGGCTGAGATTAGTGTGTGAACGGAGCAGTAACAATGGGCAAACTGTTAACCGAAAATGAATGTTGCACTGTTGCAATGTCGGGCTGCACGACAACTTTATTTGCGGATGCTCTCTGACGACAAAACAATGCCAGAGAAATAATGCAAGTAAGGCTCAATTTTTTTCGTCTTTTACGATCATTATATGGTATAATCGAAGGACCGGTTTAATTCTTGTATAAATTCCATTGAGATATTTAACAGAGGCCTGTTAAGAATTTAACAGCATCCTGTTACCCGTTTGAACCGTTTCAGAGGTAATGTTAATTTCAATTTTTCTCTCAGCGATCAACTGCTCTCTTTTTTTCTCCCCTAAATTACTTGAAGCCATTGTATTGCTCAAATTACACCTGCACCGATCAAGCCACACTGAAAATGTTAAAACCAAACAAAAACTGGTTCTGACCACTTCTTGTCTTCAGGTTCGCCGTGTGTTTGTTGTTGGTGGTGGTCTTTCGTTGATTCTTTCGACGTCTTCGCCTCTTCAACCATGGTTTTGTTTACTTTTTCTGTTGTTGCCGCTGCTGCTGCTGCTGCTGCTGCTATTTTCTTGTCCGACAACTAAGTGCTGAGTTTGTTTGGCTTAGCTCAGTTCAGCGCAATGTTGTTGGCCATATTGGGGGCTCCCACTTGTTGCTCTGTTAAGCTGGCATTTCAGTTTACAGCGAACTATTGAGGCGTATTAACGTGTTGCCGCAATAATTTGCGTTCGTTCGATTCCGTACGATAATCATTTGACACACGCCGACGGTTTGCGTTTTGTTTGTTAGGAAGAAGTTACCTCTCCTCTCGCTTCTTAAACTGCATTGTCGTCTCATCCGCCGCGTCGTAGCCGTATTTGTCGACTACCACTTGTGTTTATGTCTATAGCGGTTTAATTTAATTGACCAGCCAGCGATTGTTGTCAGACATACAGCTGAGCAAGAAAACAACGCCTAAACTCAATGTTTCGTTTCGCCTTTTGTCTGTGCGTATGAGTGTATGTGTTCTTGGTGAAACATTTGCGCATGCGCAGAACCCGCAGAAAAAAATCGTAAAAATTGCAATTTGAATACATACTTACAACAAACATAAAGTGTTTAACTATTTTCCGGGTGGATAGTATGTCCCAAGAGCGACAGGTGTATATGCCGTAGGTGTTAATTGAAATTGCATTATAAAGTGAGTTTTATGTCCAAAAAAGTTAATTAAATGGCAATTTATGGATTATATGTTTAAGAGATGATTAAACAAATAATTGATAATATGTTTATGAAAAGTTTTAAATAGAATGATAAATATATTTGCTGGATTAAAATGTGGAAAATATAAAATTAAGCTAATGCTCAAGAAAAGGCGTACAAAAAGTAAATAGAAAAATAATAAAAAGCAAACAAAAAGAATAATAAAAAAACATATTCAATCAAATAAAAAATAAGTACATATAATAAATAAAAAATATAAATAATATAATGAATAAATGAGCAAAAAATATAGGCAGACCTAAACCCCATTTTCTTAATA
The DNA here is from genome assembly GCF_030504385.1 of Musca domestica. Classification (NCBI taxonomy): domain Eukaryota; kingdom Metazoa; phylum Arthropoda; class Insecta; order Diptera; family Muscidae; genus Musca; species Musca domestica. The sequence continues at coordinate 28,554,797 of NW_026712114.1, read as the reverse complement.
TTATTTTTGTGGTGCTCAAAAAAAAACAAACAAAAATTAAATAAATAATTAATTCCTACATACATATTATATTGTAATAATCTAAAAATAAATAAATATACAAATACATTACTGCACCAAAAACCGAGTTTATTATTATTTTATTATTTTTGTTATGAAAAAAAAAAAAACAAACAAGAAATTAAATAAAGAAGTATATAAAAAGATATATTATTAAATTAATAAACATTAAATAACCTAACAAATACATAAATATACAAATAAAATCAAAGAAAATAGACACATAAATAAACAAACCCAAAAAAAGCAAAGGATTATGCGTAGATGGAGTATTTTTGGATTAAAACGATTTTGAAGTAACAGCTGAAAAATCACCTTTACTGCTGCAAAACAATATGCTAATAAATTATTTAAAAAAAAAAAATCATAAATCGACTCAAAATTGAGTGGAATAATTATTAGTCGGAAGAACCGATAGTGATTACATAATGGTTCTATCTAAATGCTCTTCTCTCAACATTGGACGATATTTGTGGATATATCAGTAAAAGAAAGATTATGTACATAAGTTTTTTTGGTATGAGAATGGTGGAAAGTGTTGGAATATCTTTTAAATTTTGATTTTTCGTATGGGAAATATAAATTAACCTATATAGCCTACCTTTGAAATGAATCAAGAACACCGAACAAATTTATAATTTTTAAACTATTATCGCCTTTGTCGTATGATTATTAGACATGCAACATAGGGAACGTGTTCTGACAATTTCAATGCTAGGTATGAGGGGTGAGAGAGAAGAATCTGTTGATTTAACGACTGAAATTTAAAGTCTTACTCGAAATTGCATTACCGAAGCCAATCGCCATGACAACTTATGTACTAGGAACTACATCCCCTATAAAAGGACGTTTAATTCTAAGGTATTGACAATATTTTCCAATCGATTTAATTTTAATTCATTGGATGTGCAATAAATTTCAAAGCAGGTCCATGCTTCGGAGTTGTGTTCTTATATAGGATGCTCCTGATGTAATTTATTACGAGGGTCTTGACCAAATTTTCCACTTGAGTTTGCTTAAAAAAATGTCATTTTCGTGTCTTTAAGGTAGAAAATCTTATTTGTTTTAAACATTATTTAATATTTTAGAATAGCTCCCCCATACCGATGCGTCCATCCCTAGCCCACGTTTCCAACAAATTTGTTGTGGTAAGAAAAGCAAAACTCCTAAAGGGGGTTTACATTCCCAATTGGAATTTCCAATATTAAATAACTTCTGTTGGAAGCTTTCCTACCCCGCAGAAGCTAAATATTAATTTTCGCTCAAATCGATTGGAAAATATGGCCAAGATCCTCGTAGTAGCTAAAAGCATATAGGGCTGTACCAAAACATGCACCTATTGGCGTTTCTTCATAATAAGGACTTCAAATACCATAATCAGCCTATGCCAGTTTTTTAAAATATATTTTGGTATGCATTATAATTATTCGAAATTTTGACCCTTTCTAGCGGATGTACGAAGGAGTCGATAAATAATTTTCATTTCACATCTGACATACGTCTGATATAAGTTTTGCGACGTATCAGATATAGACAGCATCGATTACTTCCTCCACTTTACAAGATATGTATGAAAATGCTGATTTTTTTTTTTTTTTTTGGAGAAGTTTCCAGACATATTGGAGCGACACATTCTTTATTTACATAATTATACCCTACAAAATTATGTGTTGGGGGTATTATAAGTATGATTGGGCCAAAAATTATGTAACATCTCGAAATATTGGTTTCCCACATAGGAAAGTATATATGGATTTTCCTATCTCGCCGAGCTGAGTCCATTTGGGTATGTATGCCCGTCCGTCCGTCCATCTGTCCATGTTAACATGCAATCACTCTACAGGTCGTAATTATGGCCCGATCTTCACGACATTTAGAATGGACTAGGGTCAGAGTAGAAGACTATTGCTTTTGGAGATGATCGCATAATATTTATTTATTTGAAATGGACCAAAACCTGAAAATGTTTCTTTCGAAAGTTAGTATGAGACTAAAGCTTACGTCTGGGCAGAAGGATTTCAATTTGGATGATCATCGGGTAATATTTAGTGGGTTAAATATACCATAACATTTGTGTTAAATAAATGTCAAATTTTCCATTAAACCGCGAATATTTTTAATCTCGGGGAAATCAAAAATTGACGAACAGGTTAATTCTGGCCGTTACGTAGATGCCTATAGTAAATATATCGGATATATATAGCGAAATATATACAATGTGTACATACAAAGGAAGGGGATGTTAGCTAGAATGCTTATATCTCAAGAATGGCTGGACAGATTTTGACAAATTTTGTAAATTCAGAATGCCCTCTTGGCGTAAAAGGATAAAATGTAAAAAAATCGCATAAAAAGATGTCAGTAATGATGTTAATATAGATTTTGTAGTTATTTGGGACATTTTTTTATTTTTTTCATATTTTTTATCGCATGCAATTTTTTCAATTTGAATTATAATATTTTTTAATATTTTTTCAACTTACAACACAGTTTGGATTTATTATATAAGGATTGCAAATATAGTCAGATGCTCACGAAAAATTTCACAAGAGTAGGGTTGGGCTCAGAAGGGTTAGGCCTATTGTTTTCAAAGATGTCCGCAATACATTAGGGGTTGAAATGGACCAACAACTAAAAATTTTCCTGATTTTGCACCCGTTATAAAGGTCACAAATAGAAACCAGAGGACACGAAATCTCGCATGAAGTTATAATTTAGGACAGCGGGTACAATGGACCACTAATTTTATGTGAAAAAATACCAGCATTACTTACAAGCGATATCCGAAATACACAAAAGGTGAACTTCGGGGTTTTTTATGCTGATTTCGTTGACAAATATAGCAAAATATCGCAGACTAGCAAATCACATAGATGAGTCTAAATTTGGAGATAAAGAGGGGCCTCTTGCTTTTAGAGATGATCGCAAAATATTTAGGGGTTCAAATGAATCAAAAACAGAAAAAGTTTCCTAATCACACAATTGAAACCAATCGACACGGAATTTTGCATAAGAATAGAGTTAAAGACAGGGACGAAGTCTAGCATTGCGGACGACCATTGGATTTTATTTAGCTGTAAAATAGACCACAACAACTAACAGCCTGACGGAGTGCGTAAATCTTGGGCAAATGTCCCTGGTCAAAAAGCTAGGGGTAATATCTGGGCAGTGCTCAATGACATGATATCAAATGCGAAATCTTCTAAAATTTGGACATAACGGGGCCTTCTAACATATTGTAGTGTTGTAGGGTATCACATGGTCGGCCTGGCACGTCTTTAGCCTTTTCTTACTTGTTTAAAAATATAATAAGTTGAATTATATTCCAGATATATACATCAAGGGGTCACAAACTGAATCACACAATTTTAATACTATCAATAATATGATTACTATACAAAATATTCCCTGATGCAATATTATAAAATAAAAACTAAAAAAATAATAAATCAGTGATAAATGAAGTTATAAACAAAACAAACTGTTGGATTAATAATAATAATAACCGAACATCAAAAGAAAACATAAATTAATGGATTTAATACCCAGCTGTTAAAGAAAAAAGGTTAAAAGTCTTCAAAATCAAATCAATACAAAATAAAAGAATAACGATTTCACCAAATTTATGGTTTTGTGTTCTAAACCCCCTTTCAACGGTTAATTAAAACTATTCAACAAAGCAAAAACTCAACAGCAACTCAACAATACAACGATGAAATTTCGCCACTGTTTAAAGCTACCATTTAATATTGAAATAAACGAAATACGACTGTGTGTGGAAATGGAAAAGAAAAAGTTATTCAGATTTTAAACTAAAAAAAAGTAATTTGCAAAATATGGTAACAAAAAACACATACACAAAAAAGTGAAGTGGCGAAAGAAATGTTTTTTTGAGATATGGAAACAAAAGAAGTAATTTGCAAGAAGCAACAGAAAAACCAAAAAAAGAGTGATGATTTGTGGATAATATTTAGATGATAAGAAAATTAATAAAAAAAAATCAGATACAAAGCATTTAAAAAATAAGGAAAAGAGAAAGAAGAAAATAAACTAATAATAGAAAATTACCTCCTAAACCAAAAGTGTCAAAAAACTACAAAATTATCTTGTGAAAAGATCATTGATTATGTTTTAAAACGGTACTTCCTCCTTAAAAAAAAAAAAAAAAAAAAAAAAAAAAAAACTCCAATGTGACTTCATTGTATGCACCTATACACAAGACCACACGCATATGCGTTAATCATCTAAACGTGCGTTGTTGAATGGTTATTCCATTTTCTTGAAGTTTGATAAGCATTTCGGAAGATATAAACGAATTTATCAATGGAACGTGTCTGTTTTTAATATTTAGCGTTCATTTATCGGAAAATACTTCATTGATAACTGAAAATTTCCTATATACATTTTCAAAATATGGTGAATGAATAAAAAGTTTCTTAGTGAAAAATGTGTTAATCAAATCTTGTTTTTTTTTTCAAAATGAACGTTAGATGTGGGAGTTTGTGTTTTTGATCAAAAATATTCAACATGTGAATACCAAATGGAATGTCATCTTTATAAATCGATAATAATATAATTTAATACAAAAATGTAGTGTGATTTTGTGAGTTGGAATGTTTTTAAAAAATATCGAGGTTCAAATATGAGAGCAGAAGATCACTTTGCGAATAAATTTGCTCAAAACAATTTTTCGAAAATATCGAGGTTCGAATATATAAGAGCAGAATATCACTTTGCGAAGAAATTGCTAAATACAATTTATCGAAGGTTGAAAAAAAAATATTGATCTGTGTAAAAAAAAATAATTTTCGTATTTTCCTTACAAGATCTTTGATAAGCCATCGTATTCCAAATGAGAAATAATAAAATTCATTTAGAAAGCTAAATAAGGTACTCCCTGTACAATTAAACGCTAATATATCCTAATATATTTTGAACATCCTGTGATCCCAACTCACTGTGAAATAAAGCCAACCTTCAGTGACTAAAAAACGCATAAAATAATAACGAATTTTAAACCATAGAAATTATGCAAATTATGCCAATATAACGGAATATATAACAATTCATATTCAAATTTTTATGACGAAATAATTTAGCAAAAAATAGAAGAAAGGAACATAAAAGTGAAGTCTTTAAAGAAATAAATATTCAAGTTGACATGAAAATAAGCAAAAAAAAAACGGATTTCCAAGAAAACAAAATATATATGAATATTATCAAAAGCAACGAAAAATTCAAAAATCAAAATGAACAAAAAAGCTTTTTTTTCTGCTGAAATCATAAAACCAACAAAGTGTTTTTAAAATTAAGAAATTTACATAATTAACTAATTTTCGTTTACTGAATAAAAATAGTTTTTTACATTTACCTAACAACCGATTTAAACAAATCATAAAAACACATAAAATTTCGTTATCTGGTGTGAAAATTTTTGAATAAAAGGCATATCAGCAAGACAGCAAATAAAAAAGTAATACATAAGATTTTTTGGAAGATGGAATAAAATGCAATAAAATCAATTATTAAAAATGGGAAGTAAAAATATAGCAACTTAAATGATCAACAAAACAAATGGGAAGGCACAATTAATGTCCGAGTAACGTTTTCCAGAATAGCTATACTCGTATACAGATATTTTCGGAGTTGGACAATAATGATATTTTGTGAGAGGATTTAAATTACCCATATTAAAACTCTGAATATCAATTTGCAGTTGCCTTAGTTCAGAATTGAGGTCGGAATCACCAAAACACCGAAACTCATACCAGGCATGTAAAATGCAAAAAAAAAGCTCTGTCTTTAATTTTGCAACAGACAGACGGACGAGCATGGTGTAATCGCGATGGGTGCAATACATAGTTTATAAATTCACTGAAGAATACTTTGAGATGATTTAAAAATAACTCTTATCATACCGACACTTTGATATTGCTAAAAAAAAATTGTTTGTTATTTTTTAAAAACAATTTGCTGCAGATTAGAATTTTCTATATATATTTCATATTTAGATGATATGACTTATTTTGGAAAAGAGAATATTCAAGTTGAAAATTATATTAATTATTTTCTCACTCCGACAAAAAAAAAAACAAGTAAGCAAAGGCTATAGACGTGCGGGGCCGACCATGTGATACCCTACAACACTACAATATGTTCGAAGTATCCTTATGTCCAAATCCATTTTGGAAGATTTCCTTTTTGAAATAATGTGAAAGAACCAGATGTTATGCTTATGTTTTTGACCCGGAGAATTTGGCCAATATTTAAGCACTCCGTCGTGTTCTTAGGTTTTCAAAACAATGTCAAATATAATCCAAGACTTCTTCCCTATCCTTAACTCTCTTCTCAGGCAAAATTCCGTGTCGATTGGTTTCAATTGTGTGATCAGAACTATTTTTCTGTTTTTGGTTCATTTGAATCCCTAAATATTTTGCGATCATCTCCAAATGTAAGAGGTTCCTCTGTACCTTTAAATTTAGACTCGTCTATATGATTTGCTTGTCTACGATATTTGGCTAAATTCGTCTACGAAATCAGCATAAAACGGCAGAAGTTCGCCTTTTATGTATTTTGGATTTTGTCTGTAAATTATTTTCAGCATTTCGGTAAAATGGAAATGTTGGTATTTTTCACACAAACGTAGTGGTCCATTTTACCAGCTGTCCTAAACTCAAACTTGATGCGAGATTTCGTGTTCTTTGGTTTCTATTTGTGACCTTTATAACGGCTGCAAAATCAGAAACATTTTTAGTTGTTTGTCCATTTCAACCCCTAAATATATTGCGGGCATCTTAAGCAAAAATTTGCTGAGCCCTTCTGAGTCTAACCCTACCCTTATGGAAATTTTCGTGAGCATTAGAAGATAATATACATTTAAAACAAAATACATTTTAATACTATAAGTCAAATTGAAAAAATCGCATGCGATAAAAAATATTAAAAAAAAAACACAAAATATTACAAAATCTATATTAACATCATCATGCCTTTTTTGTAGTTTTTGTTAAGAGGGCTTTCTGAGTTGGCAAAATTTGTCAAAATCGGTCCAATTATTCTTAAGATATAAGCATTCTAGCTAATATCCCCTTCGTTTGTAAATACACATTGTATATATTTCAGATATGTTTACTATCGGCATCTAAATAACGGACAGAATTGACCTTATCACCAATTTGTGATTTCGCCGGGATTAAAAGCATTCGCGGTTTAATGGAAAATTTGACTTTTATTAACACAAATGTTATGGTGTATATCACCCACTAAGTATAACCCGATGACCATCCAAATTTAAGGGCTTTTACCCAGCCCTAAGCTGCACATAAGCAACTGCACATTATATTTTTGAGTTTTTGATCCATTTCAATACCTAAATATTTTGCGATCATCTCCAAAAACAATAGGCTTCTATTCTGGCGCTAACCCCATATCCATTTATAATTTGGTGAGGGTCGGGCCATAATTACGACCTGTAGCTTGATTACAATTTAACATGGAGAGACGGCAGACGGACATACATAGCTAGATGGACTCAGCTCGGCGAGATAGGAAGATTTATATATAATTTCCTATGTCGGAAACCATTATTTCGAGCTGTTGCAGAATTTTTGGCTCAATCAAACTTACATAGCGCTGTAGGGTATAAAAATTTTGCATAAATAGTTTATTGAGGTCTTAGGTGCATTTTTGTTAGATGGTATTTTGCTAACATTTTCGCATTTATAGATCAGAACCCGAGAAGAAACCTTTGATAATTTTGACCTCAAAGATGATTTTTTTTTTTTGGGTTTATATATTTGAAATTATTGCTCGTATAACAATAGCTATAACTTTGTCCCAGGGGGATAATCAAAATTCTAAACCATTTGCAAGATATGATATGATGATTCCTTTGAATATAAAGGCCCAAAGTTTAACTGCGAAAGTATTTCTTCATCTATTTGTTGGTCGTCTATCATGTTTCGGTGTCCGAATGAAGCTAAAATTTGTTGAAAAGAAAATAACCGATTTTTTATGAAGATAGTTTGTACTTTAAAACCATAAGATGTCATGGGGTCGGCGTAGAATAAATCCTGACAAATTTGGTTCATATCGATTCTGATATGTCTAGCTATAACTTCCATGCATCATATTTACAACTCTTCACGCTACCGTTAAAGTTATATCACATTTAGTCTCTGTATACCTCTATCAAATAAGAATGAATTCATTATAAAGATAGGTTTCGATTCGATACGATTCACTCCTTTTGATGAGTCGTCCTTAAAAGTCCAATGTCATCAAACGAACCTCTTATTTAAAATCTCTTATTAGGTTACCAATCGATGTAGTTGAAAGTTGGAACATTGTATTATTTATAGCAGACTTGGGTCTGGAGCTAAAATAAACCATTTTTGTCAAACCTCTCCCAAAAATGGAATATTTGTACCCTCTGTTAAAATTTTGATTTTTTGTATTGAGTAGTATTTCATATGAAAACCACATGAATATCAGCTGTCATAAAGTCTAAACTCATCTTCAATATCATCGAACCACTAATAGTATATTCATAATTTATGTATTGGCCACATAATAATAGCTTGACGATTATCATTTCAAAAATATCAATAAAACGTGTCTTTCCAACATCATCTTGACACTATCGAATTTCTTAGTGTGCTAGTCTAAAAAAAATAATAAAACTTCCGGTATGAATTGTGAAAAAGAAAAACGAGAGCAAAAGATATGGACAAAATCATAGTCAAATTTCAAGTTTGTGTGGGCTGTAGTATAAAAGAGGGAGAGGGAGGGAAAGATAGATATGTATTTATAGTCTAACAAATGGAACGTGTTACTCAGTTCAAATAGCAGTGGGTCTAATTGTTGTGTGTTTGGAGATAACATGTAAAACCTATTAACAAATATGTGTGAAAATCAATAGTGAGGCATAATTTTAAGAAGATATGGAGCTGAAATATTTTTAGCTTGATATCGATAAAAAATTACTTTTTATAACCTACAATACCATATGTTGGGTGTATTATAAGTTTGATTGGGCCAAAAATTATTTAACACCACGAAATATTGGTTTCCCACATAGGAAAGTATATATGGATCTTCCTATCTCGCCGAGCTGAGTCTCGCCATGTTAATTTGTAATCACTCTACAGGTCGCAATTATGGCCTGATTTTCACGAAATGGAGGTGGGGCTAGGGTCAGAATAGAACCCTATTTCTTTTGGAGATGATCGCATAATATTTAGGGGTTGAAACGGACCAAAAACTGAAAGAATTCCTGATTTTGCAGTTGCTCTACAGGTCGCAATTATAGACCGATCAAAGCGGAAGTTAACATGGGGCTAGAGCTTTGGGCTGGGCAGAAGCCCTCCAATTTTGATGGTCATCGGGTAATATTTAGTGGGTGAAATAACCCACAACATTTGTGTTAAATAAAAGTCAAATTTTCCATTAAACCGCGAATATTTCTAATCCCGGCGAAATCACAAATAGACGAACAGGTCAATTTTGACCGTTACGTAGATATCGATAGTAAATATATCGGATATATATAGCAAAATATATACAATGTGTATATACAAAAGAAGGGGAAGTTAGTTAGAATGCTTATATCTCAAGAATGCCTGGACCGATTTTGACAAATTTTGTCAATTCAGAATGCCCTCTTGACATAAAAGCATAAAATCTAAAAAAATCGCAGAAAAATAGGCCAATAATGATGTTAATATAGATTTTGTAGTATTTTCTGACATTTTTATACCCTCCACCATGGGTAGGAGGGTATATTAACTTTGTCATTCCGTTTGTAACACCTCTAAATATTCGTCGTAGACCCCATAAAGTATATATATTCATAATCAGCATAAAATTCTAAGACGATTTAGCGATGTCCGTCTGTCTGTCTGTCTGTCCGTCTGTCTGTCTGTCTGTCCGTCTGTCTGTCTGTTGAAATCACGATAGAGCCCACATTATTTGACGTAGACCTTTGAAATTTGGCACAAGTATGTGTATTGTCCCTAGGATGGTTGGTATTGAAAATGAGATATATCGGTCCACGTTCTGGTATAGTCCCCATATAACGGTACCTCCCGATATTCGATATTTTGATGATTTATGCCACATTTTTTCACGGATTTATCTGAAAATTGGTATTTGTAGGTCATGACGGGTCTCTGAGCGTGTGGCGAAACATTGCATGTATAGGTCCACGTTTTGGTATAGCCCCCATATAACGGTACCTACCGATATTCGGTATTTTGATGATTTATGCCACATTTTTTCACGGATTTGTCTGAAAATTGGTATTTGTAGGTCACAACGGGTCCCTGAGCGTGTAGCAAAACATTGCATGTATAGGTCCACGTTCTGGTATAGTCCCCATATAACGGTACCTCCCGATATTCGGTATTTTGATGATTTATGCCACATTTTTTTCACTGATTTGTGTAAAAGTTGGTATTTGTGGGTCATAATGGGTCCTAGCTCGTGTGGCGAAACATTGTAATTATAGGTGCACGTGTTGGTGTAGCCCCTATATAACGGTACCTCCCGATATTCGCATTTTAATGTTTTTTGCCACATTTTTTCTAATGTTCTTTTACCCTAGGGTGGAGGGTATTAAAAGTTTGGCCCGGCCGAACTTAATGTTTTTTTACTTGTTTATTTTTTCATATTTTTTATTTGACTCATAAATCCTCACGAAAATTTTAACAAGGGTAGGGTTGGGCTCAGAAGGGCTAGGTCTATTGTTATCAAAGATGTCCGCAATATATTAAGGGGTTGAAATGGACCAACAAATAAAATTTTTGCTGATTTTGCAGCCGCTATAAAGGTCACAAATAGAAACCAAAGGACGCGAAATCTCGCATAAAGTTAGAGTTTATGACAGCAGGTACAATGGGCCACTAATTTTGTGTGAAAAAATACCAGCATTACTTACAGGCGATATCTGTAATACACAAAAGCCGAACTTCTGGCTTTTTATGCAGATTTCGTTGACGAATATAGCCAAATATCGTAGACAAGCAAATCATATGGATGCTTTTGGAGATAATTGAAAAATATTTAGGGGTTCAAATTAACCAAAAACAGAAATGTTTTTCCGATCGCACAATTGAAGCCAATCGACACGCCTGTGAAGAGAGTTAAGGACAGGGAAGAATTCTAGCATTTTGGATGACCATTGGATTAAATTTAGCTGTACAACTAACAGCCCGACGGAGTGCATAAATGTTGGGCAAATGTCCTTAATCGAAATCCTAATTTCAAAAGAGAAATCTTCCAATAAGGATTTGGACATAAAGGGGCTTCTAACATATTGTAGTGTTGTAGGGTATAACATAGTCAGCCCCGCACGACTATAGCCTTTGCTTACTTGTTTATTGTGAGGTTGGCTTAGAAGTTTTATGCCGCATACTATTCTTCTGCGGAATTCTAAAATGTCTATCGAATGACTTAAGGCTCAATATCGACTTGCACAGACTAAGCAACACCCCAAATCGAAAAGTTCTTTTAATTGTTTAACAAAAATGATGATTTTTTTTATTTTAATTAATATATTGAAATATTGTATTTTATTACGCTTTTACTTTCCTTTCGAGCTATGTTCAATGAGATACAAAGTTTTACTCTCCCTTTGATACGCTCTTTTGTGTTTGATTTCCAATATAATTCAATTTATCACACACGTTGCGGTCTGATTCTCTTTTCTTTGCAACTCACTTCAAACACCACACAAAATTAGAACAACAATTGACCTCGAAATCACCTCCATTGGTAACTTTTACTTTTGATACCGATGAAAGTACACACATCACTTCATTCACTTCAAAATCTTCCTTTAATCCCAAAAATTATCAAGCACACAATACCAAATATGTACTTAAATCCTCTAAAATTTTCGTTAGCCAAAAGCCAAGTCAAATTAAATCGTATAAAGTGAAAGGTTTTTCCTTCAACATATCTTTTGTGGCTCTGTCTCTAGATGTTGTTGTTGGTGTTTGATGTTTATGGTATTGCATATTCATAAACAACAAATCACCAATCAACCGTACAAGATAAGTGCGATAAACACATTTTTAGGCAAAACACACAAGAAAAACATCAAAGAAATTCGCTTATGCCCCTCCAAATGGTCGACACACAAGCCAAACGCAGCATACACTATTCTTTCATTCGCTTGTTCGGATGTAGAAAAAACCAAAAGCAAAAGAAAATTTTCAAATTAAGTCTTACCATAAAAAGCGTGGTTGAATTTTCTTCTGCCAACGCTGCAAGCGTTTTCTTAGGAAAACGTTACTTTCATCTAACATTATAATGGGAAATTGCACAGTGTTTGGAAAGAGGGTTATTGTTTTATAAAAAAGAACTTCAGAAAACTTAAAAAAATTTCAAAATAAATTTAAAATTGTTTTAGAAAATTCCACGAGTGATATTTCCATACAAGATCTCACGTTAATGATATTTTCTCATAGAGAGCAAATCACGTCAGTGATGCTTTTCTCATAGAGAAAATCTCACGTTTCTCATAGAGAAAAATCTCACGTCAGTTATGGGTTTCTCATAGAGAAAATCTCACGTCAGTGATGGGTTTCTCATAGAGAAAATCTCACGTCAGCGATGGTTTTCTCATAGAGAAAATATCACGTCAGCGATGGTTTTCTCATAGATAGCAAATCACGTCAGTTATGGTTTTCTCATAGAGAAAATCTCACGTCAGTGATGGTTTTCTCATAGAGAAAATCTCACGTCAGTGATGGTTTTCTCATAGAGAAAATCTCACGTCAGTGATGGTTTTCTCATAGAGAAAATCTCACGTCAGTGATGGTTTCTCATAGAGAAAATCTCACGTCAGTGATGGTTTTCTCATAGAGAAAATCTCACGTCAGTGATGGTTTTCTCATAGAGAAAATCTCAAGTCAGTGATGGTTTTCTCATAGAGAAAATCTCACGTCAGTGATGGTTTTCTCATAGAGAAAATCTCACGTCAGTGAGATGGGTTTCTCGTAGAGAAAATCTCACGTCAGTGAGATGGGTTTCTCATAGAAAAAATCTCACGTCAGTGAGATGGGTTTCTCATAGAGAAAATCTCACGTCAGTGAAATGGGTTTCTCATAGAGAAAATCTCACGTCAGTGAAATGGGTTTCTCATAGAGAAAATCTCACGTCAGTGAGATGGGTTTCTCATAGAGAAAATCTCACATCAGTGATGGGTTTCTCATAGAGAAAATCTCACGTCAGTGAGATGGTTTTCTCATAGAGAAAATCTCACGTCAGTGATGGTTTTCTCATAGAGAAAATCTCACGTCAGCGATGGTTTTCTCATAGAGAAAATATCACGTCAGCGATGGTTTTCTCATAGAGAAAATATCACGTCAGCGATGGTTTTCTCATAGAGAGCAAATCACGTCAGTGATGGTTTTCTCATAGAGAAAATCTCACGTCAGTGATGGTTTTCTCATAGAGAAAATCTCACGTCAGTGATGGTTTTCTCATAGAGAAAATCTCACGTCAGTGATGGTTTTCTCATAGAGAAAATCTCACGTCAGTGATGCTTTTCTCATAGAGAAAATCTCACGTCAGTGATGCTTTTCTCATAGAGAAAATCTCACGTCAGTGATGCTTTTCTCATAGAGAAAATCTCACGTCAGTGATGGTTTTCTCATAGAGAAAATCTCACGTCAGTGATGCTTTTCTCATAGAGAAAATCTCACGTCAGTGATGCTTTTCTCATAGAGAAAATCTCACGTCAGTGATGCTTTTCTCATAGAGAAAATCTCACGTCAGTGATGGTTTTCTCATAGAGAAAATCTCACGTCAGTGATGGTTTTCTCATAGAGAAAATCTCACGTCAGTGATGGTTTTCTCATAGAGAAAATCTCACGTCAGTGATGGTTTTCTCATAGAGAAAATCTCACGTCAGTGATGGTTTTCTCATAGAGAAAATCTCACGTCAGTGATGGTTTTCTCATAGAGAAAATCTCACGTCAGTGATGGTTTTCTCATAGAGAAAATCTCACGTCAGTGATGGTTTTCTCATAGAGAAAATCTCACGTCAGTGATGGTTTTCTCATAGAGAAAATCTCACGTCAGTGATGGTTTTCTCATAGAGAAAATCTCACGTCAGTGATGGTTTTCTCATAGAGAAAATCTCACGTCAGTGATGGTTTTCTCATAGAGAAAATCTCACGTCAGTGATGGTTTTCTCATAGAGAAAATCTCACGTCAGTGATGGTTTTCTCATAGAGAAAATCTCACGTCAGTGATGGTTTTCTCATAGAGAAAATCTCACGCCAGTATTATCTCTAGAAATCTCTTAGTTATAAAATGCTCCGAAAATAGCCCATAGTGATATTTCTATTAATATAGCTTTGGTAACACTGTGCACTACCACCTCCTCTCCTCCTAAGACATCAACAATAACTACAACATCATCATTATCATCTCCGGCCACCACAGCTAGGGACCCTGATGCATGTCGCTGTCTCTCGTTTTTATCTCGCTGCAGTAACTTTTTTTTGGGGTGGAGAGAGTTTGGGCCTATTTGTTGGGTTAACAGAACTGTCTGACAAACAGACAGTCGAGCCGAAAAAGAAAATAGCCTTTTCATGTGCATTTGGTGTTTATCGGCGAAAATGTTGGCTGCCGCCACCACAAACACCATGCTGATTCTGCAGCCACGGATTATGGTGTGGCGTTGACGTTTTTGGGATTATGCGCGGCACGGCGCATGCAATTGACCTCATTTAATAAACGGCAAAACGGTAAGAAAAAGTAACCAAAACAACGGCAACGACCACGACGACAATGGCGACCACCTTCGTCAATAACTTCAAAACCGTTGTTTGTTATTGTTATTTCTTTCTGTCCCTCTTCACTTCTTTTTTGTTTTGCTTCAAACACACAAAGAAGAAATGTAGGAAGAAATTCAAAGAAAAAGACTCTCCTTTGCCGCAATCATTGTTTCTTGTTTTGGTTTTCAGGGTAATTGCAATATTGCAAAGTGTTTCCTTCGTGCTTTCTTTCTTCGTTTCGGTGTCCCCCTGCTGATGTCGGTAATAACGCAATTTTTACCTTGAACGGGGTCAAAATAGACAGCCAAACACAAACAAAGCTACATGAAAGACCATAATAAGCGAGTAAAACATAATCGATTTTAGCCAAAAGAAAAAAATCCAAACTAAATGTGGGCGTATTTAGAGCGGATATTTTGAAATATATTGTGGCAAATTGGCAATGAAAATCCATGAAGGCGAACTGTATAAAAGTATCTTGGGTATCTTACTACTTTGCTGTTACATTTTAAAGTGCTCGCGTTTCTATTGCCAAACATTAAACACCAAGCGGTGGATATTTCTTACATTAATTGGATGCTGTTGTTTGCTATCGTTTTGTGATAAATTGAGTAGTTTCGAGCTTATTAAGGTAGCGAGAAAATTGAGGTTGTATTTAACTGACTTTGTGATAATGCAGCAATGAAAAATGTATTCGTAACACCCTAGGGCATACCATCATGGATACAAATCTAACCATGTTCGGTTACTCCAATTAAAATAAATAACAAATACCAACTTTCAGACAAATCCGTGAAAAAATGTGGTAAAATCATCAAAATACCGAATATCGGTACCTTTTAATATGGGGGCTATACCAAAACGTGGATCTATACATGCAATGTTTTGCAACACGCACAGGGGCCCGTTATGACCTACAAATACCAATTTTCAGACAAATCCGTGAAAAAGTGTGGCATAAATCATCAAAATACCGAATATCGGGAGGTACCGTTATATGGGGACTATACCAGAGCGTGGACCGATATATCTCATTTCAATACCAACCATCCTAGACACAATACAAATTGTTCTGCTAAATTTTGGCGCTCTATGTTAAATAAAGTGAGCTGTATCAACAGACAGACAGGCGGACAGACAGACAGACGGATATCGTTAAATCGACTTAGAGTTTTATGCTGATTTTGAATATATATACTTTATGGGGTCTACGACGAATATTTGAGGATGCTACAAACGGAATGACAAAGTTAATATACCCTCCATTCCAAAGTGGAAGATATAAAAAGAATAGTTCCTTTTAAAACGACGAACATTATGAAAGCGATTGAAAATTGAAAAAAAAGCATTTCTAAAGTCCATTACTTATAAATCAGTCTTTTAATAACCTTGAACTTATTTAATACCACAGCACAGATTTACTCTTCTTATTACTCTTTACTCCTTTATTTTGTGTGGGACCGCTCGCGAGTCACCCTTGTTTGAGATTAGAATGGCTGTATCGCTCGAAATGGAGTGAGATTTACTCTTTTTAATACGGGAGCAAAACTTGCTCACGAGCAGTGTCATAACTTTTGACAGAGATGTCACATCGCTTAATGACATACCGCGTTTGAAGCGTCAGTCCAAGCAGATTTTTACCATGAACCAATACACGCCATGCGAGCGCTCTGAAATAGTTGAAATTTACAAGAAGTCAATTGTGAAAACTCAACGTGCTTTTAAAACATTAAAAAATGTGAGATGTGCGCCTTCTAAGAACACCATTAAGCGTTTATACGAAAAATTTTCGACTGGTATGGCTCTTTCTAATCCGAAGAGGCCATATAAAAGTCGACCAAGGCGATCGGCCGAGAATATCGCTGCCGTACGAGCCAGTGTTGAGAGGTCCCCCAAGAACATCCCAAAAACGCCGTTCTCAGCAGTTGGGCATGGCTCGGTCCACTTTACAACGGATTATTCGCATTGATTTGCATTTGTACCCGTACAAAATTCAATTGACGCAAAGAATGTTGCCTGCGGACAAGCCTGGTCGATTGGAATGGGCCCAAAGGTCTGTCGAATATGGGCAACCTTGTATGTGACTGGAAAACCACAAGTGGCTATCGTTAGAGCACCCCAGCTTTTAAATGTTAATAAATCTTTTGTGTTTCGTACCATCGCTCGTTACCGTGATACTGGTAGCGTAGCCCGATGTCAAGGAAGTGGACGGAAGAAAACAGCAACATCAGCAGAAATAGTTCCAAAAAAAATAAAGAAGCGACTTGATCGAAACCCGCTTCGCATTGGCCGAAAAATGGCTCGTGAGCTGAACATATCGCAGTATTTCATTCGCAAATATTTAGAAATGAGCTCGGGGTAAATATATTAAAATTCCAAAAAGTGAAAGAACTTATACCGCTGCAGAAAGAAAATAGACTCAGAAGAGCTAAAGAGTTGCTTCGCTTGGCCGAAAGTGGTGAACTGCCGAATTTGGTTTTCTCCGATGAGAAAACATTCGGTATCCAGCACTTTGTAAACAAACAAAATGATCGTGTTTACTTACCAAAGAGGTCAGCTGAAAATTTGCACCTTCGGTTGGCCACCAGAACTCAAACGCCGGCCATGGTGATGGTGTGGGCCGCCATAATAGGCGATGGTCGCTTTCTGCTCGTATAAATTGACCGTGGCATCAGAATAAATGCCGAATATTATCGCAAAAATATTCTGGAGGGTGTATCAAAGCCTTGGGCACGCAAACATTTTGTCCGCAGACCTTGGACATTCCAACAGGAAGCAGCACGCGCCACCCAAGAAGGGTTACAAAATGAGGTTTCTCGCTTCATTTCCAGCGCACAATGACCGCAGAGCAACATTCGAGCAGCGTGTGACGGTTTCATTGGCCGTTTGAAGGCCATAATTCGTGCACAATTTTCTTGTAATTTAGCCCATACTAATATTTTTATCTATGTTAGATGAAGTATGAAAATGAAATACTTCGATTTTCTCTCGTGGCCCACGCACTATTTATACCCTACAACACTATGTGTTGGGGGTATTATAAGTTTTATTGGGCCAAAAATTATGTAATACTTCGAAATATTGGTTTCCCACATAGGAAAGTATATATAGATGTTCCTATCTCGCCGAGCTGAGTCGATCTAGCTATGTATGTCCGTCCGTCCGTCTGTACGTCTGTCCATGTTAATTTATAATCATTCTACAGGTCGCAATTATGGCCCGATCTTCACGAAATTTAGAATGGAGGGGCTACGGTCAGAATATAACCCTATTTCTTTTGGAGATGATCGCATAATATTTAGGTTTTGAAATGGAGCAAAAACTAAAAAAAATCCTGATTTTGCAGTTGCTCTACAGGTCGCAATTATAGACCACTCAAAGCAGAAGTTGGCATGGTGCTAGAGCTTAGGGCTGGGCAGAAGCCATCCAATTTTGATGGTCATCGGGTAATATTTAGTGGGTGAAATAGGCCATAACATTTGTGTTAAATAAAAGTAAGTTTTTCCAGTTTTGTGACATATTTTTATTTTTTCATATTTTCTATCGCCTGCGATTTTTTCAATTTGACTTTTTTTATTTTTTTTCACCTTACAACACAGGTTGGGGATATTATATAAGTATTACAAATATCTTCGATCCTCACGAAAATTTTCACAACGGTAGGGTTGGGCTCAGAAGGGCTAGGCCTATTGTTTTCAAAGATGTCGGCAATATATTAGGGGGTTGAAATGGACCAACAACTAAAAATATTCCTAATTTTGCAGCCGTTATAAAGGTCACAAGTAGAAACCAAAGGACACGAAATCTTGCGTAAAGTTAGAGTTTAGGACAGCGGGTACAATGGACCACTAATTTTATGTGAAAAAATAGCATCATTACTTACAGGCGATATCCGAAATACACAAAAGGCGAACTTCTGGCTTTTTTATGCTGATTTCGTTGACGAATATAGCCAAATATCATAGACAAGCTAAGGATATAGATGAATAAATTTTAAGATACAGGGGCTTCTTGCTTTTGGAGATGATTGCAAAATATTTAGGGGTTCAAATTAACCAAAAACAGAAATGTTTTTCCGATCACACAATTGAAGCCAATCGACACGCCTGTGAAAAGAGTTAAGAACAGGGAAGAATTCTAGCATTTTGGATGACTATTTTATTATATTGAGCTTTAAAATGGACTACAACAACTAACAGCCCGACGGAGTGCATAAATGTTGGGCAAATGTCCCTGGTCAAAATCCTAATTTCAAAAGCGAAATCTTCCAATATTGATTTGGAAATAAGGTGGCTTTTAACATATTGTAGTGTTGTAGTGTATAAAATAGTCGGCCCCGCACGACTATAGCCTTTGCTTACTTGTTTTTATCCATTATTGTCCAAACATGGCACGTCACAATATAAACACCATATTTATTTAGGTCCGATACGAAATAGACAATACTGGCCCATACGTTCGGACAATACTGGCCCATATGTTCGGAACCAAAATATATTTAAATAATCGAACATTGGCTGAGGGTGCACATCTTTCGGCTAAGCTGACTGATGCTTTTAACTTGTTTAATTGTAATTTGATATACATTAACAAAAACAGTATATTGTGTTTAGGAGGCGTTAAGAAACTTCAGACCAGACATGATCTTTGAGTAAATGAGCGATAGTCCAATGAGTTTATGCTTTATTGCTCTAACAAAAGCTAATATTCATCGAAAATCATAACTTTATCATTCCTATAAAACACAACACAAACCAATGTTATGACAGCCCTATGACAAATATTATTTATATCACATAAATATCTCCACAATAATATGTCATATAAAACCAAAACATTTCTTTGGGGATACCACAAATCCCCGCCTCCATTCAATTCTTTTAAAGAAAACATGTCATAATAAACACATCATTGTGATGTCTTTATTCCGGCGGATAAACAGTGGTAAACAACCTCTACCATCGTGACACATGTTTGAGGGGCGCCCTCGACAATCCAGCAACGAAACCAAAAAATGAGATTTAAGTTTTTTTCCCCTCTTTAAATATAACAAAACCTTCTGGATGTTTTTTAAACGATAATCTTACTAATTATTATCAACATTTTTTAATCTTATATACATTTATTTTAATTTTTTTATTCTTTCCTTTCTACCTTTTCTTTACAGCTTGGCAGACATCAGCAGACAAAAAGGTAGATTCAAATACAAAAGAATCGTGCCCTTTACAGAAAAATATCCAGATGGACAGAATCTCGGTTTGAACACACCTTATTCGGTGATAGCAACGTGAAAAGAAGTAAAATATTGTCAGCTCCAGTTTTGTTTGTTTTTCTCAAATTCCATTAAAACAATACCGCACCGCGACAAGTGAACAAATAAATGATTTGTTTTTGGATTCCGTCGTCGTCGTCGTCATTGTCATTGTTTTTGTATTTTTGAATAAAATCGTGTACATTTCAAAATCAAAAGATTGTACAGGATATTTACGTTTGCCGTTGACATCTTTGTAAGCATCGGAACCTGTACGAGTTTTTGTGTGTGTGTGTGTTCTTTTATTTTAATTTTATCTTTATTAACAAAGCCAGAAAACAAATGTGTTCTCCCGATCGTCGCCTAGTTTACAAAAGAAAATTGGTGGTTTAATGTGTTTTGTCTTTTTTTTAATGCGTGTGTATAATTTTTAAATATTAAAATCATTTCAACGTCGCCACAGTGTAATAAAATTAATTGTTTTCTTTACACACACACACCGACACCAAAGCGATGACATATCGCCATAAGAAATAAAAATTATTCTCCATTTCAAAAAAATAACAAAAACGTGATTGTAATAAAAAAATATTGCCACTTTGTAAATGAAAACCAAAACAAAAGTGTTTTTCAAAATAAAGAAAAAAATTATCATCGAAAAAATATTCTGCTCAATAACGTAGTAGTATTTTGAATTGTGTCATATATAATTTTATAAATTCCTAAAAAAATGAAATTGGTAATTGTTGTGCTTTAAAATCAAAATTTCCGTGAGAATATTCGTTTTGCGTTCTTAAATTATTAAATTACCATATTAAACATTTCCCGTCATCAATTATGGATTTTAGCTGTTCTGGAATTATAATGAGATTCTAACAATAAATTGGATGTGAACAAATGTAAGTAGTTATTTAGTTACATCAATATATATTGCAAATGCTGGTCATGTAATGTATTAAGAAAATAGACAAATTCTTGTTTTTTAATTTTTTAAAAAAGGTGTGGTAGTTAAGCGATATGTTGGGCGCCATTATATATTTGCAAGCGTGTTATGGAATCTCAAATTTCAAAAAGATTCAATGAATTTTGTCGTTTTTGTTTAAACCTCTTTGGGTAGGTATCAGGAAATTTACAATATTGGCCCATTCCTCTTTGGCCAATGAAACCGCAAAAAGATTGAATAATAATTCTCGCAAAGTCATGTCTGAAAATTATGGATATTGGTGAATTCTTTCTGATACCCTTAGATATAGATACATCTCAAACCAATGTAGTTAAAACTTAGGGTCTGATGTAAAACTGGGTAATATTCCTGAAATCGATTTGTCTCTCCCATTAAAGTTTTTTTTTCTAATTACAATGGGAAATAATTTCCAAATTCCAATATTTTTGTCTACAGTAGGGTAAATGTGAAACTGGAGTGCATTGGTCCAATCTTGTCTGGTCCCCCACAAATGTTCAAAAATTTTATCAAAGAAGAATAAAAATGTTGTTTTGGGTTGTCCAAACTCTCGTTTAGATCTCTCTCTCAAATTTAGCGTCCGCGCTCGCCAAAATGTTCCCATTATTACATCATGTGTAACAGGTACAAAAGCGGCTAAGTCCAGCCGGGCCGGACTTTTAATACCTTCCATTACGTGGAAGAAACTCGAAAAATTCCGTCAAAAAAATACCGCTTAAATAAAACCATTATATGGGAGCTTTACGAAGACCAGGACCAGCATAACTAGTTTTTTCTCATAGGTTGTAGTACCGATTCCAAACTTCAAATATGAAATTTAAAACAATTATGGTAAAAAATGTCACTAAAATCATCAAAATGCCGAATATCGGGAGGTACCGTTATATGGGGTGTATACTATGTAGTTACGTTCAATTTTATGCAGATCAAGAATAGGGAACGCCCTGCCATGATTTTCCAAAATTTTTGAGGGTTCACCCTCCTTGCAGATATTCGATATTTTGATGGTTTGTGTATGTTCAGGTCGTAAATATAGATCCTAGTGGATCTCTACACCACATACTCTTAAGGGTATTATGTCTTTGTGCATTTGTTTGTAACATGGAGAATGAAGCGAGATAGATACATAGTTACTTTTGAGGATCTTTACAGAATCACTTTCTGAGTCAATTTATGCATGTCAGTCCATCTGTCAATGCAATTTGTGAACAAAATGCTGTTTGTATTTATTATCCGAGGGAGATAAAATTTTTCCAAACAATATTTGTTTGGCCCAAGGACGAACCCTACTGAAATTGGTGAGAATCGGTTCAAGTTTCGATATAGCTCCCACATGATGATCAATATCAGGCCAAATGAACTGAATTTTAGCACATCCGACCGAATTCAGTCTAGAAGCAAGTCCCATGTATTTTGGTTTTAAGTCCCTCACTGGAGTAATAAACATCCCACATTAATGATATTTGGTAAAAATACCTCTGCCAAATTTTATCGATATTGGATCAGATTAGGATATAGCTCCCATACATCTCTTTATCCGATGTCAAGTTTATTGTGCACCAAATCGCTAATTTCAGCCTAAATGGACTGAGTTTCGACAATTCCGACTGAATTCATCCTAGAAACAAGTACATCAAAAATCGGTTCAGATATAGCTATAGCTCCTATACACATGTTTTATCCGATTTGGTCTTAAATTCGCTCACATATATAATATGGCCCCCACAACAAAAATCTTTGGTACCAAACAGCAACTACAGCTCAGAAATAAGTGTTTAACGTTTTATCAAGATCGGTTAGGATTTGGATATAGCTCCCATATATATCTTCATCCGATTTCAGGTTTTTTGTGCACCAAATGGCTAATATCTCGCCAAATAGACAGAATTTTGGCACAAATTTTGGTGAAAATCGGTTCAGATATATCTATAGCTCCTATATACAGGGTTGCCCATATTCGACGGACCTTTGAGCCCTTTGGGCCCATTCCAATCGGCGAGGCTGCGTCAATTGAATTCTGTACGGGAACAAATGCAAATCAATGCGAATAATCCGTTGTAAAGTGGACCGAGCCATGCCCAACTGCTGAGAACGGCGTTTTTGGGATGTTCTTGGGGACCTCTCAACACTGGCTCGTCCGGCAGCGATATTCTCGGCCGATCGCCTTGGTCGACTTTTATATGGCCTCTTCGGATTAGAAAGAGCCTTACCAGTCGGAAATTTTTCGTATAAACGCTTAATGGTGTTCTTAGAAGGCGCACTTCTCACATTGTTTTTTTTTTTCAGAATTTACTTCTTCTGCTGAATGTAAATTTCAACTATTTCAGAGCGCTCGCGTGGCGTGTATTGGTTCATGGTAAAAATCTGCTTGGACTGACGCTTCAAACGCGGTATGTCATTAAGCGATGTGACATCTCTGTCAAAAGTTATGGCGTTGCCAGATGGGTCCGTCGAATATGGACAACTCTGTATATGTATCATCCGATATAGTCTTAAAATCCCTCCATCCCTATCGTTTAATACCACTTCTTGTGGTATCTTCCCCACAAAAGGTCGAAATTTTAAAAATATATATTTTCTGCACAATAGTCCGATTTTGCTCCAACTTTGCAAATCCTAATGTTTGCGTTATTTCTGTCAGGCAAAAAATGGATAATATCGCTGTACTTCATCAAGTGCCTCCCCCACAAAGGGTCAAAATTTCGAATAATTATAACTCTTATAAAATGTGATGCAAGAATCCGATTGTCTAAGAATTTCACACATCCCAATATTTTTATAGACCCAAGATCTGGTGAATATATCAGTCCACTCCTTCTGGTACCTCCCTCAAAAAGGG
Organism: Musca domestica; assembly: GCF_030504385.1. Classification (NCBI taxonomy): domain Eukaryota; kingdom Metazoa; phylum Arthropoda; class Insecta; order Diptera; family Muscidae; genus Musca; species Musca domestica. The sequence goes on along the minus strand of NW_026712114.1, from coordinate 28,530,897 downwards.
TTGAAATTTCGAATATCTATTAAGCTCAACTTTTTTGGGTTCATAACAAATTCCTAACATAAAAACAAAATATTTGTGCTTCTAATTATGCGTTTACATTCATCATATTGACAGATTGCAGAAATCCAACAATCCCCTACATATTTTTATAGAAAAAAAATCTATAAGAATAATCAACAACATTGTATTGCACAAAATAGTTGTTGACCTTCAAATTAATATGCCAAAACCGGAGGAGCTCACCAAAAAAACCGGCATTACTTTTAAATTGCCAAAATAAAACAAATTAACGAAACATATATTGGCTTTAATGTAAACAATCACTTATAAAATCCCAATGTTTCTGGTACATGCAAAAGAAAAAAAAGCAATCCGAACAAAAATGGCAAATTTTAATGATGTCTGTCAAATGTGGACATTAATTAATTGTGAGCATCATCAGCAGCAGCAGTTGTTTTTTTTTTTTCATTTTTTTTGCCTTGTCAAAATGCTAGAGTGACAGACTCAGTGACAAATACATTTAAAGATTGCTGGGCCTTCAGTTTATCCACCACAAATGGCGGGAAAAATCTTGACAAGCTTTATAATTAAAGTCGACATAATAAAATTGTTCGCCGTGTCTCGTTTTGAATGCAAAATTTAACCAAATTTGTAGATATGGTCTGAATTTGCAGCTACCAAATTTGGGGAGAATGATTAACAGAGTTTCAAATGGAATTCATTTTCTTAAATGATGAAACGTGATTAGATTTGGTGTGCGAGTGATGAAATAAGATTGTTGAAGAGATTGCAGCTATAAAAGATTCATACATTCTAGTGGCTAAAAACAACTGAATTAAGATTCACACATGACATATAAGAAGAACAAATGATTTATTTAGGAAAATTTTACGAAATCCCAGTTTCGAAAAGTCCTTACAGTCATCAGAAAGTTGTGGAATACTGGAATCCGACATTCATGATTTATAGCTTTTTATCCTAAAACTTTCTTTTCTCCATGGAAACTATAAAATTCTAAGAAAACTTCATCCAATTGCATAAAAACTCCATAAATTTTCCCTTTTACTTTTTTTTCACAATATTGTTGCCATCAGAAAAACCCACAACAAAACCAGTGATAACCTCCATGTTCCGTTTTTCCCAACATTGGTTTTCCAACTTTTCGTTAGGTCGCCTTGGATCTGTGATTCATCTTCATTTTCTTTTCCATTTCATGTTGTACGTGCTTCAATTTTTCCGAAAAGCTTCCTGTATCTCAAGTTAGTGGCCTCCACTTCTTTGGCGTTGGTTGGCTGGTTTGTCGTTTTTTTTTTTTTGTTTCTTCTCCTCGCTTCAAATTATCAAACAAACATTGAAGCGTTGGACGACCCTCGATGCTCCCAATGCAATCGAAAGGTCTTCTTTTCGCTCTCCATGAAATGAAAAACCAATATCTTATTGCTAATGTTTTGTTTGGTTTTCCACAAATGTTTTTCTTTTTCGTTGTTGTTGTTGTTGTTACTGTTGCAATACTGATTATCTAGAAATACGGCAAAGCGAAAAAACGTAGAAGATGAGTTTTACGTGACATTTCAAAGGAAAATTATTAAAGAAAAGTACTAAGAAAATTATATGTAGGTATTTGTGTATGTAAGGTTTTATGTAGCCTTTTTGGTGATATTTAATGATTTATTTATTCTTCTTTGGTTGGTTGGAAAATGCATGTTTCTTTTTGTTGCTGCTTCCATCATAAATTAACTCAGCAGAGTCGAGAGATCATAAAAGTTCAATTTGTTATAAAAATGTTGCAATATTATTTTTTCTGGAATTGATAAATTGAGAAAATTAAACAGAAATGGAATATGAGTGGTTAAAAGTGAAAAGGTCAAGAGTTCATTGTAAACCACATCATTGTGGGATACATTTTTTCTAAAGAAAAAAAAACATCCTCAGAAGACCAGAGGAAATTTTTTCTATAGAAAAAAACCATCCTCAGGGGAACTGAGAAAATTTTTTCTATAGAAAAAAACCATCCTCAGGGGAACTGAGAAAATTTTTTCTATAGAAAAATCCATCCTCAGGGGACCTGAGAAAATTTTTTCTATAGAAAAAACCATCCTCAGGGGACCTGAGAAAATTTTTTCTATAGAAAAAACCATCCTCAGGGGACCTGAGAAAATTTTTTCTATAGAAAAAACCATCCTCAGCGGACCTGAGAAATTTTTTTCTATAGAAAAAACCATCCTCAGGGGAACTGAGAAAATTTTTTCTATAGAAAAAACCATCCTCAGGGGACCTGAGAAAATTTTTTCTATAGAAAAAACCACCTTCAGGGGACCTGAGAAAATTTTTTCTATAGAAAAAACCATCCTCAGGCGAACCGGGGAATTTTTTTCTATAGGAAAAAACCATCCTCAGGGGACCTGAGGAAATTTTTTCTATAGGAAAAAACCATCCTCAGGCGAACCAGGGAAATTTTTTCTATAGGAAAAAACCATCCTCAGGGGACCTGAGGAAATTTTTTCTATAGGAAAAAACCATCCTCAGGGGACCTGAGGAAATTTTTTCTATAGGAAAAAACCATCCTCAGCGGTCCTGAGGAAATTTTTTCTATAGGAAAAAACCATCCTCAGGGGACCTGAGGAAATTTTTTCTATAGGAAAAAACCATCCTCAGGGGACCTGAGGAAATTTTTTCTATAGGAAAAAACCATCCTCAGGGGACCTGAGGAAATTTTTTCTATAGGAAAAAACCATCCTCAGGTGACCTGAGGAAATTTTTTCTATAGGAAAAAACCATCCTCAGGGGACCTGAGGAAATTTTTTCTATAGGAAAAAACCATCCTCAGGGGACCTCTATAGGAAAATACCATCCTCAGGAGACCTGAGGAAATTTTTGCTATAGAAAAAAACATCTTTTTTTTTGACATTTAATCGCCTACAGTTTCATTTTTAATGTGAATTCAAATCCTATTACACAGCTAATGATATGCTCTGATTTGAAGCTTATAATTATCACAGATAGGCAGCTAAAAAATTTTCCCATAAACACCAAAATGAAATGTAGGCAAAAACACCACATTTCAATTTCAATAAATGGCAATGTATCATTTAATTTAATTTGCCAACAAAGCAAAGACAACAAAAAAGCTACAAAAAAGAGGCATGAATATCAATTGGCATACGCACAAAACAAGAAAAAAAGAGGTCAAATTTCATTAATCAACCAGTTTGTTATGTTAATCTGCAAAAACGAGTTTAATGTATATAATTAATAATTTGTTTGTCTGATTCGTTTGCTGTGTGTGTGTTTTTCCCCTTCATGGCCCCTCATGGTAGAAGTGACTGTGGGCTATCATTATACCGTGATAGATATATGAACGCATAAATTAGCAAATACAATGAACGTAATAATGAAAATCATAACCGAATAAACAATAACCGAATGTATTTGCATTTTCAATTTGTTGATGATGTGTATAATTTGTATGCTGCCGAAGCAGTCACAAGCCAGCGAAGATCGTGTTAATAAAATCAGCTTTTGTTTATTGAGAAATTTCGAATATTGTTTGTTGTTGACTATTCAGCATGGAGTTGAATTTGGAAACGTTTGTCGTTGTTGGCTAACGCTTTGGCGGGAAAATAAAGCGCTAAAAAACTAATGTAAATAAAAAGAACCAAGTTTTAGTTAGAGAATATTCACATTAAAAGCATGTAGAGCAATTCTACTAATAAAATAATTTTTTTTTTTTTTTTTAATTAAGAATATTAAAAGGTATGCTTTTGGTAATTTTTATATTTCTAAGGTCAGGATAAAGTTCAGTTATTTCTAAATAGTCAAGCTTAATTTCATTATGTCTAGAGAGGGTATATATAATTTGATACTGCCAAAAGGTGCCTCATAGGAATAACGGTTTATATCCAAGGCCTCTTTGAATCAAATCCGTTTCAGGACATTTGGAGTCTATCTAGTGACGTCCGTCCGTCCGTCCGTCCGTCCGTCTGTCTGTTTGGCTGGTGCGCACGATAACTCTCGATAGGATTATGCGATTTGATCCAAAGTTGGTATATCGTAATATTATTGTCAAACTTAGATCGAGTTCGGAGATGGACAATATCGGTCCACTTCTTCTGGTACATCCCACACAAAATGTCGAAATTTTCAAAGAAAGTTATTTTCTTGCACAGAAAGAGAAAGGATAATCCGATTTTGCTCTAACTTTGCGAATCCTAATATATGCATCAGTGCTAGGTCAGGTGCGAAAATGGACAATATCGGTCCACTCCATCAAGCGCCTCCCCCACAAAGGGTCAAAATTTTTAATAACTAAAATGTGATGAAAGAATCCGATTGTCTTCAAATTACACACATCAGAAGATCTGGTGTGAATATGGTATATATCGGTCCACTCCTTCTGTTACCTCCCATACAAAGGGTCAAAATTCTGAACACCATGAAGCTCATAAAAAACACAATGGACATTCGAATCCATTCAGACATGTCACATCTCAATATTTCTATCAACCCAAGATCTGTAATAAAGATGGTGGAGATCGGACCATTCCTTTTGGTACCTCCCCCACAAAGGGTCAAAGTTTTGAATAACCAAAAATATTATAAAATCCCAAATATGCATCCTGTTCTCTTCACACATATCACATTATTACTACCAACTAAAGACTTGATGTGAAGATTGGATATTTCGGTCCGCTACTTCTGGTACCTCCCCCAAGAAGGGTCAACATTTTGAATATCCATGGAGCTTATAAAACGCTAAATTAACATCCAATTCCATTAGGACTTGGTACATATCACGATTTCCATCAACACCAGATATGTTATAAAGATTGTAGAGATCGGACCATTATTCTGGTATCTCATCCACAAAGGGTTAAAGGTTTGAATTCTTGGTTATTCAAAATTTTGATTCGGTCATAAAATTCTAAATAAGTATCCGGTTCTCATCATATTCCACATTTTCCATTATTTATACTAACACAAGATCTGCTGTGAAGACGGGATATATCAGTCAACTCCTTCGTGTACTTCCGCTAAAAATTGGAAATATTTCGAATATCCCGGAAACTCGTAAACTTGGTACATCTCAATTTTTCCATATGTTAGAAAGACAGTAAAAGGTAGAGATCGGACCGGTACCTCCTCAACATAGGATTCAAAATTTAGAAAAACAAAACGCTTAAAGAAAACGAAAAAGCATTTAATTTTTTTGATTGAACGTGGGAAATAGAATCAAAATTTAAAATAAGTTTAGATTGGTTCGAATTGATCACGTTTGGCACAAATTATGGCCTTCAAACGCCCAATGAAGCCGTCACACGCTGCCCGAATATTGCTCTGCGGTATTTTGGCCCGTTCCCGGGCAAGCGCTTGCTTGAGGTGATCGACACTTTGGTATTTTTAGTGCCATCCTTGCTTTCCAAAATTCTCCAGACACAAAAGTCCAACGAATTGGTATCCGAAGTTTTTAGTGTCCATTGTGCGCTGGAAATGAAGCGAGGAACCCCATTTTGTTTGGTGGCGCGTGCTGAGTGCGATAGTGCCGAGTCCTGTTGGAATGTCCAAGGTCTGCGGCCAAAATATTTGCGTGCCCAAGGCTTTAATACACCCTCCAGAATATTTTCGCGATAATGTTGGGCATTTATTTTGATGCCACGGTCGATTAATACGAGCGGAGAGCGACCATCAGCTGTTATGGCGGCCCACGCCGTCACCATGGCGTCAGTTCACCACTTTCGGCTAAGCGAAGCTGGAGTGCTCTAATGATAGCCACTTGTGAGCTGTCACTGAAATAATTTTAACAGCTGTCGGACGAGTAGCGTAGAAATGACAACAGTCTAAAGTTGGTTGCAGTTTTTTTTTTTTCATCTCACACTGTATATTTTTGATCAGCGAGAACAGTTTTTGTCCTGTCCGTCCGTCTGTTGTATTCATGCTACAGTCAAAACGAGTTAAGATAGGAAGCTAAACTTTTGCACAGATCTGTCTTTTGTCTGCAGGCATGTCAAGTTCGAATATGGGCTTTATCGGCCCTCGATATCGTATAGTCCCCATATAACTGTAGATCTTTGGGATTACTTTGTCCCCCCCTAAAAGAGAAATGTCTACATAGGTCCACGATAGGTCCCCCATGTAACGGTAACCCCGTTATTCGGTGTTTTAATGATTTTGGAATTGTCTGAAAAGAATTTCCTTGTGAGTACTTTATCCACTAGAAGAGAATTGGCTATATAGCTCTACGATATCGTATGGCCGCCATATAAAGTACCCCCGATACTTGGTATTTTGATGATTTCAGACAAATTTGTCAATGGAATTTTCGTAAAATCCACAAAAGGAGTTCCTTGTGAATATATTACCCCCTGGAAGAGAATTTTCTATATAGGTCCACGATATCATACATCCCCTATATAACGGTTCCTCACGATATTTTGTAGTTTGGTGATTTTTGCGACATTTTTCTCCGTAGTTGTTTCATATTTCGTATATAAAGTTCAGAACAACAGCCTATGACACAAATTACTTATGCAGGACAACGTCTTCGTATAGCCCCCATATAACGGTTTTCATTTGAGCGGTATTTTTCGACGGTTTTTTTTTTTTTTGATATTTTTCAAGTTTCTTCCAAATGGTGGAGGGTATTCGGCCCGGCCGAATTTACACCTTTTTTTACTTATTTATTTGGTTCATAGTTGGTATGATATACTTCACATAAATTCCCAACATAAACTTTTTTGTTACGAGAGTTCTAAATATGAAAGTGGTGTAGGGTTTGATATAGTCGGCCCGCCTGACATTTGACCTTTCTTTACTAGTTTTTGTTACTCACTCTGGTCGAATATTGCAACGAAAATTTTAGTACCTAAAAGATGAGATCTTCCGCTAAAGGATGGCGAGACGGAATCGGAACATTTCCTGGAGCTTTTTAATTATGACACATTTAAGTCACATATATCTCCAACTTTATGGATATAGGAGGTACATCGTCCCATATTTGTTGTTTCATTATTTTTGAATGAATGCCGTTTTAGGACATTCGAACCAGTTACCTTAGGTTGTGTGGTAAGCCAGAGGGTATGTGGTAGTCACTGCATGTAACTATTTCAACATATACGGTACCAAAACAATATCGACGCGGCATATACGCTACCAGGGTTGGGCATATTGCACTAAATTTTTAGTGCACTAAGAATTAAATAATTAGTGGTAGTGCAAGTTTTAATTCCACTACCACTAAAGGGTTAGTGGTAGTGAAAAATAAATTGCACTACCACTAACCCTTTAGTGATATTTAAAAAAAAATTGCACTACCACTAAATTTTAGTGGTAGTGAAATTTTAATAGCACTACCACTAAATTTAGTGATTTTTCAAATAAAATTTGCAATACCACTAAATTTTAGCGAAGCCAAAAAAAGCACTATGTATATAAGTATTATACCAGCTATAATGAAGTTTATTGAAGTGAGTGGGGAACAACAATCCAGAATATATAGTACATATTCATAAAATTTGATTACTTTTCTAAATAGCACTAATTTAGTGCTATTTTTTATGAAATACCACTAATTTAGTGCAAGTTTTTTCAAATACCACTAAATTTAGTGGTAGTGCTATTGAAATTTCACTACCACTAAAATTTAGTGGTAGTGCAATTTTTTTTTTTAAATATCACTAAAGGGTTAGTGGTAGTGCAATTTATTTTTCACTACCACTAACCCTTTAGTGGTAGTGGAATTAAAAATTTCCTGTTTATTTAGGATAAGATATATATTAATTTTGTCTATTCGAAAAAAAGTTGTCAAATAAGTCTTCGTTTTTTTTTTATTACTCATCTCTAATTCCAAGATATTTTTTTGTTATGTATCATCCATTTGAGATCTAGCTGCGACTTTTTTTTTTTCTTTTTGGTTCAAACATGATTCATCTCACGATAGTCTTCTTTTTGGAGATGATGACAACTTTATCCAAATAAAGGCGGGATCGTATACATATATGTATATCTATGTATGTATGTCGTTCTTTTTGAAGTGCTAACTGGTATGACGTGGTTTACTTTAATGCCAACATCAAACACATATTTTTCTCCTCTTTTAAAGAAATATTAGAAGACTGATATCTGTCGAATGCCATAGAGTTGGCGGCTGTTTGACAGTTAGGATAGAATTTGTTGTTTTAATTGTTAGAGGAAAGTGCATTTAGAGGAAAATTTTACAATGCAAACAAATGAAAATTAAATAAATGAAAAATCATACTATCTGAAACTAGAATATAAATTATAAGCGTTAAAAATAAATATACAAAATAGTGGACTTATGTAGGACCCCTTCTACAGGCATAGTTTCAAAGTACATTAGGAATCCTCTTTTTGTTTAATACTTAATATTGGTTTAACTAATCTTTAAGGACTACCAGACCAAGAAAATTGATTATTTATTTAATTTTTTCCAAGGACACCAGTGGAATTTTCGGAAATATTTTTTCAAGAACTTCTGACCCAAGAAATTACGAAATATTTTTATACCCTCCACCATGCTATGGAGGGTATATTAATTTTGTCATTCCGTTTGTAACTCTACGAAATACTCATGCCAGACTCAACGAAGTATATATATTCTTGATCAGCGTAAAATTCTAAGACGATTTAGCCATGATCGTCTGTCTGCCTGTCTGTCTGTCTGTTGTAATCACGCTATCTTTCGAACGAATTGAGATAGATGGCTAAAATTTTGCACACATGTATATTTTGCCAGTAGGCAGGTTAAGTTCGTAAATGGGCCATGTAGGTCCAAGTTATCATATAGCCCCCATATAAAGGTACCTCCCGATATTCGGTATTTTGATGATTATAGCGACATTATTCACCGGAATTGTTTTAAATTTGGCACTTAAAGTTCGTAATGGATACTACATCTTAAGTCAAAAAATTAGCCATGTAGGTCCGCGACTTTATATAGCCCTCATATAACGGTACCCCCCGATATTCGGTATTTTGATGATTTTAGCGACATTATTTAACGGAATCGTTCCAAATTCGGTATTCGAAGTTCGTAATAGATACTGCAGCATAAAACAGAAAATAGGCTATGTAGGTCCACGTCTTTGTATAGCCCCCATAATCCCGATATTCGATATTTTGATGATATTAGCGACATTATTTACCGGGATTGTTTCAAATTTCGCATGTGAAGTTCGAAATCAATACTTCAGCCCATGCCAGAAAATTGTCTGTGCCGGTTCACGTCTTCGTATAGCCCCCATATAACTGTACCCCCTTTATTCGGTATTTTGATGATTTTAGCTACATTATAAACAGATTTTTCTTCAAGTTTCGCAATTAAATATTGTAATAACTTATGTCAAAAGTTACCTATGCAGGTCCACGTCGTCGTATAGGCATTCGGTATTTTTAAGATTTTTTACTTGTTAAATGTTAAGAACTACATTTTCAAAGACATAAAAAATTGTGATTTTTTTTCTTAATCAAGAAATATTCATAAAATTCCTAAGCAGAAGTCGTATTTTTGACATAGGTATATAGATTTTCTGGCCGAAAATAATGAATAGAGAAATGGATATATTATCTCGGGATTTCGGGTTCAAGAGTCAAAGGTTTAAAAAAAGTTTAGTCCAAAACATGGTACATCGTAATATTATTATCAAATTTAGATCGAGTTCGGAGATGGGCTACATCGGACCACTCCTCCACAAACAATTCGAATTTTAAAAATGGAAAAAGTATAGACCAATTTTACTCCAACTTTGCAAATCTTAATATTTGCATTAGTGCTAGGCCTGGTGCAAAAATGGACAATATTAGTTCACTCCATCAAGTACCTCCCCCACAAAGGACCAAAATTCCGAATAATTATAACTCTTATAAAATGTGTTGTACGAGTCCAATTGTCTTCAAATGACACCCATCACAATATTTTTATTAATCCAAGGCCTGGCGTGAGTTCCGAATATACCGGTCCACTTTTTCTGGTACCTCCCCCGCAAAGGGTCAATATTTTGTATGAACATGAAGTTCATAAAAAAGCGAAATTAAAATCCAATTGCATTCGGACTTGTCAAATCTCAATATTTATAATATCACAGGATATTTTATAAAGATTGTAGAGATCGGATCATTCCCTCTGGTACCTCCCCCACAAAGGGTCAAGGTTTTTGAATAACCAAAACGATCATAAAACCCGAAATGAGCATCCGGTTCTCTCCATATTTCAAACATCCCATTATTTCTGCTAACACAAGATATGCTCTGAAGATGGGATGTATCGGTCTAGACCTTCTAGTATCTTCCCCAAAAATTGTAAACATTTTGAGTTTCGAAATAAACATCCAATTCTCTTCAAATTTCACACATACAAACATTTTTGCTAACGCAAGTTCTGTTGTGAAGATGACTGATAACTGCAACACCTTCTGGTACCTCACCCACAATGGGTCACAAATTTCAATACTTATATCTGTCATATGGGATTTATAATTTAACATAAAATAGGATATATATGTTCGTTTTCCTTGTAATTTTATCCATACCAATATTTTTATCTGTATTAGGCGAAGTATAAAAATCGAATAGTTCGGTCAAGTACGAACATTTTAACATTTTCTAAAAATTATCACATATATCATTTAAAGGGAAAGAACTAACCAATGTAGTCTAAACCCGGCACGTCCAATATTTTTATCATGTTACTTTAGGTCCCATACGAAGTGGACAATATTAGTCTATCAGAAGCCAAAATATATTTAAATAATTGAACATTGGCTGAGGATATGCACCTGTCGGCAAAACCGACTGATACTTTTTAACTTTTGTTATTTAATTTTAAACTCCATAGTTAAAAAGCAGACAGGTAATGTTTGCCGGGAAAAAGTTAGTTCTAGGGAGGGTGGACCGAAGATAAAGTGAAAAGTACCGACGTTAATCTCCTAACTTTCCCGTACTACCCACTTTTGATTTTCGCAAACAATCCTCGAACTTTTTTTTGTGAATTTTTACATATCAATAATTCCCACTTTGCACCCTCAAGAAACATCTTCAAACATTAGTAAACGAAAAATGTCTCATAACCTCTAGCATCTACACACTACTCAACGCTCAACACGTTCAAAGATAAGGAGAAAACAAACTAAAACAAATAAATCCCTCGATTATCGTAAATTCAACAACAACAACAAAATCAAAAATGGCTATACCAAACACCGATGACTTTTATAAGGTTTCACTTAAGATATGATCATCATTGGTGTTATTGTTGCCCTAAACAAGCAGGAAAAAATTACATCCTGTGAAAGATGTTCCACAGCCAGCAAGCGAGTGAGCGAGCAATGAACTTACCACATTAACCACTGGATGTTGGCTGGCTTATTGCAGTTGCATTCGTTGGCGGTTTTGTTCGTCATTTTTTGTCAGCGTCATGAAGAGATGGCATAACCACAGGTCACATGCATTTGACCCCCTGGAGGTATTTACAAGCGAGGGACATAAAGATAGCATGGCGAAGAAGAAGATGTAGACAACGTTGCGACCCTTTTCATTTATTTTCTACTTGGCTTTTAATTCAATGATGTTGGTTTTTATATCATTTCGAGCTGTTTTTTTTTTCTTCTTCATTTCATTTTCATTGCTTCCTTCGTTTTATTTTTTTTTCTCATTTAAATGACTAATAAAACTAACGATTATTTAAAATAACTCGTATACAAGCTGCTAGACATGAAAACTCTCACTTTAATCCCAGCAAAAAAAAAAAAGACACATCTCTGATATTAGCTGGCAACAGTTTTCCATTTAAAGAAAAAAAAAAAGAAAAACTAAAAAAGCTGCAGCCAAATGCCACCAGTTATGAATGATTGTGCGACAACAATCAATGGCCACGGCTAGCTGCCGAGCACAAAGGAAGTATTTGCAATGATTTCTTTAGTCTACCACGGTCCAGAAGCTTATGTGGCCAAAAGTTTGGCAATAAAGTTTCTTGGCTTAAAAGCCATTGACTCCAAACCTAAGCAGACATTTAAGTATTGGGTGTTTAATGCAGATTTCGCTTCTCAATAACAATTTTAACGGCATTTTTTAAGTCGTTATGGGTTTTTTACGAGGGTTGGGAATAAAGGAATGAAATTTAAGGATGGATTTTCTATTTTATCTTTAATATATATTCTGAGATTCTGGGATTTTCTATGAATTCCCATAAAATACCTTATATTAATGAAGAATCAGCTGAAAAGTCTATCAGCGGAAGACATGTAAGAATGTCTTCTATTTAATCCATCTCCAAAGGACTCCAATCAATAAAATATGTGTTCACATATCGCATGCTTTCAGTAGATATTTTAAAATTGAACTTTCTGTCTGTGGAAATCGGTTTGAAGCAATAGGAATTTGAAGAGATTATTTCCATAAAGAAGTATATAAAATATCTTTTAAAACTTAAGAAAATATTTTAAAAAAATCCCCATCTTTGGGTCTTGGAGAAGTCTAGAAAATATCTTTAAAAAATACACGCCTTTTCGGCCTGGAAGGAGTCTAGAAACCAATCTTCAAATGAACGCATTTGGGCCTTGAAGGACTCAAAATAAATCTTCATATGAACGCCTTTAAGCCTTGGAGGATTCTAAAAAAAATCTTTAAAAAATCAACGTCTTTGGGCCTTGGGGTAGTCTAGAAAAAAATTTAAAAATCCACGCTCTTGGGCCTTGGGGGAGTCTAGAAAACAATTTTTAAAAATTCACGTCTTTGGGCTTTTGGGGAGTCTAAAAAAAATCTTTAAAAAATCCACGACTTTGGGCCTTGGGGGAGTCTAAAAAAATCTTTAAAAAAATTCACGTCTTTGGGCCTTCGAGAACTCTAAAAAATCTTTAAAAAATCCACGTCTTTGGGCCTTAGAGGAGTCTTAAAAAAATCTTTAAAAAATCCACGTCTTTGGGCCTTAGAGGAGTCTTAAAAAAATCTTTAAAAAATCCACGCCTTTGGGCCTTAGAGGAGTCTTAAAAAAATCTTTAAAAAATCCACGCCTTTGGGCCTTAGAGGAGTCTTAAAAAAAAACTTTAAAAAATCCACGCCTTTGGGCCTTAGAGGAGTCTTAAAAAATCTTTAAAAAATGCACGCCTTTGGGCCTTAGAGGAGTCTTAAAAAAAATCTTTAAAAAATCCACGCCTTTTGGTCTTAGAGGAGTCTTAAAAAAATCTTTAAAAAATCCACGCCTTTGGGCCTTGGAGGAGTCTAAAAAAATCTTTAAAAAATCCTCGCCTTTGGGCCTTAGAGGAGTCTAAAAAAATCTTTGAAAAATCCACGCCTTTGGGCTTTGGAGGAGTCGAAAATTTTTTTTTTAAATTCTTAAAAAAATCCACGCCTTTGGGCCTTAGAGGAGTCTTAAAAAAATCTCTAAAAAATTCACGCCTTTGGGCCTTAGAGGAGTCTTAAAAAAATCTTGAAAAGATCTTTAAAAAATCCACGCCTTCAGGCCTTAGAGGAGTCTAAAAAAATCCTTGAAAAATACACGCCTTTGGGCCTTAGATGAGTCTTAAAAAAATCTCTAAAAAATTCACGCCTTTGGGCCTTAGAGGAGTCTTAAAAAAATCTCTAAAAAATTCACGCCTTTGGGCCTTAGAGGAGTCTTAAAAAATCTTGAAAAGATCTTTAAAAAATCCACGCCTTTGGGCCTTAGAGGAGTCTTAAAAAAATCTTGAAAAGATCTTTAAAAAATCCACGCCTTCGGGCCTTAGAGGAGTCTAAAAAAATCCTTGAAAAATCCACGCCTTTGGGCCTTGGGGGAAAGTCTAGAAAAACTTTTTTTTAAATCCACGCCTTTGGGCCTGGGAAGGGGTCTAGAAAAAAATCTTAAGGAGTAAAAAAATCTCTAAAAAAATTCACCCCTTTGGGCCTTGGAGGAGTTTGGAAAAACATTTAAAAAATCCATGCCTTTGGGCCTTCGAGGAGTCTAGAAAATAAAAAATAAAAAACCAAGTATTTAATTCTAGAAAAAATTCTTTAAAAATTAAATTCCAAATCCTTTTGGCTTTGGAGGAATCTGAAAACAAAAACATTCAAAAGTCCAAACCTTTTTGGGCTTTGAAGGAGTTTTGAAAAAAAAATTAAAAAAATCCATCCCTCTAGGCCTTGGAGGAGTCTAGAATTACAATTTAAAAGATTCCAATCCTTCAGGTCTTGGAGAAGTCTAGAAATGGTTCGAAAAGTTAAGAAGCGGATTGATCGAAACCCACATCGCAATGGCCGAAAAATGGCTCGTGAGCTGAATATATTGCAATATTGCATTCGGAAAATATTGAAAAATGAGCTCGGGTTAAAGCCATTGAAATTCCAAAAAGTACAAGAACTTACACCGCAACACGCAGAAAACAGACTCAAGAACTTACACCGCAACAGAAAGAAAATAGACTCAAAAGAGCCAAAGAGTTGCTTCGCTTGGTCGAAAGTGGTGAACTGCCGAATTTGTTTTGATGAGAAAACATTCGTTGTTCAGCAGTTTGTAAACAAAAAAAATGATCGTGTTTACTGCCAAGAAGGTCAGCTAAAAATGTACACCTTCGGTTGGCCACCACAACTCAAGCATCGGCCATTGTGATGGTGTGGGCCGCTATAACAACCGATGGTCGCTCTCCGCTCGTATTAATCGACCGTGGCATCAGAATTAAAGCCTTGGACACTCAAACATTTTGGCCGCACACCTTGGACATTCCAACAGGACTCAGCACCATCGCACTTAGCACGCGCCGTTTGAAGGCCATAATTCGTGCCAAAGTTGACCAATTCGAACAAATCTAAACTTATTTTAAAATTTAATGCTATTTCTGACATTTTTGCTTTCATTTAACTTACCCTCACCCTATATAGCCCATTTTCAATGCCAACAATCCAGAAGACCGAAAACATATCTGAGTAAAATGTTTTCGACCTACTTATTTTCGTTTAGAAGCTAGAGTGATTTCCACAGACGGACCGACATCGCTAAATCGACGTTGAGTTTACTGCTAATCGAGAACATAGCTTATGATCAAGAATATATGTACCCTCCATACTATGGTGGAGATTATACAAAAATCTACAAATAAAAACCATTTCTGAGATCTTCAAAAAATTATTATGTCCCTTACTAGTTTATCCGTTTCTCTAAACCCCTCTTCGTTTTGCAAATGAAAAACACTTTTCCAACAAATAGACGACAACTCAACCTCATTCATTCACCCAGCCAGCAAATATTCTGCATTTCTGCAAAGGCTCCACAAAACCATAATATTTTTTGTTATCGACCTCAAGCTGTGCATTATAATGAACAGTTTTGCATTTGAAAAACCGTTGCTTGGTTTTGCTTTCCTTTTTCTACCAGTTTATCGATTTATATCGGTTGTTTAAAGTTTTCCAATTGTTATTGCCAGTTACGATTTCTCAGTACTGAACCACCACCAACTATGTGACTCCATACCGACAGATAGGCAGGCTGGCAGACAGTCAGGTTTATAATATTTGACCAACGGCCACTAATTGGTTAGAGAATAAATTTAAACGAATAGGCAAAGGCTGAAGAAAAACAAAAATAGCTACAACTAAAAACCTCCAAGTGATCTTCATGGTTAGGGGCTAAACAAAGCGTGCTGCTCATACGCTTTGCTGGTCTGGTGGGCAATTGTTTAATTTGTTACTAAGCAATTTTATTTCGTTGGAGGGAGGCGGAGAGGGTTTACATAAAAAACATATTTCTTTTATTGTGGCAACATAAAAAACCCAACATGAAACTGATTTCTGTCTAATTTTTTACAGATTTTTTTCTTTAATAATTTATGTTATTTGATTGTTGATTTATCAGTTTTGGTTTTTTTTTTTCTGTTCGTTGCCAATTCTCAAAAAATCGTTCCTGTGATTTCTGCTTAATTGAAATATTAAATTGTTGGCATTTTTCTTTTGTCCAAGAAAACATTATTTTTGATTTATTGGCTTCATTATGGTTGACTTTTTTTCTTCATTACATTCTTAAAGTTCAGTAAACCCTTTTGTCGGTAATTATTTTGTAGATTATTGCAATTAAGCAGGTCATTAGTTTTCTTTGTCTGCTTTTTAAATTTTTTCTGCTTTTTTTGCTGATTTCATTTTCATTGACGTCCGACTGAGTCCATTTTTTGCGGATATTAGTTTATTATGATGTCTGTTTCATTTCCCTTTTACCATGAAATTTCGTAATATAAAACCTATGTTTTTTTCTTGGTTAAAGCTGAAAGAAAAACAAATATTTAAAAAAAAAAAGGAAAAAATATTGATGACATGTAATTTGCTGTGACCAGCTGCAAATGTGTTCTTGTTTATTTTGATGAGTTAGGTTTATGATTTTTTTTGCTAATATTCTTTAAAAAATATTTTTATACCCTCCACCATACTATGGAGGGTATATTAATTTGGTCATTCCGTTTGTAACTCCTCGAAATACTCATGTCAGACCCAACAAATTATATATATTCTTGATCAGAGTAAAATTCTAAGACGATTTAGCCATGTCCATCTGTCTGTCTGTGTGTCTGTCCGTCTGTCTGTTGTAATCACGCTATCTTTCGAACAAAATGAGATAGAAGGCTAAAATTTTGCACACGTGTATATTTTGCCAATTGACAGGTTAAGTTCGTAAATGGGCCATGTAGGTCCAAGTTATCATATAGCCCCCATATAACGGTACCTCCCGATATTCGGTATTTTTATGATTCAAGCGACATTATTCACCGGATTTGTTTCAAATTTGACATTTGAAGTTCGTAATGGCTACTACAGCCTAAGACAGAAAATTCTCTGTGCAAGTCCACGTCTTCGTATAGCCCCCATATAACGGTACCCCCCCGATATTCGGTATTTTGATGATTTTAGCGACATTATTTAACGGAAGCGTTCCAAATTTGGTATTTGAAATTGGTAATGGATACTACATCCTAAGTCAAAAAATTAGCCATGTAGGTCCAGGTCTTCATATAGCCCCCATATAACGGTACCCCTCGATATTCGGTATTTTGATGATTTCAGCGACATTATTTACCGGGATTGTTTCGCATGTGTAGTTCGTAATGGATACTTCAGCCCATGCCAGAAAATTGTCTGTGCAGGTCCACGTCTTCATATAATTTAATGATATTAGCTACAATATAAATAGATTTTTCTTCAATTTTCGCATTTAAATGTTGTAATAACTTATGACAAAAGTTGTCTATGCAGGTCCACGTCGTCGTATAGGCATTCGGTATTTTTAAGATTTTAACAGAATTTTTAACGGATTTCATTTATTTATTTATTTATTTATTTTTTTTTTTGTTTTGTTTTGGAAATTGCCAAATTTGTACCGTTAGGTGGAGAGTATTAAAAGTTCGGCCCGGCCGAACTTACAGCTTTTTTACTTGTTTTATAAGTCGACTTCATTATTTCTGTTAACTTTAAACCCACTATGTGTTGGGAGTATTTGTAAGTTTGATTGGGTCAAAAAGTTTGTATTGGTCGTAAACCCACGATGTGAATTCTCCTATTCCGAGCTGAGACATTCTAGCCATGTGTTTCCGTCCGTGTGTCAGTGTTAATTTATATTCACGCAACAGGATGCGGAAGATGATCGGAATATTTTTAAGGGTCGAAATGCAATTGGAATTTGACTTTGTTATGCGACTCTGGTCACGTTCGAACGGGATACCTTAAAATAGGAAATCGTTACATTCTTTGTCCAAATCCAAATCCAACCTTACACACGGTGAGATAAAAAAAACTACAGTCAACTTCAAACTGACAGCTGTTAAAATTTTTCCGAGGCAGCTCATTATATTGCTTAAAAGCAAGCATACAAAAGCATTTTGGTTAGAATTTTGCAGAAAAAAGTTATTCGTGATGGAATACAAGCGTGATAGTGTGATTTCTTTATTTTGGCTAGAAAACCACAAGTGTCTATCGTTAGAGCACTCCAGCATTTAAAAGTGAATAAATCTTTTTGTGTCTCGTACCATCCATCGCTCGTTACCGTGATACTGGTAGCTTAGCACGACGTCATGGAAGTGGACGGACGAATACAGCAACTTCAGCAGAAATGATTTGAAAATTAAAGAAGCGACTTGATCGAAACCCGCGTCGCAGTGGCCGAAAAATGGCTCTTGAGCCATTCGGCAAACATTGAAAAATGAGCTCGGGGTAAAGCCATTGAAATTCCAAAAAGTGCAAAAACTTACACCGCAACATAAAGAAAATAGACTCAAAAGAGCTAAAGAGTTGTTTCGCTTGGCCGAAAGTGGTGTTCTGGAGAATTTGGTTTTCTCCAAAGGGAAAACATTCGTTGTTCAGCAGTTTGTAAACAAACAAAATGATCGTGTTTACTTGCCAAAGAGGTCAGGTGAAAATGTCCACTTTCGGTTGGCCACCAAAATCGAACATGGCATCAGAATAAATGCCGAATATTATCGCAAAAATATTCTGGGGGTGTATTAAAGCCTTGGGCAAGCAAACCTTTTGGCCGCAGACCTTGGACATTCCAACAGGACTCAGCTCCATCGCACTCAGTACGCGCCACCCAAGAATGGTTACAAAATGAGATTTCTCGCTTCATTTCCAGCGAACAGTGGCCACCTAAACCTAGGGATACGAATCCGTTGGACTATTGTATCTGGAGTATTTTGGAAAGCAAGGTTGACACAAAAACATACCAAAGTGTCGATCACCTCAAGCAAGCGGTTCGCCGGGAATGGTCCAAAATACCGCAGACGACATTCGGGCAGCGTGTGATGGTTTTATTGGCCGTTTGAAGACCATAATACGTACCAAAGGTGACCAATTCGAACAAATCGAAACTTATTCTAAAATTTTATGCTATTTCTGAAATTTTTTGCTTTCATTCAATAAAATTTTTAAAAAAAATCTAAAAATTATGGCGTTTGACTTTGTTGCAGTTTTTTATCTCACCATGTAATTTTCCCACACACATGGATTTGTGCTGCAATTATTGAAAACATGTGAAAAAGCAGTAAATCCAGTCAGGATTATTTTTGAATACCACCCATTATTTGGAAGCAATTTGCAAATTTTCTAAAAAAATCGTTTGAAAGATATGCTAAGATCATCAATATACAGGGTTGCCCATATTCGACGGCAAATCAATGCGAATAATCCGTTGTAAAGTGGACCGAGCCATGCCCAACTGCTGAGAGCGGCGTTTTTGTTTTAAAAGCACGTTGAGTTTTCACAATTGACTTCTTCTGTTGAATGTAAATTTCAGAGCGCTCGCGTGGCGTGTATTGGTTCATGGTAAAAATCTGCTTGAACTGACGCTTCAAACGCGGTATGTCATTGAGCGATGTGACATCTCTATCAAAAGTTATGGCGTTGTCAGATGGGTCCGTCGAATATGGGCAACCCTGTACTGTTATATGAGGGCTATATGAAGACAGGGACCTGTATAAGCAATTTATTGTCATAGATAGATAACGAATAATTACAGTTACATGGAGGCTATACAAATATGTTGACCTTTATTGCCCATTTTCATAGCATTTATCTGAGTAAAAAGTTATTATCCCTCTTCATTTCGTTCAGTAGCTAGATCGCTAAATCGAAATTTCAAATAGAATGACGAACTTAATGTACCCTCCATACCATGGTGAAGTTCAGGGTACATTTTTGTAAAACTTATTACCAAATAAATTTAATTTCCCATGATTTTTTTGCAGTGTGCTTATTTCATAAAACGTATTATTGCAATTTCAAAAAAGACACTCAATAACTTAACTGCTTTGCAAAATCCCAATAACATTTAAAAATTGCTTTGTGGAATAAAATAAGAACTGACCAATAGGTCAATTATTTTTTTTACGACAATTCACTAAGAAATCCATAGAACACGAAATCAATAAATTCTCCCGTTAAGTCGCTTAGAAACCAAACCTATTTTCCGATTAATATGTAAATTTGACCAACTGTAATAAAAACCAGATATCAAAACGATTAAGTGACTTTGAACAATAATACATTACGGACAAATAAACCATTGACATAAAACAGTTATAAAAAGTCTTGTATCATGTTTTATGTGCCAATATCAAATGTCTTACTAGCAGTTAGTTCCTTTTACAAAAAAGCAAACCATTCCTTGCAGTAAATGCATCATACGAATGATTAATTTTTAGACCATGAACTCATTTCTTGTTTGGTTATTTATTTACAGCACTTGGAAAACTGCTTCCCTTTTTGTGTGAGTTTTGGCCCGGGCAACAATGTAATTTGTGGCAATAGGATCCCATAACTTGTTGTTGTTGCTCGTATTTTGAGTGCAGCACTTGAATATGAGTAACTTGGTGCCATGATTCATGTGATGTTGGCGGTAACAACAAGTTACCTTAATACCTATATGTAGAATGATTTTTTGTTGTTGTTTTGTTTCTACAGTTTGAAGTATCAGGTAGCCAGTTTCAGAAAATGAATACAATTTCAACTCGTGCTTAGAACAGAAACTCAAAACAATATGTGTTAAATTTAAAACAAAAAAAGAACGACACTCAACTCATTTGAACGTCACCGCAAAATTAGGGTTGGGCAAAGCAGGTATGGATGGCGTACGAAATGTTAACATAAATATTTAGGGTTCCATGTGAGCATTTTTTTTTTTTTCAAATTGACAATAAACCGGATCACGGTGAGAATAACATCAAAATAATTTGAAATTTTTATTTCAAAAAAGGGGAACAACTCCAGTAAAAACTCTTCGGTTTTTTTCGAAATTTTTGCGGGAACGGACTTCGAGACCCCATATTTTTACCCGGGACCCACTTACACGATATAGACAATATAGGTATCGTGTGAAAGTTTATGAAAATACAAGTGGTCACATCAAGGGGTGGTTTAAAGCGATTCGGAAGTTATAGTCAAATTATAAATTTTTCGACCTGGATTTTATAAAACCCTCAAAAAGACGGAAAATTGCCCATTGTAGGGGTCATCAAAATTAATGCCAAATTATAGCTGACACTCTTACCTTTCCAAAATTCTATCATTTGTGCTAAAACCATTTTTGGGATCAAAGATATTAGTTGCATAACCAAAACTTGTTTTTATACTCTACAACACTATGTGTTGGGGGTATTATAAGTTTGATTGGGTCAAAAAATATGTAACACCACGAAATATTGGTTTCCCACATAGGAAAATATATATGGATCTTCCTATCTCGCCGAGCTGAGTCGGTCTAGCTATGTATGTCCGTCCATCCGTCTGTCCATGTTAATTTGTAGTCACTCTAAAGGTCGCAATTATGGCCCGATCTTCACGAAATTTAGAATGAAGGTGGGGCTAGGGTCAGAATAGAACCCTATTTCTTTTGGAGATGATCCCATAATATTTAGGGGTAGAAATGGACCAAAAACTGAAAAAAATCCTGATTTTGCAGTTGCTTTACAGGTCTCAATTATAGACCAATTAAAGCGGAGGTTAGCATGGGGCTAGAGCTTAGGGCTGGGCAGAAGCCTTCCAATTTTGATGGTAATCGGGTAATATTTTGTGGGTTAAATTAGTCACAACATTTGTGTTAAATATAAGTCAAATTTTCCATTAAACCGCGAATATTTTAAATCCCGGCGAAATCACAAATAGACGAACAGATCAATTCTGACCGTTACGTAGATGCCGATAGTAAAAATATCGGATATATATAGCGAAATATATACAATGTATATATACAGAGGAAGGAGATGTTTGCTAGAATGCTAATATCTCCAGAATGGGTGGAGCGATAAAATTTAGAATGCCCTTTTGACATAAAAGTATAAAATCTAAAACAATCGCAGAAAAATATGCCAATAACGATGTTAATATAGATTTTGTAGTATTTTGTGACATTTTTTTTATTTTTTTCATATTTTTTATTGCATCATTTTGAATATTTTTTTGTAATATTTTTTCACCTTACAACACAGGTTGGGGATAGGGCTCAGAAGGACTAGGCCCATTGTTGTCAAAG
This sequence comes from Musca domestica, assembly GCF_030504385.1. Taxonomy (NCBI): domain Eukaryota; kingdom Metazoa; phylum Arthropoda; class Insecta; order Diptera; family Muscidae; genus Musca; species Musca domestica. The sequence continues at coordinate 28,508,918 of NW_026712114.1, read as the reverse complement.
ATGTCCGCGATATAGACTAAAAAAAATTTTTTTTTCTAATTTTGTAGTCGCTGTATAGGCCACAATTGAAAACTTATCGACACTGAATTTCGCATCAGAGGAGAGTTAAGAACAGGGAAGAAGTTTAGCATTTTGGATGACCATTGAATTATATTTAGCTGTAAAATATACCACAAATTCCGTGTGATATTGTTTTGAATACTTAACACTACGGAGTGCGTAAATATTGGTCAAATTCTCTGGGTCAAAAAACTAAGGGTAACCTTGGGCATCTTTGAGGATCTTTGACATTATTTCAAAAACGAAATCTTCCAAAATGGATTTGGATATAAGGGGACTTCGAACATATTTTAGTGTTTTAGGGTATCACATGGTCGGCCCCGCACGGCTATAGCCTTTGCTTACTTGTTTTTTATTAAATTCTGTAGGCCACACACCGGTCACATTTGAAATGAATTAAAGTTGGTACTTTTTGTATAAGCTTTCCAACAATACCCATATTGTATTATATTATAAGTGGATCCAGGTCTAGCCCAGGCCTTAACTCGGACTTTGGGGTCAAAAATCTGGGGTTCCGGGTCCGTTTCTCAAGAAAAAACCACCACTGGATAAAAATTAAAAAAAAAATTAAAGAGTTTTGACTGAACTAGAGTTAAACAAAAATAAGTCCCACGTGATGTGCCTTAATGTTCATTTGCTTAGCATAGATTTTTTGCCTCTCACATGTCAGTTCATCAAATGAAAAATATACATCTTAACTTTAGGGATTGTCTGATATGGCGATTAGAATGATTGATTGTTAAGAACTGAGGAAATGCTGCTATGGCCCCCTTTTATTACATAGGCTTGTCTTCAATTTATGTGTCCTCTTAAATGCATATCGGCCATCAATCGCATTCGATGGAAAGGAAATGAATCATGGTACAAGCCATGCGAAGTTCTATTCTTTAAAATTTAAAGATAATAAAAACAGATTAAAGAGTATCAGTCGGTTTTGCCGAATAAATTGATACCCTCAGCCTTTATCCTTTTATTAAAATATATTTTGACATGTTGTATTATTATTGAAAATTATTACCCTCTATAGGAGATCTACCGATGTAGTGAACAATATTGTTCATTTCGCTTATGACCTTAGTCTGATATAATCATTCATTTGGATAATGTGTATGTACTTTTTTAAACAGCTCAATATTTTTGGGAAGTTAACAGTAAAAATGCGCCAACATACCCTATATACATGATTTTTGAAGAAAACCGCTGATTTATTTCGCATGTATATGTTTTATAATTATTCATAATCTTACAAAGTGGAGCAGGTACCAGGAGGAGTGGGGTCATAAATTTTATAATCAGATCAGATATATTGTAGATAAAAATATTGTAATATACAAGGTTTATGAGATTTATAATTATTCAAAAATTTGACCCTTTGCGGGGGGAGGTATCACAAACAGAGGTCCGATATATTATATCTCCATAGTAGATATTATGTAGTATTAGACTAATTCAAGTTGTTTCATGTTTGTTTATTCAAGCTATTGATCCGTTGTGGGGGAGGTATCAGAAGGAAAATTTCGTTCCATCCGTTCCTCATACCTGATCCTGTGTTGGTAGAAATATTGGGATGTGCGAAATTTGAAGACAATATGACTCTTATTTCACATTTTGTAATAGCTGTTATTATGCAAAACGTTGATCCGTTTTGGAGGAGGTATTAGAAGGAGTGGACTGATGTATCCCATCTTATTCTAAATTTTGCCCTTTGTGGAGTAGGTACCAGAAGTTGTGAGCCAGTATATTCCATTTTCGCATCATATCTTGTAATGGTTAAAATATTAGGATGTACGAAATTTAAAGAAAATCTTATGCATATTTCGCATTTTATGAGCGTGGGAATATCTACCCAATTTTGACCCTCTGTGGGGAAGGTATTCACCTCCACCATTTGGAACGAATTTGGCAATATTCAGTAAAAAAAATTCATTAGGAATTCTGTTAAAATTTTAAAAATACCGAATAAAGCGGTTATTGGGATCCTACATAGGCAACTTTTGTTATAAGCCAATACAATTTTCAAATACGAAACTTGAAAAAAAAAATCCGGTGAATAATGTTCAGGGTTGCCCATATTCGACGGACCTTTGGGCCCTTTGGGCCCATTCCAATCGACGAGGCTTGTCCGCAGGCAACATTCTTTGCGTCAATTGAATTTTGTACGGGAACAAATGCAAATCAATGCGAATAATCCGTTGTAAAGTGGACCGAGCCATGCCCAACTGCTGAGAACGGCGTTTTTGGGATGTTCTTGGGGACCTCTTAACACTGCCTCGTACGGCAGCGATATTCTCGGCCGATCGCCTTGGTCAAATTTTATATGGCCTCTTCGAATTAGAAAGAGCCTTACCAGTCAAAAATGTTTCGTATAAACGCTTAATGGTGTTCTTAGAAGGCGCACTTCTCACATTTTTTAATGTTTTAAAAGCACGTTAAGTTTTCACAATTGACTTCTTCTGTTGAATGTAAATTTCAGAGCGCTCGCGTGGCATGTATTGGTTCATGGTAAAAATCTGCTTGGACTGACGCTTCAAACGCGGTACGTCATTACGCGATGTGACATCTCTGTCAAAAGTTATGGGGTTGCCAGATGGGTCCGTCGAATATGGGCAACCCTGTAGCTAAAATAATCAAAATACCGAATATAGGTACCATTATATCGGGGCTATACGAAGACCCGCATAGACAATTTTCTTTCACAGGCTGTAGTACCTATTAGGAACTTAGTATATAAAATTTCAAACAATTTCGCTGAATATTGTACTTAAATTGTCAAAATACTGGGAGATACTTAAAGCACTCATTAGGAATTCCTTTTGTGGATTTTCTGACAATTTCATTGAAAAATGTGGCTAAAATTAACAAAATAACGAATATCGCGGGTTACCTTTATATGGAGGCTATGCGATAACGTGAACCGATATAGCCAATCTTCGAACTTGATCTGACTTCAAAATTTTAGCTTCCTATCTTTATTTGTTTTGACTTTAGCGTGATTACTACAGACGGATGGATGGACGGACGGACAGCGCTACATCGTCTTAGAATTTTACGCCTATAAATCAGTCTAGAATTGAATGTATTTTTAAGGTATTAGTCTTCGAATTGTTTTATGTAAGGTAAATATGTAACGGATATGAAAAGTACAAAATACAAATTAAAATACCCAATTAGGGTATTATTCATGATATCTTGTCTCCCTCCTCTTCAAAATAAACCTCCAAACCAATTGTTACACTCTCTTCACTCCACTTCCTGTACCACAAAATAAAAACCTATCGAAGTCCTCAAATTTTATCACGCATTGTTATTTGTGTTGTCAATGTGTTTTATGACCTCTGACATTAAAAGTTTGAGATTTATGAGCTAAATTTTTTGTGGGATTTAATGTCAATGTCCCCACGAAGTTGTCGTGACCCTTTCATTTTAACAACAAAATGCGGTAATAACGCACATTGTTATTGTTTTTACAACATAAAGGTGTTGCCAAGTTTGTTACGAAATAACCGTTTTTACATTGTTGGGGATCATAAAAATGTTTGGAATTTGTATCTTTAACACTTGTGGACAGTTGTAAAGTCTCGTCTCTTTATACCACAATAGAATGTGGTAATTAAAAAAATAATAATAATGAAAAAGAAATGTACACTTACACATAAAAATTGAGGGATGTAATTTTATGTCGGTGAAGCGTGGTTTTACATAAAATATTATCATGCCACACACTGGGTTAGGGTAAATGAAAGCAATTGATGTGTGGTCCACATATACAAAATGTTGGGTTTACCTATTTTTATGTGAACTTATGTAGCTATGAAGAGACGTAGACGTGATCTGAAAACCATTCAGGCATTTAATTTCCAAAGGGAACATGTGAAATTATAATTGTATAAAAATATTATTTATTTAGCTTAAAGTATCCTCTATGTTATGGTGAAAGGTAAAACAAAAGACTTAAGAAACGAACTTGAAGTATAATTTTTCTTTTGCACTATATGTTCGATTTTTGAAGTCTTCAGTAATAATGAGCAACAATAGTAATACCGCACAACCCCAATTGCAGAAAAGGATGAATAAGTGAGCCAATATATTCCATTTTCATACCTGATCTCTTTTTGATAGAAATACAGGGTGAGATAAAAAAAAAAACTGCAACAAAGTCAAACGCTATAATATTTACATTTTTTTTAATTTTTTTGAGTGAGAGCAAATAATGTCGAAAATAGCATTAAATTTAGGAATAAGTTTAGATTTGTTCGAATTGGTCACCTTTGGCACGAATTATGGCCTTCAAACGGCCAATGAAACCGTCACACGCTGCCCAAATGTTGCCCTGCGGTATTTTGGCCCATTCCCGGCGAAGCGCTTGCTTGAGGTGAACGACACTTTGGTATTTGCAACCAACCTTGCTTTCAAAATACTCCGGAGAAAATAGTCCAACGGATTGGTATCCGGAGCGCTGGAAATGAAGCGAGGAACCTCATTTTGTAACCATTCTTGGGTGGGGCGTGCTGTATGCGATGGTGCTGAGTCCTGTTGGAATGTCAAAGGTATGCAGCCAAAATATTTGCGTGCCCAAGGCTTTAATACACACTCCAGAATATTTTCGCGAAAATATTCGGCATTTATTCTCATCGGAGAAATCCCAATTCGGCAGTTCATCACTTTCGCCCAAGCGAAGCAACTCTTTAGCTCTTGTCAGTCTATTTTATTTTTATTGTGGTGTAAGTTCTTGCACTTTTTGGAATTTTAATGGCTTTACTCCGAGCTCATTTTTCAATATTTGCCGAATGAAATATTGCGATATGTTCAACTCACAAGCCATTTTACGGCCACTGCGACGCGGGTTTCGATCAAGTCGCTTCTTTACTTTTCAAACCATTTCTGTTGGTGTTGCTGTTTTCTTCCGTCGGGTGTTTTCTTGACGTCGGGCTACGCTACCAGTATCACGGTAACGAGCGATGGTACGAGACACAAGAGATTTATTCACATTTAAATGCTGGGTTGCTCTAACAATAGCCACATATGGTTTTCCAGCCAAATATAAAGAAATCACACTATCACCCTTGAATTCCATCACGAATAACTTTTTTCTTGAAAATTCTCACCAAAATGCTTTTGTAGGCTTCTGGCTTGGAAATGACGGCAGTCTGAATTTGTTTGCAATTTTTTCATCTCACCCTGTATATCTATAGCTACCATCCCCAGAGAAAAATCATAATTTTAAAGTAGAAAAAAAGTTATAAACAATTTTAGTCCAATGATTTCCGAGAGAAGGAAACTCGAATCAAACCAACCATACATTTGGTGTAAATAATTGCCGACTAATACTCTTAAGTGTTCTCCATAGAGAGCAAAAGACTTCAAATCCACCGAATGTAAAATTTGTGTAATTCATGTTTCTTTTTATGTAATTATTTTCATTATAACAATTACAATTAAATAATTTAATATTTTCTTCTTTCCAGGTAAGTGCCGGAAAACGGAATAAAGTCTTGCTATCGAAGGTTTGTGCTTTAAAAATTCGACTTTTTTTTGATAATGTGAAATAAGATAAAATATTGTAGAATATTAACATTCTTACAGATTATTATTATACTTACATAAAGGTATAGACCGCACTTTTAAAAAGAATCTTCTTTTAAAGGTCTCTGCTTTCGTTCATGGATTTTCATATCCTACACCACATTGTGGTGGAGAAGGAAGCGAGATAGATCCATAGTTACTTTTGAGGATCTATCATTTTCTGAGTCGATTTATGTATGTCAGTCCATGCCCATGTATTTTTGTGAAAAAATGCAGGTCGTATTTATTATCCGATAACAACATTTGTTTGGTTCGCGGACGAACCCTATTGAAATTTCTGACAATCGGTTCGAATTTACATATAGCTATCATATATATCTTCTTCCGATTTGGGATTAATTGTGTACCAACTGGTCAATATCAGTACAAATTACATGAATTTTGGCACGAATTCAGTCTAGAATCATGTACATTAAGTCCCTCACATGCCTAATATGCACTCCACCAGAATGATGTTTGGTACTAGGTAACTTATGGAGCTCTAAAATACATCTGCTAAATGTTATCGAGGTCGCTTCAGATTTGTATATAGCTTCGTTGTGCATCTTCATTCGATTTTACGGTTATTGCTCACCATATATGTAATATCAGACCAAATTAAACAGATTTTTTATACCCTCCACCATACTATGGAGGGTATATTAATTTTGTCATTCCGTTTGTAACTCATCGAAATACTCATGTCAGACCCAACAAAGTATATATATTCTTGATCAGCATAAAATTCTAAGACGATTTAGCCATGTCCGTCTGTCTGTCTGTCTGTTGTAATCACGCTATCTTTCGAACAAATTGAGATAGAAGGCTAAAATTTTGCACACATGTATATTTTGCCAGTAGGCAGGTTAAGTTCATAAATGGGCCATGTAGGTCCAAGTTATCATATAGCCCCCATATAATGGTACCTCCTGATATTCGGTATTTTGATGATTTTAACGACATTATTCACCGGAATTGTTTCAAATTTGGCATTTTAAGTTCATAATGGATACTTCAGCCTAAGACAGAAAATGAGCAGTGCAGGTCCACGTCTTCGTGTAGCCCCCATATAACGATATTCGGTATTTTGATGATTTTAGCGACATTATTTAACGGAATCGTTCCAAATTTGGTATTTGAATTTCGTAATAGATACTAAATAAAACATAAAACAAAAAATGGGTCATGTACGTCTTCGTATAGCCCCCGACTAATACCGTACCCCCGATATTCTGTATTTTGATGATTTTAACGACATTATTTACCGGGATTGTTTCAAATTTCGCATGTGAAGTTCGTAATGAATACTTCAGTCCATGCTAGAAAATTCTCTGTGCAGGTCCACGTCTTCGTATAGCTCCCATATAACGGTACCCCCCAATATTCGGTATTTTGATGATTTTAGCTACATTATAAACAGATTTTTCTTCAAATTTCGCATTTAAATATTGTAATAACTTATGACAAAAGTTGCCTATGCAGGTCCACGTCGTCGTATAAGCATTCGGTATTTTTAAGATTTTAACAGCATTTTTAACGGATTTTATATATTTATTTATTTTTTGTTTTTGGAAATTGTCAAATTTGTATCAAGTGGTGGAGGGTATTAAACGGTCGACCCGGCCTAACTTACATCATTTTTACTTGTTCATATTCAACCAAATTTTACCATTTGGTTAAACTCCGTTCGGAATATATCTATTGATCCAATAAGTATTTTTTTATATAATCCTTATGGAAGTCAAATACTATACAAAAATGTTATTTGACTCATAGTCGGTAGAAGTAGATCGGTCGGTGAAGTAGATCATTCACATTAATACCCAATACAAATACGCATAGTTGTGTAGGATATCATATAGTGGATCCCGCCAGACCGTTCCATACAGGTTGTTTATGTTTATTTTTCAATGACATACTCGGAGTGGGAGTACTCGCATAGTACTAGTTTTACCAGAACATTACTCTCCACACCGCGTTTGATGTTCCCGTAGACTGGATAGGGAAATGATCGTGTACGAAATTCAGGGGCAGAAAAACATCAGAAGTATTTTTTAATGCATTTATTTTGTTTCGTGTGCAGATGTGGGCTAAGAATGTGTCCATACATGTACTCTATGTGTAAAAGGGTACTCTATAAGATTACAATCTGCTCGATGTTGAAAGTTTTTTCACTATCATTTACAAAAAAAAACGAGCATACGCAGTGAGCTCGATATTTTCTCATCTTAGGGGTATTCCAGCTCGAATTCGATCGAATTTGATGGAATTTCACTCCGCTCTAGAGCGAGTTTTCCCTCTCTACTCAAATTTGAGCGATAATTTCGGAGTTCTCATCGAATTCCAGACTTATACCGGATTAGAGGAATATTTGTTTTTATTTATTGATTTCAATTGGATTATGAACATGTCCGTGCTTTAAGAAACACCTCTGAAAATACCCATAATGATATAGGACATAACACAATCACAACCTCCCTGCCCTATGGTTTATTTTCCAGGAATTTATTTATATATTTTTACTGAGACTTTTTAGAAAATTCCCTTTTTAAATTTCCAATAAATAATATCAAAATCGATAACTTTTATTTTCTTTTAAGGAGAAACATAAAATTATTATTTATATACCTATAATCTCTTCCAAAGCCACCCTTTTATTTTCTTCTTCTGTTCGTCCATCACTTGTAGACAGCAATCAAACTTTCAAACGATAGGTAAATCAAAGCCAGCACCATTTTCCATTACCAATCAACCGGGCAAGGCAGCACCATCAACAACAACTCAAAAAGAAACCAGTTAGGAAAAAGAGCAAGTCAGTCAGCAAAAGAAAATTCTTGGACGTTTGCCACTGCTGCTCACATTCTTTTCTGTCTTTCTTTCTGCACTTTCTGTTCTTTACTTTTTTTGATGTGGTGATCTACGAGTCTATTGCCAAACCATTCAGCAACTGGTAAAAGAACTCCTTTTGGTAGTGGCAATAAACTAACCGACTGACTATTCAACTCCTGGTGATCATGGAGGTTTTTGTTTTCTTGGCCAGAGCAATATGCGGCCCATCCATGTTCCAAAGTTTTGCAATGACGACGATGAGGACCAAGACGACGACTTGATTTATGCAAATGTAAAACGTGATTGATGGCAATGGTAGTTGTAGATCAAAAACTTTTCTTTTGTTTGGGCCATAGACATTTGCTGGCTTCTATGGGTGCACTTCTGCGCCATAGAATGGAAATCCAAGAACATTTCTGGACGGGGCCAACGACAACGACAAGTGTGCAGCCAGCCAGCCAGCCAGCCGGTTGCATTCACCAATAAGTGGGACTTCTACGGAGGCTTGAAAATGTTACGATTGGTGATGATGTTGCTGTGGCAACTGTTCTGCTTGTCGATGATGATAATGACGACGACGATGATGGTGCTGTCGATGAGGCCAGGGTTATATTACAAGTCATTTTATGTTGCTTTCAAATTTCATTAGTCTTTCTTTCTATATATTTTTTTTTTTCTTTGATTCAATGATGAGGCGTCATTTTTTCTGTCTTGGCCAGTTTGTGGCTGGTTCTTTTCAGTCATCATTCCTGCTTTTTGTGTGACTTTTTGAACTCTAAACAAACCATGGCGTCACTCATCACCAAACGCCGCCACACGTAATAAATTTCCATAATGAGGTTCAACTAAACGCGTGTAATCATACACTTTCCTTGGTGGCTTTAAAACTCCTATGCAAGGGGGTATAGTTGGCCACAAGAAGTAGAAGAAAAAAAGAAGACAACGACTCCTTAGTGGACGTCAATCTGTAAAGTGGTAACATGCCATTGGTCACAACAAACGAATGAAAGTCTTAGGAAAATTATCAACATCTAATGGAATATTGAAGGATCCCCTTACCATTCAATGGCCTGGACTGGACTTTGACATGGTCCAATGCCAAGAGGAGAAATCAGTACTCACTTACCTTGTCTTGTCTACAATTTGATAGGCATTCAAAGAATGGCAAAAAAAATGAAAAAAAAACATAAGTTGAAGTATTGATGTAGGATTTTCTTACACGATGACGATGCGACGCCGACGTTGATGAGCAATTGATGACAATACACGATCACCGACCGCTGCCATCATCATCCACTTCATCATTATCTCTCCCCATGTAGATGATGAGTTGCCGCCGAATGCTGTCAGATGGTATTATGCAAATTCCCAAACCCCCCAGTTTGTGAAGGCAATTCATTCACTCACATCATTTATTGTTTCCTTTCGTTTGAAACCAAAAAGGAAGTGCTGCAAAGACTTTTGACTTTTTCCTCAGCTTCTTCCACATCTGATCTGATCTTAAGAACTATATGGCAATGGAAAGCTATTGAGCGGTAAGCGGTTATATGCTTTCATTTTCTTCTGTTCGGGATTTTCTTCTTTTCTTTTGTTGGGGTCTTGCACCATCCACCTTGGGCATCCATCTATTTTTTGTTAGAAGTGATATTCCCAGAACTGAAGGTTAAATAGGAAAACCAATAGAACGCATAAGAATTTCTTTGGAGAAAAGATTTTTCTTCATATCAGTAGGACCAAATAGAATTTATGTTGACTTCTCAAGATGATTATTGTGGCAGTGAAATGTGAGACCAACTAGACGGAAGGAAAAAAAACAAAAGTTGGCAATGAATGGTACTTCTTTCCTGAATCGTATGTTTTACAAAATGTTACTCGTATAAACTTTATCCATAGAAACAATGTTTTCTTATGGCACAATTCCCTCGGAGGTCATTTACACGCACATTTATCCCTGCGGCAGAATTATAATTATAACGGGGTGCGAGACTTTAACCATAGTAGTCTAGTCTAGTACTGTTGCTGGTTTTAATGAACCCGATCGTTTGGGACATTTTTGTAACCTCAACCTTATTGCCACTGAGGGAATATATCACTGGATACGGCAATAATGTGCCTCAACGAAATTATGGTTCTAGTCCTTATATCTCTTCGGACGAATGCCGTTTTAGGTCATTTGGATCTCTATATGCCCGATTGTCAATCCCAATCGGAATATTTATATCAAACCTGAATCGAGCTCAATTATGGACCCTACATGCCCTTCTGGTAACTTTCCCTAAACCGTGAAGGGAGTTCTCAATATAGTCGTAACATGGCACACCGACCTAGATCAAGCTCACACCTGACTTAATGGACACTTAAATCCCTCCCGTTACCGTATATTCCCCACAAATTGTTACAATTTTGAAAAATAACAACTTTTGTAAAGTCTGAAATCAGTGGCTGATTTTCTATCTCATAATATTGCCAATTTAAGATAAAGTATAACAATTGAATATAAAATGTAAAATATTTTTCGCATAAAACGCCAATCAAGTTTAATATGCAGTTCGAATTTGGAACATTTTTTACAGGGTCCGCATAATACATTTTTTTGTTTTTGTTTTCTTTTTTTTTTAAATTTCTATTTATATTTTTTTCCGTTTTATAATAGAAAAAAAATTCAAATGATAGTCTCTGCTGGCAATGCAGAAACCTACACTATTGGACCAATTTTGAATCACGAATATTGTCAATTGTCTATAGCTTGTCGGCGAGTACAACGCCGTCATATAGCTACTTTTAGCTGGCCAACCGATATCAGCTATTCATTTTAAAAAACAGTGCGCAAAAAATCGAGTGTAGCATCGGCTGACACTGTCTATTTCCAACCAAATTTTGAATTTTTTTTTGAAGAAAAATTACACAATTATGCATCAGGGTCAAAATCCGCACCAAACGCTGACTACAGGGTGAGATAAAAAACTGCAAAAAATTCAAACTCTGAATGAAAGCAAAAATGTCGGAAATAGCTTTAAATTTTAAAAAAAAGTTTAGATTGAAAAAATTGCAACCAACTTCAGACTGCCGGTTTTCCTAAGCCACTCGTCCGACAGCTGTTAAAATTATTACAGTGACAGCTCATTATATTGTTTACAGGCGCACAAAATCATTTTGGTGACAGTTTTCCAACAAAAAAAAAGTTATTCGTGATGGAATTCAACCGTGATAGTGTGATTTCTTTATATTTGGCTGGAAAACCATAAATGGCTATCGTTAGAGCACTCCAGCATTTAAATGTGAAAAAATCGTTTGTATCTCGTACCAAGGTTCGTTACCGTGATACTGGAAGCATAGCCCGATGCCAAGAAAACACCAGACGGAAGAAAACAGCAACACCAGCAGAAATGGTTTGAAAAGTAAAGAAGCTACTTTATCGAAACCCGCGTCGCAGTGGCCGAGAAATGGCTCATGAGCTGAACATATCACAATATTCCATTCGGCAAAAATGTAAAAATGTGGTCGGGGTAAAGCCATTGAAATTCCAAAAAGTGCAAGAACTTACACCGCAACAGAAAGAAAATAGACTCAAAAGAGCTAAAGAGTTGCTTCGCTTGGCCGAAAGTGGTGAACTGCCGAATTTGGTTTTCTCCAATGAGAAAACATTCGTTGTCCAGCAATTTCTAAACAAACAAACTGATCGTGTTTACTTGCCAAAAAGGTCAACTGAAAATGTGGCCACCAGAACTGAAGCGCCGGCCATAGTCATGGTGTGGGCCGCCATAACTGCCGATGGTCGCTCTCCCCTCGTATTAATCGCGAAAATATTGTGGGGGGTGGAGCCTTGGACACGTAAATTCGAACAAATCTAAACTTATTCTAAAATTTAAAGCTATTTACGACATTCTTTGCATGCATTCAATTAAATTAAAAAAAAAATGTAAAAATATGGCGTTTGACTTTTTTGCAGTTTTTTTATCTCACCCTGTACGTGGGCAGTTTAATACCTCGCAAAATCTATTCATTGCAGGGATTCTTTTTTCGATAACCTCCTACAACGCTAACTCTCGATTTTCTTTATTTTGAGGTTTCTGTTCCAATTTTCAACATTAGTGACTAGTTTTATTTCTTGCAAGAAATATTAAACCAAATCAGCTGTAATTGGATATTTCAGGAACTATATTGGTAAAAATGTGGTCCACATACGTATAGCCCCCAAAAAGCGGAAATTACATACGACTTGAGATGTAGCCGATTTTTGTCGACATCTTAGCAGGGCTGAACTTACAGTCGTTTTGACTGCTTTGAAAATACCTTAAATATGTCAGAATTTTTAGAGAAAATTTTAAATCTCGAATTACTAAAATTCATAGTTTTTTTTAGTTGATTAAAAATTATTGTCGTACAATAACTTTTCAATTTTATTCTGCGTGTTTTTGGAGCTTCTTTATATTGAGCAATGGTGGAAAAAACGGTTTACCAGATCACAAGTTTTTATGAAAAATATATTTTGTTTTTTTTTCGCATGTTGTGCGATCAATTTCAACGAATGAAGTAACCACAAAAAAATAAGCAGATAAAAAACAACTAAGCAAAGGCTATAGTCTTGCGGGGCCGACCATGTGATACCCTACAAAAGTACAATATCTCAGCAGCCCCTTTATGTCCAAATCCATTTTGGAAGATTTCGTTTTTGAAATAATGTCAAAGAGTCCCGGCCAGAGATTACCTTTAGTTTTTTGGCCCGAAGAATGTTTGCAAAAGTTGTGAAAGTTGTGGTCCATTTTACAGCTAAATGTAATTCAATTGTCATTCAAATTGCTAGACTTCTTCCCTGTCCTTACCTCTCTTCCGATGCGAAATTCCGTGTCGATTAGTTTCAATTGTGGCCTATAGAGCGACTACAAAATTAGAAAAAATTAAAATTTTCAAGTCCATTTGCACCTCTAAATGTACATCTTTAGAACAATAGGCTTTAATTCTGACCCTACCCCCATGCCAAATTTCGTGAGGATCGGACGATAATTGCGACATGCATATAATACCCTCAAAACGCAGTGTTGAAGGGTGTACACATTTAGAAAATTTACAATTCAAAATTGTAAGTCAAATTGAAAAAATCGCATGCGATAAAAAATATGTCAAAAATTAAAAAAAATGGAACAAAAAATATTCACTTTTTTATTGGTATATTTTTCCGCGTTTTTCTTAGATTTTCTGCTTTTCTGGCAAAAGACCATTCCGAATTGATGGGAATTGTGAAAGTCGGCCCAGCGGTTCTTGATTTATAAGCAGAATAAATAAGATCAATTCTTTTACATATGTATTGTACCCATTTTGCTATATATCCGATTTCTTGGCTTTTAGCATCACTGTATTGGACAGAAGTGATATTTTAATGTATTTGTGATATGGCTGGGATTGAAAATATTCGCGGTTTAGTTGACATTTTCCTATTTTCTTACAAAAAAGTTAGAGTCTATTTTACCCGCTAATTATTGTCCGATGGCCGCCCAAATGAATAGGTTTCTGCCCACTCTAAACTCTAACTCCATATAAATTTTCGCGTCGATTGTTTCATAATTGTGATCTGTAGAGCAACTGCAAAATCAGGAATTTTTTCAGTTTTTGGTCCATTTCAACCCCTAAATATAATGCGATCATCTCCAAAAGGGTTCTATTCTGACCATAACCTCACCTCCATTTTGAATTTCGTGAGGATCGGGCCATAATTGCGCCCTTTAGCGTGATTACAAATTAACATGGACAGACAGATGGACGGACATACATAGCTAAATCAACTCAGCTCGGCGAGATAGGAAGATCCACATATACTTTCCTATGTGGGAAACCAATATTTCGAGGTGTTACATAATTGTTGGCCCAATCAAACTTATAATACCCCCAACACATTGTGTTGTAGGGTATAATATTATTATGTTTATATTATGGTGATGTATATTAGAATGGTTCGATATAACTGCAAAATTCTTTAAAAAAAAGTTTTTTTTTCTGGGATCCATAAAAAATCGACAAAATTATTCAACTAAATTAAGTTGGTATCATTAAGCCCATTAATCAATATTTTTAATAACAATTGACTAAATTCTTTCTCGAAAACACATTTTGAATATAAATAGCACACAGTAATTCTATGGTATTATTTCTAAATCTAGTCAATATTGAATATCATCCTTTATGTGTCTTATTATTCAGATTCCATTCCATTGCATTGATAGCATTTTAAATAACACCATCATTAAATATTCCGAGTGCATTACCTCTGAATCGAAAAAAAACACACATTTGCTCTCTATTGATTCTCAAGAAGGCATTTCAGTTCTGTTTTTTTTTTTTTTTTTTTTTTTTTTTTTTTAACAAAATATGCGTGGCATTCTGTTGCGTAAAATAAGAATCCTATTTATGCATCACAAGTGGCTTACAATGTTGTCATGTTCTCTGTATATATTCTCCAAGTGTAAATAGGATTTCGAGGAAAAAATTCCTGTAATTGTACACCACAGCCCATACAAAGAATATACATGCATGTGTGTGTGTTTGAGTCTGACGTAAAGGGTTGCTTGGCTGAATTTGAATTTTTATTGTTTGTTCGTTTTTTAACGTTCGGGTTTGTATGCGCCTTTCTTTGTACGTCATTGTTTTAATTTAAATTCTTTTCATGTCGTCTTCTTTTTTTTTGTGTCCCAGGGACCTGCATTTCATTGTCTCTCTGCTTTCAGTTCGATTGTTCTCAGTGAGTTTATTGGAATTGCATTTACTATAGCTTGTTGCGGCTGCGCAGCTCTTACTGCCAGCGAATGACAAGCGTTGATTTTTATTATATCACATAATTGTTTTTATGACAATTTATGTTTTGATTGTGGAAAATCCGGGCATCAAATGGCGCCCTTTTCCTAGAAGCAGACGAAATAAGGAGTGGGAATTAAAATAGTTGAACCATATAAAAAATTTCTTTTAAACGCATTTGGTATCTTATAAACATACATATTTTTTTAAGAAAACATATGGAGAGCGATGGCTTAAGATTTACAGGGTGAGATAAAAAAACTGCAACCAAATCAAACGACACAAATTTTACGTTTTTATACCCTCCACCATACCATGGAGGGTATATTAATTTTGTAATTCCGTTTGTAACTCCTCGAAATACTAATATCAAACCCAACAAAGTATATATATTCTTGATCAGTGTAAAATTCTAAGACGATTTAGCCATGTCCGTCTGTCTGTATGTCTGTTTGTCTGTCCGTCTGTCTGTCTGTTGTAATCACGCTATCTTTCCAACAAATTGAGATAGAAGGCTAACATTTTGCACACATGTATATTTTGCCAGTAGGCAGGTTAAGCTCGTAAATGGGCCATGTAGGTCCAAGTTATCATATAGCCCACATATATCGGTACCTCCCGATATTCGGTATTTTGATGATTTTAGCGACATTATTCACGGGAATTGTTTCAAATTTGGCATTTGAACTTCGAAATGGATACTACAGCCTAAGACAGAAAATAATCTGTGTAGGTCCACGTCTTCGTATAGCCCCTATATAACGATACCCTCCGATATTCGGTATATTGATGATTTTAGCGACATTATTTAACGAAATCGTTCCAAGTTTGGTATTTGAAGTTCGTAATAGATACTGCAGCATAAAACAGAAAATGGGCCATGTAGGTCCACGTCTTCGTATAGTCCCCATATACCATACCCCCCGATTTTCGGTATTTTGATGATTTTAGCGACATTATTTACCGGAATCTTTTCAAGTTTGGAA
Organism: Musca domestica; assembly: GCF_030504385.1. Lineage (NCBI taxonomy): Eukaryota > Metazoa > Arthropoda > Insecta > Diptera > Muscidae > Musca > Musca domestica. The sequence continues at coordinate 28,492,695 of NW_026712114.1, read as the reverse complement.
TTTGAAGTTCGTAATAAATACTGCAGCATAAAACAGAAAATGAGCCATGTAGATCCACGTCTTCGTATAGCCCACATATACCGTATTCGGTAGATATTCGGTAGTTTGATGATTTTAGCTACAATATTTTCCGGGATTGTTTTAAATTTCGCATGTGAAGTTCGTAATGGCCAAATTTGTACCAAATGGTGGAGGGTATTAAAAGTTCGGCCCGGCCGAACTTAGCTGCTTTTTTACTTCTTTTTTTTTAACTTTATTGAAAACGTCGGAAATAGCATCAAATTTTAGAATAAGTTTAGATTTGTTCGAATTGGTTACCTTTGGCAAGAATTATGGCCTTCAAACGGCCAATGAAACCGTCACACGCTGTCCGAAAGTCGATCTGCGGTATTTTGGTCCATTCCCGTCCAAGCGCTTGCATGAGGTGATCGACAGTTTGGTATTGTTTAGTGCCAACCACACCATCATTATGGCCGGCGCTTGAGTTCTGGTGGCCAACCGAAGGTGCACATTTTCAGCTGACCTCTTTGGCAAGTAAACACGATAATTTCGTTTGTTTACAAACTGCTGGACAACGAATTTTTTCTCATCGGAGAAAACCAAATTCGGCAGTGCACCACTTTCGGCCAAGCGAAGCAACTCTTTAGCTCCTGTGAGTCTATTTTCTTTCTGTTGCGGTGTAAGTTCTTTCACTTTTTTGGAATTTCAATGCTTAATCCCGAGCTCATTTTTCAATATTTGTGGAATGGAATATGGCGATATGTTCAGCTCACTACCCATTTTTCGGCCCATGCGACGCGGGTTTCGATCAAGTCGCTTCTTTACTTTTCGAATCATTTCTGCTGATGTTGTTGTTTCCTTCCGCCCACTTCCTTGACGTCTGATGGTACGAGACACAAAAGATTTACTCACATTAGAATGTTGGAGTGCTTCAAAAGATAGCCATTTATGGTTTTCCAGCCCAATATAAAGAAATCACACTATCACGCTTAAACTCCATCACGAATAACTTTTTTTCTGGAAAATTCTCACCAGAATGCTTATGTACGCTTGTAAACAATATAATGAGCTGTCACTGGAATAATTTTAACAGCTGTCGGACGAGTGGCTTACAAATGACAGCAGTCTGAAGTTGGTTGCAGTTTTCTCACCCTGTAGTCTACAGGATTGCTATAGAAAATGCTTACCTCGATTAGGGAGAGTTTATGTGGGGAGGTGTTAATGTGAAAACCCCGGATTCACAATAATGCGCCTGGACGCATAATGTTAAATCTATTGAGGAGTTCGATGTATATTTAGAAATTATAATTAATGAAGGAAGGTATTTAATATTTACTATTTTTTTTGGAATCTGTGATATCGTTTTAGGAACACCTAATATAATAAAAAAATTTTAGGTGTAAGTTTTTTTAAATGTTCTTAAAATGATATCACAGATTCCAGAAAAAATAGCAAATATTGAATACCTTCCTTCATTAATTATAATTTCTAAATATACATCGAACTCCTCAAAAGACTTCACGTTATGCGTCTAGGCGCATCATTGTGAATTCGGGGTTTTCACATTAACACCTCCTCACATAAACTCTCCCTTATCGAAGTAAAAATGCATAAAAGTTATTTACTGCTTTTCAAGTTATCACAATGCAATTCGTTTGTAAACAACAACATGAGTGCAATATTGGAGTGCCAACTTTTTCTTTCGCCAGAAATGTTAACAAAGACCATAGTAGCTAGCCATGTGTAACATGTGTCTGCAACATACACGAAATGTATACAATAATCAAAACTTTAACAACAATGGCTGTGGTCAAAAACCATCATCATCATCGGCAACCAACAACGTCATATATGACGACGACTTCGTCGCTAGCTATCGCCAAACTAACCCACCGACCAATAATATATTTTACGCTGTCAATAGTCAATTTTCTTGTAACACTACGATGATCATTAATAAAGAACATAAATTGCATTTAAAAGTCATTGCCAGCTAGAAAGCCAACAATCAAAGACTGCAACTTCGACATACAATGGCAACAAACATTAGGCCAAGACGTATACAGCAGTCAAGGATGAAGGAAAAAAGGCCTTGCTGCAAAAATAAAACAATTTGGCACAGTATTCGAGCCAGAGAAAGAAACATTTTGTATTAATAAAATTTGCTGTAAAACTCCGGATAATCATATCTCATAAAAACTTTTACCCGTATAATGTTATTCTATAGAAAAAATTATTCGTATAGTATTTTCTATTAAAAAAATTATCCGAATAATATTTTCAATAAGAAACCTGTAAGGGAAAATCAAAAGTTGGGCGGGGCCGACTATATGGTATCCTACACCTCTATGCATATTTAGTAGAGCTCCCGTAACAAAAGAACATTTGGCTTCAGAGCAGTTATAGTTTGATCTAGGTATTTCCGAGCTTTATATTTTAACTGGTACCAAATATCATCGTTGTCGTATGCATTTTACGAATTTAAGGGACTTTTGGAAAAAACATATATATAGGAGCTAATGCTATGTTTACGTTAGAACTTTTGCAGGGTTAACCTACTCCAAGAGGATTTATTTGAAGTATAAGTAATGGATATGACAATTTTAATCCAAATCCAGTGGGTTAACCCATTTATATGTAAACGTACTGTAAAGCTACATCTAAACCGATTATCACCAAATTTGATGTGTTTGCTTCTAGACTGAATTCGGTCGGATATGCCAAAATTCAGGTCATTTAGGTTGATTTAGGATATATGTGGGAGCTATATCCAAATTTGAACCGATCTTGACAAAATTTGATATACTTATTTCAGAGCGTTATCTGATATCTTGTACCAAAGATCATTGTTGTGGAATGTATATTAAGCTTGTGAGGGATTTTAAACCCCAAATCGGATGAAACATATATATGGAAGCTATAGCTATATCTGAACCGATTTTCTCCAAATTTAATGTACTTATTTCTAGACTGAATTCGTGGGATGTACCAAAATACAGGTCATTTGGACTTATATTAGCCATTTGGTGCACAATCCCTAAATCGATTGAAGATATATGGGAGCTACATCTAAATCTGATCCGATTATTAACAATTTCAATAGGGTTCGCCCTTGGGGATCAAACAAATATTGTTTGCAAAATTTCATATAAGTCGGATAATAAATGTGACCTGCATTTTGTTCACAAAAATACATGGACGGACGAACAGACGGACTGACATGCATAAATCAACTCAGAAAGTGATTCTTTGAAGATCCTCAAAAGTAACTATGGGTCTATTTCGCTTCCTTCTCCCTGTTACAAACTAATGCACAAAGACATATTTGTGTATTATATATTCTACATATTTTCTATAGCAAAACATTATCCGGATAATTTTTTCTATAGGAAACTTTATCCGTATGTTGTTTTTCTGTAGAAAATATTATCCGGATAATATTTTCTATTGGACAACTTTATCCGTATGTTGTTTTTCTCTAGAAAATATCCGGATAATATTTTCTAGAGGAAAACATTATCTGTATGATATTTTCTATAGAAAAATATTATCCGGATAATATTTTCTATAGGAAAACATTATCCGCATAATATTTTCTATAGAAAAACATTATCCGCATAATATTTTCTATAGAAAAACATTATTCGGATTACATTCTTTATAGGTAAACATTATCCAGATAATATTTTCTATAGGAAAACATTATCGGGATAATATTTTCTATAGGAAAACTTTATCCGGATAATATTTTCTATAGGAAAACTTTATCCGTATGTTGTTTTTCTGTAGAAAATATTATCCGGATAATATTTTCTATTGGAAAACTTTATCCGGATAATATTTTCTATTGGAAAACTTTATCCGGATGATATTTTCTAAAGAAAAATATTATCCGGTTGATATTTTCTATTGGAAAACATTATCCGGATATATTTTCTATAGGAAAACCTGATCCAGATTATATTTTCTATAGGAAAACATTATCCGGAGAATATTTTCTATAGGAAAACCTGACCCAGATTATATTTTCTATAGGAAAACATTATCCGCATAATAATTTCTAGAGGAAAACATTATCCGGATAATAATTTCTATAGGAAAACATTATCCGGATAATAATTTCTATAGGAAAACTTTATCCTGATAATAATTTTTTTAAAAAAATATTTTTAATGTTTTCCAGTATGTTCTGTCGGAAATCCTCATGCGGATAACATTTTCTACTGAAAATACAGGTTTATCGGATAATTCTGTATGCATATATAATTCCCATACTATTTTCTATTTTAAAAGAACATTATCCGGTTAATTTATTCTATAGCTTGACATTATCCGGATAATATTTTCTATGTAAAAAGCCTTATTCGGATAATATTCCTATAGAATATTATCCCTTTCCTATATGCCATGAAGTTTAGTTTAAGTTTCTAAAACACATTGCTAATATTGGCCGTGTTAGAGCGCACCAACCAAAAATACAGACAACAACTGAATTCAAAACATTTGCACTACATTACATCGTTGTTGTTGTTGCTGATGTAGCCATTTCCAACATTGTTGTTGTTATTGTTCTTGCATTTTTTCCAATTGGCATACTCAATCAATCCGCCATATGTAAGTATGTACGTATCGGTATACAACATGCTACGTAGATACTTACATACGTAGGTTGACGATCTTGATAGCTCTTATTGACTGTTGTTTGCGGTTGTTAAAATGTTGTTGTTCGGATGACTTAAATAAAATACGAAATACAAGAACTTGTGAGGAGAAAGAGAATGAACACTAGAGAGAGAAAGAGAGGGAGAGAGCGAGACATGTTGGTAAAAGTCGATAGTTTTTCAATATTGTTAAAATAAGCTGTTCTCTTTGCTGCTGCTTCTGTAGTGATTATGAAGAAGATATTTGAGTCTCTGTTTTGGCTTGGTTTATATGTTTTTTGCTTCCCTACCCACTTGAGAATTGTTGTTTGTGTTACAATCTTTTTCATGTTGTTGTTGCGTTTCTTTTTTGCCATAAGAAATACACCTTTACACAATGTGTTGGTTCTCGATCATCCCTAATCTTTTGTACAAGTTTACACTGTGAGCTAAAAAAAGGGAGATGCAACAAATGGCCACAGACCGCAGATCTTTCCCTAGGGCTATATATATTTTTTCGTTTTGTATTATTGTAACCGCCTTTTATAAAAAACCAGTTTATAGAAATATAACAGAATTAAGGAAGAATTTTTCAGGGAATGTTTTGTGTTTCTGTTTGCTTGAAACTTATTATGTCCTTGAGACAAAAAAATACGTACGAGGGGATCTCTATTACAAGGATTCTTCCCAAAAATACCGGAAATTGTTAATTAAAATTTCAACTGTTCAACTGTATGGAATTCCTCTCTACTATAAAAGTAAGGGTAGTATAAAGGTAGTCGGTTAAAACAATAATGATCGTGTTTATTATGGTTTTAGATTAGTTAACCGAAAGGAAGTATTATATGGGAGGTAAATCCAACACGGAACCCCTCGTCCTTTGACGATTAAAATTAAAACATATATTTTTTAGCTATAGCTAATCCGATTTTCATCAAAGTCCATTTTATTTGTACAGATCTTACGCTTTTGCTGGACAATAAACATGAAATAGGATGAAGAAATATTTATCGGAGCTATATCCACATCACAACCGATCTTTATAAAAGAATACGGTATCTTATAGCTGACAAAAAAAATATCTTTATTTATACTCTCAGCCATATGGCTACAGAGGTCCAAACTTAATACATCGTAATATTATTATCAAACTTAGATCGAGTTCGGAGATGGGGTCAAAAAAAAAAAAAACAAAAGGTCAACATTTTCAACTATTTTAAAGAGAAAGGATATTCCGATTCTGCTCCACTCCTTCTGATAACTCCCCACAAAAGGTCAACATTTTCAAGAAAAAACTATTTTAAAGTCCAGAAAGAGAATTGATAATCCGATTCTGCTCCAACTTTGCAAATCCTAATATTTGCATCAGTGCTAGGTCAGGTGCGAAAATTGACAATATTAATCCACTCTATGAAGTACCTTCCCCACAAGGGTTCAACATTTTGAATAATTATAACTCTTATAAAATGTGATGTATGTGTCCGATTGTCCTCAAACTACACACATCCCAATATTTTTATTAACCCAAGCTCTGGTGTGAAGAGGGAATACATCGGTCCACTCCTTTTAGTACCTCCCCCACAAAGGGTCAACATTTTGGATGTCCATGGAGCTCATAAAATGCGAAATTAACATTCGATTTCATTCAGACTTTGCACGTCTCAATATTTCTTTCAACACAATATCTGTTATAAAGATGGTAAAGATCGGACCATTCCTTCTGGTACCTCCCACACTAAGAGTCAACGTTTTAAATAACCAAAACGATTATTAAATCCGAGATAATCATCTGGTTCTCACAAATCCCATTATTTCTACTAACACAAGATCATCTGTGAAAATGGGATATATCGGTCCACTCCTTATGGTACCTCCCCCATAAAGGGTCAAAATTTTAATGGCAATGAAGCTCATGAAACGCAAGATTAATATTCGATTACATTCAAACTTAGCACATCACAATATTTTCATCAACTTAAGATCTGTTATAAAGATGGCAGAGATCGGACTAATTCTTCTGGCACCTCCCTCACCTACAGCGTGAGATAAAAAAAAAAAAACTGTTACAAAGCCAAACGCCATAATTTTTATTTCTTTAATTTTATTCAAAGAAAGCAAAAAATGTCGGAAATAGCATCAAATTTTAGAATAAGCTTAGATTTGTTTGAATTGGTCACCTTCGACATGAATAATGGCCTTCAAATGGCCAATGAAACCGTCACAAGCTGCCCGAATGTTGCTCTGCGGTTTTTTCGCTGAGTGCGATGGTGCTGAGGAATGACTAAGGTCTGCGGCCAAAATGTTTACGTGCCCAAAGCCTTAATACACCCTCCAGAATATTTTCGCGATAATATTCGGCGTTTATTCTGATGCCACGGTCGATTAATACGAGCGGAGAGCTGCCACCACCATCCGGCGCTTGAGTTCTGGTGGCCAACAGAAGGTGTACATTTTCAGATAATCTCTTTGGCAAGTAAACAGGATCATTTTGTTTTTTTAATAACTGCTGGACAACGAAGATTTTTTCATCGGATAAAACCAAATCCCGCAGTTAACCACTTTCGGCCAAGCGAAGCAACTCTTTAGCTCTTTTGAGTCTATTTTCTTTCTGTTGCGGTGTAAGTTCTTGCACTTTTTGGAATTTTAATGGCTTTACCCCGAGCTCATTTTTCAATATTTGTCGAATGGAATATTGCGATATGTTTAGCTGCTCACGAGCCATTTTTCGGCCACTGCGACGCCAGTTTCGATCAAGTCGCTTTTTTACTTTTCGAACTATTTCTGCTGATGTTCCTATTTTCTTCCGTCCACTTAACGGTAATGAGCGATAATACGAGATACAAACGACTGGAGTACTCTAACAATAGCCATTTATGGTTTTCCAGCCTAATATAAAGAAATCACTCTTGAATTCCATCACGAATAACTTTTTTTCTGGAAAATGATCACCATAATGCTTTTGTACCCTTGTAAACAATATAATAAGCTGTCACTGGAATAAGTGGAATAAGAGCTGTCGGACGAGTGCTTAGAAATGACAGCAGTCTGACGTTGATTACAGGATTTTCATCTCACCTTGTAGATCCACGATATCGTATATCCCTCATACAATAACACCTCCCGATATTCGGTATTTTTAAGATTTTAGCAACAGTTCCTTGTGAGTACTTTATGCCTTGGAAGAAAATAATGTATATAGGTACCAGATTACGTATATCCCTCGTGTATAGGTACCTCCCGATAATCGGTATTTATGATTTTTGCCATATTTTGCAATTGGAATTGTCTGAAAATCCACACATGGAGGTCCTTGCGAGTACTTAAAATATTATCCATATAGGCCCACTATTTTTTTTTTGTTTTTTCTTGAAGTTTTGGCAGAGGGAATAAAAAGTTCGGTCTGGCAAAGCTTAACTGCTTTTCACTTGTTTATATTCTGAAAAAATTCAAAACAACCCCGATATTTGGTGTAGCCCCAATGGATACTATTGATGTATATTATTTTTTTAAGATCTTGCTTCATTTTGAAAATAACTCAGATATTTAACATCTTAGTGAGAAATAGGAGTTTTCAATATTTTTTTTAGAATTGAATTTTTAAAATTATTTGTAATAGATTGTTTGGAGGTATTTTCATTGCCTATTAGTGGAAAGTACTCCCCATTAAAACATAAGGCATCTGGTGTTTAAGAATCCTCTTAAAATATTCAAATACTTAAAGGACGCTCATTTCAAGTCCTCCACTATTAAAACAATGTCTTAAGAAAACTGGAAAATTGACTATAAACTAAAAAAAAAAGTTAATCCTTCACAGCATCTTTAACAATAATCCTAATCACTGTTTCTACTTTTGCATTTTACCAATCGACCTGCCTACGCACCAAAACTTGTTGGTCGGACTCTCTCCCCATATCTCCATTCCAGTCGGTGATTCAGTTTCCTCCCGAGATTTTTCTTTTTTTTTTTTTGCATATCAATATGTCTAGTTTCTCCATTAAAATCAAATAGTTCAATTGACTTTGGTTTGACTGGTTCGCTGGCTGTTTGGCTGGCTAGTCAAGCATTTAAATATTATTTAACGATGCAGAAATTCAGCAACGGAAAATGAAAATACAATCCAACGTCTGTTGCCCACTACATAAAGCAAATGACGTGGATTTTTTACATTTTATATTATCCTGTTTGATTGTATTTGCATTAATATTGATAATATTTCGATGTAATGAACGTCTCTCCGCGTTGTTTCTGTCTACTTTGACTTTGACACAAGGCGGAAGTTTTCTCTTGATTTTTTTGGTTTTACTGGCGTCTTTCATAATTTCCTTGGTGGAAAAAAAGATATACTCGCATATTCATTATAATCCCACATGACAGATGATGGTAATTAATTTTTTGGACTTTCTGGAAAAAAATGAGTTATGGCATGTTGTTGGATGGTTTGAGTTTTCTTTTTGTTGCTATAGAAATTATGAAAAATTGTTATGAAATTTTATCATAACGCAGATATTGCAATAGAGAGATCCAATAGAGCTACACTATTGCAGAGGGGAAAATGTGTGAACGCCAAAAAGCTTTAAAATTATAACCAGAAGATGAATTCGAATCCACGACATGAACTTTTCCATTTTGTATGCAAACATATTTTGGTATAGGCTCACATTGTATGCGTGCTCTCTCATATATGTATCTCAAATTTAAAAATTCATACCCCATGCCAGTCATGCCAAACTAGGTCTTGCACAAAAGGTGTCAAGAAGATGTATTGTGTCTCTTGTGAATGACCGTACGGACGAACGAACGACTGACCGATCGTATTGTATTTCATTTTAAGCATTTCCGTATAATTTGATATTGTTGTCATCGGCATTTCGCCTCAAAGCAATAACAACAAATTATGCATTGTTGAATCCAACAAATCTCTTCTGTGTGTTCAACTTGACCTTATTTCTGAGAAAACTTTCATAATGTTTGGAAAGAAAGACGACTTTCTTTTCAAAGTGCCATGCATTGAAAACCAGTTACAATAGACAATCCAACAATTCAGTCATACATCCATCCAGCATCCATCTATATGTGCTTGTCCAATGGCCACCACAATCGCCGCTATCAAATACAAATAAAGCCATAAGTGTTTTTATCATCTTATGTGTTCAAAGGGTGTAGCAAATGCCTGAATAGTATTGAAAAGATTTTGCAGCAGTCAAGTTTTGATTTTTTGGAGATGCTGATTGGAAATTGATTTCTAAATAGAGGCATTTAATGTGGGAGCTCTAGAAAAAAAAATGCACAAGAAAATTGTGGTTAGTTTTACAGCTAAATATAATCCAATGGTCATCCAATATGCCTAACTTCTTACATGTCTCTAACTCCCTTCTTATGAAAAAATCTGTGTCGATTGATTTAAATTTATGACCAGCTGAGCGGCTCTAAAATCAGGAAACTTTTATTTTTTGGTCCATTTGAACCCCTAATTGTAAATATTCAAAAACAATAGTCTTTATTTCTGACCCTAACCCTACCCCATGCAAAAGTACCTGAGGATCGGACGAAAATTGCGAGCTGTACATAATACCCTCAACAAATAGTGCTGCGGGGTGTAGAAAAACTCTAGAAAATGTATAATTAAAAATTGCAAGTTAAATTGAAAAAAGTAAAAAAGCTGTAAGGTAGGCCGGGCCGAACCTCCATTCGGAACTAATTTGACCATTTTCAAACAAATAAAATAGCCGTAAGCAACTTTTGTCATAAGCCATATCAATATTCAAATGCGAAACTTAAAAAAAAATCGGTGAATAATGATTCTAGAATCATGAAAATACCGAAAATCGGAAAGTACCGAAGACGTGGACCTGAACAGACAAATACTAAATTTGAAACAAATCCGGTGAATAATGTCGCTAAAATCATTAAAATAGCGAATATCGGGAGGTACCGTCATACTAGGGCTATACGAAGACGTGGACCTGCACAGACAATTTTTTGTCACAGATTGTAGTATTTTTTACGAACTTCAAATACCATATTTGAAACAATTCCGATGAATAATGTCGCCAAAATCATCAAATACCGAATATCGGGAGGTGCCGTCATATTAGGACTATACGAAGACGTGGACCAGCACAGATTATTGTATTATCCATTATGAACTTCAAGTACCAAATTTGAAACAATTCCAGTGAATAATGTCGCTAAAATCATCAAAATACCGAATATCGGGAGGTACCGTCATACTAGGGCTATACGAAGACGTGGACCTGCACAGACAAATTTTTGTTACAGGTTGTAGTATTTTTTACGAACTTCAAATACCAAATTTGAAACAATTCCGATGAATAATGTCGCAAAAATCATCAAAATACCGAATATCGGGAGGTGCCGTTATTTGGGGGCTATATGAAGACGTGGATCTGCACAGAAAATGTTCTGTCTTAGGCTGTAGTATCCATTACGAACTTTAAATACCAAAATTAAAACAATTCTAGTGAATAACGTCGCAAAAATCATGAAAATACCGAATATCGGGAGGTACCGTTATTTGGGGGCTATACCAAAACGTGGACCTACATGGCCCATTTTCCTTCATTTCGTTCGGAAGCTAAAGTGATTTCCACAGACGGACGGACGAACTTCGCTAAATCGCCATAGAATTTTATACTGACCAAGAAAATATATATATTTTGTGGGGTATATTCCGAGGTGTTGCAAACGGAATGACAAACTTAATATACCCTCTTTATATTTGGCTGCAAAACCACAAGTGGCTATCGCTAGAGCACTCCAGCATTTAAATGTGAATAAATCTTTTGTGTTTCGTACCATCGCTCGTTACCGTGATTCTGGTAACATAGCCCGACGTCAAGGAAGTGAACGGAAGAAAACAGCAACATCAGCAGAAATGGTTCGAAAAGTAAAGTAAAAATGAGACCGAGGTAAAGCCATTGAAATTCCAAAAAGTGCAAGAACTTACACCGCAACAGAAAGAAAATAGACTTAAAAGAGCTAAAGAGTTGCTTCGCTTGGCCGAAAGTGATGAATTGCCAAATTTGGTTTTCTCCCATGTGAGAACATTCGTTGTCCAGAAAGAGGGAGTTCAGCTGAAAATGTGCACCTTCGGTTAGCCACCAGAACTCAAGCGCTGGCCATGGTGATTGTGTGGGCCGCGTTGTCCAGGAAAGAGGGAGTTCAGCTGAAAATGTGCACCTTCGATTAGCCACCAGAACTCAAGCGCCGGCCATGGTGATTGTGTGGGCCGCGATAACAGCCTATGTTCGCACTCCGCTCGTATAAATCGACCGTGGCATCAGAATAAATGCCGCATTTTATCGCGAAAATATTTGAAGGCCATAATGCGTGCCAAAGGTGACCAATTCGAACAAATCTAAACTTATTCTTAAATTTGTTGCTATTTCCGATATTATCTGCTTTCATTAAAAAAAAAAAAAAAAAAAAAAAAAAAAAAAGTAAAAATTATGGCTTTTGACTTTGTTTCAGTTTTTTATCTTACCAATTTCTTTGCTCTATTCTAAACACTAACCTCATGCAGAATTTCGCGGCGATAGGTCTATAATTGTGATAATTTTGAGATCATCTAATCTTAACTCCATGCAAAATTTCGTAAGGATCCATCTAAAAATATACTTTAGAAACCCTACGTTTATTGTCCTCATAATCCATGTTAAAATACTCTTTAAAACCCATGTTTATTGTGCTGATGATCCTGGTAAAAATATTATTTTTTAAAAATCCACGTTTATTTTCCGGATGATCCTTGTAAAAATATTTTTAAAAATTCACGCCTATTATCCTTAAAAATTTTTTTAAAATCCACGTTTATTGTCCTGATGTTCCTTTTAAAAATATTGTTTTTTAAAAATCCACTTTATTTTCCGGATGATCCTTGTAAAAATATTTTCAAAAATCCACGTTTATTGTCCTGATGATCCTTTTAAAAATATTTTTAAAAATCCACGTTTATTGTCCTGATTATCCTTTTAAAAATTTTTTTAAAAATCCACGTTTATTTTCCTGATGATCCTTGCAAAAATATTTTTTAAAAATCCACGTTTTTTTTACTTCACTTCGTTCGAAAGCTGGAGTGATTTCCACAGATGGACAGACGTTAATGTGGACCTACATGACCCATTTTCAATACCAAAAATCCTGCAAACATAATACACATTTGAGTAAAATTTTATCAAACTTTTTCATTTCGTTCGGAAGCTATAGTTCCACGGACGGACATCGCTACTCGACATATCGCTAATCAACATAGAATTCTATGCTTATCAAGAATATATAAACTTTGTTGGGTCTAATATGTATATTTCGAGGTGTTACAAACGGAATGTCAAACTTAATATACCCTACATACTATTGGGGGTATAATACCCCCGCACAGTGTTGTCGGGTATAAATATGGGCTTGTATCTATATGACATTACCATTCCAAATATGATTTTTTAATTTTGGATTTAATACATTCCATTTACAACATCCTTTATTTCTTAGTCATACATGATGTGTATGCCAATGACCATATTCAGAGTTGGCGGCAGCTTCTCCATTACCATTCATCCTATTGAGATGCATATCCACTTCATCCAACCAACACCGAACTCAGTGAAAGAGATGAAACAAACATTGGATGCCACTTTTTTTTTTTCTTTTCGCCACGAACTCAAACGCATATTATGCGTTATGCTATATGCTTTCAGTGCCTTTTGTTGATATTGTGTAGTTATTTGTTTTCTCCAATAAGTTTTCTGTTTGGCTTTATAATTTTTATTTATTTATTTATTTAGCGGTTTTCTTTCAATACATGTCTTTTATCGTGAGCACAAACAAATGGAGAACAATCAAACAACACCTTACTTTATATGGTTTTAAAGAAAACAAAAAGGAAAGAAAATATATGTATTTCGATTGTTTACGAACAAAGCTATCTGAAAAGAAGAAACACGATTTAAAACAATTGTGATTTGTTTTTTGAGCCACTCGATTTGTTTTTATTTTTCACAAAAAAAAAAAAGAGTAGAAGATGAAAAAACAAGCCAACACTGGATTGTTGTCAGTGACTTGGTGGTGGCATAGATTTTGACAAGTGCTTTATTGCTGTAAAGCTATGCCATTCTTGTTTGCTCTTTGACTTTTTCCATACAAGTGGTTTAATAAATCTTTCAAAAAAGATGATCGTAGTTATTGTTGTTGTACTCTTTTTTAGGCCAAGAAATAATTTTAACACCCAACATTCTATTATTATTAAATCATTGTCTTGTTTTTCCAATGAAATTTCGAAAAACAAACACAGTGTGGTATTCTATTGACAATAGCCAAGATTTTGTTGTCTTGAATGTTGAACAAATAAACACTTGCAGTAGTCAGTTATCTAAATAAATATTAATAGACAAGTGGCAGCAGATTCCAGATACAGACAGTCAGACATATGTCATAATGTTGACACGTCACATACGAACAAGGAAAAAAATATTGAATAACTAATTTTTCTCTCTACAAATGCTTTTGGTATTCATTAGCGATTAGTCATAGCTTTCGAATCGAAATATTCAACTACTCAATCTGGAGGAGTGCTTATGAAAGTGATAAGCTTTTGTGACATGAATACACATATGGTCGAGTCGATGCAGGTATTGAATATCACAAATTACATACGCAAATATGTAATAAACAAAAATATTCAGAGGGTCAACGAATTCAAAAACAAATAATAAAGCAGTTAAGTTCGGCCAGGCCGAACTTTTTATATCCTCCACCATTTGGAAGAAGCTTGAAACATTTCAAAAAAAAAAAAAAAAACGTCGACAAATAATGCTCAAATGAAAACCGTTATATGAGGGCTATACGAAGACGTGGCCCTCATAATTAATTTTTGTCATAGGCTGTAGTTCCGAACTTCAAATACGAAATTTGAAACAATTCCGGTGAATAATGTCGCAAAAATTTTAAAAATGCCGAATTTTTAAGGGTACTGTTATATGGGCGATATATTAAAACGTGGACCTATGTAGACAATGTGTAAAGAACTCAGAAGGAACCACTTGTGAGGATTTAAGACAATTCCATTGAAAATTTTACCGTTATATGGGGATGGTACGAAATTGTGGACGTTTATAGACAATTCTCTTCCAGGGGCTACTGTACTCACATGGAACTCCTTTTGTGGATTTTAAGATAATTCAAAAGACCGAGTATCGGGAGGTGCCTTTATATGGGGGATACACGATATCGTGGACCTATATAGACAATTCTTTTTCGGGGGGTAAAGTACTCGCTTGGAAATCCTTGTGTAGAATTTCAGACAATTTCATAGAATAATGTGGCTAAAATCATCAAAATACCGAAGATAGGGGGCATACGATCCCGTGGACCGATACAGGATGAGACAAAAAAACTGCAACAAAGTCAAACGGCATAATGTTTACATTTTTTTTACAAAATTTTAGAATCAGTTTAGATTTGTTCGTATTGGTCACCGAATGTTGCTCTGCGGTATTTTGGCCCAATCCCGGCGAAGCCCTTTCTTAAGGTGATCGACACTTTGCTGGTTTTTAGTGCCAACCTTGATTTCCAAAATACTCCAGACACAAAAGTCCAACGGATTGGTATGCGGAGATTTTGGAGGCCATTGTGGGTTTTTTTTTTTTTTTTGTAACCATTCTTGAGAGGCGCGCGTGAGTACGATGGTGCTGAGTACTGTTGGAATGTCCAAGGTTTGCTGCCAAAATCATTGCGTGCCCAATATTTGACATTTATTTTTATGCCACGGTCGATTAATACGAGTGGAGAGCGATCATCGGCTGTTATGGCGTTATGGACCACACCATCACCGGCAATTGAGTTCTGGTGGCCAACCGAAGGTGCACATTCTCAGCTGACCTCTTTGGCAAGTAAACACGATAATTTTGTTTGTTTACAAACTGCTGGACAACGAATGTTTTCTCATCGTAGAATACCAAATTCTGCAGTTCACCACTTTTGACCAAGCGAAGCAACTCTTTAGCTCTTTTGAGTCTATTTTCTTTCTGTTGCGGTGTAAGTTCGTTCACTTTTTTTGAATTTCAATGACTTTACCCCGAGCTCATTTTTCAATATTTGCCGAATGGAATACTGCGATATGTTCAGCTCACGAGCCATTTTTCGGCCACTTCGGCGTGGGTTGGATCAAGTCGCTTCTTTACTTTTCGAACCATATCTGCTGATGTTGCTGTTTTCTTCCGTCCACTTTCTTGACGTTGGGCTACGCTACCAGTATCACGGTAACGAGCAATGGTGCAAGACACAAACGTTTTATTCACATTTAAATGCTGGACTGCTCTAATCATAGCCACTTGTGGTCTTCCAGCCAAACATAAAGAAATCACACCATCACGCTTGAATTCCATCACGAATAACTTTTTTTCTGGAAAATTCTCCAAAAGTTCCAAAATGCTTTTGTACGCTTGTAAACAATATAATGAGCTGGCACTGGAATAATTTTAACAGCTGTCGGATGAGTGGCTTAGAAATGACAGCAGTCTGAATTGGTTGCAGTTTTTTCATCTCACCCTGTAAATAAATATTCATTCCAAAATACTTTTTCGAGCTAATGTGTCTCATATGCGGGTATTACGACTCGAATATAAATTTTTAGAAATTGACATTGCTTTTGAAAAAATTTACATAGGATGTTGCTGTGGTTAACCAAATATGAACACCTATCTACTCATCGTCGACCCACCCTAAGTTATGACATTTTCCCCTCATATAATTCCTTATGCTTCATTAACAAATGACACAATTATCAAGACTGAAAAAAGAAATCGTTAAAAAAAAAAAACAAATTGTGTTGTGATTACCTGATCGAATAAAATCGCTAAATGTCAAATCGATACATCTTCTGGCTCAAAGGCAGATGATGTCATTAAGCACAGCTGCATATCAACGAAAAAAGACCAGAAGATTTTTGTTTTTATTACCATTTCATATGATCATTAATAAAGTCGTGACAAATTTCTATGGAATCAATGTGGCTGTAGGTTTTGTAATTTTGCGATAGCGACTTCATTACGAATTTCGGCTGAAATACCTGAAATAAATGCTGTTCAATGGCTGTCTGCCAGACTAACTGCTGTTTTCCAGTAAACTTATTAAATTTTAACATTTACCTATCATTTCTGTGTTCAATAGAGACAAATTTGCATTTGCATCATGTTTTCATGCTCGCCAATTTGCATTCAAGTCGTCAGCCGGTCTGACTGACAATCTTTCTATTGTGTTGCTGAGTGTGTGTGTGTGTGTGTTCTCTGCTTCCTTAAAAGTCCGCCCTAGGTCTGGTGCTCGTATACAACCATTTGCAGGTGTAATTTGCATACATATCGCGATTTCAATATCATATTTCAATTTTATTATTTTGCAGTGCAATGCACATTTTAAGTTAAATTAAGTCAAAAACTCAATTGCAATTGCGCTCCAAAACTGGAGAACGTCAGGCAGACAGTCGGCCCGCCAGCCAGTCGTAGTTTTTTTAGATGGCGCGGTCTATATTTCCAATGAATCGATTGCTACATATTTTCATTTGCCATTTAATGGCAAAATAAGGTTGTGTTTCGTTTTTTTGGTTTCTTTGCTGAACCATTAAAAAATTAAATGTAATAAATGCCAAACTTTGTTTTTGAGTCAGCATTTATGGAGTTGCTTACCTTATAAAAGTACAATTTTCCAAGTAAGGCGAAAAATCATTTCAAATATATGGCGAAATAAAATAAAAACAAAATAAGTTTTAAAGAAGTCTGTATTGTAATTTAGAGAATTGAAGGTGGGCATACTTCAGACCATATTTACATGAATTCAAATTTATTAAATCCTTGTAAAATTTACATAGGTATCCCTGTACCTTAAATAAAATTTAAGTGAAGTGTAAAAATTTGGCATTGGCGTTGTCAATAAGTTTCAGATCCATTTAAATGAAACCTTTATTTAACATTACAGAAAAAGGAATAGGAAAGGAATATGAATTTAAATTCCACCGAGAACAGAAAATACATTTCTAACCTATTGTTGAGTGCAACGACAAAAATTATAAGTCGTTTTAAAGTTGTTTTAAATGGATACCGACTAATGACAAACAAACAAAGGTTCGTTCGTTCCTTGTACTATTAAAAAAAAATAAATAACAAAGCAGTCCAATCCACTAGCTCCCTCTATACGTCAAATTTGAAAAGTAGATATGTTAACAACACCTATACACAATTGATTATATTCATTTAATGTCGTATATACATTTTTTAACAACATTTCTATGAATCTAAAAGAAAACATAACAATAAACGGCAAATAACAATGAAAAACGATTGATTTAACGTATAGATGGCGTTATGCTAGCAAGAAATGCAAATAAGCTCTACTCTGTCTATAATTATATCTGCTAATAATATTTTTTGAAATACAAGGTGAGACGAAAAAACTGCAGCCAACTTCAGACTACTGTCATTTCTAAGCCACTCGTCCGACAGTTGTTAAAATTATTCCAATAACAGCTCATTACATGAGGTCAGCTAAAAATGTGCACCATCGGTTGGCCACCAGAACTAAAGCGCTGGGCATGGTGATGCTGTGGGCCGCCATAACATCCGATGGTCGCTCTCCGCTCGTATTAATCGACTGTGGCATCAGAATGCCGAATATTATCGTGAAAATATTCCGGAGGGTGTATTAAAGACTTCGGCACGCAAACATTTTGGCCGCAGACCTTGGACATTCCAACAGGACTCAGCACCATCGCACTCAGCACGCGCAACCCAAGAATGGTTACAAAATGAGGTTCCTCGGCCACCAAAATCTCCGGACACTAATCCGTAGGACTATTGTGTCTGGAGTATTTTGGAAAGCAAGGTTTGCACTGGGCTGCGCTTCGCGGGACTGGGCCAAAGTACCGCAGAGCAACATTCGGGTAGCGGTTTCATTGGCCATAATTCGTGCTCAAAGGTGACCAGTTCGAACAAGTCTAAACTTATTTTAAAATTTGATGCTTAATTTAATTTAAATAAATTTAAAATTTAAAAAAAGTCAAAAAATATGGCATTTCACTTTGTTGCCGTTTTTTTTATCACATCCTGTATATATATTCGTGATCAGTATCAAATTCTATGTCGATTTAGCGATCTCCGTCCGTCTATCCGAACGAAGTAAAGTAGTAAAATTTTACTCAAATGCAGGACTTTTGTTATTGAAAATGGGCCGATATTTCTAGCTTCCGAACGAAGTAAAGTAGATTGATAAAATTTTACTCTAATATATATTATGCCTGCAGGACGTTTGGTATTGAAAATGGGCCGATATTTCGGTGATTTAAGCGACATTGTTCACCGAAATTATTTCATATTTGGTATTTGAAGTTCGTAATGGATACTACAGCCTAAGATAGAAAATTGTGCGTGCAGGTCCACGTCTTCGTATAGCCCCCTCCGCTATTTAGTATTTTGATGATTTTAGCGACATTATTCACCGGAACTGCATGCAGCATGTCTACACCTTCGTATAGCCCTCACATAACGGCACCTCCCTCTATTCGGGTTTTTAACATTTTTAACGAGATTATTCACCGTAATTTTTTTTTTCAAATTTTACATTTGATGTTCTTAATAGATACTGCAGCTTAAGACTGAAAATTGTCTGTGCAGGTCCACGTCTTCGTATAGCCCCCTATAACCTCCCGATACTCGGTACTTTCAGAATTTCTGCGACATTTTTTACTGGATTTTTTTTTTAAATATCGTTTTTGAAGTTCGTGATGGGTACTACAGCCATATAACGGTTTTCATTTAAGTGGTAGTTTTCCAAAATTTTTTTTTTGGAACTTTTCAAGTTCCTTCCATTTGGAGACATTAAAGAATTTGGGAGAAATATGTAGTTAATATAGATGGTTGTTGGATTTGTATTGAAATATTGTTTCAAACCTTGGACTCTTTCTCTATTTATATTTGAATTGAAGTAAAATTGAAGTGTTTTCTGTCGTTGCAAATAAATATCCCCACATTTTTTCTATGATGAAGGATTTAAACGACTTTGTCCGCACGAAATTAACATCGACAATACTCGAATCAAATTTGTATTTTTATATAATTTCAGATTTCTCAAAAGATCCGATGTTCCCATATTCTTGTCAAGTGATGCTTTCATCATCTTTTCTTTAACATGAAACAACTTTCTTCCATTTACACAATAATAAAAAAAATTCACATAATAAATGTATGGAATATAGATATTAAATATTCCTCTCATATAAATGTATTTCTAAATATTCCCATAAAATTATCAATAATTTGATTGATCGCACAGCGTTTGGCATCACTGACCCGAAAATGTCAACCTGAGAGGTTTTCAATTTTATGTATCTTTGTATTTTTATTTTATTTATTTTTTTTTTTTTCTAAAAGAAATATAAAAACAAAACCCATCACTTATTTGTTTTGAAGGTCTTAAAAGCATATTTTCCCAGAGGGCTCAAATTCACAAAATATAATTGGCAGCGATTTCTATGTGTGTCTGTCTATCGCATGAGCGCCATGATGAGTAGCATCAACGTTATCAACCCCATTACGATGACAGGCGTAACATGAGCTCAGCTTGGAGTAGTACTACATAGATACATACATGATGGAGATCATTGTCACCTAGACGGTACTGTCATAGAAATCGTAAAAAAACTGACTGCATCATCTATCTAAATGCAGGGGGGCTTATTAAATATATGCATTAGCTAATTGGGCGCCATAGAATCTATGCAATTTAAACAATATATCGAAAACTAATGACAAACAAACAAGTTTCAAAAACTATCTTATCCAAGCCGTGGCAAGGTGTGACTAATTAATTTCCAACCACAATTAGCCAAATAAGATTTCCCGCTATCAATATTGAGTAATTTTCCCAATAATAAATTAATAATTATCATTTTTATTTTCGATATTTTTAATTATTTACTTAATCGAATTGTTTTACAGCCACCACCCAGATTATCATCCAATCGAAAAAGTAATTTGAAAATATTTAAACCCCAGTTCACGTTAAAGTGATTAAGTTTTTAATTTGCTAAAATGTTTAAATCTGGTCTCAAAGTTAAGTTAACATTTTGGAGGGTAAGACCAGTGATCTGCAACCATTTGCAAGCAAATCGTGTTCTAGAGAGATAATCAGTTTATGTTAAGCCTTGGCTACTGTCTCAATATTCTAATGTTGTCGAGAGGGGGTTCTGTGTTTACTCTTGAGGATTATATATAAGAATTAAATCTTGTTTTGGATCATTGGCCATAAAGTGTGATTCGTTGTTGTTGATCAGTCTACTTGCAAACCGCTCCCCTCCTCCTCCAAAAAAAAAACGACATATCAGCTAACCAGCCACCTAGACAGACAGTTATGAAAATTCTTGAAAACATATTTAACCAGCTGAATAATAAAAAGAACATAATACTGTTCAACTGTTCAATATAGCCCAGTTGCAAGCGAGTGTCGTTCGTTTGGGTTTTTTCTTTCTTTTCCAATATATTTCATTTGATCTGTTCAGAGCGGTGTGCACACACTTTGTGGTGGTGGCAGTGTTGCTTTATTGCAGTCATTTTCATTAAATCTTTTGTAAAACTAACACTTAGAAAAATCCCAAAAGAGACAGAAAATATATATATATTTTCTATATAAACCGCTAATAAAGCATTAGGCTGCGTGTAGCACAGAAACGTGTTTGCAATTTTTTTAATCCAAAGACAGTGGGTTTATTTGTTTGATTGTTAGCATAAGAAAATATATCGGTCTTCTTAGAAGAGATTTTTAAGGACTTGACGTTCAATAAGAAGACCAATTGCTCTCGATCTGAGAAGAAGAATTGGGTCTTTATAATGAGTAAAAAAGCAGGGCCGAACATTTAATACCCTCCACCATTTGGAAGGAACTTGAAAATTAAAAAAAAGAGGGTTGGCTATACGATAATGGCTGATAGGCTGTATGTAGTACCGATTTCGAACATCCAGAACGAAATTTAAAACAATTCCGGTGAATAATGTCTCTAAAATCTTCAAAATACAGGAATCGAGATAGATCCATAGTTACTTCTGAGGATATTCATAGAATTCATACGTCCGTCAGTTCATGTACAGGGTTGCCCATATTCGACGGACTCATGGTTTTTTTTTTTGGCCATTTCGATGACTCTTTGTGCCCATTCCAATCGACGAGGCTTGTCCGCAGGGAACAAATGCAAATCAATGCGAATAATCCGTTGTAAAGTGGACCGAGCCATGCCCAACTGCTGAGAACGGCGTTTTTGGGATGTTCTTGGGGACTTCTCAACACTGGCTCGCACGGCAGCGATATTCTCGGCCGATCGCCTTGGTCGACTTTTATATGGCCTCTTCGGATTAGAAAGAGCCTTACCAGTCGAACATTTTTCGTATAAACGCTTAATGGTGTTCTTAGAAGGCGCACTTCTCACATTTTTTAATGTTTTAAAAGCACGTTGAGTTTTCACAATTGACTACTTCTGTTGAATGTAAATTTCAACTGTCAAAAGTTATGGCGTTGCCAGATGGGTCCGTCGAATATGGGCAGCCCTGTATTTTTGTGAAAAAAATGCAGGTGGCATTTATTATCTCATTGAGATGAAATTTTGCAAACAATATTTGTTTGGCCCAAGGACGAACCCAATTGAAATTGATGATAATCGGATAAGATTTAGATATAGCTCCCGTATATATCTTCAACCGATTTCGGGTTAATTGTGCACCAAATAGCCAATACAAGTCCTATTGACCTGAATTTTGGTACATCCCACCGAATTCAGTCG
Source organism: Musca domestica (assembly GCF_030504385.1). NCBI lineage: Eukaryota > Metazoa > Arthropoda > Insecta > Diptera > Muscidae > Musca > Musca domestica. The sequence goes on along the minus strand of NW_026712114.1, from coordinate 28,470,225 downwards.
AGGAGCAAGCAAATCAAATTTGAAGAAAATCGGTTCAGATATAGCTATACATCTTATATGTTTCATCCGATTTGGGGTTTTGAGTCCCTCACATGCGTAATATGCACTGATAAAATACCTCTGACAAATTTTATCAAGATCGGTTCAGATTTAGATATAGCTCCCGCATATATATTCAACCGATTTCGGGTTAATTGTGCACCAAATAGCCAATATCAGTCCAAATGACATGCATTTAGGCACATCCGACCGTATTCAGTCTAGAAGCAAGTACATCAAATTCGGAGAAAATCGGTTTAGATATAGCTATAGCTCCCATATATATGTTTCATCCGATTTGGTGTTTAAGTCCCTCATATTCATAATATGCATTCGACAACAATAATATTTGGTACAAGATATCGTATAGAGCTTACAAACAGACATATTGGTCTTCTATGAAAAGGCCCATTGGTCTTCATTAATAGAACTTGTTTGTCTTCTGTAGGAAGGAATATTCATCGGTCTCAACTAAAAACCAGTAAAGAAAGTCTAAAGTTCAAAGGACTAAATATGCCGAAGCATTTTTATCTTTTAAATTCGGAATTGTACATTTATCTTTATCGGATAAAGATAAATATGGGAGCTATATCCAAATCGGAACCGATTTCAATAAAATTTGGCAAAGATATTTCTGAGCTGTATTTAAGATATTTCCCTGAGTATCGTTTTTACGGAGTGCATATTACGGCTGTGGGTAAAAGATATAACAAATCGGATGAACAGTATATATGGGAGCTATAGCTATATCTGAACCGATCTTCCCTAAATTTGACTTACTAGCTTCTAGACTCAATTCGGTCGTAAGTGCCAAATTCCATCCCATTTTGACAAATATAAGACGTTTGCTGCACAATAAAAAGTAAATCGGACGAAGTTATATATGGGCGCTATAATCAAATCTGAACCGATCTCGATAAAATTTAGCAAATGTATTTCTGAGATGTATTTGATATATTTTCCCAAATATTGTTGTTACAGAGTGCATATTACAGCTGTGGGGGACAAAAATAACAAATCGGATGAACAATATATAAGGGCATACTATATAAGAGCAAAATAACAATATATAAGGGTATAATATCTGAACCGATTTCGATCAAATTTGGCAAACTTATTTTCAGGCCTAATTTGGTTGTATTTGCAAAATTCCATACTATTCGAGCTAATATTACACGTTTTGTGCACAATAAAAGGCAAATCGGACGAAGATATATATGGGAGCTATATCTAAATTTTTACCGATTATCTCAAATTTCAATAGGGTTCGTCCTTGGGCCAAACAAATGATTTGTGCAAAATTTCATCTGGATAGGGCAATAAATGCGAACTGTACTTTGTTTAAAAAAATGTGATTCTATGCAGATCATCAAAAGGAACTATGGGTCTATCTCTTTTCCTTTTGCTGTTACAAACAAATGCACAAAGACATAATACCCTGACCACCTTGTGGTGTAGGGTACAAAAATCAAAAGAAATCAATTAATGATTTGGTTTAAAAATTCACACATTCTTATCCCACCAAATTTGGGTCCTGTTCCAAAAATGCGAAAAAAAGTCTCTTTTTTTGTTGACATGTCTTTCCACTGTTTTGTTTGGACTCTGGTCTGACCACACTGCTCTTTGAAAATACTACTCCGACTGTGGCGGCATTGGGTGGCTTTTGAGCCACAACAACAACTGTTGGTTCGTTCAAGTTTGATTGAGTTTCTGGAAAAATGCAACACTATTTTATTAAATTAATTTTTTTTTCTCTTATCTACTTTTATTATTTTCAAAGTGTTGTTATTTTCGTTGCTGCTGCCGTTGTTGTTGTATGAGATGTGTTTAACATGTGTCTGCTGTCTAGAATACTAAATACGCTCTCCAGTTTGCGGAACACGAACACGCTGTTCGGTTATTCGTTCGATCATTGTCACTGTCTCGTTTTTCGTATTTCTGTTGTTCGCGCAAACGTGAGTTAACTTCCGTACCGCCGACAAATAAGAAAACAAGAATTATTCTGTTTTAGATGCCAAATACAACTGATGCTTTATTCAAAAAATTCTTATATTTAAGTGATTTTACAATTATTGATTTTTCTTAGAGTTAACAAAGAACAAAGAAACATAAAATCTAGAGCTATCAAGAAAAATACTTAAGCTAAAAATTTGTATTGGGTACAGTAAAAGTAAACATTTCTTTTTGGGTTATTTCCGTCGTAGTTTTATTACTAGTGTTGTTATTGTGATGTTGAAGTGGAGAATTATTGCTGACGAAATAATGTCAACAATATTGGTGTTAGCTCTTTGGTGCTTATGACAATGTTGTAACTAATAATGATGTTAATAATAATGATATTAATAATAATGATGTTAATAATAATGATGTTAATAATAATGGTGTTAATAATAAAGATGTTATTAATAAATGAGGTTGTGGTTGAAAATAATGAACTTAATAATAATGTTGTTTATTGGTGGCTGTAGGTAACTCCTCCCTCTCCAGAATGAAGTGAGGGCCAAAGGGGCTTCGGATCATTTGTAGCCAGAACTTCATTGTTGTTGTGGGTTATGGAGTAGATTAATTTTATAGGCTTTCTTATTACTAATATTATTGATAATATTATGATTATAGAACTAATTATACCAAATGCGGAATAAGAAATTGTTTTGTAATTGTCAGAGTCTGTTTGAAGAAATTCGATATTTGCTTTATTTTGGAATCTGTATTGATCTAATTTGGGTAATGTTAGTTCGTCTCTTATGGAGAGTGTTGTAATATTGTTTGAGAAGCTAGTTTGGAAGGTTATTGTGCTAATGTTTTCTTGGTGAATATTCGGTTTATCTGTATACCAGACATTATTAAATAAGATTTTGCATTCATTAAAATTAATAACAGAGGAAGACTTGATTGGTAGACTCTTAGTTACGTTGTTACATACTGTGGTTATGTTTCCTATTGGAGGGTTTATAAGCACTAGGTAATTTGGTTCTGGATATATTATGTCCGTAGTTAATCCTATGTCTCTAAGGTGACATGCCACCGTTTCTTCTCTAAGCAAAATTGATTTTAGGCAATCTCTATTTCTTTCGTATTGAGTTTCATAGTTGCAGTAAAATTTTTGTTCTATTTGTTTGCATCGGTTGTCGAAAAGATAAAGGTTATCATTGTTTATTAAAGCGTATTCACCGGTTATTATTTCTAAGGTGTTATTTATGGGGGTTTTGATTATGTGTAATAATTTAAATAGTTCATTAGAAATTATAGGAATTTGTATGTTAAATATTATGTTTGTGTCGTTATAATATGCTGTCAGTTGTAGTAATTCATATATATGTTCTGGTGATATAATGTCCGTTGCATTGTTAAGTATGTTGTGTATTTCATTCAGTTCGTCAGTAGTTAATATTAATTTTGGGACGGTGTTAAGCCTTGCTAATACTACTGATTCTGCGATATCATTAAGATGGTCGGTAAGTATATCTATGTTAAAACTGATTTGAAGTAAATTTTGCATTTGGATTATTGCATTAACCGAGGGGTTTATGGCATTTCTTGTCTGGTTTTGAATCATCATTATAGAACGTTCTATTAGGTTTTGTTCTTCATTTATGTGATTGGTAATGTTTTCGAATCTTGTTATCATTTTGTTATTTAACATCAGTTGGTTTTTAAGCGTTGTTTTTATTTGGGTATTTCCTCTAGTTAAATTGTCAATGTTTTTATTTAGTTCTTCTGCATCTTTGTAGTCCATATTTCCCGTTATGAATTTGATTGCTGATCCTAAGGCATTTACAAGTCCCCGTTTTTCCCTATAATTTGGGGTTAATATATCCAATTTGGCTGAGAGATTATTCAGTTTCAGTTTCGTAGTTCTAAGTTGTGATGCTGTAAATCTTGTCTCCTCTATTCGATCCAAAGTTTGCTTTATAGTGTTAATATTGTCGTTATATGTTTTAAGGTTAATAACATGGATTAGATGTTGAAAGTCTGTGATTAATTTAGCATCGCCTAGTTGTAGTGGTATAAGTCCCTGAGTCTGCGTTATGTTTGTTATTGTGACGTCGGATTGTACAGGTACGAACCTAAAAGACATAGAAGTCAGTTTATGTAAGACGTTTTCTTTTAATTTTGGCTTTATGTAGTTTTTGGTTATTTGACGTTATCAGCGTCACTTTCTTGTTTTCCTTGACTACCCTCTTTGAGAAGCGAGGGGTCATTTTGTTCCTCCCTGATTCCCTTCTGTATATTGTCTGGTTTTCAGTTAAATCTTCTGGTTCTTCCCTATTTGCGTTTAGTTTTTTTATGCGTTTGTCAGTGTCCATGGATAATTTATCTTTAATAATTTTGTGTAAGTCATTTTGAAATTCTTGTAGTCTATTTAAGTAGTCATGTTCAGAGTTATAGCTTAATGTCTTTTCGAAGTTATAAGTCCTACCATAGAAGAGTTCAAATGGGGTTAATTTTGTAGCACTATGGATTGCGTTGTTATAGGTAAAAATGACTTCTGATAGTATTTCGTCGTGATTTAGTGGTATTTCTGATGACTTATACTTTTCGTAAACTATTCTGTAGGTCTCGGTAATGGTTGAATGTAATCTTTCTACGGGAGAGTTTCCTGTACTTTGATGAAATGATGTATAATGTAAGGTTATCTGATGCATTTTACAAAAATCTTTATAATGGATGCATTAAATTCAGCGCCCTGATCACAAACAATTTTCTTGGGTATGCCGTGTAGGCTTATGAAATGTTTGAAACTTTTCAGAATTGATAGGCTATTCCTAGAGTCTAAAGAGTAAGCGGCTGCAAATTTAGAAAATTTGTCTATGATGGTAAGTATATTACGCTTGTTTATACAATAGATATCTGTGTGGATAATATCCAGTGGTTTTTCGGGAATTTCAGGTTTTTGAAATTTGGGTTTTGGTGGTTTCCTGTCATATTTTAAAGTTTGGCATGTATGACAATGATTAATACAATTTTGTATTTTGTTTTTCATGAAAGGGAAGTAGTACTCTCGTTTTAAGTGTGCATATGTCTCTTGAATACCTCTATGGTTATGGTTCATATGGTATTCATTAATTATTTTGTCTTGCTCATCAATGGTTCTTATGTCTTGTAGAATGTCCATGCATCGTACTAACTTAAATAGTTTGCTGTTTGCAAAGTATTTTGAGTAGGTGCTTTGAATTAATTTAAATGTATCGTCATCTGCCATAAGCGCAGAGACTTTATTTGGTGCTATATAATTTTGGAAAATGTTAGTCAATGTTTGTTCGTCGTACTTTTCTCTACGTATAGTCTTGCGTATTTTATTTTTAAATATTGTTTCTAAGGTTATTGGTGAGCCACCGATTTGAGTTTGAAATATAATTTGAATATTAAATTCGTTAATTGGTCTTTCTGATATCGGTATTCCATCGTCAACATTTTCGTCGGAGGAATGGATTGTTGTTCCTTGTGTACCATGGTTTGAGATGTTATCAACTGAATTAGTGTTTATATCGACATGTTCATTTACAGATAGATTGTCTAATTTAATACGACTTAGTGCGTCTGCGTTAGTATTTAATTTTCCTTTTTTGTAGATAATTTCATAGTCATATTCTTCTAGTTTTAATCTCCAGCGGATTAATTTTGAATTTGGTTCTTTTAGACTCATGATCCATGTAAGGGGCCTATGGTCGGTAATTATTTTAAATTTCCTTCCAAAAAGGTATGGCCTGAAATATTTTGTCGCCCATACGATAGCAAGTAATTCTTTTTCTATCGTCGAGTAATTTATTTCGCTATTCGATAATGTACGACTTGCGTAACATATAGGCTTGTCACTACCTATTGGTCCTTGGGAAAGTATTGCTCCTAAAGCAAAGTCGCTAGCGTCGGTGGTTAAATTAAATGGTTTTGAAAAGTCAGGATATTGGAGCAGTGGGTCGTTCATTAAAAGATTTTTGCAAGTAGCAAATGTGTTCAAATATCTCTCGTTTAATATTATTTTTCTCCCTTTCTTAAGACATTCTGTGAGGGGTTTCGTTAATTTCGAGAAATCTTGAATAAATTTCCTGTAATAACCGAGTAGTCCTAAAAATGATTTTATTTGTTTTTGTGTTTTTGGTACGGGGAAAGCTTTTATGGCATGAATTTTATCAGGGTTGGGTTTAATACCATCAGTGGAAATAACATGTCCGAGAAAAGAACATTCTTTCTTTAGGAATTCTGATTTGTCCAGTTGTATCTTAAGATTGGCTGTACGTAATTTACCGAGTACTTTTTTCAAGTGTTGTATGTGCTCCTCTAAGGAAGTTGAATATATAACTATGTCATCTAAATATACAAGGCAGACTGTCCCGATCAAGTCACTTAATACATTGTCCATTACCCTTTGGAAAGTGGATGGAGCATTTTTTAATCCAAAAGGCATCCTTACGAATTCATAGTGACCTCTATCGACAGAAAATGCTGTTTTACCAATATCTTTTGGGTGCATTTCGATCTGGTGAAAACCGCTAGCTAAATCTAAAGTTGTGAAGTAGAGACTTCTCCCCAATTTATCTAATATGTCAGTTATGTTGGGTATGGGATATTTATCAGAAACAGTTTTCTCGTTTAATTTGCGATAATCTATAACAAGTCTCCATTTTTGTATATTGCTCGAGTCTAATTTTTTTGGTACGATCCATATAGGAGCACTCCATGGTGAAAAACTTCTTCTAATTACACCTTGTTGCAACATTTTATCGATTTGTTTGCGTATTTCCTCTTTGTGTATGTAAGGGTACCTGTATGATTTTGTAAAAATGGGTTTGTCGTCAGTTGTCCTTATTTGGTGTTTGATTTGATTCGAGAATGTCAATTGTTCTCCCTCCTTGAAAAACACATCTTCAAAGCATTTGCAAACCTTCAGCAAAGCTTGTTTTTCCTCTTTATTAAGATGACCGGTCCTTATCGAATCTAAAATGTCATGATTATCATTCATACAGTTGTGTTCTAAACTGAAGTTATTAACTTCGATGTAATTCTGGTCGTTGTATGGTGTCGTCTTTATTGGTTGTTCAATGTATGCAATTTTATCATGTCCAGAAGTATTAACTATTTCCACAAGGCTGTACCACTTTTTAGAATGATACAGTCCCTCTGAAATAAAGAGGTCGGAACCCAAAAAAGTCCTTGGGAGAAAAAAGCTACCATTTTGTGTGTCTACCGGTACATTAATAACAACTCTGGAAGAGCTTGGAATAATGAATTTCTCAGAAGTAAAATTGGGTTTGAGATGAATAGGTATGATGGCTTGACTTGTTACTAGAGTTTTGTTACCTAGGTCTATTTTAGCTTTGAGAAAATCTAATATGTCCAATCCTATTAGTCCATCGAAATAGTTGTGAAATTTGAAGACAAAAAATTCTGTATCTCCTTTTTGTTTGAATTCCGTAAATAAGGGTAGTTTAATTTTTTTGTCCAGTGAGTGTTTAGTTAAAATTGTTGTGATTGTAATTGGTTTGCAGGTCATACACTCTTCGTCATTTACAAATTCTGGGTTTATGAATGATGACGATGCTCCAGTATCTATTAAAAATTTCAGGGGTCTACCAAATGGGGAGGATATGTTAATATAGGGTAATGTGTGTCCATGTTTGTTAATATCTAAGTATCCCGTTGGTGTGGGTAGGCATTCATATGAAAATTTTCATTATCAACTATTACATTTTCGTATTCCGTTCTAATACCATTATTTTGTTGGTCTTTTAGATCGTTCATGTCATTATCATCATTTTGATGATAAGTGTAGTTTTGTTCGAAGTCATTGTCATGTGTTTGTTCGTGGTAATATCCGTCTAGATCATTATGGTAAGCTTGAGACACATTGACGTTGTTTAGGTACGATGTCTGTCTCGTTTGTGTAGTCATAGGTTTTCTTAAATGACTATAACCAGAACTAACATCCATTGGTTCTGGTGGTGGTAAGGGTTTGGTCGTAAGCTGTTGCTGCCTGAAGTTGCTGAATTTGCTCTGTCCGGACCCATTGTGAGAAAAGGTATTTCCATTAGGTGCTTGAGGTCCCTTTTGTGAAAATGCATTAGTTATTGGATTATATTGATTTCTTCCCTGAGTATTAACCGTGTTTTGGAATCTATTTATATTGTTTTGTGCGTAATGGTGAATTTGTCCGTGTGTAAATCTATGTGTGTTATTCATATTTGGTTGGTAATTACGAGCAGGGGCATAATTCCGTGTATTCTGTCTATACCTTGGTTGGTAGAATGGTTGGTTGTAAGTAAGTCTTCTTGAATATTGTATATTTTGTTCCTGAATGCAGAATGTTAATGCTTCATCTAATGAGTCGGGTCTCATAGACCTAATCATTGAGCCAAGGGGTTCTCGGAGGCCTATTAAGAATGCATCTAAGCACATTTTAGCGTTAAATTCGCGCCTCGAGTTTATGACATGTTTGTTAGTTTCATGAATTGATATATTATTATTTATTGCTGCCTGTAGCTCTATAACTGAACCATAAAATTCTTGCACAGTCTGATTATTTTGTCGTAAATTGTGGAGTTCACGCACAAGGGAGGTTTCACTCCTTTTATCCGAATATTTAAGTATTAGATTCGCTTTAATTACCTCCCAAACTAACGGAGTACCGGATGAATTAAGTACTTCATTAGCTTCTCCCACTATTTTGTTTCTGATGGCTCTAAGCACTACTGTTGCTTGGTTAGAACCATCGATATTCGCTAATATTCTTAAAATCTCTTCAACGTTTTCTAAAAAATCATTTAGTTGCCTTGGATTTCCATTAAATGTTGGTAAATCTTTTACGGCATCTGGAATTTTTAATGTTTCGTATGCTTGAGAGGATTGTGACGGTTGTTGAGATTGTAGCGCCTGAGGGGCACTAATGTCATTAACGGTAGTCATTTCTTGTTGTTCCGGTATTGCAGTTAAGTATCGAATAGAATATGGTCTTGGTCTTAGTCTTCGCATTTAATATAATTACCCTTTTTATTGATTTGAGATATTTTGATTAGCCTTTTTCTTTATAATTGAAATATTTCTTTGCTTATTTCTGTTTTATATTTTATAAAGTAATATAATAGTGATAAATATTATAATTTTCTTAAAATAATTACCCTAGTATTATCATAATAAATAATTTCATTGTTGATTTCCAAGGTTTTTATCTGCTTCTTTCCTCCGATGAGACCTGTATAAGTTGCTTGTAGATATGGACTGCTTCAGGACTATTTCTTGTTCTTCACTTGTAGTTGTTGTTTGTTGTTTTAATTGTTGCTTGTTTTTGTTTTTTTTTTTTTTTTTTTTTTTTTTTTTTTTTTTTTTTTTTTTTTTTAGTTTTTTTTTTTTTTTCGTTTTTGTTACGGTTGTTGTTATTGTTATATGTTATTAACTTTTTAATTGTTATTTTTAGTTGATTTTCCTTTTTTTTTTTTTCTTCACTGTATTGTTATTTGTTTTTGTTAGTTGGTTTTTTTCTTGTTTTATCTGATCTGATCCACTATGACCGTATTATTTGTTGATATTCCTTCAACGATTTTCATTAAATATTTATTCCAACCAAAAAGATATTCATTCTCTCCGGATGGTAATATTTGTTGATATTCCTTCAACAAAATATTATTTATGAATTTATATATATTTTTTATTTAAGATATAATTTGTTGATATTCCTTCAACAATTTTTATTAAATATTTATTCCAACCAAAAAGATATTAATTCTCTCTGGATGGTTATGTTTGTTGATATTCCGTCAACAAAATATTATTTTTGATTTTAAATATATATTTTTATTTAAGAGATATTCCTTCTCTTCTTATAGTAAATTGTTGATATTCCTTCAACAAAATACTATATTGTATTGGCACTTGATTTTCTCGGTTGTACGGACGTAGGATCTTTTTTTTCCGATTGTTGGCGCACGATTTTTCTCCTTAAGGATTACTTGATATACCGTCAAGCCTAATTAATTTAATATATTTTTTCTTCACCAAATTTTTCTCAAAAAAAAAAATTTTTATGTCCTTTAAAGGATAGTTCACTGTTTTTTCCACAATTAACTTGTCACTGTTTTTTTTTTTTTTTGGTTTTTTTTTTTTGTTTTAAGGATACATTTATTTAATTATATTTTTTCACTTGAGAAAGACCGCACCAACAATGGCCGTACGACTGCGCCAGTTAACTTCCGTACCGCCGACAAATAAGAAAACAAGAATCATTCTGTTTTAGATGCCAAATACAACTGATGCTTTATTCAAAAAATTCTTATATTTAAGTGATTTTACAATTATTGATTTTTCTTAGAGTTAACAAAGAACAAAGAAACATAAAATCTAGAGCTATCAAGAAAAATACTTAAGCTAAAAATTTGTATTGGGTACAGTAAAAGTAAACATTTCTTTTTGGGTTATTTCCGTCGTAGTTTTATTACTAGTGTTGTTATTGTGATGTTGAAGTGGAGAATTATTGCTGACGAAATAATGTCAACAATATTGGTGTTAGCTCTTTGGTGCTTATGACAATGTTGTAACTAATAATGATGTTAATAATAATGATATTAATAATAATGATGTTAATAATAATGATGTTAATAATAATGGTGTTAATAATAAAGATGTTATTAATAAATGAGGTTGTGGTTGAAAATAATGAACTTAATAATAATGTTGTTTATTGGTGGCTGTAGGTAACTCGTGTGGGCGTTAGTTAATGAAGGAAGAAACGATTGAATGACACGATTTGCTATCTTATCTAAACTGGGCCCTAGTGTGTGATCGAAACTTGTTTCGCAGTCACAACGTAACCAGGAACTCTGGAGCTAGTAGTTCAATGTTGGTTCACCAGAACTGGTGAAATGGCGTTATTCTTGGGCATTATTTTCTGTTTAATTTTTGTTCTATGAATAAATTATGCTAAGCGGTCGATGTAAGAGTTACTGAAGCATTTCTTAAGAAATGGTAATTTTTTGCCAATGTGTTGGGAATATTTTAAGATATGTTCTACTAATTTGTAGGATTTAAAATTTTATGACCTACGATTAGTATTTGAAATTTAAAATGTGTGTGATATGGTTATATATTTGATGATTTTATATAAACATTCCAATATTTATGTTTTCATTAAATTTCCTCACCTAACATGCAATATAGGAATGCTTACCTTCGCGACACTATAAAATAAAGCGATTGAATTCCATAAACCATAACGACCCCACAAATCACTCTTCAACCTGGCCGGCATGGTCAACCCAAAAATGCCGTTCCAATGTCGTTGCAACCTCACAAGAGACAGACATGTTTGGTTGCGATATATGATTCGATTATGGCCATAACAATAAACAACTGGCATACCACAAGTGCTTTACTATTCTACAACACCCTCTTTTTCCCACTCCGCTCTATCTACCACTGACAAAGACAGAAAAAATCATAACAATAACTTTGAAAAAAAAAAAAAAACTTTGCAATGAAAAGAAAAAACCAAAAAACAAAGAAAAGAAAAAATATTTTAAGGCTTAGGGAATTGCAACAGCAACAACGGAACAAAAGTATCCATCCAGCATGCGTTTGGTTGGAGTACCATTTTTTCTTTGGATAGCATCAACAAGCGAGGTGGACAGCGGAACACAATAACACAAAAATTATGTGAGTGTTGTATGACAGGTAATATGAGGGCCAAAGACAAAAATCTTGAAACGAAACGAAAAAAATTGTTCATAGGGCACAAACCTACGAACACCGACCACCGAGCAGTAATGGACCGATTGGATTACCATGTGATCTTTTGTTTGAGGGTGATTGTTTTTCTTTCTCTCCATTGTTCATGGTAATTTTAGCTGATTGATTGAGAAGGCGTTTAATGGTTACAAAGCTAATGTGAATATGATGGAATAGGTAAAAGTTGGCTCAATCTGGTCAGAAAATGCTATAAGGGCCTTTCTATAAGATCTCATTGTAGGGCAGTGTTATTTATTATACATAATAGAATTTTGCCTTAAAGATTCCGAAAGAAAAAGATCGAGAGTAAACAAATGAAAGACCCATTGCTACTTACCATTACACAGAAAACATTGGAAAAGAGGCAAAGTAAAAATGTCGGATAAAGAAAACAATAACTTTCTAGGGGTCTAGTCCATGGACGAGCTGCATAGGTGTCTAGTCCATAGACGAACTGAATAAACATTTTCGAAAAAGAAAATAGGTGTAACGACCCCACGGACCCCAGTTTGGCATGCAGCCAGTTTCTGAAAAAATCCAGCAGCGCACAATGACCACCAAAATCTCCGGATACCAATCCGTTGGACTATTGTGTCTGATATATTTTGGAAAGCAAGGTTAGCTTCAAAAAAAAAAACCAAAGTGTCGATCACCTCAAGCAAGCGCTTCGCCGGGAATGGGCCAAATTATGATGGTTTCATTGGCCGCTTGATGGCCATAATTCGTGCCAAAGGTAATCAATTCGAATAAATCTAAACTTATTCTAAAATTTGATCCTATTTCCAACATTTTTTGCTTTTATAAAAAAATTTAAGAAATTTTAAAAATTATGGCGTATAACAAAAACAAGGGTATAACAAAAACTAAAAGAGTGCTCGGCAAGAGTAGAATATGCTCGATTTTTAAAATGAGAATTTATGCTCATTCACATTCGAGCTATACTGAAAAATTGAGTACGCTCGTCGAGTTTCATTCGAGTAAGTTTTACTCTTTGTACTAATTCGAGCGAGTTTTTCGGAAGCCTGTTATTTTTCAGACTGTGGAAGACCTTTACGACGAATGTCATGTTTCCAAAAAAAAAAAAAAAAAAAAACAAAGACCTCAGAAACTGTGAGCTGATTATTGACATATTGTCCTTGTTTAACGGGCAAAGGATTTGCTCGTAAAAAATTTCCTTCATTTATGAGCTGCCAGTAGCTTTGGTCAACTACTTTAATATAATTTCACCTTTAAAAGTGTACAGACATTGTTCGGTTTAATTTTTACATTGAATAAAAAATATTAAGATTTATGACCCACTTACATACCCATTTATGCCTCATATATAATTATAATGCCTCCTCGGATTTATGAAAAATACAACCCACATTGAACCATATTTTACCACAATTACTATTTCTGTTCAAATTGGCGCCAAATTTTCTTTGGCTTCCAATATTAATCACATATTTCCGATCTTCTGTCTTTGCAGGAATAAATAAAAATTACCAACCCAAGCGCCAACATCATCAATGCCAAGTCAACTACAGGCATTCGAATAAAAGTGAAACTGACAACTGAAAACGAAAAAAAAAAAACAAAAAACTTTAACAACACAACGAACCACCGCAAAATGTGAACAACAAGGTGGCAAAGGCAAACGACAACCACCCAATATATCAAAAGCGGAATTTTAACCCGCTGAGCAAGCAATAAAACACAAATAAAAAAAAACATAATTTAAAAGTGGCTCACACAAAAAAAGGAAAAATTTCTCGAATATATTCCAGCAATTTATAATGAAAAATCGCATATTGTAGATATGAAGATCTTTGTTGTTACTATTATGCGAAAATGTGTTAATGTGCTGTGAAAAGCGTTTTAACTGGAAACCTAAGAATATAAGAACAGCAATTGCTATTATAGTTTCTGGAGAACCAACCACCAGTTGAGAATTGCAATAAACCAACAATTCATTCACATTACAGTTGCCACAAAAAAATAAAAAAGAAATAATCATTGCAAACGCGTTGCCTGCGATAACCAAAGACGCCAACGAGTCGCCGAGTCGTGATTTTTATTTGAGTTTTTGATACGATTTTCGTTCGTCGGTCGATCGATCGATTTGAAGCCGCCGGTCGGGTTCGCGTCCGCGTCATCCTGGTTTATGCCTGGTTATATGTTGGCGTTTTTTATTTTCCTGTTGTACGTCGTCTTCGTTGCCATCGCCATTGTTATGTGTATTAAATTGTTATTGTAAACACGCATTACATTAAGGCCATATTTGGCTGGCAGTCAGACGGACAGACACAGCCAGCCAACAGCAATTGTCGACAATCAGAAGAACCTAGGAATTGCCGAAACTGTGTTAACGTTCTGCAATCAGCAAACACCAACATCACGCTCGCACACACACACTGGCTCTCGCCTAGCTTAGCCATCATCATTTGTGGCAGGTAGACATCAACAACATCATTGGCCCTATCATCATCAATATTGTCTTTCAACATCAACAAAATCGTTGCCACGTTGTGTGGGTCTTATCGCATACGTTACATCTTTACACGTATCGGGCAACATTACACAAAACTTTAACATTTTAGCCCCGCCGCCGCTCTTCGAACCTTCCAGGAGTCCTGTGTTGCTATGATTACATGGCATTATAATTGAAAATTAGCTTCAAAAGCAACAAGAAGAACTGCTGTTCTTCTCATTCTTATTTTGTTTCCATTGTGCAGTTGGTCTACCGAATTTTGAAAACTGCAGACACCACTTGTCTTCGAATTTAAAGAAAAATCGAAAAAAAAAACAAAAAACTAACCAGGTAAGTGGTAAAACAATTTACAAGTATTACTTTACATTATGTGAAACATGTAATTTTATTCAATAAATCAATTTAATTTACCCCTCCGACTTGTACATAAAAATCGCATTTCAATGGAATGAAGTGAAGTGAAGTGGAGAGAGAAAATAAAATCAATAAAAATTATTGGCTTTGCCTTTTGGGAGGTACGTGGAAGACTGGTAATAAAAATGATAGGTTGTCAACCCAAAAGAGAGACAACACAAATTCCCAAGGCATTAACAAATACTCCACTAGTAAAGTGTTTACAGATTTCACTTATTTCAAGGAAATGGTAATTTTGTAATTATACCCTCAGCCCTGCAGAGGGTATATATCATTTGATACGGCCAAAAAGTGCCTCATCGAAATAACGGTTTTAGACCCTAGGTTTCTTTGGACCAAATCCGTTTCAGGACATTTGGCGTCGATCTAAGAATGTCCGTCCGTCCGTCTGTCTGGCTGGTGCGCACGATAACTCTCGAAGGAAGTATCGGATTTGTTCCAAACATGGTACATCATATTATTATCATAGAATATCAGTACACTCTTTTTGGTGCCTCCCCCAAAAAAAGTCAAAATATTCAAAGAAAATATTTCACTGCCCACAAAGAGAAAAGATAATCCAATTTTGCTACAAGTTTGCAAAACTCAGTGTTTGCGTAAGTGCTAGGTCATGTGAGAAAATAGACAATATATCATCCATCCATCAAGTATCTCCCCCACAAAGAGTCAACATTTTGAATAATTATAACTTTTTTAAAAATGATAAGAGTCCGATTGTCTTCAAATTGCACACATCGCAATATATTTGTTAACACAAGATCTGGTGTGGGGCATCCGGTTTTCTTAATATTTTACATTCCCATTATTTTTACCAAGACAAAATCTGCTGTTAAGATGGGAAATATTGGTCTACACCTTCTGGTACCTCCCCCACAAAGGGTCAGAATTTGGAATATCCATGAAGCTCATATAACGCGAGATTATCTTCAAATTTTTAACATCCCATTTGTTCTACTAACACAAGATCTGCTGCGAAAATTGGACATATCGATTCACTCCTTTTGATACCTCCCCCACAATGGGTCAAAGTTTTTTTTATCCCTGATGCTCATAAAACGTGAAATTAACAACCGATTCCATTCAGACTTTGAACATCTCAATGTTTCCATCAATACAAGAAGATGATATACAGGGTGAGATCAAAAAATACAATAAAGTCAAACGCCATAATTTTTACATATTTTTTTTAATTTTATTAATTGAAAGCAAAAAATGTCGGAAATAGCATCAAATTTTAGAATAAGTTTAGATTTGTTCAAATTGCTCACATTTGGCACGAATTATGTTCTTCAAACGGCCAATGAAACCGTCACACGCTGCCCAAATGTTGCTCTGCGGTATTTTGGCCCATTCCCGGCGAAGCGCTTGCTTGAGGTGATCGACACTTTGGTATTTTTTAGTGCCAACCATGCTTTCCAAAGTACTCCAGATATAATAGTGCAACGGATTGGAATCCAGAGATTTTAGTGGCCATTGTGCGCTGGAAATTAAGCGAGGAACCTCATTTTGTAACCATTCTTGGGTAGCGCGTGCTGAGTGCGATTATGCTGAGCCCTGTTGGAATGTCTAAGGTATGCGGCCAAAATGTTTGCGTGCCCAAGGCTTTAATACACCCTCCAGAATATTTTCGCGATAAAATTCGACATTTATTCTGATGCCACGGTCGATTAATACGAGGCGGTTATGGCGGCATACACCATCACCATGGCCGGCGCTTGAGGTGCACATTTTCAGCCGACCTCTGGCAAGTAAACACGATCATTTTGTTTGTTAACAAACTGCTGGAGAACGAATGTTTTCTCATCGAAGAAAACCAAATTCGGCAGTTCACCCCGAAAGTGCGAAGCGAACCAACTCTTTAGCTCTTTTGAGTCTATTTTCTTTTTGGTGCGGTGTAAGTTTTTGCACTTTTTGGAATTTTAATTGAATTTTAATTTTAAAATGCACGGACTCCGAGGAATCTTAATTCGAAAATTTCCAGAAGTGTGAAAGAGGGGGAACTCGCCCTTCTATTAAGTTTACTTTGCGATGCAAACTTTTAACACGTAGATATACTTTGCCTCTATGTCCATATCAGACCTGCATAGAGGTACCTCCCGATTTTCAATGACAATGTCTGAAAACCCACACAAGAAGTTCTTTCTGAGTTCTTTACCCTGTGGAAGAGTATTGTCTATATAGATCCACCATATCGTATAGCCCCCATACATTTTTTACACATTTTTTATAGGAATTGTTTCAAATTTCGTATGTGACAAAAAATCGCGAATGTGTCTTAGTATAACCCCCATATTACGATACCTCCCAATATTCGGTACTTTGATGATTTTTGTAAGATTTTTCATCAGAATTGTTTCAAATTTCGCAGTTGAAGCTAATATTGGGTACTACTTTCATATGGCTGAAATGGTCTTTGTAGGTCCAAGTCTTCATATAGCTCACATATAACGGCTCATCCCTTTATTTGGTACATTTGGTCATATTGCGCTAAATTTTTAGTGCACTAAGAATTAAATAATTAGTGGTGGTGCTATTTCAATTCCAGTACCACTAAAGGGTTAGTTGCACTACCAATAACCATTTAGTGATACTTAAAAAAATGCATTACCACTAAAATGTGGTGGCAGTGCAATTTTTTAGTAGTGGTAGTGGTATTAATGTTTTCACTATCACTAAAGGTGTCATTATGATCTTTAGATACCACATTTGAAACATTTCCGGTGAATAATGTCGCTAAAATAATCAAAGTACCTAATATCGGGATGTACCGTTGTTTAGGGGCTATACATACAAAGACCTGCATACGAAATTTTTTTCCATAGGTTGTACTAATCATTAAGATCTTCCAATACGAAATTTGAAACTATTCCTGTGAATAATGTTGCTGAAATCTTCAAAATACCGAATATGTGGAGGTACCGTTATATGGGGGCTATACGAAGACGTGGCCGAAGACGAACGAACTTAACATACCTACTGGTAAACTATGCATGTATGCAAAGCCCTCTATCTTAATTCGTTCGAAAGATAGCTTGATTACAACACACAGACATACAGACGGACGAGCATCGCTGGATCGTCTTAGAATTTTACGTTGATCGAGAATATATATACTTTGTTGGGTCTATTATAAATATTTCGAGGAGTTACAAACGGAATGACAAAGTTAATATACCCTCCATAGTATAATAGAAATAGCCTATAATCAAATATTAATAGAAATAGCCTATAATCAAATATTTGTAGTCATACCACCCTGCATCGAATTTCTTGTTAGTTCCCCTAACGGTCGGTCAATGCATTAGAGGCATAAAATCTACTAATTTATGAATATCCATCCATATGACGACAATTTACACCCAAAAGATTGGGACGGCAAACAAACCCATGGCAAACCTGTAAACGATTGTAAATAATAATTTCATTAAAGTGGAAAGTGGAGAGCGACAGAGACAAAATTCACAGTTATTAAAACCAAGCCTCAAATGCAAACAAACATAAACTCATGGATATAATGACTTTATTTGCAAGAAGAGATATCGAGATACACACCACCAACTGGCCTCTGCTGTAACCGAAAATGCAAACAAAACCCATGACAAAGCGACTACTTTAGGCAAATTCGCATATAAAATTCACACACACACAAATACACATGCAGATTTATGCCTTAAAGGCATCAAAGCCACATAAAGTGAAGTGTCCGAACAAACAAAATCACCGTTAATATTTTCTCTCTTAACCTGGGCTGTGTTCGAAGCTGAAAATCACAGTGATTACCAAGTATTGTCAATGATTTAAATGCAAAATGCATTTAATGTTGGACTAAACGACTAACAAGCCTAAAGCTGCAGTTCATACCAATTGTGATTTTCTACTTTTTTTTAAAGAGAGAGAAAAATACGAAATAATTTCAATTTATGACTGATTTACATTTAATTTATCCCAGAGTCTTGCCAAAATACCTTAGTAAATCACACTGAATTTATTGTTGCCAGACATGCAATTGAAATATATTTTCCCAAATAAGACACTATATCTGTGTTAGGCACTTGATGTTTGTTTTTTTGCGATTTTTTTTTTGTTTATTTATTTATTTTTTGAGATAAGTTTTTTTTCTCAAACCAAAAATAAATAATCATCTAATGATCCAAACAAAGGATTTTTTTTCTCTTATTTTGATGATAATGTCATGGTATAATCAAACCATATTCGATGGCAAAAAAAAACAAAAATCGAAAAAGTGAAAGTATGCAAATCTGTGCCCAAAAATATTGTTCACGTGAATTATCGTTCACAAAGTGCTTGTCATCAAATGTCATACTTATGATCATCCATTGATGGTGGCGTATCATATGATACCATACACTCATATATGTTCATAATTCACCCTCCTTTTTGTGACATATTGTAATTATCTAATGCCATATCTAATGGTGTTTAGAAAGCCAAACTTCCCACAAGTTGTGATTAAGTGTATCCATATTGGATTTGTTGAATGTTCGTGTCATAATAATGACTGTTTCGAGTAGGATTTGTGATTTGTATACCTTCAGCCATTTGGCTACAGAGGGTATATATCATTTGATACTGCCAATAGGTGCCTCGTAGAAATAAAGGTTTTAGACCCCAGGTTTCTTTCAACCAAATCCCTTTCAGGAAATTAGGAGTAGATCTAGAGATGTCCGTACGTCTGGCTTGTGTGCATGACAACTGTCGAAGGTAGTATCCACTTATGGTCAAAAACTAGTAATACTATTGTCAAACTTAGATCGAGTTTGTAGATGGGCAAAAACGGTCTAATCTTTTTGGTGCGTCACCCATAAAAGCGCAAAATTTTCAAAGAAAATAATAATCCTCTTAGACAAAGAAATGATCATTCGAATGTGTGCAAACTTTGTACATGCCAATATTTATGTCAGTGCTAGGTCAGGTGCTAATATTGGTCCACTCCTTCTGGTATCTCCCCCACAAATGGTCAAAATTCGGAATAACTATTAAGCATATAAAACGCAAAATGAGCATCCGATTACTTTCAAACTCAGCACAACCCAATATTTCTATCAAGACAAGATATGTCTCGAACTTTTCGAAATATTATTATTTATTAAAACAAGTAAAAAAAGCAGCTAAGTTCGACCGGGCCGAACTTTTTTTACCCTCCACATTCCGAAAGAACTTGAAAAATTTAAAAAAAAATCCGTCGAAAAAACCGCTCGAATGAAAACCTTTATATGGGGGCAATACGAAGACGGGGAGCTGGATAAGTGATTTTTTCATAGGCTGAGTAACGATTGTGAAATTTGACTCAATTCCGGCGAATCGCGAAAATCGTGGAAATACCGAATATCGGGAAATACCGTTATATGGGGGCTATACAAAGACGTGGACCTACATACACAATTTTCTGTCATAAAATGTAGTACTCATTACGAACTTCAAATTCCAAATTGAAACAATTCTGGTGAATAATGTCGCGAAAATCCTGGAAATACCGAATATCTCTGAGTGCTATACTAAACCGTAGATCTATGTACAGGGTTGCCCATATTCGACGGATCCATCTGGCAACGCCATAACTTTTGACAGAGATGTCACAACGCTTAGTGAACTACCGCGTTTGAAGTGTCAGTCGAAGCAGATTTTTACCATGAACCAATACACGCCATGCGAGCGCTCTAAAATAGTTGAAATTTACATTCAACAGAAGAGGTCAATTGTGAAAACTCAACGTGCTTTTAAAACACTAAAAAAAATGTGAGAAGTGCGCCTTCTAAGAACACCATTAAGCGTTTATACGAAAAATTTTCGACTGGTAAGGCTCTTTCTAATCCGAAGAGGCCATATAAAAGTCGACCAAGGCGATCGGCCGAAAATATCGCTGCCGTACGAGCCAGTGTTGAGAGGTCCCCAAGAACATCCCAAAAACGCCGTTCTCAGCAGTTGGGCATGGCTCGGTCCACTTTACAACGGATTATTCGCATTGATTTGCATTTGTTCCCGTACAAAATTCAATTGACGCAAAGAATGTTGCCTGCGGACAAGCCTCGTCGATTGGAATGGGCCCAAAGGTCCGTCGAATATGGGCAACCCTGTACCTGATAGACAGAAAAAGGATCATTCGTTTTTGTCCAAACTATGTACATGTCAATATTTATATCAGTCTACTGCTTCTGATACCTCCCTCACAACGGATCAAAATTTTGAATAACCGTTAAGTTTTTAAAACGTTAACTGAGCATCCATATCTTTTCAAATTTCACACATCCTAATAATACCCCCACTTAAGCAAGATCTAATATATATCGGACCACTCCTTCTGGTATCCCTCCAACAAACGGTAAATGCTTGTATGTTTGTTTCTTTGTAATTTATGGACTCGAAAATCGCTGAACAGATTTTCCTGAAAATTGCCACGTATACTACAACTTCGCCTGAAAGTAACATAGGCTATATACATTTCTGAAATTCCACTTGGAACTGGAGATATAGCTTCAAAATCGGAGGTACCTCCCAAAAATTTAGATTTTATATGCACATATCTATTGATCGATCACAAATACAGTTTCCAAATTTGCAATGCGTAACAGAATTTAAAACAAAAATAAATTTTGCCAAATTATATATTTTTCGCCGATTTCATTTATTTAATTCATTAAATACGCTATGTACGCCACATTTCAATAACATTTGGAATGTGTGATGGAATTTGTCTAACAATTGCAAACAATATTTGTTTGGCCCAAGGGCAATAATCAGAACAGATTTAGTTATAGCTCCCATATATCTTCAACCGATTTCGGGTTAATTGTGCCCCAAATAGCCAATATAAGTCTAAATTACCAGATTTTTGGCAGTTACGTTATAAACCAGTACTTCAAATTTGGTGTAAATCGGTTCAGATATAGCTATAGCTCCCATATATATGCTTCATCCGATTTGGGGCTTTAAGTCCCCCACATGCGTAATATGCACTTCACAACAATGATATTTTGTACCAGATACAGCTCTGAAATAAGTGTATCAAATTTTGTCAGATTTGGATATAGCTCCCATATATATATCTTCAACCGATTTCGGTTAATTGTGCACCAACTGGCCAATATCTGTCAAAAATTCCAAAATGTTGGCACATCCTACAGAATTCAGTCTAAAAGCTAGTACATCAAAATTTGCATAAAATCGGTTCAGATAGAGCTAAAGCTATGTTACATCCGATTCGGTGTTAAAGTCACTCATATTCGTAATATGCATTCGACAACAATAATATTGGGTAACAGATATCTTATAGAGCTCGGAAATACATTTGCCAAATTTTGTCGAGAACGACTAAGATTTGGATATAGCTCCAATATATATATCTTTATCCGATTTCAGGTTTATTGTGCAAATAATGGCTAATGTCTGCCCAAATGGAGTGAATTTCGGGATGTGGAACTCGCCTTCTCGAAGTGATACTATGCAATGTTATTTAATATAAAATATTAAAATATCTCCGTCAAATTTAGTGAAAATCGATTCAGAATTGGATATACCTCCCATATATTTTTTCCTTCTGAAACCAAACTATAACTGATCTAAAAATGTTGATAGTTGGTATGATCTACTTCAAATAAATTCCTTTGTTACGGATCTCTATTCAACGTGCATAGTGGTGTAGGTTATCAGATAGTCGGCCCCGCCCGACTTTTGACTTTTCCTAACTGGTTTTTTTATTGAACCTGTGATGGGATTCTCTTATTCAATTTTGGAGTTACCGCTATATATCGGCTTAAATTACAACGCAAAATTTTGAATAAAAGGTCTTAATTAAAGTTTACAATGCTCTTCATAAAACTTAAGTGAGTTGAGTTAATGTATATACCATCGCCAATATAAGTTGTTTAAATCTTCAGTATAAATTTGATTGTCTCTTGATATAAGATCATTGTATTACGTATTTCCCATAATATCAAATTATTGCCACTACAAACATTCAGGAAGTCTCCATCGTCTATCAAACAAAATCTTTTGATTGGTTTTTGCCATTTCAAAATAGTTTTGAATAAAACTGATGCGTCTTTTATACTTGCAAAGTGTTTTATGATAATGATTATTTTATGTCATAAAATACAAGTGAGTGTGACGTATGATATGTCTATGGCCAGAAGCGACGGCATGACATCTGTTTTCGGAATTTATCAAGATGAAGATGCTTGGCCGGCCAATGTATGCGGCAGCTGGACAATAGCGAAACTCATAAACAAAAATACAATAGCCAATTCGCTGGCTAATTTATTTGTAATATGATATTGAAACGTTGATAAAAACTAAAGCGGCGCGATCAGCGGTAGAAAGCAATATGAACTTTTGTCTTCTTTTGCGGCCTATAATAAATCTTGTTGATGGATATTCAACTTTCAAATATTTGAAATGTATTGCTTTTTCCTTTTTATACATATTTTATGTATATTAGAAAATAGATATTTTAAAAACCTAATTTTCGATAAGGCAAAACAAAATCCTGCGCAATATTTAAGTAGGGGAATAAAATTGTAATTAACTTTAATTAAGTGAATATTTCATGGTGATTTCGTAGCTATTAAATGAAATGCAAAGTGGCCCACTAAAAATTGGACCATTTGATACTTACACAACTCTAGACATTTTACAGATTTCCATTTTGTTTACCCTTACCCTAGTTATGGATGATTTTTGGTTGCTTTTTTTGATAATAGTTCTTATTTTCGAGATATCCACTATTAGTCGCCTAATTCGTAGTTGCTTTCAGCTACAGTTTAATAATTTCAACAAATATGAAACGTTCTACTAGGCAACAGGTTGGTCAATTAACTAAAATTCATCTTCAATGACAGCTTTCGAAAAATTGTATCGAAATTAATTTCAAAATTGGATTGGTAAAAACGTATCTTGCAACTAAAACGATGTCTTATAGTGTATTTTTAAACCCCCCACCATAGTATAGAGGGTATATTAAGTTTGTCATTCTGTTTGTAACTTTAGACCTCACAAAGTATATATATTCTTGATCAGCATAAAATTCTATTTTGATTTAGCGATGTCCCTCTATCCGTCTGTCTGTCTGTGAAAATCACTCTAGCTTCCGAACAAACTGAAGTAGATTGATAAAATTTTACTCAAATGTATATTATGTCTGCAGGACTTTTAGTCTTGAAAATGGGTTATGTAGGTCCACGTTTTGGCATAGTCCCCATACAATGGAACTTCCCTATTTTCGGTATTTTGGTGATTTAAGCGGCATTATTCACACGAAATGTTTTAAATTTGGTATTTGAAGTTCGTAATGGATACTACAGTCTATGACGGAAAATTGTCTATGCAGGTCCACGTTTTGGTATAGCCCATATTTAACGGTACCTCCCTATATTTTTAACGGATTTTATATTTTGAAAATTGTCAAATTCGTTCCAAATGGTGGAGGGTATTCAAAGTTCGGCCCGGCCGAATTTTTAGCTTTTTTCGAGCGGGGCCAACTATACGATAACCTACACCAATATGCGTATTTAGTAAAGCTCCCGTAACAAAAAAGCTCCCGTAATAAAATATTGGGAATTTATGTGAAGTAGATCACACCAACTATACATTCTGTGCACGATATGACTTCGATAAGGATTATATTAAAAAATATTTATTGGAGCAATACATATACCGGACCGAGTAGGTAAAATTCGGTTGAATATGAAAAAATCTATTCAATTTGGGATAATATTACATATATTGTGAGAAATAACCGTAAAATCGCATCAAGATGTATATCTGAGCTACATAAAAATCTGAACAGAGATATTTTCGATCAGTATCTGGTGCCCGGTATCAAAGATTATTTTTATGGAGTGCATATTAAGCATGTGAGGGACTATAACACCAAATTGGATAAAACATATACATGGGAGCTATAGCTATCTCTGAACCGATTTTCACCAAAATTTTAAGCACTTGCTTTTAGACTGAATTCCGTCGGAAATGCAAAAATTTAGTCCATTTGGGCAGATAAAAAAGCTGAAATCGGATGAAGATATATATGGGAGATATATCTAAATCGGAACCGATCTTGACAAAATCTTAAACACTTATTTCTGAGCTGTATCTGATGTCTGGTATCAAAGATTATTGTTGTGGAGTACATATTACGCATGTGGGGGACTTTAAGACCAAATCAATTAACACATATATATGTGAGCTATACAGGCAGATGGACTGACATCCATAAATCCACTCAGAAAGTGATTCTCTGAAGATACTCAAATGTAACCATGTGTCTATCTCGCTTCCTTCTCCATGTTTTATAAACAAATGCACAAAGACAATACACGTTGCACTATGTGGTGTAGGGTATAAAAATGTTCGACTTGATCCAAACTTGTTACATCGTAATATTGTTATCAAAGATAAATTTAGTTCGGAGATGGACAATATCGGCCCACTTCTTATGGTACCTCCCCTACAAAATGTCTAAATTTCAAAGAAAATAATTTACTGCAGATTTTGATCCAAATTTGCAAATCCTGATATTCGCATCAATGCTAGGTCAGGTGTGAAAATGGACAATATCGGTCCACTTCATCAGGTACCTCCCCTACAAAGGTTCAAAATTTTGAATAATTATAACTCTTATAACGTATGATGTGAGTGTTCGAGTGTCTTTAAATTGCATACATCGCAATCTATTTATTAATCCAAGATCTGGTATGAAGATGGAATATATCGGTACACTCCGTCTGGTACCTCCCCCACAAAGGGTCAACATTTTGAATATTCATGAAGCTCATAAGACACGAAATTAACATCCACTTTCATTCAGACTTGGCACATTCCAATATTTCCATGAACACAAGATCTGTCATAAAATTGGTAGAGACCGGACCATTCCTTCTGGTACCTGCCCCACAAAGGGTTAAAGTTTGGAATAACCAAAACGATCATAAAATCCGAAATAAGCCTTAGTTCTCTTCAAATTACACAAATCAAAATATTTTAATTAAACCAAGGTCTAGTGTAAAGATGGGATATATGGGTCCCCTCCTTGTGGTACCTCCACCACAATGGGTCAAAAATTTGAATATTCATGAAGCTCATAAAACACGAATTAAAATCCGATTCCATTCAGACTTGGCACATTCCAATATTTCCATGAACACAAGACCGGACCATTCCTTCCGGTACCTGCCCCACAAAGGGTCAAGGTTTGGAATAACCAAAGCGATCATAAAATCCGAAATAAGCATTCGGTTCTCTTCAAATTACACAAATCAAAATATTTTAATTAAACCAAGGTCTAGTGAGAAGATGGTATATATCGGTCCACTCCTTCTGTTACCTCACCCACAAAGGGTAAAAAAATTTAATATTCATGAAGCTAATAAAACACGATATTAATATCCAATTCCATTCTGATTTGGCACATCTCAATATTTCCATCAACACAAGATCTGTTATAAAGGTGGTAGAGATCGGATAATTTCTTCTGACACCTCCCCCACATAGGGTTCAAGATTTTGAAAAAAAGAACGCTCAAAAAAAGCGAAATAAGCATCCAACTCTCTTCAAATTTGAAAAATTCAAATATTTTTGCAAACGCAAGACCTGCCAACCCCTACTGGTACCTCACCCACAAAGAGTTGCGAAACAAGTCAGTCATTTTCTATATCAAAAAATTTCTCTTAACCAGATATGAATATGAAATTTATCGGAATTTATGATTTCGCATAAAATTGCATATAAATGATCGATTTCCTTCAAATTTTGCCCATACCAATATTACAGATATAATATAATATTAGATGTAATATGAAAATGGAATACTTTGGTCCGCTATAACTGTTACCTCAGGCATATTTCCACATTTTCCAAAAGCTCACATAAAGTATAGGAAGTAGTCGATATAGTCCAAATATGGCACGTTATAATATTAGGTCAGATTGCCCTAATATTGGCCAATTGCTTGGGACCCTCCTCCATAAAGCGTCAGCAATTTGAATAATCATAACTCAAGGCTGGGGGCATACTTCTGTCGTCAAATCGACCGATACTATTTTACTTGTTTTTTTTTTTTTTTAATGAAATAAAAACCTCCTTTGTTTTTCTAATAAATTGCCAACAATATTAATGTTAAAATACAGACATGAAAAATTCCTCACTACCACCAAAAAAAAAAAACTCTGATAGTTTTTTTCAAGAGGCTATCAAGAAAATTTCTTTATTTCTTTCTTTGCTCTGCTGTCCAAAAAAGGCAAAAGAAAAGTCAGCTGAATAGAAGCATTTCCATGTCAACCCACGATTGCAAAGGAGGAAAAAAACCCCAAAACCTCAAAAAAAGAAGAGGAATCGTGATGTTCAAATTGTTATCTCATCCTCTAAAGTAGTTTTATGGGTCTTATCAATCACAAAAATCAAATACATTTTATTTTTCAACTCACACACACACACCCGCTCACACATACCCTTCACCCACCAGCTAACAATTGTCCTCGTTATCGCAGAGCATTCAAAAAGTTGGAAAGGCTGAAGCTGGCTAAAAGTCGGTTTGGTTGTCTGCTGGGTTGGTTGGCTTGCTTGGTTGGCATAAAATATGTTTGTTTTATATCCATTGTAATTTATTTCCATTTTAAAACCCAAATTCCACCTATTCCTGGTCTAACAGCAGAGACATTCAACTTTCTAAAAAAACGCAACTTTGGATAACCAAAGGGGAAAGACAGCCTAAGGAATACAACGTAGAGCTTACTTTATGGGTAAAAAGGGGAAAGCAAACTCGCTAACTTAACTTTAAGGAATACAAAGTAAATTTGTATTGCGCCTTTTTGTTGTTGGCGTTGTTGTTTCTCGGAGGGTATGAAATGAGGATGCCAGCAACGGGATTCTGTTCGGCGAAACAATCCATACAATGTTCAGTGGCTTAACTCATTCGCATTCACATTCACATTGAAAGTGGGTCAGTTTAGCCGACAAACTGCTCCAAGTGCAATGATTTCTTTCTCCCAGTTTTCCGGCTCTGTTATTGTCGTTTGGTTTATTGTTTGAAAAAAAAACTCCGCTTCTTTCTATTATTAGTTTTGTTGTTGTTGTTTTCTTTTTCAAAAATCTTAAAGATAAAAATCCTGTTTTTGTTTGCTTACCTACAATTGCTGACACTACATTTGTTGGCTGTTGCCGCCGCTGCCGCTGCTGCTGCCGTTTGTTGTAGAGAACCAGCCAATATTTCTTTCTCTAACAAGATTTTAATGATTGTCTTCGTTGTTGTTGTGGTTTATTACAACGGCTGCTTTGTTAGCATGGCCTCATACTTTTCTTAGCAAGTTTTGTTGTTGTACTGTATTGTAACAACAAGTAAGTGAGTGTGGCAATTGCAGATGCATTTCAAGTTGTTCAAGTTGCACTTTGTTGCATTATTGTTGTAATGTTGCAGAAATTGCATGCAATGAGGTAAGAATTTTTGCTGTTGTTGTTGTTGTGAAGCTGGATATCCTGACAATTACCAACATTTTGTTAGTTTTTTTTTGTATTTCTTTGTGAATGGCATTTGAAAAGTATATTGGAGTATTGGAGCTAAATCTGTGAGAGCGAAGGCAAATCAATTATTAATTGGTTTCGTTGGATTTTTTTCTGAGCTTTTCTAGGTCAAGTTTTGTGTGTGTGTTGAATCACAGGGGTCCGGTGTTAAGCATGAAATAATACCTGTGAAGGAGCAGCAGCAGCTTGAATAGCGTCATTACCACAAACATGCAATGTTATTGGATAACCTGTCTTGCATGTAACTTTCAAAACTAAAATTAAAATAATGGAAGAATAACATTCTAAGTCAAGTAATTTCATTGTTATTACAATATCGTATTATGAATTGACAAACTGATTCATATTAAACTGAAGTGAAAACTTAGTTAATTTCGCCAGAAAGAAGCGTTTTATGTCCCTCACTATGGGATCAATTGTCAAATTGGCTGTCTTTAAATTCATAAAATTCATTAAAAGCAAGTAAGCGAAGGCTATAGTCGTTCAGGGCCGACCATGTGATACTCTACAACACTATAATATGGTAGAAGTCCCCTTATGTCCTTAAGCACTGCTCAGATATTACTCTTAGCTTTTTTACCAGGGACAATTGTCCAATATTTACACACTCCGTCGTGCTGTTAGTTGTTGTAGTCCATTTTACAGCCAAATATAATCCAATGGTCATCCAAAATGCAAGACTTCTTCCCTGCCCTTAACTCTCTTCTCATGCCAAATTCGGTGTTGATTAGTTTCAATTGTGTGATCAGGAAATTTTTTCTGTTTTTGGTTCATTTGGACTCCAACATATTTTGCGATCATCTCCAAATGCAAAAACCCCCTCTGTTTCTCTAAATGTAGACTCATCTATATGATTTGCTTGCCTAAGATATTGGGCTATATTCGTCAACGAGATCAGCATGACAAAGCCAGAAGTTCGCCTTTTGTGCATTTTGGATTTCGTCTTTATGTTATTTTTATTTTTTTTTTTTCACATAAAATTAGTGGTGCCTTCTAGCCGCTATCCTAAACTTTAACTTCATGCGGGATTTCGAGTGCTGTGGTTTCTATATGTTACCTTTATAACGCCTGCAAAAAATACATCTTTAAAAACAATAGGCTCAGCCCTTCAGAGCCTAAACCTACCCTTATGAAAATTTTAGTGAAGATCGTTCGATAATGCAATCTGTATATAATAACGCCAAACTGTGTTGTAAGGTGAAAAAATATCAAATCAAATCAAATTGAAAAAATTGCATGCGATAAAATTTATAAAAAAAAAAATAAGAAATTAACACAAAATACAAAATCTGTATTAACTATATTATTGACAACTTTTTAAGCAATTTTTTTTAGATTTTATGCCAAGAGGGCATTCTGAATTGACCAAAATGGTCAAAATTGGTCCAGCCATTCTTGAGATATAAGAATTATAGCTATCACCACTTCCTTTCTATATACATGCTGCATATATTTCGCTATATATATCCGATATATTTGCTACCAACATCTTCGTAACGGTCAGAATTGACCTTTTCGCCTACTTGAGATTTTGCCGGGATTAAAAATATGCACTGTTTAATGGAAATTTTGACTTTTATTTAAAACAAATGTTATGGTCTATTAAATATTATTAAATATATTAAATTATATATTCTATTAAAATATATTAAATATTACCCGACGACCAACCAAAGTGGAAAGCTTCTGCCCAGCTCTAGTCCCATGCTAACTTCTGCGTCGATTGGTCTATAATTGTGACCTATAGAGGAACTGCAAAATCAGTATTTTTTCTGTTCTTGGTCAATCTCAAACCCTAAAAACCATGCAAACATCTTCAAAAACATTAAGCTTCTATTCTGACCCTAGCCCCAGCTCCATTTTCAATTTCGTGAGAATCGAGCCATAATTGCGACCTGTGGAGTGATTACAAATTAGCACGGACTGACAAACATACATAGCTAGATCGACTCCGCTCGGCTAGATTGGAAGATCCACATATGGTTTTCTATGTGGGGGTCAGATGTTTCGAGGTGTTACATAATTTTCGGCTCAATCAAACATACAAGGTGAGATGAAAAACTGCAACCAACTTCAGACTGTGAATTTTTTGGTGAGGATTTTCCAGAAAAAAAGTTATTCGAGATGGAATTCTAGCGTGATAGAATGACTTCTCTATATTTGGCTAGAAAACCACAAGTGCCTATCGTTAGAGCACTCCAGCATTTGAATGTGAATAAATCTATTGTGTCTCGTACCAACGCTCGTTACCGTGATACTACTAGTAGCGTAGCCCGACGTCAAGGAAGTGGACGGAAGAAAACAGCAACATCAGCAGAAATGATTTTAAAAGTAAAGAAGCGACTAGATCGAAACCTGCATCTCAGTGGCCAAAAATTCGATTTGGCAAGTATTAAAAATTAGCTCAGGGTAAAGTCATTGAAATTCTAAAAACTTACACCACAACAGAAAGAAAATAGACTCAAAAGAGCTAAAAAGTTGCTTCGCTTGGCCGAAAGTGGTGAACTGCCGAATTTGGTTTTCTCCGATTAGAAAACATTCGTTGTCCAGCAGTTTGTAAACAAACAAAATTATGGTTTCTACTAAGAGGTCACCTGAAAATGTGCACCTTCGGTTGGCCACCAGAAATTAAGTGCCGGCCATGGTGATGGTGTGGGCCGCCATGACAGCCGATGGTCGCTCTCCGCTCGTATTAATCGACTGTGGCATGAGAATAAATACCGAATATTATCGCGAAAATATTCTGGGGTGTGCTTTAAAGCCTTGTGCGGACAAATATTTTGGACATTTTTTATTTTGTGGGGGCGTTACCAGAAGGAATGGTCCGATCTCTACCATCTTTATAACAGATCTTATTTTGATAGAAATATTGAAATCTACCAACTGTGAATGGTATCGGAGGTTAATTTCGCCTTCAATGAGCTTCATGGGTATTCACAATTTCGACTCTTTGTGCATTGCGCCGATATATCCCATCTTCCCTTCCCATCTAATCGGACACCTACATCACATATTATAAGAGTTATAAGTATTCAAAATGTTGACGCTTTATGGGTGAGGTACTTGATGGAGTGGACCGATATTGTAAATTTTCGCATCTGACCTAGCACTGATGCAAATATTAGAATCTGCAAAGTTGGACTAAATTTGGATTATCCTTTCGCTTTCTGTGCAGTAAATTATTTTCTTTGAAAATTTTGACTTTTTGTGTGGAAGCTACCAGGAGGAGTGGACCGATGTTGTCCATCTCCGAACTCGATCTAAGTTTGACAAAAATATTACGATGTACCGAGTTTGGATCAAATCGGATACTCCCAGACGGACGCAGCAATATGGCTGAAGGTATAACAATTCAAAAGAAAAAAAAAATGCCCTTTAAAAATTTTGTCAAAACATCCACATAGTTCTCTTAATAAATATTGTCCAAAATTCCTTGAAGTACGCCTAGTAGTCCCACAAAAATATTTAAAACATTTTTTTCTCTATTAAAAGCCTAAAAGTTCTAACAAAATGCACGATTATAGCCCCGAATGTCCCAAACACTTTAAAATATCTACGACTATATCCCTGATAAAATTAAAAAAAAAATATATATATATATATATTAAAAATCTATGATTTTATAGACAGGAAATTTTAGAAAATAATGTAAAAAATGCCCAAAAAAAATGTTTAAAAAAATCGTAATATCAACTCTGGTATTCCTACCAAAAAACATTGGTTTAAGATTCCATTGCTGCCACCCCATATTCTTAGATAAATCTTAGAAATTAAATAAAATAGTACACGACTATAGTCCTGATTGTTCTAAAAATATATTTTTAAAAGATCCACAATTATAATAGTCCCATAAAAATGATGCACGATTATTTGTTGATGGTCCTTCCAAATATTTTTAAAAGATCAACGATTTTTGGTCTGATGGCCCTAGTCCAAAAATATTTTTAAGATTTACAAACATAGCCTTAATAGTCCTTAAAAATATTATTGAAAATCTGCATTATAGCCATATATTTTATAAATTTCTATTAATTCTTCACATAGCTCGTTAATATCACTTTGCTTTTCCTTTGCAGGTACGTTGAAAATTCCACTATTCTTTTGGTAAGCGGCATAAATTATATATTTAAAAAAAATCAAACGAAATTCATTCATTCACATTTTTCAACCATTTAAGTAACTTATTTTTCCGATCAAAAATTATTAAATAAAACATCTGATAGTTAAAAAAAAAATTAAGGTGCGTTCCATGAAGCGTGTAATCGTTTAAGACATTCCACAAGAAACGCTTACAAAACATGGGTGTGTGCCATGAACATGAAACCTCGGCTTATAATTATTTATTTAAACACCTAATAATTAAAAAAAAATGCCGCCATTTGTTATTACCGCCAATAACAATTTATGCTATGCTGGCTGCTAAACACTGCTCATTCTATCTAGTTAATTATTTAATTAAACCATAAAATAATGATTTATATCGCATATATAAATAATACACAGAAATATAAGAATATTGACATTCCTCGGCAATTGAAAGTCATTTGCTAGCTATTTCCAGAAGACATTTCTAATAGTTTTTATTATAAACAATAAAAAATAAATAAAATTAACAATTTGCAATTTGTAAGCATAACATGGCTCTCCAATAATTTCCAAGAGGTACACAAATAATTCTTAACAATTCTAAGAATTTCCTCAGCTCCGTCATTAAAACGCTGTCCCATGAGTATAAAAGGAAATGTAAAATACAGCAGCCGCAATGACATTCCACACCAAAATGGGCAGAAAACACACAATTCTGAAATCCAATCTGCGTTTTTACATCTTTTTACATACCAATTAAACATTCTAGCCGTAAATTGTGTTCTCTGTTTTGTTGGCTTCCCTAATTGATGTTGCTAATTTAGAGACAGCGACTACCAGTATTTTTTCTTTAGTGAAATTTCTCAGTATTGAAATCAGTGTTGGATGGTGTTGTTGCAAATTTTTGTAGAATTCTCTGCTTACCATGCTCTTCAGACATGAAGAACTCAACCCCCGGCAAAGATATAAATGTCAACTCATCTTAACATTTCCCATAAATTATTTTTGTATACAAACTCCCAGACTCAATGTTGAGTTTTCTTTGGAAAAAAAATGTTGTTCAGTTTGGATGTGAGTGTGTGTGTGTACATGTGTAATGGGATTTTGGTTTTATTTTTCCCATAGAAGTTTTTTTTTCGGAATTGTTCTTAGCGGAGAATAAACTGTTATCAACCACAGTTGTACGTTTGTTGGCCTTTATAAGAACTGCAAATTATTTACCAAGTCTGTTATTATGTTTAAAATTTAACTGCAATGTTGCAAAATATAAATTTCCTGTAATTAGGGTAGAGTGAAAACAAAGTTACTTTACAAATAGTAACGGTATGTATTTCATGAAGAAAAATCCTGTTTGAAGAACTATTGTATTACATAAATAATTTTTAAGTATATCTTTAGTGGCTAAAGCATGAGTCTTACCTCTTTAATAATTTTTATACCTTCCACCATAGCATGGAGGGTATATTAAGTTTGTCATTCCGTGAGATAAAAAAACTGCAACAAAATCAAACGCCATAATTTTTACGTTTTATTTTTAAATTTTATTGAATGAAAGCAAAAAATTTCGGAAATAGCATACAATTTTAGTATATGTTTAAATATGTTCGAATTGGTCACTTTTGGCACGAATTATGGCCTTCACACGGCCAATGAAACCGTCACACGCTGCCCGAATATTGCTCTGCGGTATTTCGGCCCATTCCCGGCGAAGCGGTTGCTTGAGTTGATCGACACCTTGGTATTTTTTAGTGCCAACCTTGCTTTCCAAAATACTTCAGACACAAAAGTCCAACGGATTGGTATCCGGAGATTTTGGTGGCCATTGTGCGCTGGAAATGATGCGAGGAAACTCATTCTAAAGCATTCTTGGGTGGCGCGTGCTGAGTGTGATGGTGCTAGGTCCTGTTAGAAGGCTTTCATACACCCTCCAGAAAATTTGGCGATAATAATCGGCATTTATTCTGATGCCACGGTGGATTAATACGAGCGGAGAGCGATCATCGGCTGTTTTGGCGGCCCACACCATCACCATGGCCGGCACTCGAGTTCTGGTGACCAGCCGAAGGTGTACTTTTTCAGCTGACCTTTTTGGCAAGTAAACACGATCATTTTGTTTGTTTACAAACTGCTGGAATCGGCAGTTTACCACTTTCGGCCAAGCGAACCAACACTTTAGCTCTTTTGAGTCTAATTTCTTTCTGTTGCGGTGTAAGTTCTTGCACGTTTTGAAATTTCAATGGATCTACCACGAGCTCAATTATTCAATATTTGCCGAATGGAATATTGCGATACGTTCAGCTCACGAAGCTTTTTCGGCCACTGTGACGCAGGTTTCGATCAAGTCGCTTCTTTACTTTTCGAACCATTTCTGCCAATGTTGCAGATTTCTTCCATCCAATTCCTTGAATTCGGGCTACGCTACCAGTATCACGGTAACGATCGATGGTACGAAACACAAAATATTTATTCACATTTAAATGCTGGAGTGCTCCAGCGATAGCCACTTGTGGTTTTCCAGCCAAATATAAATATCACGCTTGAATTACATCACGAATAACCTTTTTTTGGAAACCTCACCCTGTATATTCTTGATCAGCATAAAATTCTATGCCGATGTCCGTCCGTCTGTGGAGATCACTCCAGGTTCTGAACGAAATGAAATTGATTGATAAAATTTTACCCAAATGTATATTATGTCTGCTGGACTTTTGGTATTGAAAATGGGGAATGTAGGTCCACGTTTTGGTATAGGCCCCCCATATAATGGTATCTCCCTATTTTCGGTATTTTGGTGATTTAGGTGACATTATTCACCGAAATTTTTTCAAATTTGGTATTTAAAATTCGTAATAGATACTACAGTCTATGACAGGAGATTGTCTGTACAGGTCTACGTTTTGGTATAGCCCCCATATAACGGCATCTTGTTGATTTTAGCGACATAATTCACCGGAATTGTTTCAAATTTGGTTTTTAAAGTTCAAAATGGATACTACAGCCTATAACGGGAGATTGTCTGTGCAGGTCCATGTCTTCGTATAGACCCCATAGAACTGTACCTCCTAATATTGAGTATTTTGAAGATTTTAGCGATAATATTCACAGGAATTGTTTAAACCTTGGAATTTGAAGTTCGTAATGAATACTACAACCTATGACAGAAAATTGTCCATGCAGGTCCACACCTTCGTAGAGCCACCATAAAGCGGTACCTCCCGATATTCAGTATTTTTGATGATTTAAGCGACATTATTCACCGTAATTGTTTCAAATTTGGTATTTGAAGTTCGTAATGGATACTACAGCCTATGACAGAAAATTTTCTGTGCAGGTCCATATTTTGGTATAGCCCCCATATAATAGTACCTCCCTATCTATTTATTGGATTTTCCTAGTAAATATTGTTATTGTTATTGTTAGTATGTCTTTGTGAATTTGTTTGTAACTTGGAGAAGGAAGCGGGATAGACCCATAGTTACTTTTAATCATCTTCATAGAATTATTTTCTGGAATTCAACATAAAAGCAATCGCTTCAAATTTCGGTGAAATCGGGTTAAATATAGCTATAGCTCCCGTATATATGTTTCATCTGATTTGGTGTTAAAGTAGCTTACATGCATAATACGCACTCCACGAAAATTTTATTGATACCCGGCATCAGATACTGCTCGAAAAATACCTCTGCCAAAGTTGATCGCGATCGGTTTAGATTTTTATGTAGTTTCGATATACATTTTCATCATATTTTACGATTATTGCTCACCAAATATGTAATATCAGCCCTAATTTAATAGATCAATCAATCAAACTGATCCAAATCTAAATTATCATTGCCCTCATAAACTGAAGTATGAATGTCTGATGTTCTTCAAACTAATACTGATAACAAAATAGAATTAATTGCAAGATGTTGTGTTAAATGTTAACCTTATCTATTCTTTTGGGTTTATATAGGAATTATGATTATTGGCTAAGGTTTCTGGCAAAACCGACTGATACGTTCCGACTTAATCCCACTCATTTCTCCACAAATAATTTATTAAAATCCGTACCAACTCCCATTCATTTCTTTCGTATCTTAATTTATTGCATCCGGTTTACAATTTGGGATTTAGTTTTATTCATTTGATGACCATAACGGTCTCTCCAACAAAGAAATGTGTGAGAAAAGTTGTATATTTGCAAAAAAATTCCCAATGTTTTGCACACATTTAATTTGCCAAATAAAAAAAAAAAACAAAATTTAAATGTTTTCTTCTGCGAAGATAACATTCTAATTTCCCAGTTTCATATAATGGGGTTAATCATCCACCGAAGACATTAACATTATGGCCGGGCCATTGAACTCACCGCATCAATCTTTGTGTCGTAAATTAGACATTTTAAAAATCTAATTAAAATTTGCATAAAATTAAAAGAAATAAATAAAATAAAAACATAATCCAAAGAAGGAGGTAGCTTTAAAAAAACAAACTCCATTCACATCATCCGAAAGAACATGAAAATACGCTTTACATTTAAATTTGCCACGAAAACAACACCTATTTTAAAGTGTTTATAATTAATTAGTTATTTAATCGAGGCGACGGGCTAGTCGACACAAAAGGTATTATTAATTAATATGGCGCACAGTGTTTCAGATATCGGAAATTTTCCTGGCCAAAATCGTCAATTTTTGTCATATAATAAAAAAAATAATGGAATTACATAGGAAAATTTACAAAACTAAGGTATCCAAAAAAATGACAATGAGAAGACTCTCTGGTCTTTTCTATGCGATGAACTTCTGTTCTTCCATGAGAAGACCATCTGGTCTTCCATGAGAAGACTTTCTGGTCTTCCATGAGAAGACTTTCTGGTCTTCTAGGAGAAGACCTTCTGGTCTTCCATGAGAAGACTTTCTGGTCTTCTATGAGAAGACCTTCTGGACCTTCTGACCTTTCTGGTCATCTATGAGAAGACTTTCTGGTCTTATATGAGACGATCTTCTGGTCTTCAAAGAGAAAAACTTCTGGTCTTCTACGAGATGGTCTTCTATAAAAATATCTTTTGGTCTTCTATGAGAAGACCTTTTGGCCTTCTATGAGAAGTCTTTCTGGTCTTCAATAAAAAACCTTTTGGTGTTCTCTGAGAAGTCTTTCTGGTCTTCTATGAGAAGTCTTTCTAATTTTGTATGAGAAAACTTCTGGTCTTCGATGAGAAGACCTTCTGATCTTCTTTGAGAAGTCTTTCTAGTCTTGTATGAGAAAACTTCTGGTCTTCGATGAGAAGACCTTATGGTCTACTATGAGAAGACCTTCTGGTCTTCTATGAGAAGACCTTCTGGTCTTCCATGAGAAGACCTTCTAGTCTTCCATGAGAAGACCTTCTGGTCTTCTCTGAGAAGACCCTCTCGTCTTCTACGAGAGGACTTTCTGGTCTTCTACCAGAAGACTTTCTGGTCTTCTATCACAAGACTTTCTGGTCTTCTATGAGAAGACCCTCTGGTCTTCTATGAGAAAACCTTCTGGTCTTCTATGAGAAGACCTTCTGGTCTTCTATGAGAAGACCTTCTGGTCTTCTATGAGAAGACCTTCTGGTCTTCTATGAGAAGACCTTCTGGTCTTCTATGAGAAGACCTTCTGGTCTTCTATGAGAAGACCTTCTGGTCTTCTATGAGAAGACCTTCTGGTCTTCTATGAGAAGATCTTCTGGTATTCTATGACAAAAACTTCTGGTCTTCTACGAGATGGTCTTCTATAAAAATATCTTCTGATCTTCTATGAGAAGACCTTTTGGCCTTCTATGAGAAGTCTTTCTCGTCTTCTATAAGAAGTCTTTCTGGTGTTCTATGAGAAAACCTTCTGGTGTTCTCTGAGAAGGCCTTCTGGTCTTCTATGAGAAGACTTTCGGTCTTCTATCAGAAGACTTTCTGGTCTTCTATGAGAAGACCTGATAAGATAAAAGACCTTCGGGTCTCCTATGAAAAGAGCTCTGGGTCTCCCACCAGAAGGACTTCTGGTCTTCAATGAGAAAAACTTGTGGTCTTCTACGAGATGGTCTTCTCTGAGAAGTCCTCCTGGTATTCTATGAGAATAACTTCTGGTCTTCTAGAGAAGACCTTCTGGTCTTCTATGAGAAGACCTTCTGGTCTTCTATCAGAAGACTTTCGGGACTTCTATGAGAAGACCCTTGGGTCTTCTATGAGAAAAAATATTGGTCTTCTTTTAAATATTTTTTTATACCAACTAGCTGTTACAGATACAGAATATATACATCGTGAGATGCTGCCACAACATGTCTCAAGGAAATGGAGGTTTTAGACCCCAGGTCTCTTTGGCGATATCACTTTCATTTATTGAAAATATGTTTTTCTATGAATTTACTTTTATATATTTATTGTGGACTTATGTTTCTGACATGAAACGGTATATTTAAAAAAAATAAGGAGTTTTTTCCTTAAATTAAAAATTATTTGTTTATTCAAGGGCTTTGTTTTGAAAATCGAATATATTTAAAATTTTATCATTAATCTTAAATTGTTGACAATGTTTTAATGCATACACGTATAAAATAGAAGCTCTCGTTATATCGCAAAATACAAAAATTAAATTGCAAAATTGACATTGTATACATAAAAACTAGCTTAATCGATTTTTTAAAATATAAAATAAAGAAAATCATAAAACGTTTCCTTTCCAAAAAAAAAATCTTTTTGTTAGAAACGATTCTGAGTCACTGTGCGGTGTTCATTTTTAAAACGCCTACTTTTTGCCAAGTTTTTGGTGATTATGACTGCTGACCAAAAATCTACTAATTTACATTTTCAGCAAAGAAATCCGAAGAAATTTGTTTTGGCCTTATATAAAATGGTTGTTTAAAATGAATAAACAGAAAGCAAGCTAAAAAGCAATTTCTTGGCATCGGGGGATTGTGTGAGATAAACCATTATTATCATACATTAGAAAACAAATTAATTATCAATTTAATTTGTTTTCCATTTTCGGAACAGATGAGATAAACAAATCTATAATTGAAATTAAACAAAATCAAAGAATGACCGTAAAACTATTTTGAATATGTCACCTAATTTTTTCTCAGACAAATTAAGGTCATTTGTAATTCGTTTTTTTTTATTTGTTATTATTTTTGTTAGATAATTTTCATAAATTTCATTGGAATTTCAATTTTCAAAATTTCATGTGTGTTTTTTCTTTCGACCACCAATAACTCAAACATTTCAATTATTGTCATATCAATTATGAACAACAATGACAGCCGACAACCCTATTTCCATTTTGATTGAAAATGTCAGTTGACCTTAATCTGTTCGTAATTGTGAACGTTTGCATATTTTTCTATCCTGCCAGCCAGCCAGCCATTTATTTTATGTGCAACGAAAAAAAAGTAAGAAAGCTATAAGTTCGGCCGGGCCGAACTTTGAATACCCTCCGCCATTTGGAACGAATTTGGCAGTTATTAAAAACGATCCGTTAAAAATTCTGTTAAAATCTTAAACATACCAAATGTAGCTATTATATTAGGGTCTATACGACGACATGGACCTGCATAGGTAACTTTTGGCTTATGATAAAATTCAAATGCGATACTTAAAAAAATCGGCGGATAATGTAACTAAAATCATCAAAATATCGAATATCGGGAGGTACAGTTATATAAGGGGCTATACGAAGCCGTGGACCTGCACAGACAATTTTCTGTCTTAGGCTGTAGTATCCATTTCGAACTTCAAATACCAAATTTGAAACAATTCCGGTGAATAAAGTCATTTAAATCATCAAAATGCCGAATATCGGGAGGTAACGTTATATGGGCGCTATACGAAGACGTGGACCTACACAGACAATTTTCTGTCATAGGCTGTGGCATCCATTGCGACCATCAAATACCGAATTTGAAACAATTCCGGTGAATAATGTTGCTAAGATCATCAAAATACCGAATATTGGGAGGTACCGTTATGTGGGGGCTATGACAAAACGTGGCCCATTTTCAATACCAAAACTCCTGCAGACATAATACACATTTGAGTAAAATTTCATCAATTTACTTCATTTCGTTCGAAAGCTAGAGCGATTTTCACAGACGGACAGACTGACGGACATCGCTAAATCGACAAAGAATTTTATGCTGATCAACAATATATGTACTTTGTGGGGTCTAAAATTTATATGTCGATGTGTTACAAACGGAATGACAAATTTAATATACCCTCCATACTATGGTGGAGGGTATAAAAACAAAAATCAATCGTGTTTTTCTTCAAGGCATTTTTGGTTTGACTTTTGACAAAATATGACCAAATTAAGTCAGAATCGCAGAGCCGCCCTCACACATCACCCTCACATAATGGATACCATAACAGCATACGTTTTTAACCTTCAACAGTGGCCTATTGTTGCTACTGCATTCAATTTCAATTTTATTTTGTTTTGTTTTATAAATTGACACTATTTCTCCAATATTTTGTTACCAAATTGGTTCAATTTCAATTTACCGTTTTTGGCATACGACTACCAACAAATACCAAAAACTTGATACCCAACAAATTTCAAACACAATTGAATATTTTTTTTTGTCTTCTCATTGATTTACATAATTCTGTCGATTAATAGAGTGGACGCTAGTGGTTGGTTATCGCCTCTAGATGTCTACACCTACTCCTTTTGTTCCGATCAACTTGTTGCAAAGCAAAATGTGTGTGTGTGTGTGTTTGTGCGCTTTTTATTGATTGTCTCGCGGTTCGAAATATACACCAAAATAATGTCAAATAAATTAAGGTAAACAAAAGAAGCAAATTACAACAAAATGTGTTGTGTTGTGCTGTATTGTTTTAACTTTTACAACATGTTCGAGTTGGGGTGCTGTAACACGGTATCTTTCGATCCATTGGCAAAGGTGTGACTAGAGGTGTTTCAATTTTTTTTTTTTTTTTGTTTGTCTTTAATGGTTTCTGAGAGAATAGACCGAAAAAAATTAATATAGCTGTAATGTAAAAATTGTCTAAAATTATATGTATGAAATTATTACAAATGTTGCAGGTTTCTGAGTACGAAAAAATGAAAGTAAACCAACTCCAGTTTCCCATGAAAAATATAAGCCATGCTATTATCAATTTTAATTTAATAACGATTTTGAAATAAAAAGTAAGAAATCACAGCCATTGTGGGAAGTCAATTAAAAATTATGCTTGGTGAAGCACTTTGTTTTTGGCTACTACTTTTTTCGAGTGGCTTTTTTGAGCAGAAACAGTTATGTGGCCTTTTCAAATCTCCAAATTATGGCTTTCAAATCAATCTGCAGAAACAAAAAATTAAATGGCTCAATTATAAAATAGAGTGAATAAATATTCCCGAACATTTTTTACCTTACAGTACAAAATACCATATTAAGGTAACCCTGATCACAATGCACTAAAATAGTCGAAATATCTTACATCAACCGATACCGACCTATATAGCCAATATATCATATGTATT
Organism: Musca domestica; assembly: GCF_030504385.1. NCBI lineage: Eukaryota > Metazoa > Arthropoda > Insecta > Diptera > Muscidae > Musca > Musca domestica. The sequence goes on along the minus strand of NW_026712114.1, from coordinate 28,428,491 downwards.
AAGGTAAGTGTTCCTTAAGGACTCAAAATACAAAATTTCAGAAGATTTTCTTCATTTATGTTTTGAAACCTATCTAATAACCATAAATCGGAAAACACCGTTATACAGTATAGAATCTTTCAGCAATATCTACATCGTAGGCACAGTATTATAGGGGCTCTACTTGGTATTATATAATTATGAGCAATATTTTATAATTATGAAAAATATTTTATAATTATGAGCATTATTTTATATTGTAGCTCACTTTTCGAGAATACTTTGGGGGTGAGAAGGCCTTGGGTCTTCTATGAGAGGACCTTCAGATCTTTCATGAGGGAAACTTTGGGTCTTTCTTGAGAAGATCTTTTGGTTTGGTCGTCATTAATAAGTCCTTTTGGTCATCTATAGAAAAGCCTTCTGGTTCTCTATAATAAGACCGTCTGGTCTTCTATGAGAAGACCTTCTGGTTTTCTATTAGAAGAACTTCTGGTCTTCTATGAGCTTAACTTCTGGTCTTCCATGAGAAGACCTTCTGGGGTTCTATGAGAAGACCTTCTGGTCTTCTGTGAGAATACCTTCTGGTTTTCTATTAGAAGAACTTCTGGTCTTCTATGAGAAGATATTCTGGGGTTCTATGTGAAAACCTTCTGGTCTTCTGTGAGAATACCTTCTGGTCTTCTATGAGAATATATTCTGGTTTTTTATTAGAAGACCTTCTGCTTTTCAATGAGCCTCTGGAACCTCTGGTCTTCTTTGAGAAGGTCCCCTGGTCTTTATGAGAATAGCCACTTCTATGAGAAGACCTTCGGATGTTCTATGAGGAGACATTCGAGTCTTCTGTGAGAAGACCTTCGGGTCATCAATGAGTAGACCTTCGGGACTTCTTTGAGAAGACCTTCTTCTGGTCCTATATGAGAAGACCTTCTTTTGGTCTCCTATTAAAATATCTGCTTTTGGTCCTTTATGAAAAGACCTTCTGGTATTCTATGAGAAGACCTTCTGGTCTTCTATGAGAAGTCCTTCTGGTCTTCTATGAGAAGTCCTTCTGGTCTTATATGAAAAGACCTTAGTTTTCAATGAGAAGACCTTCCCGTATTTTATGGGAAGAATTCCAGTGAACTATGAGAAGACCTTAAGGATTCTATGAGAAGACTTCCAGGTCTTTTATGAGAAACTCTTCTAGTTTTCTATGAGAAGACCTTCTGATTTTGAATGAGAACCTCTGGCCTTTTTTGAGAAGGTCCTCTGGCTTTCTATGAGAGGACTCTCTTCTATGAAAAGACCTTCGGGTATTCTATAAGAATACCCTATTTTCTTTCATGAGAAGACTTTCTATTTTCTTCTGTGAGAAGTCTTCTATGAAAAGACCTTCGAGTCTTCTATGAGAAGATCTTCGAGTCTTCTATGAGCAGACCTTCGGGTCTTCTATGGATCTTCGGGTCTTCTGTGGATCTCCGGGTCTTCTATGAGAAGACCAACCGGTCTTCTATGAGTATACATGCTTGTCTTCTATGGGAAGACTTTCTGGTCTTCTATGAATAGACCTTCTGGTCTTCTATTAAAAAACACCTTCTGGTCTTCAATGAGAACACATTTTGATCCTCTATGAGAAGACCTTATGGATTTCTATGAAAGACCTTCTGGCCCACGATGAGAACTCTTTCATTCTAGTCTTCTATAATAAGTCCATCCGGTCTTCTATAAGAAGACCTTTAGTTTCTTCAACGGGAACCTCTTCCCGTCTTATATGGAATGATTTCAAGTAAACTATGAGAAGATCTTAAGGCTCCGAGAAGGCTCTTATGTCTTGGTCATCTGGTCTTTCATTAGAAGAATTTTAGAGAAGTGTTTGTAAATCATGCGGTTTTGTTCAGACTTTACAAATCGTAATATCGCTATCAGTGCCACTGCTTCTGGTACGTCCCCAACAAAATGTGAACATTTTGAATTGCCGTAGCTCTTTTTAAACGCGAAATAATAGTCCGATTGTCTACAAAATTTTCTTATCCCAATATTTCTAACAACTCTAACCTGGCATGAAAATAGGATAGATCGGGTCGCTTCATCTAGTGCTTCCCCCACAACTGGTCAAACTATTGAGTCTGTTGACTCTTATAAAATTATGATTAATTTTTTGATATTTATTTCAATTTAGCACAACTTTAGGGTCAGAATAAAAGGCTATTATTTCTTGGAGATGATCACAAAATATTAATGGTATATAAAACTGACTTTTTGTTTATTTTGCAGTCGCTTATAGGTCACACTTTAGACCGATCGGAGCGTGGGGTTAGAGTTTAGAACAGGATTGAATACTAGTATTTTGAATGGTCATCGGAAAATACTTATCGGATTAAATGGAATTTAAACATACTCACATTAATGCAAATTTTTTTGAAGGAATATAAAATTACGATATCGTAGTGTATAGTAGTAGTACAGCAATAAGGTTTCTAGGCACATACCGGCAGTGGAGTTGCCTGCGAAACATCCCATCATGCGGCCGCCAATATAATTCAGTAGAAACCGTTTTTAACAAATTTCCCCCCTTTACTAAATATATTTTTTAATTAAATTTTGCAATTAATAAAGTCGCCAGTTTAATTAAAAATTGTTTCACCTTCATTTTTCCTCTCTCTGGGTTATTGCTACGAAGCGGATATCTCCATCATAAACATTAAACAAAATTAAGGTCCATTACTTGACTCTCACGTTCAATATTTTCGCATTTCAGCGAATGTGGGACATAATATGAAAAAAATTTTTTGAAGTTGAAGCTGTCTTTCAACTTCTGTTTTCGCTGTGCGGCAGCAAGATACTTTAGTTTATTTTTGTTTGCCATTTGTAACTTTATTCCTGCCCATTGTCGACGGTGTTGAATAAAAAGTGAAAATTTAGCTGAAGGCTTTATTTCGCGCACATAATTTGTGGGGGGGTTTTGCACAACTTTCACTTCGTCGTGGCTTTGTTCTTTTGGATTCTGAGTGTAAAGTAAAAGAATGGCAGAACACGGTAGAGGGAGCAATGGTGAAGACAAGCAAACACCTCAAAACATACATTCAAAAGCATTATCAACCAGCCATGCATGGGCATAAAAACGATAATTATTAATAAATGATTTTTTGTTGAAGAACCCTCACACATATGTAGATACAAATGTGGACACCCATTCAATCTAAACACTGGCGGCAACATCATTAACGCAAACAAAACAGCCAACAACTTTTCAAAACAACGCGAAAAAAAGGGGAGAAGTATTCATGCCGCCGACACATAAAATATTTGAATGTTAAAGTATTTTTAATGATCTTTTTTTGTCTTCTCTCTCTCCTCCTGTTTGCCTTCTTCTTGGGCCGGTAAATGTTCCAACACAAGGCGATGAAACAAAGGTGCCATTTGCTGCAGTTGATGGCTGTGAATGGAAGTTGTGGTTTTTGTGGAAACGGAGTGGCAACGAAAACAAGTGACCGCCAGCGGGCAAACAAGATTGCAACGACACGGCGACATTTGGTGGCAAAGACAAAGAAACACGAAACCAGCATCTCCAAAAACAATGCCATCAACGTGAGAAGCAGAGGAAGAAAAAATCGCTGAGGCGGCGGCAGCAGCCGGCACTTGTGCCATTTAAAAATTCAGCCCAATTTAAGCAACACCATCCGACCGGCTGGCTACAAGCCCACCTTAAGGCCTCTAATTCTTGATTATTCATAGAGGCAACATGGAAACATGTTAATGTTTCTCTTCATCTTCTTCTGCGTCTCATCTTCTTTACTTTATTACGACAATATTGGCAGACATTTAAGTAAACGATTTTAGAAAAAAAAAAAAAAAACAAAGCAAACACTTTAGTCAAAGGTTTGGCCATTGTGAAAATCTTCTGCTTTTCGAAATTTTGCAATTCGATGAGCCTCACCATTTTCGTTGTCATCGTGTGGTCGTTTGACATTTGTAACAAATATAAAATCGAGAATTTATGCTAAAGACTATTTACCTGGTTTTTAAGGTTAGCTGGCATCTTTTTTGTTTCCAAAGATGTTCGACTACATATTTTCAATACTTTAAGATCAAGTTTGTGCCGTAAATTGTAAACTCATTAGGTTAACATTTAAATGATCGAAATGGGAGACAATAAAGAAGCAGAAATCGTTGTGTTTAGACATAGTAATCATTTGATTAGTAAGCAATGAAACTTGTGAGTTTAAAAAAATGACAGTCTGGGTGTGTGGGATTTTGAATGGAAATATAAATCAAAAGACTAGGAGGTTTTATGTATTACCTTTATAAAAAATATGGTTTTGAGGTGTAATAGTTCGTGGGAAATAAAAAAAAATATGTAGAATGAAAGGGGTATTTTGTAGATGGGCTGAAAGGGAGGGTGGTCAATATACATTACATAAAGCAGGGAGTCGAAATGCACCTGATATTTTATTATACCCTCCACCATAGTATGGAGGGTATATTAAGTTTGTCATTCCATTTTTAACACCTCGAAATATACATTTTAAACCTTACAAAGTATATATTCCTGATCAGCATAAAATTCTATGTCGATGTCAGTCCGTCCGTTTGTCAATCCGTGGAAATCACTCCAGCTTCCGAACGAAATGAAGAAGATTGATAACATTTTACTCAAATGTATATTACGTCTGCAGGACTTTTGGTATTGAAAATGGGCCATGTAGGTCCACGTTTTGGTATAGCCCCCATACAACGGTACCTCCTTATATTCAGTATTTTGAAGTTTGTAATGGATATTACAGCCTATAACAGAAAATTGTCTGTGCAGGTCCACGTCTTCAAATAGCCCCCATATAACGGTACCTCCCGATTTTCGGTATTTTGATGATTTTAGCGACATTATTAACCGGAATTGTTTCAAATTTGGTATTTGAATTTCGTAAGGGATACTACAGCCTATGACAGAAAATTACCTGCGCAAGTCCACGTCTTTGTATAGCCCCCATATAACAGCATTCGGTATTTTGATGATTTTAGCTACATCATTCACCGAATTTTTTTACAAGTTTCTTGTTTGAATATTGTTATGGCAAAAGTTGCCCATGCAGGTCCACGTCGTCAAATTGACCCTAATATAACGGCTACATTCGGTATTTTTAAGATTTGAACAAAGCTGTTTTAGTCGAGCTGTAGAAGGGAGCCCTATTTAGAAAGCGGAAACAGAGAGTCTTTTTATAGACGAGATGAAAAAGGGAGTCTTTTTATAAACGATCTGAAGAAGGTAGTCTTTTTATGGACGAGCTGAGAAGGGTATATTTGTGTAGTCTGGATGAGAAGAGAGTCTTTGAAAGCTGAAGAAGTGAGTCTTTTTATAGACTACAGCTAGAGCAGGAAGTCCTTCTATAGTCGTGCTGAAGCAGTTAGTTTTTCTATGGAAGAGCCGAAACAGGTTGACTTTTTAATACGAAGTGCAACAGGGGGTCTTATTTTAGATGAGCTTATGCATTGAGTATATTTTTAGATGGGCTGATGCAGAGACTCTGTTTTTAGACGACCTGATTTATATAGTCTATTTTCTATATTTCTGAAGTAGAAGGAGCTTATGGACAATAGCTAGAGCAGCATGTCTTCTATAGCCGAGCTGAAGTAGTGAGGTTTTTCTATAGAAAAACTGAAGCAGGGAACCTTTTTTAGTTTTTAGACGGACTGAAGCAGAGAGTCTGATTTTAGACGACCTGAAGCAGAGGGGCTATTTTTTAACGAGTTGAAGCAGAGCCAATACTTTTAGACGAACTGAACAGAGATACTATTTTTACACGAGCGAAGGAGGGAGCTTATTGATTGGAGCTAGAACAGAAAGTCTTTCTATAGCCAAGCTGAAGCAGTGAGTTTTCCTTAGGCGAGCTGAGGCAGTATAGCAGGGGATCAGTTTATAGACGAGCTGATGCAGAGAGTTTGTTTTTAGACGAGCTAATTGTCCATGATTAGTCGAGGTGAAGCAGAGAGTATATTTTTAGACGTGTTAATTCATACAGTCTGTTTCATGATGTGGTGAGAATGTTTGAAATTTTTTTCGAGGAGATGAAGCAGAAGAACTGCTTAATGTAGCCTATAAAGGAAATATATTGTCATGACAAAAAAGGAGCAGAGTCGCGAATTTAAAATTTTATTTTGTGAAGGATCTGTGGATCTATAATCGTGCGCTTTTAAGATTATGTTCTGAAGACAGACGAGATGAGAAGAGAACAAAAAGAGAACTTAGAAGGCACCATGAATCCGAGGCACCATGAAACCCATTACATACGAAAATGCTTTTTGGGAGATGAAAAAGGGACATTCGGATGCCTTTCAAAAAGGGGTCTTACATGGGGGTCTTGGAAACTACTCAACACACAAAGAAAAGCAAAGTTAAGATTTGAGGATTCACTAAAGAAACTTTTTCCAAATAATCGATAGATATTAGGTTCTATTCTAGCTACATTTGTTAAAACTTTTTTTTCATTTTAATCCATATTGTTTCTTTTTAAATCAGAAAACCTTCTTAAGATGTATCCTTTAACTCGTCAAATTGCCATTATGCTATTCCAAAGGAACGATGATTTCCAATCTAAAAATAGTTTTAGGTATTGAATATTTAAAACTCCACAAATCTCTATAATATAGCAAAAACCCCACATATAAAAAACATTAAATATTAGGGTGCTGGTCTGCGAAATAAAAAAATCGTTGCCAAATTATATAAATTTGATACTCATAAGACATCGATCAAATAAGCACTTTAGTGGCATACCAACAACAAGCAAAAAAAAATGCAATCAAAATCAGTTAAGATTTTCTACAGATACCCACATCGACACACATTTTATGCTGCCAAACCGAAAAAAACATAATTTACCAAACTGGGAAACCTGTTCTAAGTTTAGTATTTAACTCGGTGGTTGTACGTTATACATAATTTACAAAATTACATAAATTTAGTTTTTATGTTTCGTTATTGTTTACTACATTTCTCAAAATGAAGGCTTTGGCTACCATACAAGACAATTGCCTGCAGGGATTTTTTCCTTTTGGTCTTAAAGAAGGAGGGGTGAGGGAAAACGAACTACCAACACTTTAACAGAATTGTTATAAAATCACTGGCATGTTATTTTTTACGCAAAGGGAAATGGGGTAACATGCTAAAATATTGTTTCCTTTTTTTCCCCTGCCACATTTGTTACATATTTTCAACGCTTATCAAAAGGCCATAAATTAAAGCCGCCTAGAATGTTACCACAAACAATTACGGTCAGAGCAACATTGTCGGTAGGCAATTATTGTTTAAGAAAATAGGTTGCATAAAATTAAATATGCAATTTTTTGTTTGTTTGTAATAAGAGAATGGAGGAAACCGAAATAAAAACAACAAATGCATTCATATATAATAACAACAATGTTAAATAATGTGAGAAAATTCTAGCGGTACACGCATGAGCGTTGGGTTGTTATTAACTTGTTATGGGTCACAATAGAGGTTATGGTTTGGTGGAACTCACAATCTCAAGGGTTATTGACAGGGTCTTTTGATGAGCTAATGTTTTTTTGTTTTTTATAAACGAACTTAAGCAGGGGGTATATTTATAGACACGCTGGAAGACTGGGAGTCTTTTATTTGACAAGCTGAATTTTAGAGTCTTTAATAAGACGATCTGAATCAGGTAGACTATTTTTAGACTAATTGATGCGGGGAGTCTTCTATTACAAGGTCTATGGCAATGGGGCTTTCTTTGGACGAGTTGTTGCTAGTATTATCTTCTATAGAAACTACTTTGCAAAAGATCTGAAACAGAGAGGCTATGCAGACGAGCTGAAAGTCTGGTACACCTTTTTAAACGAGCAGAAGGTCTGGGATTCATCATAGACGAGCAGAAGGCCTGGAAGCCTGTATAGAAGACCCCAGGCCTGGGAGTCTTTATAGGCGAGCTTGAGACATGGCAGTCTTTGTAGACGAACTGGACACCTGGCAGTCTTTGTAAACGAGCAGTAAGCCTGGGAGTCATTATAGCCGAGCTGGAGGCCTGGGAGTCTTTTTAGACGAGCTGGGGACCTGTGAGTCATTATGGACGAGATGGGGGCCTGGGAGTCATTATGGACCAGATGGAGGCCAGGTAGTCATTATGGACGAGATGGAGGCCTGGGAGTCTTTATAGAAGCCCTAAAGGCCTGGGAGTCATTATAGACAAGCTGAAGGCCAGGGAGTCTTTATAGAAGACCTAGAGGCTGGGAGTCTTTATAGAAGACCTGGAGGCCTGGGAGTCGTTATAGACGAGCTGAAGGCCTGGGAGTCTCTATAGACGAGCTGAAGGCCTGGGAGTCTCTATAGACGAGCTGAAGGACGTGAAGCCTGTATAGATGAGGCCTGGAAGTCTCAATAGACGAACCTAAGGGCTGGGAGTCTCTATAGACGAGCTGAAGGCCTGGGAGTCTGTATATACGAGCTGAAAGTCTGGATGTTTCTATAGACGAGCTGGAGACCTGACAGTATTTATAGACGAGCAGTACGCCTATGAGTCTTTATAAACGAGCAGTACGCCTATGAGTCTTTATAAACGAGCCTGGGAGTCTTTATAGACGAGCTGGAGGTTGGGAGTCTTTAATGATATGGTCGGCTAGCCACAGATTGAGGGCATTTATGTGAGGCTCTATTATCGGTTCCTCCTGTTTTGTCATCATACGACTTAATTCTCTTTGCTTGACCATGCATTTCAGAGGGTACACAAATTACACATTTTTGGAATAGTCACTATTAGATCCTTAAAGAAGAATGAGGTCCTACCACCTTGTTACAAGGGTTACATTTGTAACGCTTTATATAGTCTAGCCAATTTTCCCCACCCATGTTCCAGGACCACCAAGTTGTCCCCTCATGACTGTCGCTTTTCTCTGGAATTACCAGTATTGACTTGACGAAACTCACCATGAACGTTCATTCGACTCGTTCTTTGTGCTGCCGGATATCATTGGTGAACTTTTTGGACTAAGGCGTTCAGTGGATTAGAAATCGGGATATCGTATATTTCTTTAAATTTGTTTTATTTTTTATGAATTTTTACACTTCAAATATATCCTAAAGTATTTTCAAATGCTTGTCAATGCAGGGCAGTCAAAGTTTTTAGTTTTAATAACTTCTACATAAACATCATTACATCCAATGCTTTGAGAATGACCAATAATTCCTAAGTAATCTCATTTTGTATTGACGTTTTTAATTTTCGTTAGTTTTTTTTTTTTTTTTCTATTTAAAACAAAGCAAAACCGTTTCCCTCTGAACATTTAAAATAACAATTTTTCATTTTTTCTTATCACCGTCACAACAAAATGAAAATGCTAAACTAGTTTCTTTCGTTTTTGTGTTTCGGTTATAAATTCTCATTACTTTAATAAATTTATTATTTCACGAAGTGATCTCAGACACGCAGTTATGTTATTTTTCACATAATTTCACAAGACATCAGTTTCATGCCGGCAAACTGACATGCGGACTAACTATTTTCAGACGAAAGTCTAGAGATATTTAAAAAAGAAACAACCTAAGAAGAGAGAAGAAATGCTTGGAAAAACAACTAGGTAACAGAGAACAAAACAAGTTTTGTTTGGAAAATTATTTGTATTTTTTGCAAAATCCGTATCTGGTTAACCACAAAATTCCTTGCTACCCTCTCCAACGGGTGGTGAATGTTGAACGTGATGATGATGATGATCATCTTCAGCTTCCCCTCATTTCTCATTTGTTTGTGTCTAGCCTTTTTCTCAACATTCGAAATGGGAAAAACAACCATGAAATTACTTCCACACTATTAAAAACATAATCAGCAGTAAAACATCAATGGGAAAACATTGCTGCAGCACCACCGCCAAACAAAAGCCCATAGATGCCACATTCCAGACAACAACCAACTAAGAATGAAAAACTGAAACGGCAGACACCTCAAACAAAAAAGCACAACATTGTGTGGCTCAAAAAAAAAAAAAACACAAAATGAAAATCCTACAGAGGCTCTTGATGAAAGGATTCCCACTTATTCCCACTAACCCAGCTTAGTAAGTTTGTTTGGTTACACAGTTAGTTATTTCGTTCTTCTCCTTCTTCGTCCGGTTTTTCACCATTCGTTCGTTTAGTGAGCCAGAAATTATCCCCGTTTACCATCTTTATGAATTTTGCTGTATTTTGGCCATTGAAGAAGGTGTGAATTTTTGGTGTGCTAAATTTATGAAGATTCATAATTTTCCTATAAGTCTCAGGCAACAACACCTCTTTTGCAAAAAGTAACGAACAAAGACCTCTGAGACAACTGAGTCATGGGGTTGCCTTAAAATACATAATTCCTTTCTTTATAGATATTCTACAATATCATAAATTTAGAAATTGTTGCATGTCTTATATTAAAAATGAACTCCCCCTCGACAAGATCTCTACCCCGGCTGCATACGTTTAATCACGAAGCCTAGACGCAATGCTAGATAATATTATGAAAATTATATTTATGGTGGGAGTTGCTTTTGAGGTGATGGAATTTATGATGTTGTTGCTGTAGTTTCGATCATCTTTTGCTAATCTCTACATGATGGTCATTTGTCTTCGTTTTTTTCCTTGTAGCAAAATGAATTTGTTATTTTATGAAAAAAAAACATAAATTAATTAATAAAATATTGAATACAGTAACGTGGGACAAAACAAAAGACTTAAGACACAAACATGAATCTATGTTAAGGTTTCATTCATACTTTAGCCACAAAATAATATGACTTCTATTCCGAAAATCAATATGAATTATGGCATGACTATATTGACCCTGGGTCAATATAACCTCTATTCACCGTGGTTCAATAAGACTTCTATTGCCCCTGGGTCAACAAGACTTTTATTGCCCCTGGGTCAATAAGACTTCTATTGACCCTGGGTCATTATGAATTTTATTGACTATTAGTCAATATGACTTTTACTGACTATTGGTCACTCTGACTTCTATACATGTTTTCTTTTGATTCTGGATCAATATGACTTCCATTGAACCTGTGTCAATAAGACTTCTACTGATGCTGGCTAAATAAGACTTCTATTGACCTTAGGTCAGTATGGCTTCTATTGACCCTTGGTCAGTATGACTTCTATTAACCCTGGGTCAATAAGTCTTCCATTGACCCCGGATCAATATGAATTCCATTAAACCTGTGTCAATAAGACTTCTATTGGCCCTGGGTCAATAAGACTTCTATTGACCCTAGGTTAATATGAATATTATTGGCCCTGAACCAAACTGACTTTCTATTGTCCTTGCCTCGAAATGACTTCCAATGTCCCTGGGTCAATAAGACTTCTATTGACTATGGACCAATATGACCTGTATTGCTCTTGGAACAATATAACTTCTATTCGCACTTTGCCAATCTGACTGTTATTGACCCTTCGTAGGTATATTTCCTTTGACTCTGAAATAATGGGATATCTGGCTTAAGCCGGGGCAATATGATTTCTGTTGACCCTAAGTCAATATGACTTCTATTGACCCTAGGTCAATATAACCTCTATTGACTCTGAGCCTTTTACCCAATATAACTTCTATTCGCACTTTGCCAATCTGACCGTTATTGACCGTGATACTGGTAGCGTAGCCCGACGTCAAGGAAGTGGGCGGAAGAAAACAACAACATCAGCTGAAATAGTTCGAAAAGTAAAGAAGTGACTTGATGGAAACCCGCGTCGCTGGGGCCCACAAAATGGCTCGTGAGTTGAACATATCGCAATATTCCATTAGGTGAATATTGAAAAATGAGCTCGGGGTAAAGCCATTGAAATTCCAAAAAGTGCAAGATCTTACACCTCGACAGAAAGAAAATAGACTCAAAAGAGCTAAAGAGTTGCTTCGCTTGGCCGAAAGTGGTGAACTGCCGAATTTGGTTTCCTCCGATGAGAAAACATTCGTTGTCCAGCAGTTTGTAAACAAACAAAATGAAAGTGTTTACTTGCCAAAGAGGTCAGCTGAAAATGTGCACCTTCTGTGGGCCAGCAGAACTCAAGCGCCGGCCATAGTGATGGAGTGGATCGCTCGTATTAATCGTGTTAATGGCATCAGAATAAATGCCGAATATTATCGCAAACAAATTCTAGAGGTTGTATTTAAGCCTAGGGCATGCAAACATTTTGGCCGTAGATCTTGGTGATTCCAACAGGACTCAGCACCATCGCACTCAGCACTTGCCAACTTAGAATGATTACAAAATGAGGTTCCTCGCTTCATATCCAGTGCACAATGGCCACCAAAATCTCTGGATACCAATCCGTTGTACTATTGTGTCTGGAGTATTTTGGAAAGCAAGGTTGGCACTAAAAATATCAAAGTGTCCATCACCTCAAGCAAGCGCTTCGCCAGGAATGCGCCAAAATACCGCAGAGCAATACTTCGGTAGCGTGTGACGGTTTTATTGGCCGTTTGAAGGCCATAATTCGTGCCAATTCGATCTAAGCGTATTCTCAAATTTTGATGCTATTTCCGACATTTTTTGCTTTCATGCTATAAAATTAAAAAATGTAAAAATTATGGTGTTTGACTTTGTTGCAGTTTTTTATCTCACCCTTTATTATTTTTATAATAAAAATGATACATTTTCAAAAAATTCATATATGTTGCAGCTTGTACTGTGACTACTGACGTCGAAATTCTTATACCAGACCAAGCTGCGTGTTTCGCCTTACATTCATTTGTCCAGTGAAGGTGATAAAGAGGTTTTTTCTAAAGAGGTTTTTTTTCTGTATTGGATTTTAAATGCAATTGTTTCCATGAGATCTCCAATGTTTCGTATATTAGTTTTCCTTTAATTATCCTTGGGTTTTGTAACGTTAAGTGACTACTATTGTTTAATTTTGTTACAGGTACGGATTTCCATGCTGGTCATGGGCCATTGATCCATGTAACTTCGAGGTTATCACTACATAAAAAGGCTTTGAACTATTTGAAATATCTCTTTTTAAATTCCTTACCTCTCATTTTCATTCAGATCCAAGAAAAATTTCAAAATCCACAAATATGCCTACTCAAGGCAATAAATCAAGTCAAAAATTCCATTCTCTTTATTATTTATTCATATTTGTTACGTTTTACGCTGTCCACCTCACGCTTATCATACTAAAATAAGCTTAACAACCATGTAATTATATTTCACAAGAGAATGCAGACGAATGTTAATACAAAACTCAGAAAAAAAAACATCCACTAACCAAGAGTAGGTCAATTGTCTGGCCCAAACATAGAAGAAACAGCATCTTCATGTTTATCTAACACACAAATAAAAACGAAGACCAAGAAGAAGTCAACCATCTACGATGTTAACAAAACATTACAACTTCACGTTTAGTAGGCCAAAAAATAACGTTTAGCTTTAAATTTATGCAAAGCATGACATGTTGGCTTAAAATGCATAAATCAATTTCTCGTTTAGCCAAAAAAAAACGGGCTAAGTGCGAAGGAGAACATACCTGAGAACGGTAACGGAGAGGGGTCTAGGAAAAATCCTAACTATCTATTTGCATCAATATTATAGCAAAAGATTCCCTTAAAAGCCAAGCAAACAAACAACCATCATCGACAACTGAATTCAGCAAAATCCTTGTACAATTGCATTTCAAGGAAAAGGAAAAGAGAGTCCGCAAAGTGTGTTACTTTCATAAATTGCACGCTGATGCAAACTACCAAAAATGGAGGTCATTGGGTGAAACTCATCTTTTGCGATTCTCTTGCGGGTCTTCTTCAATTGCTGCTAAATTTTGAGAAAGATATAACCCCAGCCGAAATGTCTTGGATATCTGTCGAAAAGTTTTTAACTTTATGTCAATGGAGTGTGTCAGCAGTTGCAGTTAGAAAGAGAGAGAGAGAGGACAACAATGACATCGCCATAATCATCTTCGACACACATCTACCAATGCAATTTACATCTGCACCCCCATACTCTAAGTTTGAAGTTGTTTGTATTTTCCTGCCAATTTTCCGTTTTTTCTTTTTTTCTTCGGCTCCGATTGTCTTCAGGTGTAATGCTGTTTTCACAACACATATAAATATTGGATAATTTCATTTTGTCACCTTTTTTTTCGCTGGCGGATTTCACCTTTCTGCAAATCGAATAGTGGTTGCATGTATAGATGAATGTCTGCATATGTATATGTGTTCGTTTTTTGCAATGTTGTCATTTGTTGTAAAATCACGATCTCAGTTTGTTTTGACAATTTATTTACACCAGCTTGCCATTGTTTGTTTTGTTTAGAAAAAACAAAAGTAAACAAAAATTCCTCAATTTATCTGTTGTAGGATCTATTTGACATTTCACAAACAGGATAGTCAAAGTCCAGTGATATTTTACCTTTTTTTTGAGAAAGTTATTTATTGTAAATAAGATTTTGAAAATATCATCTTGTATTCATATAGCAATATTTATACCCTACACCACAAGGTGGTCAGGGCATTATGTCTTTGTGCATTTGTTTGTAACAGGCAAAAGGAAAGGAGATAGACCCATAGTTCCTTTTGATGATCTGCATGTCCGACCGTCCTTCCGTCCGTCTGTCCATGTATTTTTGTAAACAAAGTACAGTTCGCATTTATTGCCCTATCCAGATGAAATTTTGCACAAATCATTTGTTTGGCCCAAGGACGAATCCTATTGAAATTGGAGATAATCGGTCAAAATTTAGATATAGCTCCCATATATATCTTTGTCCGATTTGCTTTTTATTGTGCACCAAACGTGTTATATAGGCCCGAATAGTATGGAATTTTGCACATACAACCAAATTAGTCCTGAAAATAAGTATGCCAAATTTGATCGAAATCGGTTCAGATATAGATATAGCTCCCATATATATTGTTCGCCCGTTTTTTTATTTTTGTCCTCCGCAGCCGTAATATGCACTCTGTAACAACAATATTTGGGGAAATATAGAAAATACAGCTCAGAAATACATTTGCTAAATTTTATCAAGATCGGTTCAGATTTGGATATAGCCCCCATATATAACTTCGTCCGATTTACTTTTTTCTTTGTGCACCAAACGTCTAATATTTGCCCAAATGGGATTTGGAATTTGGCACATACGACCGAATTGAGTCTAGAAGGTAGTATGCAAAATTTGGTGAAGATCGGTTCAGATATAGCTATAGCTCCCATATATATTGTTCATCCGATTTGTTGTATTTGTTACCCACAGCCGTAATATGCACTCCGTAACAACGATATTCAGGGAAATATATCAAATACAGCTCAGAAATATCTTTGCCAAATTTTATCGAGATCGGTTCAGATTTGGATATAGCTCCCATATATATCTTTATCTGATTTAGAATTAATTTTGCACCAATTAATTTTGTACAAATGCTTCGGCGTATTTAGTCCTTTAAATTTTAAATTATAATTATAATCATAGGGTGTATGATTGAATTCTCCCATAAAAACTTTTACTTGTTATGTGGAGATCAACTAAATTAGCAAAGTGGTGTAGGGTATCATAAAATCGGCCCCGCCCGACTTTAGGATTTTTATTACTGGTTTTTTTTAGAAAGTTATTTATTGTAAATAAGATTTTGAAAATATCATCTTGTATTCATATAGCAATATTTTTAGTATACTAATTAACTTATTTTCTTTTTCTCTTTTTTTCATTACAGGTATATCTATAAAATGTTTCTTGTATTGGTAACTAGGTAATCGATTTCGAAAATGCCAGGTACGTAAACATCGGAAACGGTTCCTAGAAAACTAGAAAAACATTAGTTAAATCGATATAACAAAAAATATAAAGAAGAACGCATAGAAAGGACCACTACTTTTGATAACTCCGCCGCAACGGGTCAAAATTTTTAATAGACAAAAATGTAAAAAACAAAAAATAAGGGTCGGATTCATTTCAAACTTGGCACATTTCAATACTTCCATCAACACAACATATGACGTGAAGACGGAATACATCAGCCCACTTCTTCTGGTATCTCCCCCTATAAAGTATCAAATGATATACACCTTCTTAAGATATAAGGGTGAGATTTGACATTTTGCACAGGCTTTGATATTGTTTCTAACATATTTAGATATTTATATCCATCCACGTTTTGGTATATACCCCCTACATTTCACTATCTCATGATTTTCGTACTTTGAAGATTTCTGTCCCAAATACCAACAAATCAGCTATAGTTTGATATTCCAATTCTTTGTTGGTAGTTTAACTCCACACAAAAATACTTCATATAGGTGTATCCTCCATATGTCAGAAATTCCAAAATTCCAAACCGATTTCCTTATATATTTGACACAGATGGCTGTGCCTACCATTACTTCCGCCATAGATTTATGATCCGTTATGTTTATTATGGCATTCACAGATACACTTCGTCCAGGATACTTGGTATGGTTATTTTCTTATAACGTTTGGCAATATTTGTTAATTGACACATTTAAAAAGCTGGAAACTTGAAAGCTTTAGGATGTCTTAATTTAAAATATGCTTTGTGTCTTATTTGTATCTTTCTCAGTATGGAAATAAAATGCGTGCAATAATACTGAAATGTCGATGAATAGTTTTATGAAGTGTAATAACTATTCGGCATGTTTGATTTTTTTTCTTCAGATTTTCTGGTTTCTTGTAAAGAACCTAACATTCACCTCGTTTGCTAAACAACTGGCAATAGTTTGTTACAGTTTGCTATTATTTCGGTATCTGTCCAAGGAGTCTTTGTTTGTAGTTCACGTTGGTTACAGCAGCAGGTTTCAATATTATTATAAAAATCTGATGCTTCTTAAAAACAAACTTAAAAATCCAACCAAATTTAACAAAACATTCTTGAAAACATATTTTTTAAAATAAAGATTAGAGTATAGAACATTTCATTTTTAGAAAAAAAAAAAACTTACATTCTTTAAAAATACCTCTAAAAATGTTAGATTTATGGACTGAAGATCTTATAGAAAATAACTGAAAAATATTTTTAAAAATCCACGCTGGTACAGGGTTGCCCATATTCGACGGACCCATCTGGCAACGCCATAACTTTTGACAGAGATGTCACATCGCTTAATGACATACAGCGATTGAAGCATCAGTCCACGCTGATTTTTACCATGAACAAATACACGCTACGCGAGCGCTCTGAAATAGTTGAAATTTACAAGAAGTCAATTGTGCTTTTAAAACATTAAAAATGTGAGAAGTGCGCCTTCTAAGAACACCATTAAGCGTTTATACGAACAATTTTCGACTGGTAAGGCTCTTTCTAATCCGAAGAGGCCATATAAAAGTCGACCAAGGCGATCGGCCGAGAATATCGCTGCCGTACGAGCCAGTGTTGAGAGTTCCCCAAGAACATCCCAAAAACGCCGTTCTCAGCAGTTGGGCATGGCTCGGTCCACTTTCAACGGATTATTCGCATTGATTTGCATTTGTTCCCGTACACAATTCAATTGACGCAAAGAATGTTGCCTGCGGACAAGCCTCGTCGATTGGAAAGGGTCATGGGTCCGTCAAATATGGGCAACCCTGTATAAAATATTTTTAAATATGCCTCATGGTGAAAAATTATTAAAAAATTCCATGTTTTCCCGAGATTTTTTTTTTAAATTTCAGAATTTTAGGTCACTATCCAGCTTTATAATGTACTTATGTATTTCTCTGAAATATATAATATATACAGGGTGAGATAAAAAAAACTACAACAAAGTCAAACGCCATAATTTTTACATTTTTTCTTTTAATTGTATTGAGTGAAAGCAAAAAATGTCGGAAATATCATAAAATTTTAGAATAAGTTTAGATATGTGCGAATTGGTCACCTTTGGCTCGAATTATGACCTTCAAACGGCCAATGAAACCGTCACACACTGCCCGAATGTTGCTCTGCGGTATTTTGGCCCATTCTCGGCGAAGCGCAAGCTTGAGGTGATCGACAGTTTGGTATTTTTTAGTGCCAACCTTGCTTTCCAAAACACTCCAGACACAATACTCTAACGGATTGATATTCGGAGATTTTGCTGGCCATTGTGCGCTGAACCTCATTTTTGTAACCATTCTAGGGTGGCGCGTGCTAAATGTGATCATGCTTAGTCCTGTTGGAATGTCCAAGGTCTGCGGGCAAAGTGTTTATGTGTCCAAGGCTTTAATAAACCCTCCAGAATATTTTCGCGATAATATTCGGCATTTATTCTGATGCCACGGTCGATTAATACGAGCGGAGAGCGGCCAGCGGCTCTTATGGCGGCCCACACCATCGCCCTGGTAGGCGCTTGAGTTATGGTGGCCAACAGAAGGTTCTCATTTTCACCTGACCTCTATGGCAAAAATAAACACGATCATTTTGTTTGTTTACAAACTACTGGACAACGAATATTTTCTCATTGGAAAAAACCAAATTCGGCAGTTCAACTCGTTCGGCGAAGCGAAGCAACTCTTTAGCTCTTTTGATTCTATTTTCTTTCTGTTGCGGTGTAAGTTCTTCCACTTTTTGGAATTTCAATGGTTTTACCCTGAGCTCATTTTTCAATATTTGCCCAATGGATATGCGATATGTTCAGCTCACGAGCCATTTTCGGCCACTGCGACGCGGATTTCGATCAAGTCGTTGCTGTTTTCTTTCGTCCACATCCTTGCCGTCGGGCTTCGCTTCCAGTATCACTGTAATGAGCGATGGTACGAGACACAAAATATTTATTCACATTTAAATGCTGGAGTGTTAGAGTACTTGTGGTTTTCCAGCCAGATATAAAGAAATCACACCATCACGAATAACATTTTTTCTGGAAAATTCTGACCAAAATGCTCTTGTACGCTTGTAAACAATATAATGAGCTGTGACTGGAATAATTTTAACAGCTGTCGGACGAGTGGCTTAGAAATGACAGCAGTCTGAAGTTGGTTGCAGTTTTTTCATCTTTCATTTGTTATTTTGGTGTAAATACATACTATTCCTAAATAAATTGTATAATAAATCCTGTCTAACCCAAAATAAAGTAAATAACAACAAAATCTAGAAATCCAATCTATTTCACATATGTTCACTTATGATAAAAAATATGCAGTTATGTTTCTATCAATATTAAAACAAATAAAGAACATAAATATTATTTGACAGACAAGGCTGTCTGTATGTCACTTCTATGAGCGCCGAAAAAAAAACAATATTCAGCAAATTCCAAAACAAACCATATTATTTTTCTATTAGATCCTCTTAAAAAACGCCGATTTTATTAACATAAATTTTTGTGATAGGTAACCTTCAGGTGTTTATATTTATTTCGAATGTTGTTTGTTTTATGCTCTTACAGGTTGTAATAATTATGTTCTTGGTTAATAGTCTGGCTGTAATAAATTATTTCTGTTTTTTTTTCTTTGCCTTTTTTGCATCTGCATAAACATAGTTTATGCTCGAGACAACAATATTAGTTTCTTATTAGTAGCTACTTGAATTACAAAATAAAAAAAAACATGATGTCTTAGTTAAAAATGTCTGACAGTAGCCATAATGGCCAAATATTCAAACACTAAAACATAAAACACTTGTATGACTTGAAAAAAAAGGGAAAAGCAAACTGGAAACAATTTAAAAATAAATCTTTTACATGGCAGCAACAAAGTTTAATAGCGACGATGAATGTCAGACAATTCCTTTAACAAATTTCAATTATTTTCCACTTTTTTCCAGCAATGGCTTGGCATTTTTCATGAAATCGGTAAACAACAGCACCAATGAAAAACAGAACGCAGACGGTATTTTGGGTGTGTTACCAGTCAATTGCTGGCCTCAAATGTAAACAACCCAAAAGTAAATACCACAACTAGCCGTGCTCTAATGTTGGCCGACACCACAATAACAGGTGTTGAATTTGCTTTTGCAAAACTCAAATCATAAAAATACACTATTTTGCATTTTCATAAATTCCTAATTAAATAGCTCAAGCTGCAAACTCCAATTCCCCAGAGAGTTACAATTCCAATTGGTCGGTCAGTCAACACCGCAAAAAAAATCGTGTAATCCAATCCCTGCCATTCTCTGCTGGACATGTCTAAACCTTACGCCAAATAATTTGTTGATTGCTGCCTGTGAAATTTTGAAGCATGTTCATGCAATATTCTACAGAAATAGAATTGAAGTTCAAAATTAACATATTGTTTGACTTGACCTCCTTTTTGAGAATCACGCCTTTTGTGTAGCTATCATAACAGAATTTTTTATTTCTTTATTTTTTTCTATTTCTTTTGAGCATTTTTTTCTCTATGGTTTAGGTTAACTGCTGCTAGTTATGTATCTGTCCCAAATAAGTTTAGTGTGTGTGTGTGTGCGGCGAGTGTGTTCTGTTTAAAGCTCAGTCGCTCCCCCATGCATTGTTGTTGCTAGTTACTTCTATTTTATTTCATTCAAATATTGCGTCGCCGTCGTCGTGTTGTGGCGTGGCGAGCCGCATAAAGAAAGAAATCCATTTTGGAATTGCTATTATGCCCATGAGTATGGTTTTTGGCGTGACATCTAACACGAGCCTCTTGTTAAAGATTCTGGCCACTACCCAGCATACCAATTATTGAGTATGGTTGGATGCAGATGGCTGCATAATATTGGAATGATTGTGTGTTATTATTGTTATAGGAGTTTGTTTAATTTAATGGACATTGGAGAAGTTTTGAATATTAAAGTGGCATACATTTTACTCAATATTCTTGAATATTTTATTTGTTTTTATATATCATATAGATGCATATCATCATCGTTTTATTCTTAAAAGTGGGCGAGACATATTTTTATACCCTTCACGACACAGGGTAATATTTGTTTGTGCATTTGTTTGTAACATAGAGAAAGAAGCAAGATAGACCCATAATTAATTTTGATGATCTGCAAAGAATCCCATTCTGAGTCGATTTATGCAAGTCCGTCTGTCGATCATAATTTAGACATAACTCTCACATATATACATGGTCCGATTAGAATTTTATTATACACCATATTTGTTATAATAGTCCAAATGGCATGGAATTCGGCACATACGACAATATTAAGCATAGAATTAAGTAATTCAAATTTGGAGGAAACCGGCTGAGATATAACTATGGCTTCCATATATATTGATCATCCGATTTGTTATTTTTATCCTCCACAGCCGTAATATGCAATCCGTAACAATGATATTCGGGAAAATATAACAAATATAGCTCACAAATACCTTTAGCAAATTCTATCGAGATCGGTTCAAGTTTATTGCCTACTTAATATTCAATGTAGGTTCGATAGAATAGATTTTGCAACATACGAACGAATTAAGCCTGGGAAAGTGTATCAAATATGGTGAAAATCGGTTGAAATATATAGCTATAGGTCCCATATACAGGGTGAGATGAAAAGACAGCAACCAACTTCAGACTGCTGTCATTTCTGAGCCACTCGTCCGACAGCTGTTAAAATTATTCCAGTGACAGTTCATTATATTGTTTACAATCGTACAAAAGCATTTTGGTGAGAATTTTCCAGAAAAAAAATTATTCGTGATGGATTTCAAACGTGATAGTGTGATCTTTTTATATTTGGTAGGAAAACCACAAGTGGCTATCGTTATAGCTCTCCAGCATTTAAATGTGAATAAATCTTTTGTGTCTCGTACCATCACTCGTTACCGTGATACTGGTAGCGTAGCCCGATGTCAAGGAAGTGGACGAAAGAAAACAGCACCATCAGCAAAATTGATTCGACAAGTAAAGAAGCGACTTGATCGAAACCCGCGTCGCAGTGGCCGAAAAAAATAGCTCGTGAGCTGCACATATCGCAATATTCCATTCGGCAAATATTGAAAAATGAGCTCGGGGTTGAGCCATTGAAATTCCAAAAAGTGCAAGAACTTACAACGCAACAGAAAGAAATTGGACTCAAAAGAGCTAAAGAGTAGCTTGGCTTGGCCGAAAGTGGTGAACTGTTGAATTTGGATTTCTCCGATGAGAAAACATTCGTTGTCCAGTAGTTTGTAAACAAACAAAATTATCGTGTTCAATTGCCAAAGAGGTCAGCTGAAAATGTGCACCTTCGGTTGGCCACCAGAACTCAAGCGCCGTCAATGATGATGGTGTGTGCCTCCATAATAGCGGATGATCGCTCTCTGCTCGTATTAATCAACAGTGGCATCAGAATAAATGCCGAATATTATAGTGAAAATATTTTGGAGGGCGTGTTGAAGCCTTGGGCACGAACACATTTTGGCCGCAGACCTTGGATATTCCAACAAGACTTAACACCATCACACTCAGCACACGTCACATACAGGGTTGCCCATATTCGACGGACCTTTGGGCCCATTCCAATCGACGAGGCTTGTCCGCAGGGAACAAATGCAAATCAATGCGAATAATCCGTTGTAAAGTGGACCGAGCCATGCCCAACTGCTGAGAACGGCGTTTTTGGGATGTTCTTGGGGACTTCTCAACACTGGCTCGTACGGCAGCGATATTCTCGGCCGATCGCCTTGGTCGACTTGGTCGACTATTGTTGAGTTTTCACAATTGACTTCTTCTGTTGAATGTAAATTTCAACTATTTCAGAGCGCTCGCGTGGCGTGTATTGGTTCATCGTAAAAATCTTCTTGGACTGACGCTCAAACGCGGTATGTCATTAAGCGATGTGACATCTCTGTCAAAAGTTATGGCATTGCCAGATGGGTCCGTCGAATATGGGCAACCCTGTAAGAATGGTTACAAAATGAGGTTCCTTCATTTCCAGCGAACAATGGCCACCAAAATTTCCAGATACCAATCCGTTGGACTATTGTGTCAGGAGTATTTTGGATAGCAAGGTTGGTACTGAAAAATACCAAAGTGTCGATCACCTCAAGCAAGCGCTTCGCCGGGAATGTGTCAAAATACCGCAGAGCAACATTCGGGCAGCATGAAGGCCATAATTCGTGCCAAATGTGACCAATTCGAACAAATCTAAACTTATTATGAAATTTGATGCTATTTCCGACATTCTGTGCTCTCATTAAATAAAATTAAAAAAAAAATTAAAAATTATGGGGTTTCACTTTGTTGCAGTTTTTTATTTCACCCTGTATAATCATTTCCATCCTATATAAATATACAAATTTCCTCTAGTACACAGCTTCCGCTTAGTATAAACTGCACTCCTAAACATGTGTTATGTAATTGTAATTTGTAACCATCACCATTTGAATTCTTAAATTTACCTTTCAACCGTATTTTATGCGCAAACTTATTATTTTTTTTTAATATTCATTTGATTACATTTATTCACATCCAAAATTATCTATACTTAGAGTTTGTTTCTTAAGTCTTTTGATTTGGTAAACAATGTAGTCTGAAGATGCACCACAACTTTGCATATCTCAAAATATCTTTTCCAAACTCATAATTTTCCCATGAAATTAGAAACAAACAAGGAGATTTTGAAATTGTGTTGTGTTTGGTTTTGTTTTATTTTCCTACTGTACATTTCCCGCCAATCACACAATTTGTGTTGTGTTTGTTTCTCCTCTCCATACCACTATGAGAAAACATATAATTATGCAGCGCAAAAAGCCAAATGGTACAACAATGAAAAATCGCACATCATATTAAATAATTTTTAACATACATTTATTAAAAGCTCGGCAAAGTAAACACAGAGGTGCCTTCAAATAGCCAAAAACCAAAACTGTGTAGACAAACTGTGGCAGTTTGCCGCAGCTACTTACTGCAATAAGGGCAAAGTTCGCCTCAATCAACAAGGCATGGAGGAAAAGGAGAAGCCAGCAAAAAGCAAAAAAAAAATCTGAAAACAAAAATGAATGTAATGAACAGCTGTGACTGGGTTTCCAAAACGATTTTCCCGCATATAAATATACAGGAGTTGTGGAAAAGCGGCGAAAAATCCCAACAAAAGCTCTGCACCATTGTAATGTCATTTTTGTTTTTGGTGGTGCTTTAAATGCCACTAGGCATTATTTACTTTAGTTTATTCAAAAGCGCAGACAAAAGAAGGCTAAATAAAAGTCATCGTCTTTACATAAGTCTAAAAGACGGGGGAGGCCAGGACAACATCATAAAAGCAACGACAAGCCAAGGCAACAAGGGTATCTTTTTTTTGAATTTTTTTTCTAGCGGCACAAATTTGCTATGACAATGCCATACAGGTGCAGTTCCAGTTGCCACTACCGTGAGCCCAATTTAACATTTGTGTATGGCCTGTGAAGACAAAAACCGAAACCACTTAAAGAAGTAGTTTTTTTTTTCATCCACAGATATATTGGTGACACATTTTTCTTAGTTGGAGTTTTTCAAGTTTTTTTACCTTCTAGCTTTTAATACCAATTGCCAGACATTTAATATGCAAAGAAACTCTAATAATTGCCGAACAATTGCATTGGAGTTTTATTTGTCTAGTTTTGAGAGGGAGAGGGAGAGGGAGAAACTCCGTCTTATGGTGTCTTAGAACAACCTCTTAACTTTGCATACAACCATTCCACGGCTTACCTCAAGTGTCTTAACGTTGTTCCATGGCTTCTCAACGGTATTGGTGACTTGTAAAATTAATAATTTTGCCATGCCACTGGCCTCGTCCATACAATTCCTATCTCCCTGACAAAGGCGGGCAAACAACCTGAAGTGGTTGACTTAAATGACTTGGTAATTTTAAGTCTTAAACTAATAGTACTCGCTGTACTAATAACAATACAAATTTGTTTAGCATGTTTTATAGCAGTCGTAAAACTAATGTCATGATGTCGAACGTATCGAATACGCATACATGGGTGTGTTGGTATGGGGTTTTAAGTTCTGCAAAAAAAACACATTACTAACGGCAGTGCCTATCAATTACAATTATTATTCATTCAGCGCCAAAACACATATACCATTGCAATTATAATTGCGTGTCATTTGATAACTGGGAGAGGGCAATGGCATAGTTGATTCTCAATTAGTTTAAAGTCCAAACGTTTCAAAAGTTTAAACTGTCTGCTGACCGAGTGACAAACTGATGGACATTTGCAACCTGGCATACATGTAAATTTGACAACATAACAAAAATAACAAATTTTTTAGGGGTTTGAATGGGGAACGAGGAAATTTGAGAGTCATTATTTTAAAAGGAGACCCTTAGATGGTACTCTATTAAAACAACACCTTTACAGTTCTTCTATTAGTAGGGGTCCTTTACATGTCTTTTATATCTGAAAACCTACGGTCTTTTATGTCTAGAAGGCGTTTTAATGGACCCCCTTTGGATAAAGAACTTTGAATAGGTCTTTATCGGATATTACACCTCTGCAGGTTAAATATCTTCAAATTCTTTGGATAGACGATGTCTAAGAGATCTACAATTGCTAAACTATACTACATTCAAGGCAAAAAGACCGTTAAAATGTCATTTATGGCTTGAATACCTTTTTCAGTTTTTTTTTTTTTTTTTTGTGGTAGAGAATCTTTTATATGTCCTCTAGCGTTAGAAAGCCTTTAACATGTCTTGCATTGTTAGAAGACTTTATACATGGTCAAAAAACTTTTTAGAAGTCCCCTATTGCAGAAAAAAGCTTTTATGACTAGAAGAACCATTGGTCTTCCATAGCCAAAGGATCTTTTACAGGGTTTCCAGAAGACCCTTTATACGGTCTTTCACTGCTAGTTGAACTTTTACATGCCTACTGTGACTGGAAAACCTTTTTCAGGGGTTCTATGTCTTTTAAATGCCTTCTATAGCTAGAAAACCTTTCCATGTCTTGAAGAAATTTTACAGGTCTTTGATGGAAAGAAGACCTCTTATACATAACTCTTGTGGCTAGGAGGCCGTTCACAGGTCTTGCATTGATAGAAGACCATATACAGTTCTACCATGGTCAAAAGACCTTTTAGAGGTCGCCTATTGCAAAAAAGTGTTTTTATGACTATGACTTTTAAGGGTCATTTTACAGGTATTCAGTGGCTAGGAAGTCGTTTAGGAGACTTAAAGGCTCTTGGGAGCTCTTCTACGGCCAGAAGACCGTTCACAGGTCTTTTATGGCCAGAAGTTCTGTGGTAGATGATCTTTTACAGGTCTTCTATGACTAAGATGCCTATCCGAGGTCTTCTATGGGCGGAATATGGCTTACAGGTCTGCTATGGCTACAAAAACATTAGCAGTTCTTCTATGGCCGGAAGCTCTCATATTGGTCTTATTTAACTAAACGACCGTATACAGATCTTCCATGGCTAAAAGACCTCATACAAGTCTTCAGATCGTATATGGGTAGAAGAACTTTCACAGGCCCTCTATAGTCTGAAGACTTTAATAGGTATTTTACAGATCATCCATGGCTAGAAGACGCATTGCTGATCTCCTACGACCAGAAGACTTTATCAGATCTTCTAAAGCCTTTTGTAATTCTTCTATGGGTAGAATGCCCTTCAAGGCTTTCATAGGTAGAAGTGGTATTACAACTTTTCTAAGCCGAGACCCTGGACCCATATACACAATTTTATGGGTGAGGTATGAAACCCTATGACGATCTTCCAATACCAGTTTTTTGCAAGTCTTCTGTGAGTAGAAACCTCTTCAAATCTTCCATGAATAGAAGACATTCCATTCTATAAGTCTTCCATACCAAATTGCACACAATTCCTTTAAAAAATATAGATGAAATCATCGCTGGGGATTGTTATAGGCTACGAACTTCAATTACCAAAATTTCAGAAAATTCTACTGAACTTGGCCTGTCTGCACACAAAAGAAAGCTTTGTGCAAAACATTAGCTCCATCGCAAGTCAACGATTTTGAAATTCAAACAGACGGGCAACAAAAATTTTACTGATATCGAAAAAAAAAACCAGTAGAGAAAGACTTAAAGTCGGGCGGGGCCGACTTTATGATACCCTACACCACTTTGCTAATTTAGTAGAGCTGCGCATAACAATTAAAAGTTTTTATGGGAGAATTCAATCATAAACGCCATGATTATAATTATAATTTAAAGTTCAATGGACTAAATATGCCGAAGCGTTTGTATCTTGTAAATTCGGACTTGTATTGCCCATTTGGTGCACAATTAATTTGAAATCGGATAAAAATATATATGGGAGCAAATCGGAACCGATCTCGATAAAATTTGGCAAAGATATTTCTGAGCTGTATTTGATATATTTCCCTGAATATCGTGGGTATGCACTCGTTGGAGTGAATATTACGGCTATGGGTAACAAATATGACAAATCGGATGAACAGTATATATGGGAGCTATAGCTACATCTGAACAGATCTTCACCAAATTTGATATACTAGCTTCTAGAATCAATTCGGTCGTAAGTGCCAAATTTCATCCAATTTGGCCAAATATTAGACGTTTGGTGCACAATCAAAGGTAAATCGGACGAAGTTATATATGGGAGCTATATCCAAATCTGAACCGATCTCGATAAAATTTAGCAAATGTATTTCTGAGCTGTATTTGATATATTTCCCCAAATATTGTTGTTACAGAGTGCATATTACGGCTGCGGAGGACAAAAATAACAAATCGGATGAACAATATATATGGGAGCTATAGCTTTATCTGAACCGATTTCGATCAAATTTGGCATACTTATTGTCAGGTCCATTCGTACGTGCAAAATTCCATACAATTCGGACTGATATTACACGTTTGGTGCACAATAAAAGGCAAATTGGACGAAGATATATATGGGAGCTATATCTAAATTTTGACCGATTATCTCCAATTTCAATAGGGTTCGTCTTTGGGCCAAACAAATGATTTGTGCAAAATTTCATCTGGGTAGGGCAATAAATGCGAACTGTACTTTGTTTACAAAAATACATGGACAGACGGACAGAAGGATGGATGGACTGACAGACGGACGGACATGCATAAATCGACTCAGAATGTGATTCTATGCAGATCTTCAAAAGGAACTATGGGTCTATCTCGTTTCCTTTTGCCTGTTACAAACAAATGCACAAAGACATAATACCCTGACCACCTTGTGGTGTAGGGTATAATGAAAATAACTTTAATCATCAAAGTTACATGATTTTGATCAGGAATACACGATTCTGAACCACTGCGACTTGGGCATCCCTAAATCGTCTTACATTCTAGCGCTAATTAAAAATATGTTCACTTTATGGACTTTAAAAACATTATTTTGATTTGGTGGCGGAGGGTGTAAAACTGGTTTATGGAAATAAAACTGGTTTTATGGAAATTAAATCCTGAAATAAATAAAACAACTTTTGCATATCTTCTATTTGTCTATGGCACCCCTAATTTTTAGTAATATAATCCACCCCAATGTCATTCCGCCACCATTCATCATAGTTAATGGTGTTAATATACCATTAACTAAAATGTTAAACATTGTGTCTAGCATTTGTGTTCAGAAAACGCAATTTCAATCAAATTTATTGCCCAAGACATGTATTTACCGCTTATTTATTACATGTAAAACCAGTGTCGTGACATGTTTCAAAGAGACCTCAATACATATTCTGACTTTCAAAAAAACGTAACTCACAACAAACGCAAACGTAAAGCATAAAATTAAAAAACAACAACGTTCTGTTCTTAAAGGCATTAGTCAAATAATAAAATCAATTGGACTGGACATTGGCCCCTGAACCCATTTCCTTTTGAATTTCAGGCTACTGAAATTTTTTGTGAAAATAACTAAAATTATATGTATAATAACAAGGAGAAAATCGAAAGTCTTAAGACACAAACCTTATTATATTTTGGTTTGTGCTCTCCAGTTATGTTGATCTTATCAGTTCATGCGAAGTGAGCAGGCCAAGCAATTCAAAAGGAAGAAAAGTACTTCCCTCGTCGTTTGAAACAAACTTGTTTTCAATCATTAACGATTTCCCTCCCATTTTTTTTTCGTTGTGCGGAGCAAGAGAGCCTTTGAAAACACTGTTATTTCAACTAATGATGCAGCGGCTCTTTGGCTGCACTTGAAAAGAAGGAACTTCAACTGGAAAACAGTAAACCAACTTTCTACTGAAAATACCTAGCAGCCAACGTTGAAATAGGTATTCCTTGCAATGGGATTATTATGTTGTTAATGATCATCATGATTATGTTGTCCAAGATTGTTGAGAGTTCCTTTGCTCTTTCAAAAAAAAAAAAAAAAAAAAAAAAAAAAACCTACACTAAGTACAGACCCTGTAAGCCAAAACGAACTGCCACTCAAACCTAATGAAGATAAACTTTAAAAAGACATGTCAGCATTTTTTTGCTGCCAGTGCTTGTAATAAAAAGAAAAAAACGACGACAGACAATGTTAGGACAGCGAACTGCAGTAAGAGAAAAAGAATTTCACATTACCACTAGTCTTAACAAAATAATAAAGTTTATTTAAGTTCTTTTTTTTTCTTTTGTATTTTTTTTTTTTCTCGAAAGTAAAGTGTGACATTACCAACAGGTTAAGAAACCGTTTGTTTGCCTGATTTTTTCCACTGCCTTTTTCGTTGTGTTTTCTCGGTATCTCATTTGTGGTCTATCCATCCATTGTCTGTTTGTCGGCCCAGTCTTGTCTGCACGAGCAAATACAAGAAAAAAAGTTCAAATTATCTAAAAGGATGTTGTGTTGCTCTGATTCTTGGCCTTAAGTAATTGTTATGAAGTAAAAGAATTTTTTATGTAACATATATTTTAACACTGATCTTAATTAAATACAATGTTGGATGTTTTATGGAATTTAGCGGTAAAGTAATGAGAATTGCTGGGGAAAAGAAGAAAATATTATATAGATACATAGATATGGAAGTGGCAGTTAAAAAACAAAGTTGTGAAAGGGCGTTGCCTAAAACTATGGCACTAAAATATATCCATTTTTAAAGCATATAGAACATATTGCAAAATGAAAAATTTCATTTCTGCAAAATAAAATCCGAAAAAAAAAATTGGAATTAAATCCTAACAAAAACTTTGTAGGCATTTTACAGCAATATTAGCCTGCAAAAAATCCCGTTGTTGACTTAGGGGTTTATCTAGTACAGTTTGAACCAGTAACTACAGTAACAATTCTACCTACCCCATTTTCTAGTAAGATTTAACTAAGTTACTTTAATTTAAAATTTCTGTGAAATGCTCATTTTTTTTTTTTTTGATTTGCTGCTGACAAGAGTATTTCCATGGTATGGTGGAGGGTCTAAAATGGCCTTACACGAACTTTTGGAAAGAATCTAAAATGTTAAAATAGAAGTTTCGCTGACTAAGTAGCGGGTACTTGCTAGTATCTCTTTACGCCTTATATGAGATACTAGCAAGTACCCGCTACTTAGTCAGCGAAACCTCTATTTTCACATTAAAGATTCTTTCCAAAAGTTCGTGTAAGGCCATTTTATACCCTCCACCTCTACTCTTGCCAGACTCAACAAAGTATATATAGAGGGTGAGATGAAAAAACTGAAACCAACTTCAGACTTCTGTCATTTATAAACCACTCGTCCGACAGCTGTTAAAATTATTCTAGTGACAGCTCATTATATTCTTTTCAAGCGTACAAAAGCATTTTGGTGAGAATTTTTCAGAAAAAAAGTTATTCGTGATGGAATACAAGCGTGATTTCTTTATATTCGGCTGGCAAATCTCAAGTGGCTATCTTTAGAGCACTCCAGTATTTAAATGTGAACAAATCTGTTGGGTCTCGTACCATCGCTCGTTACCGTGATACTGGTAGCGTAGCCAAACGTTAAGGAAGTGGACTGAAGAAAACCGCAACATCAGCGGGAATATTTCGAAAAGTAAAGAAGCGACTTGATCGAAACCCTCGTTGCAGTGGCCGAAAATGGCTCGAGAGCTGAATATTCCATTCGTAAAATATTTAAAAATAAGCTCGGGATAAAGCCATTGAAATTCCAAAATGTGCAAGAACTTACATCGCAACGGAAAGAAAATAGACTCAAAAGAGCTAAAGAGTTGCTTCGCTTTGCCGAAAGTGGAGACCTGCCGAATTTGTTTTTTTCCGATGAGAATACATTCGTTGTCCAGCAGTTTGTAAGCAAACAAAATGATCGTGTTTACTTGGCTAAAGAAGTGACCTCAAAATGTGCACCTTCGGTTGGCCACCAGAACTCAAACGCCGGCCATAGTGATGGTGTGGGCCGCCATAACAGAAGATGGTCACTCTCCGCTCGTATTAATCGACCGTGGCATCAGAATAAATGCCGAATATTATCGCGAAAATATTCTGGATGGTGTAATAAAGCCTTGGGCACGCAAACATTTTGGCCGCAGACCTTGGATATTCCAACAGGACTCAGCACCATCGCACTCAGCACGCACCACACAAGAATGAAAATGAAATCCACACAAGAAGTTCCTTGTGGGTACTTTATACATCGGCAGAGAATTATCTATATAGGTCCACAATATCGTATAGCCCCCTATATAACTGTACCCCCCGGTATTCGTGTTTTGATGATTTTAGCCAAATTTTTCAATGGAAGTGTCTGAAATTTGTGGAATTTGTGGAGGAATCCCTTGTATGTACTTTACACCTCGGCAGAGAAATATCTATAGAGGTCATTTTTTCAATGGGAGTGTCTGAAAATCCACACAAGGAGTTCCTTGTGGATACTTTTTACATCGGCAGAGAATTATCTATATAGGTCCACGATATCGTATTGCACCCATATAACGGTACATCTCCCCCCCCCCCCCCCATTATTCGGAATTTTTATGATTTTAGCCACATTTTCCAATCGTATTGTCTGAAAATCCATACAAGCAGTTCTTTTTGAGCACTTCACTCCCCTGAAAGGGTACCCACGATATTTGTTATTTTCATGATTTTAGCCACTTTTTCCAATGGAATTATCTGAAAATCCACACAAGGAGTTCCTTGTGGGTACTTTACACCCCGACATAGATTTCTTTTTATATGTCCACAATATCATATCTCCCCCATATATCGGCACCTTCCTATATCAGTTATTTTAAAGATTTTAACAGAATTTTTAATGGATTTTATTTTTTTGAAAATTTTCTTATTCGTTCCAAATGGTGGAGGGTATTCAAAGTTCGACCCGGCCGAACTTACTGCTTTTTTACTTATTTTTGTTACTTTTTACAATTTAAAGTTCTATCTAGCTTAAAAAACATCCTTTACTTGCTTCTACTTCCCAAAATCCACTCCATCTGTACTGATATTAACCATTTGGCATACAATAAAAATTAAATCGCATCTATATATAATGTTGGCCCGGTTCTCACCAATTTCAATATGGTACGTCCTTATGCCAAACAAATGTTTTATGAATGTTTTGCAAATAATTGTTTCTAAGCTTAGCATTTACCGTTACTGCATAATTTTTTATTTATAATATGGAGAGTGTATTAAGTTTGTCATTCGGTTTGTAACTCATCGGAATAATAATTTTAGACATAACAACAAAGCTTATGTATTCTTAATCAGCGTAAAGGTGATTTAGCGCGGTCCGCCCGTCTGTCGTAACGAATAAAGATAGGAAGCTAAAATTTTGCACATATCAGTCTTTTGTCTGCAGGCAGGTATAGTTCGAAGATGCGCTATAACGGTCCCTGTATTCGGTATTTTGACGATTTTAGGTTCAATATTCACCGAAATTGTTTGAAATTTGAAGTCCCTAATAGGTACAACACCCTGTGACTGAAAATTTTCTATGCCGATATAATGGTACATCCCTATATTCTGTATTATGATGATTTTAGCTACATTATTCACCGGATTTTTTTTCGTGAATATTGAATATTGTAATGACTTATGAGAAAATTTGCCTATGCTGACGCAAGTCTTCGTATAGACCCCAATATAACGGCTATATTCGGTATATACAAGATTTTAAATTAAATTTTAACGGATTTTATTATTTTGAAAATTTTCAAAAGTATTCAAAGTTTGGCCGACCTTTCTTTACTTTTTTTTGTATTTCAAAGGTATCAAGTAAGATACAATCGATTTTCAACGGCTGTTTTCTGAATTCCAAAAGGAATTTCGGTATTAAAATCGATATATTCTGAAATACACTTAAAACTCTTTGGGGGTTTTACTTTGGGTATAGCCCGTATATAAATGCACTGCCCGATTTTTTGGTGTTTCGAGATGTTAACCCCATTTTCCTTCCAAAAATAGGTCAATCAAAGTCCATACTTTGTTAAAAATGTCACATTTAAAAAATCTAGTTTTAGTTAAGGTAGAAGGTTTTCAAATTTCCGTGCGCAGTTTTTTCACTATTTTTTATGTTTTTCGCTATTTTATATGTTTTTTATGTTTTTCAGATTCATTTCTAGAAAACGTATTTCAGTAAAATCTTTTCATGTTCATGTTCAAAAGCCTCACAAGTTTATAAAATTATTACTTTTCTGTAAAATTATTTATTATTAATTAATATTAATAATTAATTAAAGTATTAAATTATTAATTATAAAATTATATTTGTGTCCCTGTCCGGTATTATTTGCTTTTATTTTCACTTATTAGTGGCCTACTCAAATATCGGTATTTAGAAATGTTAACCTAAAGCACCTCAATGTCTAAAAATATTATTTTTTTTCTAAAATGTCTAAAAATTTTATTATTCTTCTTATGGTCGTCTGTATGGGTCTACACAAACTTACCTGAATTTCTGATGCATATTTTCCACATATACAGGGTTGCCCATATTCGACGGACCTTTGGGCCCATTCCAATCGACGAGGCTTGTCCGCAGGCAACATTCTTTGCGTCAATTGAATTTTGTACGGAAACAAATGCAAATCAATACGAATAATCCGTTGTAAAGTGGACCGAGCCATGCCCAACTGCTGAGAACGGCGTTTTTGGGATGTTCTTGGGGACCTCCCAACACTGGCTCGTACGGCAGCGATATTCTCGGCCGATCGCCTTGATCGACTTTTATATGGCCTCTTCGGATTAGAAAGATCCTTACCAGTCGAAAATTTTTCATATAAACGCTTAATGGTGTTCTTAGAAGGCGCACTTCTCACATTTTTTAATGTTTTAAAAGCTCGTTGAGTTTTCACAATTGGCTTCTTCTGTTGAATGTAAATTTCAACTATTTCAGAGCGCTCGCGTGGCGTGTATTGGTTCATGGTAAAAATCTGCTTGGAGTGACGCTTCAAACGCGGTATGTCATTAAGCGATGTGACATCTCTGTCAAAAGTTATGGTGTTGCCAGATGGGTCCGTCGAATATGGGCAACCCTGTATACATATTTTCCAGCTATCCATACGCACCAATAACCATTTTGCATTTTCCCTTTTTCGCTTTTACCTGGCCAACAATATCCTCCATTCCTTTCACCTAACTGTTGTTATTATTGTTATTAATGTCAGCAATTTATTATAATCTATAATTTCTTGTCTCTTACTCAAATTACTCTCTGCAACTGGTTTTCGACCATCGCCTTACGCTCCACAACTCCAATTAAGCCATAAGCCATAAGGTGTTCAGCAATTTTCGTCCGTTCTTTGAAATTAATCAATACTTTTGCTATCGATTACAATGAACTCTGTTGCGTAATGGGGCACCTCAGAAAAAGAGAGGTAAAAAATTTCCTCTATTTTGTTCTAGACCAAACATCTCATTTATCAACAACACCATTGGACATGAGTGCAACTAGAGGAAATCTTCTTAAGATATCAACTTTGTGTGGACTGTTTTGTTTGCATTAGGGTAATAAAAGTGGCAGCATGCAACCATCCAACCATCCAAAGGAGAGCTACCGATAGATTTGTTAAATTACAAATAATTTATTTTCCGACACCTATTTCGTTGTTGTTGTTGCTGCTGTTCTACTTGCTACATGTTAGAATTTTTGTTGTTGTTATAATGTTCGGTTTCTTTTTTTTTTTTTTTTTTTTTTTGCTTTCCAATTTTCTAACATCAATTTTTATCTCTCTATCACATTGCTTTTGCGTTGAACATCCTAGTTGGCCGACCAACTCAATGGGGTGTTGTCCGTTAAAGGATGCAACATCTTTCTTTGGCCCATCCATCATTGTTTAGTTTAAACATTTAGGCATGGCATTTTGTGCTTTTGCATCTTCTCCTTGGTGAACGTTATTGCCCGCCAAATAGTCTAATCACTTTTTGTGGCAATCTAACTGCAATAACGATGTGGAAGAACAACCCAACAGCCGACATCTTGTGTTTGATAACTTAATACCCACACCAGGAAGATAGTGTATTTGTTTACCTCGAGACAAGCCTCATTTTCATGAAAAATTAGATGGAAATCGCATTTAGAACATTGGTAGCAGCATATCTAAAGTTGTAGCAAAAATAAGTTGTTTTCTTGTGGAAATTTCAAGTTACTTTTTTGTTGGTTTAGAAGTGAGATCAACGTTGATTTCCTAATAAGGGGTTTCCAAAAATTTGTTAACATAATTTTCAGAATTTCGATATATAGGTGCAATGCCCCCCCTAGACTTTGCACAAGCCTTCATTTTTATTTCTTGCAAAAAGGTACTTTACACCAATAACTCCAATTTGAAATAAAAAACCAACTTATATCCGAGATCATTACGAAATTACAATTTTCAAGAGGACCTATTACTCTTCTTGGCATGGAATATATTTAAAGAATACTAGCTACAAGCTATCCCAAAAAGGAAAACAAGTTTCGATGATTTTTTCACAATTTCCTTCAAGAATGTTTTGAAATATTCTCATCGTGCGCCAAAGGTTATTTTAGCAATGAGGACATAGAAACCCCCATGTCCTCCAAAGAAGAAAATATTCCTACTGAGGTCTACTTAATTTCATACCTTTACATCGAACATGTATGACAGAGGCAAAAGCTTTAAGCATAGGTTCTAATCAAGGACCTCTAACATTTCTTTCCAAAAGCTAGTTTATGGAGAAAATTAGTTATATCTCGAAAACTATGGACATATTTATGAACTTCAGAGGGAGGACATATAATATTTTGTTCTGAGGAAATTTTGGTCTTTTGCCATACCCTAAAATTGTAAAGACTCCAAAATGAGCGAGAGTTGTTATCCTCTATGGGGTCTACGTAAGCGCAACCTGAATGTTGGAAATTTTTGTTTGGCAGGGTTAAAACAAAAAACCTCCGATAGAAAGCAATAGAAAGAAACTACTAAAAACCTTCAATAAATGGACGCTTTTAAATCGACAGAAGAGAATCTAAAGGCCGTCAATAAATTGAAGTCCCTATCGAAGGCCATATATTTTTAACAGTATTGGCATTAAGATACTTTATTAAATAGTTTTTATACCCTCAGCGGTATGGTCATTTAATGCGACTAAAATGTGACACATCGAAATAACGGGTTTAGACACTAGACTTTTGCACCAAATCCGTTTTAGGATATTTGAAGTCGATCCAGTAGGATCCGTCCATCCATCCGTTAATCCGTGTACACTATAAATTACAGGAAGCATCCGATTGGGTCCGAAATTGGTTTATATCGGGTTCAGAGATGGGCACTACCGGTTCACTCCATCTGGTACCTCCCCCGCAAAATGTCAACATTTTCAAAAATATACATATTTTACTCCATATAAAAAGGAAGGATCATCCCATCCTAATATTTGTACCGGCGTTAGGTCAGGTGCGGAAATTGACAATACCGGCGCACTCCAACAAGTACCTTTCCTACAAAGGGTCAAGATTCTGAAATTATAAATCTTTTGAAATCATCAAAGCACCGTACATAGGGAGGTACCGTTACATCGGAGCTATACGAAGACCAGGACTTGCACAGACAATTTTCTCTTATAGCTTGTAGCATTCACTACGAACTTCAAATACGACATCTCCAACAATTTCGGTGAGTATTGTACCTAAAATCGTCAAAATACTGAATATAGGGAGGCGGTTATATGTGGGGCCTATACAAAGTCCTGGACCTGCACAGTCAATTTTCTGTCATAGGCTGTAGTATACATTACGAACTTCAAATACCAAATTTGAAACAATTCCGGTGATTACTGTCGCTAAAATGATCAAAATACCGAATATCGGGAGGTACCGTTATATGGGGGCTATACGAAGACGTGGACCTGCGCAGACAATTTTCTATCTTAGGCTGTAGTATATCTTTGGAACTTCAATAGCCAAATTTTACACAATTTCGGTGAATAATGTCGCTAAAATCATCAAAATACCGAATATCAGGAGGTACCGTTTTATGGGGGCTATATGAAAACGTGGACCTACATGAGATCTGGTACTATTTCAGGTACCTCCTCTACAAAGGCTCAAAATTTTGAATGACCATGAATTCAATAAACGCGAAATAAGCTTCCGATTCCTCTCAAACTCGCCACATCCCAATATTTCTATCAACACAATATCTGATGTTAAGATGAAATATATCGGACCACTTCTTCTGGTACCTCCCCTACAACGGATCAGAATGTTGTATAATTAATTATATATATATGTATATATATATATAAATATATATATATATATATATATATATATATATATATATATATATATATATATATATATATATATATATATATATATATATATATATATATATATCATAAAACGCGAAATATGTATCCGATTCTCTTTAAATCCCTCCCATACCAATATTATATAATATAACATATAAAATCCAAATTAAGCATCCGAAGCTCTTCAAAATTAACGTATGCCAATTTTTCTTTCAACACGATATCCGGGGTTAAGATGATAGGCATCGAATTATAACTCCTGGTACTTCCCACACAAAGCGTCACTTCTCTTTCTAGTATCACCTGCACAAAATGTTAAAATTTTGATAAATATTTATATGTAAAAATTGAATTCGGAATACCTTGGGTGCTCAAGCATTTTACCACTATTATCATATATCTCATATTTTATTTTTTCATTTTTATTGAATAAAAGCAAAAATTGTAGGAAATTGCATAAAATATTAGAATAAGTTTAGATTTGTTCGAATTAGACATTTTTGGCACGAATTATGGCCTTAAAACGGCCAATGAAACCGTCACACGCTAACCGAATGTTGCTCTGCGGTATTTTGGCCCATTCCGACGAAGCGCTTGCTTGAGGTAACCGACACTTTCGTATTTTTTAGTGTCAACCTTGCTTTACTTCAGACTCAACAGTCTAACGGATAGGTATCCGCAGATTTTGTGCACTTGAAATGAAGCGATAAACCTCATTTTGTAACCATTCATGGGTGGCGCGTGTTAAGTGCGATGGTGCTGAGTCATGTTGGAATGTCCAAGGTCTGCGGTCAAAATGTTTGCGTGTCCAAGGCTTTAATACACCCTCCAGAATATTTTCGCGATAATATTCGGTATTTATTCTGATGCTACGGTCAATTAATACGAGGGGAGAGCGACCATCGGCTGTTATGGCGGCCCACACCATCACCATGGCCGGCGCTTGATTTCCGGTGGCCAACCGAAGGTGCACATTTTCAGCTGACCTCTATGGCAAGTTTCTCATCGGAGAAAACCAAATTCGGCAGTCCACCACTTTCGGCCAAGCGAAGCAACTATTTAGCTCTTTTGAGTCTATTTTCTTTCTGTTGCGGTGTAATTTCTTCCACTTTTTGGAATTTTAATGGCTTTACTCATCTCTCATTTTTCAATATTTGCCGAATGGAACATTATATGTTCAGCTCACGAGCCATTTTGCGGCCGCTGTGACGCGGGTTTCGATCAAGTCGCTTCTTTATTTTTCGAATCATTTCTGTTGATGTTGCTGTTTCCTTCCGTCCACTTCCTTGACGTCGGGCTACGCTACCAGTATCACGGTAATAAGCAATGCTACGAGACTCAACAGATTTGTTCACATTTAAATGCCGGAGTGCTCCAACGATAGCCACTTGTGGTTTTCCAGCAAAATATACAAAAATCACCCTTTCACGCTTGAATTCCATCACGAATAACTTTTATTCTGGAAAATTCTTACCGAAATGCTTTTGTACGCTTGTAAACACTGGCATAATTTTAACAGCTGTCGGAGGTTGGTTGCAGTTTTTTCATCTCACCCTGTACATGTACATGGTAGCCCATATTCGACGGACCTTTGGGCCCATTCCAATCGACGAGGCTTGTCCGCAGCCAACATTCTTTGCGTCAATTGAATTTTGTACGGGAACAAATGCAAATCAATGCGAATAATCCGTTGTAAAGTGGACCGAGTCATGCCCAACTGCTGAGAACGGCGTTTTTGGGATGTTCTTGGGGACCTCTCAACACTGGCTCGTACGGCAGCCATATTCTCGGCCGATCGCCTTGGTCGACTTTTATATGGCCTCTTCGGTTTAGAAAGACCCTTACCAGTCGAAAATGTTTCGTATAAACGCTTAATGGTGTTCTTAGAAGGTGCACTTCTCACATTTTTTAATGTTTTAAAAGCACGTTGCGTTTTCACAATTGACTTCTTCTGTTGAATGTAAATTTCAACTATTTCAGAGCGCTCGCGTGGCGTGTATTGGTTCATGGTCGAAATCTGCTTGGACTGACGCTTCAAACGCGGTACGTCATTAAGCGATGTGACATCTCTGTCAAAAGTTATGGTGTTGCCAGATGGGTCCGTCGAATATGGGCAACCCTGTATAGACCCCATATAACAGTACCTCTCATGTGGACGTTCCCTACCAATATTATCTGGGGTTTGAGCAATTCTAAGTTGATATAATCATATTTGGTAATAACAGCAAAACCTTGAAAGGGTTTTGAATTCTCGTGCCAATCACCCCCATGTGTCATTTTTCCTAGTATTACTCGAATGCTTTTATATTTCCCATATAAATACCATCAAATATGTTCTTAAACCTCCAACACAAATGACAGTACGCTAATGCAATAATGTGAGCAAAAAACCAACTCCCTGCCAACTCCAATGCCATTTTAATCTAGTCTAGTTTATAGAAATATCAAAAATATTTTCTTTAGATCCTACTGGCATTGGACACAGCAATTACTGTTGCTGATGGCCAGCTTGGCTAGAGTTGGCTACCATTACGTCAATAAGCCAGGTGCGATGGCCGTTATGTTCTTGGTCAGTCATCAATTGGTCTGGTTTGATTTGGAGGCAACGGCTGGTGCCTGCTGCTTGCTTTTCGTTTCTTTGGCTAACGTTTAACCATTTGCTGGTTAACAACCGCGCAAAAAAACCATCGAAACCAGAATAGAAAAACAAAAAATCTAACCACTTTGTATTTTGGTGCACTTTTAAATCAACACGAACTTTTTAGACCAGTTTGGGCATTGGTTTTGGGTTGGGTTTGGTTCGGCTGGCAATTTAGAATCCAAGAACAACTTCTCTCTGTGGTCCTCTTTTGAGATTTGCAATTTTTTTTTTTGCGGATGGTCTTCCTCTGTTTGGCATTATGTATTGGGGCGACTACCGCCTGGTTAGCTGGTTATAGCCTACCACTACTCCAGCCATAGATTTATGATCCGTTATGTTTATTATGGCATTCACAGACACACTTCGTCCAGGATACTTGGCATGGTTATTTTCTTATAACGTTTGGCAATATTTGTTAATTGACACATTTAAAAAGCTGGAAACTTGAAAGTTTTAGGATGTCTTAATTGAAAATATGCCTTGTGTCTTTTTTGTATCTTTCTCAGTATGGAAATAAAATGCATGCAATAATACTAAAATGCCGATGAATAGTTTTATGAAGTGTAATAACTATTCGGCATGTTTGATTTTTTTTTTTTTTTTTTTTTTTTTTCTTTAGCTTTTCCGGTTTCTTGCAAAGAACCTAACATTCACCTCGTTTGCCGAACAACTGGCAATAGTTTGTTACAGTTTGCTATTATTTCGGTATCTGTCCAAGGAGTCTTTGTTTGTAGCTCATGTTGGTTACAGCAACAGGTTTCAATATTATTATGAAAATCTGAGGGTTATTAAAATCATACTTTAAAAAAATCAACTAAATTTAACAAAAAATCGAGAATTAAGAAACATTGTAAAAAATATATTTTCTAAAATAAAGCATTTACTTTTTTGACCTACATCCCTTTAAAATACTTTTAAAAATATTTGATTGATTTACTGAAGATCTTATAAAAAAAATTGAAAAATATATATATTTTTTTTTAAATACAGCAACTGGGTGCAGAACCTTCTTAACCAAATATTTTTGAAAATGACTAATGGTGAAAAAATATTTAACATATTTCCACCAAAGTATGGAGGGCATATTAAATTTGTTATTCCGTTAGTAACCCCTCGAAATATACATTTACGACCCAACAAAGTATATATATTCTTGATCAGCATAAAATTCTATGTCGATTTACCGATGTTCTTCCGTCAGTCCGTCTTTCCGTCGGTGGAAATCACTCTAGCTTCAGAGCGAAATTAAATTTTAATTTTACTCAAATTGATACACATTCGAGTCTGCAAGACTTTTGGTATTGAAAATGGGTCACGTATGTCTACATTTTGGAATAACCCCCATATGACGGTACCTCCCGAAATTCGGTATTTTGATGACGTTTCATTTTTTTTTAATTTGAAGTTCGTAATGGATACTACAGCCTATGACAGAAAATTGTCTGTGCAGGTCCAAGTCTTCGTATAGCCACCATATAATGGCACGGTATTTTGATGATTTTAGCGACAATATTTACCGGAATTGTTTCAAATTTGATATTTGAAGTTCGCAATGGATACTACAGCCTATGACAGAAAATTGTCTGTGCAGGTCCACGTCTTCGTATAGCCCCCATGTAACGATACT
The DNA here is from genome assembly GCF_030504385.1 of Musca domestica. Taxonomy (NCBI): domain Eukaryota; kingdom Metazoa; phylum Arthropoda; class Insecta; order Diptera; family Muscidae; genus Musca; species Musca domestica. Next base: position 28,386,851 of record NW_026712114.1, on the reverse strand, counting down.
TCCCCATATTCGGTATTTTTTTATGATTTTAGTGACAAAATTCACCGGAATTATTTCAATTTGGTATTTAAAAATCGTAATGGATGCTACAGGCTATAACAGAAATTTGTCTGTGCAGATCCGCATCTGCGTTTGAAGCTTCGTATAGCCCCCATATAACGGTACCTCCCCATATTCGGTATTTTGATGATTTTAGCGATATTATTCACTGAATTGTTTCAAATTTGGTATTTGAAGTTCGTAATGGATACTACAGCCTATGACAGATCGTCCGTGCAGGTCCAGGTCTTCGTAAAGCCCCAATATAACGGCACCTATTTTTAAGTTTAAGTTTATTCTGATGCCACGGTCGATTAATACGAGCGAAGAGCGACCATCCGCTGTTATGGCGGCCCACACCATTACCATGGCCGCTGCTTGAGTTCTGGTGGCCAACCGAAGGTGCACATTTTCAGCTGACGTCTTTGGCAAGTAAACACAATCATTTTGTTTGTTTATAAACTGCCGGGCAACGAATGTTTTCTCATCGGAGAAAACCAAATTCGGCAGTTTACCACTTTCGGCCAAGCGAAGCAACTCCTTAGCTCTTTTGAGTCTATTTTCTTTTTGTTGCGGTGAAAGTTCTTGAACTTTTTGCAATTTCAATGGCTTTACCCCGAGCTCATTTTACAATATTTGCCGAATTCAATATTGCAATATGTTCAGCTCACGAGCCATTTTTCGGGCACTGCGACGCGGGTTTCGATCAATCACTTCTTTATTTTTCCTACCATTTCTGCTGATGTTGCGGTTTTATTCCGTCCACTTCCTTGAGGTCGGGTTACGTTACCAGTATCGCGGTAATAAGCGATGCTACGACCCCCAACAGATTTATTCACATTTAAATGCTGAAGTGCTCTAACGATAGCCACTTGTGGTTTTCCAGCCAGATATAAAGAAATCACACTATCACGCTTGAATTCCATCACGAATAACGTTTTTAAACAATATAATGAGCTGTCACTGAAATAATTTTAATGAGTTGTCACTGAAATAATTTTAACAGCTGTCGGAGGGACGAGTGGCTTAGAAATTACAGCAGTCTGAAGTTGGTTGCAGTTTTGTTCATCTCACCCTGTATATTCTCAATAAAGTTTAGAATTCTTGGCCTGAAAGTTCATGAAAATTGAATCTTAAGAAATCTAGGATCATACCTCTGGAATTTCTGGACAAAAGATATTTAAATGTCCCCGATTGCAGCTCCAATGGTTCTGCAATATCTTCAATTGTTCTTAAAATCCGTCTACAATTGTTCTTAAAATCCACGGTGATAGCTGTGAAAATCGTTGAAAAAAATTAATAATCTTAGTATAAATACATTTGATGGTCCTGAAGATATTGTTTAAAATTCCAATCATATTTGGGGGCTATTCGATATCGTGGACCTGTATAGACGATTCTCTTTCAGGGGGTAAAGTACTCAGATGGAAGTCCTTGTGAGGATTTTCAGACATTTCCATTGAAAAAGAATGGCTTAAAATCAACAAAATGCCGAATATCGGGGTTACCGTTATATGGGGGCTCTACAATATCGTGGACCGATATAGCCCATCTTCGAACTTTACTTACCTGCAGTCAAAATACTGATTTGTGCAAAATGTTAGCATTCTATTTTAATCCGGATTACAACATACGGAGAGACGGACTGATGGACAGGCTTAAATTGTCTTAAAATTTTAGGCTGATCAAAATTATATATACTTTAGGTCTATAATTATTATTTCGATGAGTTGCAAACGGAATGACGAACTTAATATACCCTTTATACTATGTATGACCTTCAGTCTAAAAAAAGTCAATAAAATACAATAATATATCCTCAGATTATATCCTACATCTATTCGTTATATAACATTGTTAGGTCATTTTTTCATGTTCCATCCCAATTTTGTGGACAAAGACTGTTCCAGGTATACTTTGGTATACTCCACTAAAGCTCCCCTCCCTTCTTTCCATCCCCCCACCACCCATACAAATGTCGGTTATGTAGATTATTATTTTGATGTGTTTTTCTAACAAGACTCTTAAGTTATGCATTAAGTAGCAGTGCATGATTGAGTTCAAGAGATTTATGGCAAGACTGTTGCTGCGGTCTGTGTTTCTTTTTTACGCCATACACCGACAACGCTTACAGATTTTGTTCTTGGTTTCTGGTCTGTTTTTTTTTTTTTTGTGACTACAATACCGTTGTAATATCTCAGACAATCGACAGTCGGCATGAGAATGTTAGCCAACAACAACAACTGGTTAAGTGGCTGGCATTGGATTTAATGGATTTGCATTGTGTTCTAATACCAGAGATTTTTGCATGCAGCATCTTGATGTTCTCCACCTCTTTTTATGGCTATCATCGCTGGCTGGGGAGAAATACAACACATTGCTGAAATAGTTCTTTATCTATGCTTATGCTTTTGTTTTTCGCTTCTCTTCTCCACTTCTTTGTTAAATGATACCGATTATTATGAATTATTAACCTGATTTTAAACACCCCTCTTTGCAGCCATCATTATCCATCTATCTGTTGCAGTTTGTGTGTGTGTGTGTGTGTTTGAGTAGATGTCAGAAATGAGAATTGGATTTCAGCACTTGTGGTTTTCCTGTTAAATTGTTTTTCCTCACTACGCTGAGATTGGTGGCATAATGATCTAAAGCTTCTGCTGCCAAGGTAGCAGTTGATTGTTATTATAAAGTGTTATTCAAGATATTAGATTTATATTTGTAGAGAGGGGAGAACCATATGTAGGTATATGCAATTTTATTTTCTCACACACCTCAAAGGTATTTCTTGATGACTTACAAAATATGTATTTATTCGCAAAGATATCGCGCTGTGTTCCATATTAGCTGCAAATATACTCGGATATTATATGTAATTAAATTAGAGTATCTTTTAACGGTAAATCTTTTTTTTTCTGAGTTACTTACATGCAATTGTTTTTGCCGACTGGGAAAGGTGTCAATAATGCGGTTTAGCGAATGTCCCAAGCAAGTAACAATGTATTTCATTGTTATTAAGTTCATCTAGAGAATTCAGAATAGGAGAAGAAAAATATATTTTTCCGGGAAATATATAACGATTATAGGCAATTTAGTTTCAGAGTAATTACAGTTAAACACATACACAAAGAACACGTTGAAACTGACCTTTTGAATATGAACAAATGCAGGTTGCAATAATCAAATTCATTGTAATGGGTACTTCGTAGTATTCGTAAATATTATCGGATATTGAACGTAAAAATTTTAAAGTATCTTCTAACAATGTGATTTCTTGATGACATGCTAAATTTAGTATCTTTGTTTTGAAAAGTTTAGATGTCATTGATGTAGTATTGAATGGCGATCGTTAAATGAATATTGAAATGTTACATATTTCCTATTGGAAATATTTTTTTTATTGCTATCATGTATATTATGGCTTCATTGAAAATGGGTCATGTAGGTCCACGTTTTGGTATATCCCCATTTAATTCGGTTTGAAATTGTGATAAAAAAAAACCTCAAAAATCTTAAATCTGTCAGTACAGTTGTATGGGGCCTATACTAAAACGTGGGTCTATGTAACCCATTTTCAATGCCCATAGTGCTGCAGACCCAAAATCCATTTGAGTAAATTTTAACAAACTACTTAATTTCGTTCAGAACTTAGAGTGGTTTTCACAGGCGGACAGACGGATGGACATCGCAACTTAATATACCCTGGGTATATAAAATCATGATTTCCTTCCAGAATGTCAATAAAAATGTTTACATTTTTTTTGCGCACGAAGCTCACGAGTTTTTACTAGCAATTCCTCCAAAAACATTATAAAACAAGTAAGCAAAGGCTATAGTCGGGCGGGGGCGACCATGTGATACCTTACAACACTACAATATGTTAGAAACCCCCTTATGTCCAAATCCATTTTGGAAGATTTCCCGATGCACAGCCCAGATATTACCATCAGCATTCTGACCAGGGATATTTGCCCAATATTTACGCACTCCGTCGTGCTGTTAGTTGTGGTGGTCCATTTCGCTATATATAACCGATATATTTACTATCGACATCTACGTAACGGTCAGAATTGAACTGTTCGTCTATTTGTGATTTCGCCGGGATTAAAAATATTCGCGGTTTAATGGAAAATTTGACTTTTATTTAACACAAATGTTGTGGCCTATTTAACCCACTAAATATTACCCGATGACCATCAAAATTGGAAGACTTCTGCCCAGCCCCAAGCTCTAGCCCCATGCTAACTTCCGCTTTGATTGGTCTATAATTGCGACCTGTAGACCAACTGCAAAATCAGGAATTTTTTCAGTTTTTGGTCCATTTCGACCCCTAAATACAAAAGAAATAGGGTTCTATTCTGACCCTAGCCCCACCTCCATTCTAAATTTCGTGAAGATCGGGCCATAATTGCGACCTGTAGAGTGATTACAAATTAACATGGGCAGACGGACAGACGGACATACATAGCTAGATCGACTCAGCTCGGCGAGATAGGAATATCCATATGTACTTTCCTATATGGGAAATCTATATTTCGAGGTGTTACATAATTTTTGGTCCAATCAAACTTATAATACCCCCAACACATAGTGTTGTAGGGTATAAATATCATAATTTGTTCAACATCTTACCAAAATAGAACTCTTCTACGTTTGATAAAAATATCTTGATGCGTTAGCTTTGGACCAAATCGGATACTCCCTTTTGAGATTTATAGTAGGTAGACAGCCGGATATGGCTAGATAAACTTCAACTTTCCTTAAGTGGACAAAGATAAATGAGGTCCACTATAAGGTCTAAGTAAACAAAGGCTATAGCCGTATGGGGACGACCATGTGATACCTTACAACACTACAATATGGTAGAAGTCCCCTTATGTCCAAAGCCATTTTGGAAGATTTCGCTTTTAAAATTATGTCATAGAGCTCTGCCCCAGATATTACCCTCAACATATTTTTGGGATTTTTTTTTAGATTTTATTATTTTATGCCAAGAGATCATTCCGAATTGGCAAAATTTATCAAAATTAGTCCAGATATAAACATTCTAGCTAACATTTTATATATTTCGCTATATATATCCGATATATTTAATATCGGCATCTACGTAACGGTCAGAATTGACCTTTTCGCCTATTTGTAATATCGCCGGGATTTAAAATATTCGCGGTTCTATTCTGACCACAACCCCACCTACATTTTCAATTTCGTGAGGATCGGACCATAATTGCGACCTGTAGCATGAGTACAAATTTACATGGACAGATGGACGGACATACATAGCTAGGCCAACTCAGCTCGGCGAGATAGAAAGATCCATATATACTTTCCTTTGTAAGAAACCAATATTTCGAGGTGTTACATAATTTTTGGCCCCAACACATAGTGTTGTAGACTATAAAAACTGTTGCATTATGCGTTCATTCAATACTTCACCAATACTTAATCATTTTTCATATCCCTAGTAAAATATGGATTTTGGAATTTTTAATATCGTTTAGTAAAATTCTTATCTTTATTCTCTAAATTAGGGATATAAAAATTCAAAAATTTTGTACCGAATAAAACATTTCCTTTAACTCCGAAAAAAAGGTTTACAACGTAAAATTGGTCCAATATTCCCCTGAAAAATACTCTATCATACGTATCTAGCGAAAATAAATTACTTTTTCTTCAATTCCCCAACAAAAAAAAAATGTTTGATGTCTGAACGTATATTGCTCCTGCTGCCTCTGCAGCAGCCAAAGATTGCACGTTGTGACTTAAATCCGTTTTGCTTCTGCACTTGGTTTATCCACTTGGCGATATGACACGACAAAAACAATTATTTTCTATTTTCTCTATGGTCATAGAGAGCATTCTATATGTCTTTAAGGCAAAAACACAAATGGCTAAGCCGAACAATTGGGTTAAACACTTAACACACACAACGTCCACGACGACGTCATCATCATCGTCTTTGGCGTACGTGGAAAGGTAAACATACCAAAAGATTAACAGCCAACAAAACAGCTAGACAACCAGCCAGTGAGTGAGGCAGCCAGATGACTGGCTATTTAACCAGCATTAGAAAGAATCAACCAAAAGAACGGATATTTGTGGTCGAAAAAATTGCAGCAGCAGCAACCAAACAACAATGTTACCACAATGAACAATGGGTCGAACGAAAAAAAAACAGAACAACCGTTCTTTTTGCTATTCTTTCCGTTTTCCTGATCGTGTGGCATAGGGGCTGCATGGTTTTGGAGATAGCATTGGTCATGGCGGCAAATGCATGAAGGGCGAGCATATTGTATTTTTTTTTTTTATTTTCTTCGCTACAACATGACTTAAAAATACAAACATCCTGATATGGCATCGGGCCTCTAACTAACAGCTCCAGCCAAAAAGCAAAGTTGGAGAAAATATACACACACACACCAAAATCATATAACTGTATACGTGCAAAACATAAGCAAGTGCTTTAGTTTCCAGCTAGCAACAGTATATTGCTAGACTTTTTTGTTGTTGTTGTATGGCGGCTACCTCTCACCTTTCCTCAAAAAGAGTTTCCTTTGAAAATAAAAAAAAACCTCTTTAACTTTACATTGCACCTGATCTGTTTGTCGTGTCGTTGATTTTTTCTTTCCCTCCCCTTCCCTCTTCTCCTTTCTATTATATTTTTTTCTTTTGCTATTTGCCACCATGATGATTTTTTGCCGTATAGCGGCAATTTGATGGCGGTTTACTGTAAAAGCAATTTAACGACCATGGGGAATTTAAAAAATGACAGCCACTTTGGTTAGTTATGTGGCAGTAGTGAGCAAAAATCCATACCTTTTTTATGTTCCAACGTCTGGGTCTTCGTCATCACGCTCATCATCATCATTTTCATTGGCAGCAGCATCGGAAACATGAACATCAGTATTTTGTGGATTCCTAATATAAATTATGATCGTAATTCCCAGATTCTCAAGTGAAATAGTATTTCCCAATGTAATTGAAGATGGTGTGGATGAAAAATGGGCAAATACTACTGTCCGACCAAATGTGGGATGGCATGGTTTGTATGGGTATGGAGGTGGTGATATTTACTGGTTGTTGCCTAAACAAGTGGGTGTATGTCAGCATGAGAAAAATGCATTCATAATTCGACACGTATTTTTTCTCGACTGGTTTTATGACAACTCTTCAAAAACCCAAAGATGTGATGAAGATCTTTAAACAGTTGTTTTGGAGAGAAAAAAAGTAATTTTCTTCAATAGAAAAACACCTCTCAAAATATATTAATTACAAGAGATCCTTTAATAAGTCGTCTACAGACAGAAGTCCTTCACAAAACATTTCTATAGACAGGAGGCCACAAACAAGTGTCCCGATTACAGAAACCGTATCCCTTCAACAAGATCCCTCGAAAGTTATTTTTAGGTTATACACATGTCAAGAAATCTAATAGTGTCTAATAGATCTTCTAAGGTAGAAATCATTTCAAACGGCTTGTATAGATAACTGACCCTTCGAAAAGGGTAATATCCTTAAAGTCTTCAATTGGAAAAAGATCCTTGAATGGCTCCCTATAAACAAAAGGTACTTCGGGAGATTTTCCACAAACTGTAGACGCTTGAGAAAAGTCTTCATTGTAGAAGTTGCTTGAGGGGCACTTTTCTATATTGAAGACTCCTTTGTAGGATCTCTTCTAGGGCTAATTCCGCCGATTTTGTATGGATAAAATATCTTTACAAAAACCTTCTATAAATTAAAGTTGCTTCAATGTGACTTCTATGTCGAAATTCTTCTTTTGGTGACTTTTATAAGAAGAAGATGCTTCAAGAGTTCTATAGAAAAGTCACTTCGAAGGTTGTCTATTTAAAAATGACTCCATAAGCCCTTCAATGGAAAAAAACTCTTAAAGTGGTTTTAAATATACAAAAGTTCATTTGTATGTAGGAAATTCTGTCAAAGACAGACGTGAGAGGGAAAAATACCTCTCACGAAGTCTCCAATAAACCAAAATCTTGAATTAAACGTCTTCATAATTAGGAACCACTTTTATGGTATTTCATTAATAGAAAACTATTCCACGATGCTTCTTTAGATAGCAGATCCATAATGGGGTCTTCCTGATATAGAAGTCTTTTGAAATATTAAGAGACCCTATATAGAGAGAAAAGCCTCCTCAAAAATCTTCTACGTATACAGGGTGAGATAGAAACCAGTAAAGCAGGTCTTAAAGTCGAGCGTGGCCGACTTTATGATACCCTACACCACTTTGCTAATTTAGTAGAGCTCCGCATAACAATTAAAAGTTTTTATGGGAGAATTATATCATACACGCTATGATTACAATTAGAATTTAATGTTCAAAGGACTAAATATGCCGAAGCATTTGTATCTTTTACATTCGGACTTGTATTGCCCATTTGGAGCACAACTAATTTCAATTCGGATAAAAATATATATGGGAGCTATATCCAAATCGGAACCGATCTCGATAAAATTTGGCAAATATATTTCTGGGCTGTATTTGATATACATCCCTAAATATCGTTGTTACGGAGTGTATATTACGACTGTGGGTAACAAATAAAACAAATCGGATGAATAGTATATATGGGAGCTATAGCTATATCTGAACCGATCTTCATCAAATTTGACATACTAGCTTCTAGACTCAATTCGGTCGTAAGTGCCAAATTTAATTCCATTTGGGCAAATATTAGACGTTTGGTGCACAAACAAAGTAAATCGGACGAAGTTATATATGGGAGCTATATCCAAATTTCCCCAATTTGGAGTACATATTACGGCTGCGGAGGACAAAAATAACAAATCGGATGAACAATATATATGGAAGATATAGCTATGTCTGAACCGATTTCGATCAAACTTGACATGCTTATTTTCAGGTCCAACCTGATCGTACATGCAAAATTCCATACTATTCGGACTGATATTACACGTTTGGTGCACAATAAAAGGCAAATCGGACGAAGATATATGGGAGCTATGTCTAAATTTTTACCGACTATCTTCAATTTCAATAGGTGCAAATTTTTATCTGTATAGGGCAATAAATGCGAACTGTACTTTACAAAAATATATGGACAGACGGGCGGACGGACATGCATAAATCGACTCAGAATGTGATTCTATGCAGATCATCAAAAGAAACTATGGGTCTATTTCGTTTCCTTTTGCCTGTTACAAACAAATGCAGAAAGACATAATAACCTGACCACCTTGTGGTGTGGGGTATAAAAACTGCAACAAAGAAAAACACCATAATTTTTACCACCTTTGGCACGAATCATGGCCTTCAAATGGCCAATGAAACCGTCACACGCTGCGCACATTTGCTCTGCGGTATTTTGGCCCATTCTCGGCGAAGCGCTTGCTTGAGAGGATCGACACTTTGGTATTTTTTAGTGCCAAACTTGCCCTCTAAAATACTCCATACACAATAGTCCAAAGGATTGGTATCCGGATATTTTGGTGGCCATTGTACTCTAAAAATTAAGCGAGGAACCTCATTTTGTAACCATTCTTGTGTGGTGCGTGCTGAGTGCGATGGTGCTGAGTCCTGTTGGAATGTCCAATGTCTACGGCCAAAGTGCTTGTTTGTCCAAGGCTTTAATATACCCTCTAGGATATTTTCGCGATAATATTCGGTATTTATCCTGATGCTACGGTCGATAAATACGAGCGGGAAGCGACATCGGCTATTATGGCGGCCCACGCCATCACCATACCCGTCGCTTGATTTCTGCTGGTCAACCGAAAACGCGATAATTTTGTTTGTTTACAAACTGCTGAACAACGAAGGTTTTCTCCTCGGAAAAAAACTAAATCCTGCAGTTCACCACTTTCGGCCAAGCGAAGCAACTCTTACGTTCTTTGAGTCTATTTTCTTTCGGTTGCGGTGTAAGTTCTTGCACTTTTTAGAATTGCAATGGAGCTCATTTTTCAATATTTGACGAATGCAATATTGCGATATGTTCAGCTCACGAGCCATTTTTGGGTCACAGTGTTTTTGTATCGTATAGGCACTTGTTGTGTTCCAGCCAAATATAAAAAATCACGCTGTCACGCTTGAATTCCATCACGAATAACTTTTTTCTGGAAAATTCTCACCAAAATGTTTTTGTACACTTGTACACAATATAATAAGCTGTCACTGGAAAACGGACGAGTGGCTTAGAAATGACAGCAGTCTGAATTTGGTTGCAGTTATTTCATCTCACCCTATTATAAATTGCCTTTTCATAAAAACGACCTTCCAGACACAAGACTTTTTAAATTTCCAACAGCAGCTCTCCCACTAGTCTAATTTCTCTTAGTTCTTTGTATCAACTCGCTTTGTAAATATTCTAGACAACATTTATATTCAAAACAATTGAAGTGAATCGTTAAATATAAAGAAAAACAAAATTATACATTTTCTCTTAAGTGATTTCTCATGTACACGATTGCACTATAGTGAAGAATTCATTTAAGAAACTACCTTCCATAGGAATACTATACACAGAGAATCTTTAAACTTTTCTCTTATATACTTTTCAAAAGGTTTTCTGTATATAGGAGGTTCTTAGATCTCTTATAAATATAAGTTCATTTAAATGGTCTCATTTAGAAAGAAGATCTTTTAACTGGCTTCCTATAAATAGTAGCGGACCTTTTTAATATGTATTTTACTGACAGATTTCACTTCAGAAAATCTTTAATTCAATCGTGAATAGGTTTTCTTTCGAATTTCTTCCAGAGATGTAAGACTTTCAAAAAGTTCTTCATTGAAGTACAGATGTTTCCCCACATTATTTTTTAATCGTTTAAATCTCTCTCTCTCTCTCTCTCTCTCTCTCTCTCTCTCTCTAAAAAAAACATATTTTCAAACATTCCAAAAATGTGCCTCCTGGCCATTTTGTTGCCATATTATCTTGAAATTACTTTAAATCCCATTACCCAAAACAAAAGGCTTAACTGGCAAAACTTGTAAAGGAAAGTAAAAGTAAAATGCTTTCCACAAATCTCCCCAAAAGAAAACATAAAAATTACCCATGAAAAAAGCCAGGGTATTACACTTAATGGCCACTTTAGAAATTCTTGCACACCAAATATAACAGAATCTTCAAAATTAGAAAATTGTTTTGTCGGTTTTATGTTTTTTTTTTCTTCTTTTTCAGTACAGAAAATTTTAATAAAATTTTGTGATGATGTTTTCTTTTTGCATTTTGTTTTACTAAAATTGTTGTAAAATATGCCCATATTATTATCACATTTATGAAAATTGCATATTGCCATATATGACAACACTTCAATGCCAATGCAAAATGCCAAAACAACAAAGCGATGCGGAGTTACAGTTATATTCGGGATTCAAAGCCGTAAGACCACAAAAACGGCACAATGGCATTTTGCCATTGTTTGCAGATATAAAACAGGCGTGTTGCCATAGACATTGACTCGTTTTGTTTTTGTGCAAGTTTTTGGCATTGAAACACTGGAGTCAAACGTCTGTATGCCATTCTAACCGACCAAAGCCATCGCTTGATAATATAACCATATAAGGTGAAAACTATAGCACAAATGGGAAAATGCAAAGGAAAATACAATTGCTTAGCTGAAAAAAGTGGCTAACCAAAATAACAGCTACGACAATTTGGCAATGAATTGTTTAAAGTAAATGGTTATGCAAATAAAAACAAATGGATTTTCTAAAATACAGACATGTGTAAGATTTGGGAATTTGGCTGAGAGGGGAAAATGGTTTAAAATCGCTGAAGTGAAAACCTAAAAATAAGATACATGCAACATATTTTTCATACTCATTTTTATGGATTTTAAATAGATACACTTTCTTATTGTCAAAAAAATAAATAGAAATTGTTCATATATTTTTCACAATTGCTTTAATTATTAATGTTTAAATTAGAAATTCTTTTTTAATTAGTAATAATTGTGTATTAATTTTTAATCAATTTGACCAATATTTTTTCTCTCTCTTCTTTTTAGTCAATATGTCTACAAATAGCCACACACGTACCCACATATCAATCCACCGATTTACATACTTAACTTCGTTATATTTAACATTTCTATTGCTGCTAAAATGTCACAAAGTCGCTGGCATTTTGGGCAAATCACAGATGTGTGAAGTGGAAACGGGGCAAACGAATATCATATTGGATATTGAAGAAAGCAGGGGAGACTGTAAGTAGATAGAAAATAAATATTATTATTGTATTGAATATGTATATCTGCATATGAAACACTTCTATATCAGAATTGCATACATGGTAAAATTAAACAAGTAAACAAAGGCTGTAGTTGTGCGGAGCCGACCATGCAATATGTTAGAAGACCTCTTTATTTTGGAAGATTTCCCTTTTAAAATTATGTCATAGAGCACTGTCCAGATATTACCCTCAGAATTCTGACAAGGGATATTTGCCCAATATTTATGCACTTCGTCGTGCTGTTAGTTGTTATCGTCTATTTTACAGCTAAATATAATCCAATGGCCATCGAAAATACTAGATTTCTTCCCTGTCCTTATCTCTCTTCTCATGCAAAATTCCGTGTCGATTGCTTTCAATTGTATGATCAGGATTTTTTGTTTGTTTTTGGTTCATTTGAACACCTAAATATTTTGCGATCATCTCCGAATGCAAAAGGCCCCTCCGTATCTCCAAATTTAGACTAACTATATGATTTGCCTGTCTACGATATTTGGCTATATTCGTCAACGAAATCAGCATCAAAAAGCCTTTTCTGTATTTCAGGTTAGTTTCAGCGTTCCGGTAGAATGGAAATGTTGGTTTTTTTCACACAAAAGTAGTTGTCCATTCACCCTCTATTTTGTCATTGGGTTTCTATTTGGCTGCAAAATCAGGAACATTTTTAGTTGTTGGTACATTTCAACCCTAAACCTAAACCCTAAATATAATGCGGACATCTTTGAAAACAATAGGCCTATCACTTCTGAGCCTAATCCTACCTATATTGTGAGGATCGGACGATAATTACAATCTGTATATAATAACCCCAACCTGTATTGTATGGTGAAGAATATTTCAATGTGTACACTTCAATAATATAAGTCAAATTAAAAAAATCGCTTGCGATAAAAAAAATCTGAAAAAATAAAAAAAAATATTACAAAACCTATATTGACATCATTATTGGCATCTTTTTATGCGACTTTTTAGATTTTATTCTTTTACGCCAAGATATAAGCATTCTAGCTAACATTTCCTTACTTTGTATATACACATTGTATATATTTGGCTATATATATCCGGTATATTTACTATCGTTGTCTACGTAACGGTCAGAATTGACCTTTTCGTCTACTTGTGATTTCGGCGGGATTAAAAATATTCGCGTTTTAATGGAAAATTTGACTTTTCTTTAACATAAATGTTATGGTCTATTTCACCCACTAAACATTTCCCGGTTATCATTAAAATTAGAAGACTTCTGACCAGTCTTAAGCACTAACGCCATGCTAACTTCCGCTTTGATTGGTCTATAATTGCGACCTGTAGAGCAACTGCAAAATCAGGACATTTTTCAATTTTTGGTACATTTCAACCCATAAATTCTATGCGATCATCTCCAAAATCAATAGGCTTCTATTCTTTCATTCACTTCCATTTTCAATTTTCACTTCCATTAACATAGACAGACGAACGGATGGACATACATAGCTAGATCGACTCAGCTCGGCAAGATAGCAAGATTCATACATACTTTCCTTAATGGGAAACCAAGATTTAGAGGTATTACATAACTTTTGGCCCAATGAAACTTATAATACCCCCAACACACAGTGTTGTAAGGTGTAAAAACATCTTCTATATACTTTACAAAATGAAGAAGACATTCAAAACGTCTTTTTTGAAAATATGTTAAAATGTGTACAATATAGACAAGACATTTCAAAAGGTCTTCTATGGAGTGAATTACCTACAAAAGATATGCTATAAATGGAAAGCCTTTTGGGAGCTTTTCTACAGTGGGAAAGTCTTACAAAAGCCCTTCATAGAGGAATGATTTTTCACAAGGGAATTACTTTCAAATGGTAATCTATAGATAGAATAACTATCAGGAAAAGTTTTTATTTGGTTAAAACTTTCAATAAATATTCTATGGAAAGAAGACAGACATTTCAAATGGCCTTCTATAGAAGAAGAGAACAGGAAAGACTGTAACTAGACGTAATTAATATCACACTGATATTTGACACATTTGTATTATAGGTAGAGCGAATTTCACTCTATTCTCGCTGCGGGTGAAAATAAAGAAAGCGCGCATACTTTATTTTGCCACGCCAGTCAAATAAGAGCATGTGGAAATTAAGTTAAGCAACTCCAACTCTTGTGCGAGTACACTTTTAGTTTTTGTCATAACATTGTTGCTTGCTTCCGCTGTTTGCTACCAAACACGTACACAATTTCCGCATACGATCTATTATTGTCATTCTATTTTGCTCTTAGTGTCATCTTTTACTCAATTTCGAGTATATTATTTGCAAAAGGCAGGTAAATCGCGAGCGTCCCCACATAAAACAAAAAAAGTGGAGAGCACACGTCGTATAAAACTCCTACTTTTTAATTTCTCGCGCTCGGGCAAAATCTGAGCTCTGAATAGTTTTTTTTATACCCTCCAACCATATGTATATAGTATGGAGAGTATATTAATTACGTCATTGCGTTTATAACTCATCGAAATAATAATTTTATACCCAACAAAGTATATATATATATTCTTGATCAGCTTAGACGATTTAGCCTTGTTCATCCGCCCGTCTGTTGTAATCACGCTACAGTCAAAACGAATTAAGATATGAAGCTAACATTATGCACAGATCTGTCTTTTGTCTGCAGTCAGGTCAAGTTCGGAGATGACCGATATAGCCGTCACGATATCGTATAGTCCCATATAATGGTACCCCCCTATATTCGGTATTTTGATGATTTTAGCCACATTTTTCAATGGAATTGCCTGAAATTCAACACTAAGAGTAAAAGGAGTACTTAACCCCTGAAAGAAAATTGTCAATGTAGGCCCACGAATTATCTATATAGGTCCATGGTATCGTATAGCCCCATTTAAGGTAACCACACCCCCCCCCCCCTTAATTCTGCATTTTGATGATTTTATCCACATTTTTCAACATAATTGTCTGAAAATGCACATAAGGAGTACTTTATCTCCTGGAGGAGAATTGTTTATATAGATCCACGATATCGTATAGCCCCCATATAACGGTACCCCCAATATTCGGTATTTTGATGATCTTAGCCATATTTTTCAACGGAATTGTCTGAAAATCCACAAAAGGACTTCCTTGTGAGTACTTTATCCCTTAGGTGAGAATTGTCTAAATAAGTCCACTTTTTAACCCATACTTTCATGATTTTTGCGACATTATTCAGCTGAATTGTTTCAAACTTCGTATATAATGTTTGGAACTGTTACTATAGTCTACGACACAAATTACTTATGAAGGACCACTTCTTCGTATAACGGTTTTCCTTTTGAGTGGTATTTTTCGACCGATTTTTTTAATTTTTCAAGTTTCTTCCAAATGGTGGAGGGTATAAAAAGTAAATTGTTTTAAATAATTTTTATAACTAGTGTTCTAGAGTGAGTGGGCATACCGAATATATGCTGTGAAAAAGATTTTCTAATAGAACTTGAGTCTAATTTGGAGGGTTTCTGGTGTCTAATTCGCATATGCTTAATCGCAATAAGTTCGAAATAAATACTTCTTTCCAGAGAACGGCCCTTGTAAGCCATCATTCACACCAAATATGCCCGATGAGCCGCTTAACCAACGGCGAAACGCGTCGTATAATGGTGAGTGTGTGTCTACCTGGCTTTCCTTTTCACTGCAAATTTCAGATCATTAAATAGCTTAATTTTAGTGCAATTCTGATAATACCTTCGAGAGTTAGGCAGGCTTATGTTCGCATAGACTGATGTTGAAATGTCCTAACACAGTTTTCGACCTATGTTTTGGCTTATCTTATTTTAAATATTAAATTGATATTTAATATTTATTTTTAATATTAAATACCGATTAGAAATCGAATATTTTTTTTAGATTGGTTTTGGCGATAAACAAAACATAGATTAAAAGTTTATTTATTTAAGTTTTTTTTTTTTTTTTTTTTTTTTTTTGAAAAATGCCAAAATAATGATTCTCAATTTTTCATATTTAATTTGGGTTGTGGAAAGAATGCTTCTTAAATATCAGCCCATCAATTTATTTTCAATTAGAATAGGAATTCAATGCTCTATGTGTTTTCCAACTATTTGGTCCTTCGTGTCCATAGAACTTTTCTCTCTTAAGGACAAAAAAGCCACAGGGATTCCATGTACATACATACCAATTAAGTATTTAGCAAGAAACAAAGACAGCTTGCAGAAAAATAAAACAATGACTTCGACTTGAATTATTTGGGCTATAATTTATGTACACAGAAAACAGCAAACAAAAATACTCACAACAGTTTGCACTTAATTGTGAATCCTGTGTGTGTGTGTATGTAAGAAGACATGTGTAAGTTCTTGCAACGCCACCAAGTTGCACACACGTCCACGCTGTAGTTGATTATTTCGAAATGAAAAGTTAGCAGTAAGTGCGGTAATAATAGGTTTTGCTTTTACGACATGCATAGCTGGCTAACGCATGCATCGCCCATTTTCCCTATTTCATTTTCAGAAGGTAATTTTTCTTCATCTTCTTTGGAGATGATGATACCCAGCATAGGTTGGCAAGGAGCCAAGCAAGTATTTAGTAAGGACAACAAGCGTGTATCAAAGTTGTCCTCATCGTCATCGCCATCATCATCAGCCACAACCGGCGCGCAAGCGTAATAGCATCTGCATCACCATTTTTTAGTTCGACGAGAATTTTTATTCTTAGTTTTCTATGATTCTCTTTATAAATGGCGTCACGTTTTCTGCTTCTTATAGCCAATACCTTTTTATCACATTAGGCCGACAGGAGAACGAACGCGTCTTAGAAGAGGGCCATGCTACCTACGAGTTGTGGCTGGTTGCTTTTGATAGCCGGGTATTACATAAAGAGGAAGATGCTAGATATATTAAAGTGCTGGCCCACAAAAGACTTAAGACACAAACACGAGACCGAAAACGCTTTGCAATGATTCTCATTGCAGAGGTGACTTAATCTGCTTCATTTTATCACGGTTCAATAACTACCCACCTATTTGCTATTATTTTGAAGCAATTTGGGTTGGCCCACCCTTTGAGCGACATTTTTCTGGTGTGTATGTGTGTGTGCAAAGATTAGCTGATGCTAAGAGGGGTTAACTAGAAGCGTTTAAAGTATGTTTATCATGAAGGCAATAGGAGAGCTCTAATAATGGATATTAAGGTTGAATGATAGTAATATAGAAAGAATATGCAATTGTGCTGCATTGTTAAAAAAATACCAAAGGCTTTTCGTTTGAATATTTTCCAAGATAATTGTCTTACAAATTAAATAACCAAATTTTCATGGACTTGAAAAAAAAAATAATTTTTGGTTTTCTGCGTATATATCTATTTCCATTCTCCATTTCTCATTTCTAAGCTCTTGCTGTTTTTGTTTTCATTTCCATTTATTTGCTAGATTTCAATCTATGATTAATGAAACAGCTCATCGTACAACTTTCATAGGCAGGCTTTTGCCACAGCAACAGCACACTGTGACTCTGCAAATATGGCAGATCAAAGTGAATAAAACAAAGGTAAACTGAATCGAATGAATGGCTAAAACAAGAAAACAACTATCTACCCAGGGAGCTCTCGATGGTGATGGTGATGATGACGATGAAGAAGAAAAATTGTATGTGTTCTATTCGCAGCGATAGGAGGGAGGTTGGCTCTCATTGGGCCTGGTCAGAGGCATTCATTATAAGTGGGTGTTCCTTAATTTGTTGCAGTGCATAAAATACAGAGCATTTTTATCTGTAAAGTTTTTCGTACCATCTCCAGATGTTATATTTGATTGAAAAAGAATTATGGTTTTACTATAAATTTTAATTAAAGAAGACAACATGGCACATGGTAGATGGCCATTGTAGCGGTCATAGAACTTTTGCGTAGCATAAAGAGGTGCTTTTTATAATAGTTGTGGGTAATGCCAATATACAGGGTGAGATAAAAAAAGGAAAAAAGCTGTAAGTTCGGCCAAATTTTGACTGCCCTCCAACATTTGGTACAAAGTCGACAATTTTCAAAAAAAATAAAATCCGTTAAAAATTCTGTTAAAATCTTAAAAACACAGAATGTAGCCGTATATTAGGTCTATACGATGACGTGAACCTGCATAGGCAACCTTTGTCACAAGCTATTACAATATTCAAATGCGAAACTTGAAAAAATCTGTTTATAATGTAGCTAAAATCATCAAAATACCGAATATCAAGGGGGTACCATTATATGGGGGCTATTCCATATATCATAGGCTGTAGTATTCATGAAATAGTTGCGGTAAATAATGTCAGTAAAATCATCAAAATATCGAATATCGGGTGGTACCGTTATATGGGGGATATACGAAGACATGGCCCATTTTCTGTCTTAAGCCCTAATATCTATTACGAACTTTAAATACCAAATTTAAAACAAATTCCGGTAAATAATGTCGCTACGGAATATCGGGGGGTACCGTTATATGGGTGCTATACGAAGACGGGGACCTGCATAGCTCATTTTCTGTCTTAGGATGTAGCATCCATTAAGAACTTTAAATATCAATTTTGAAACAATTCCGGTGAATAATGTCGCTAAAATCATCAAAATACCGCATATCGGGAGGAACCGTTGTATGGAGGCTATACGAAGACGTGGACCTGCATGGCTCATTTTCTGTCTTAGGATGTAGTATCTATTACGAACTTTAAATACCAATTTTGAAACAAAGTCGCTAAAATCATCAAAATACCGCATATCGGTAGGAACCGTTATATGGGGGCTATACGAAGACGTGGAGCAACATGGCCCATTTTCAATATCAAAAGTCCTGCAGACATAATACACATTTGAGTAAAATTTTATTAACTTACTTTATTTCGTTCGGCAGCTAGAGTGATTTGCACAGACGGATAGACGGACGGACAATGCTAAATCGACATAGAATTTTATGCCGATCAAGAATATATATACATTGAGGGGTCTAAACTTTATATTTCGAGGTGTTACAAACGGAATGACAAACTTAAAATACCCTCCATACTATGCTGGAGGGTATGAAAACTACAACAAAGTCAAACCCATAATTCTTAGGTTTTTTTTTTAATTTTATTGAATGAAAGCTAAAAATGTCGGAAATAGCATCAAATTTTAGAGTAAGCTTAGATTTGTTCGAATTGGTCACCTTTGGCACGAATAATGACCTTCGAACCAAGCAAAGCCAACCTTGCTTTCCAAAATACTAGTTCAACGAATTGGTATCCGGAGATTTTGGTGGCCATTGTGCGCTGGAAATGAAGTGAGAAACCTCATTTTGTAACCATTTCAAGGTCTAAAGGCCAAAATCTTTGCATGCCCATGGCTTTAATAAACCCTCCAGAATATTTCCACGATAAAATTCGGCATTTGTTCTGATGCCACGGTCTTTAATACGAGAGGAGAGCGACTATCGGCTTTTATGGCGGCCCACACCATCACCATGACCGGTGCTTGAGTTCTGGTGGCCAACCGAAGGTGCACATTTTCAGCTGGCCTCTTTGGCTAATGAACACAACCATTTTGTTTGTTTACAAATTACGGGACAACGAATGTTTTCTCAACGGAGAAAACCAAATTCGGCGGTTCAACACTTTCGGCACTTGCACTTTTTGGAATTTCAATGGCTTTATCCCGAGTTCATTTTTCAATATTTGCCGAATGGGATATTGCGACGTGTTCAGCTCACGAGCCATTTTTCGCTTCTTTACTTTACGAACCATTTCTGCTGATGTTGCTGTTTTCGCGGTAACGAGCGATGGTACGAGACACACTAGATTTATTCACATTTATATGCTGGGGTGCTCTAACGATAGTCACTGGTGGTTTTCCAGCCAAATGTAAAGAAATCACACTTCCACGCTTGAATTCTATCACGAATAATTTTTTTCCTGGAATATTCTCACCAAAATGCTTTTGTACGCTTGTAAACAATATAATGAGCTGCCACTGTAACAATTTTAACAGCTGTCCGACGAGTGGCTTAGAAATAACAGCAGTCTGAAGATGGTTGCATTTTTTTCATCCCACCCTGTATGTGAGTTCTGACAAAAAAATAGAAAAGTATTCTGGTCTTCCTTCCTACTAGAAGACCTTCTGTTCTACTAGACCGTCCAGCCTTCTCTTCTATGACAAGACCATCTGGCATTCTCTTCTATGAGAAGACCTTCTCGTCTTCTCTTCTATGAGAAGACCTTCTCGTCTTCTCTTCTCTGAGATGGCCATCTGGCCTTGCCTTCTCTTCTTTGAGAAGACTATCTGGCCTTTTCTTCTATGAAAAGACAAATCTTCTATGAGAAAACCTTCTAATCTTCCTTTCTTTGAGAATACCTTCTGGTTTTCTCTTCTATGAGAAGGCTTTCTGATCTTCTCTACTATGAAAAACCCTTCTGGTCTTCTGTGATAAATCCTACTGGTCCTTAAAGGGGAGCAATTTTAATCATCTTTGCGAAGTGTGTATTCTGTGAGAAGTCCTTTTTTGGTCCTCTGTGAGAAGATCTCCTTCTGGTGTTTTAAGAGGAGTCATTTTAATCTTCTATGCGAAGTCCTTCTGGTGTTCTATGAGAAGTCCTTGTGGTCTTTTATAAGACCTTGTGGTCTTTTATGAGACCTTCTGGTCTTCTGTGAGAGGACATTTTGGTCTTCTGTGAGAGGATATTTTGGCTTTCTATGAGAAGACGTTCTGGTCTCCTGTCAGAAAACTTTCTGGTCTTCTCTTCCGACAAGATCTTTTGGTCTTCTATGAGAATTCCTTGTGTTCTTCTAGGGGAAGACTTTTGGTTTTCTTTGAGAAGACTTTTGGTCTTCTATTAGAAGACCTTTTGATAGTCTATGAGAAGTCCTTTTGGTCTTCAATGAAAAAATAATTTTGAATATCATTGATAACAGTTGTTTTTTGTGAAAGTTAAGTTAACAGTACTTCATAGCAGAGTTTGTTTTACTAAAATTTCCAACGTTAAATGTAATGACGACATTTTTATCTACTTAAGTTCTCAGCATCACATTTTGAAATGGCTTCATAAAATCACCGCAAACCATCATTTCCACAAAACAACAGTTCATTTCTGTTCAAAACATACAAATTACAAAATAAGTATATAACTTCAAGGCTTATTCGATGAAATCTAATTGATTCTTATGGTATATAAAACACCATTGTACCTCATCAATCTAATAACACCAACAGTATTCCATTGGCTGGTAAAGTCTCCTCGAGGGGCGATATACATAAAATGAGCACCATCTATCTCTGCACATTTCTCAACGTTTTCGTATTTGCTTAGAAATTCCTTGTCCGTCATCTGGACATATCATTAAATACATTGTTGGCGAATTTAGAAAAAGAAACAACGTTGCTGGCCGCCAACGTGTTATCATGATTTTCTTTTTATTTTTCTTGTACCATAAGCCGAAATATTTACTAACAAAAATTACTATGTTACATAAACTACATCAAATTACTTTGAACATCTATAATGGATTTTAGCCCCAAAAGAGATTACCACGTAATACGGATACACGTCATCATCAGCAGCAGTGGCTTCACATATGAGCATGCTGCTGAGAAGGAAAAATCTAATTCACCTGGGTCTCTGGAACACTTCTCCTTGTGTGTGGAACACGTTCAATGCTTAAAGGGAAAATTACATAAACCATAGATGTAACAAGCCTCGGAAATTCTCCTACATTGGCAGCAAAATTTGAACTTGAATTTATGATATTAATGAAAGTCTAATCGTAGCAGCAGATTCTCCGGTGTATGGAAACGTACGACTGCCAAATGGTCTAAGGAAAAGTGTAATAAAAGCTGAAAATGGAAGAAATGAAGATGGTGCCATAGATAGTGCCAAAACATGGCCGCGCTGTGGTCGGTTGCTGGTGCTGATGATGATGGCAACGACGACTATGTGGAAGGCACTTGGCAGTGGCAAAGTAATTTTGACGTTTTGTGTGAAGCTATCAGGGAAAGGAAAAAATGGCCTCAGGCCAATATTATGGTAACATGTTACATTATGTATGGAGAGTTGTATGTGTGTGTGTGTCTTTATATGTGTAACAAAATCACTTTTACTCAAGTTGCCCTGCAAAAGACTTAAGACACAAACTTTAGAACTCATTCATACAAAAGACTTAAGACACAAACTCAATTTAATCCACACTAACATTCTGTAATCCCATACACACACCAAAAAAGAAAAAACCTCATACTCTCCTGCAAGGAAGTTGGCAATAATAGCGTGCTTTGAGAAAATTAAGTTAAAAGAGATTTCAAAGTTTCAAATTAACTTTATTACCAGGCAAATATTTGATTACATAGCCGTAGCCACCACCAACACAGCCACAACAAAAGCCAGCAAGTCACCGACCACACCGCACCTCACACACAGGGGAACTTAAATTTATAATGCCACAAGAAGCAGAAACAAAACAAAATAAAACCAACAAAGAAAGGAAGATCAGTGAAAAAGACGATTAGGCAAGCGGATATAAAAATGATGACTCACATTACAATTCATTAAGGGTGCTTAAGGTAAAGTCGTCATCGTCGCTGTGGCCGTTGTCTCCTAAGGTACTCGTAGTACTTGATTTTGATGCTGCTGCTGACTGGCTGACTTTCTGTCTGTCTGTCTGACGATGTTAATGGTAATGTGGATTTGTAGACTTAAAGTTATGAACTTTAAACAAATGTCAGTTCCATTAAAACAGCAAAAAACAATAAGAGTAGAACACAGTTGCGTGAGAATCAGACATTTAAATTAATTTCAGAAATTCGTTTGTAAGCCAACCAATTTTGTTCGCAAAGAAGCCAGAACATTTGAATTCTTCTTTTCGTAAAGGGCAATTTTTATGTGTTTGAATATCTAAATGTTGATTGAGGAAGAAGTTGTAAAAACCGAAGTGGATTTTGATTGTGGTGAGAATAAAGAGAAATGATGGCAAATGAGTGAATGAAGAGTTTGTGTGAAATTTAGCAGCAATCAAATGTATCACATTAACCATGTATTTCCCGTCTGAAAAAGTAATTTTTGGAAATTAAAATATTCCCGCCTGGGGGAATTAAATTGGGAATTATAGGATTAAAGTTTTTTTTTTAATTTTGTTTGGTATATCATTGAAAAATACGATACGATGTAAGATAAAGACCTGATTTCGTCACAAATATTTATTTTTTAAATAATAGTCTAATTTAACGCTAAATAATGAACAACTTGTGTCAAAAAATTAATTATCCTTTATAAAAACGTTAATTAACAGTTTTCTAAATTTTGAGCTACTGTGAATGTAAACATTTCATTGCGAAAACAATCCAGTAATTAAGCTTTATAAACGGTTTAATGTAATTATACCCTCATCTTTATGGCTCAAAATGGGTACTACTTAAAAAGGATTTGAAGTATTTTTGGTCGAAATCCGTTTCAGGACATTTGGAGTAAATCTAGATATTTTCGTTTGTTTACCAGTCCTTCGATTCGCTAGCAGGAAGTATCCGATTCGTTCCAAGCTTTAACTAACAAGTTTAGCTCGAATCCAGGCAATGGGTAATATCGATAAATTCTTTCTTTCCCCGCAAACATCTGAAGATGTTATCGCATTTTCTTAAAATGTCGAATATGGCGTCGTATATACCTAACAACCTTATGAAATTTAAAGCCTCTAATATTCAAACCTAATAAAATTCAAATTAAGACTCTGATTACATACTCAGTCTTATGGACAAAATTTGTCCCATCGAAACAATTAAGACTTTCAAACTTAAAGGTCCAGGCTTGTTATTTAAATGGGCAAGGTTTGGCTATAAAAGCTTAAGCTGTTTGGACAGGGTGAAATGAAAAAACTGCAACCAATTTCAGACTGCTATCATTTCCAAGGCACTCGTCAGACAGCTGTTAAAATGTTTCCAGTGACAGCTCATTATATTGTTTACAAGCGTACAACAGGATTTTGGTGAGAATTTTCCAGAAAAAAGTTATTCGAGATGGAATTCAAGCGTGTTTTCTTTATATTTGGCTTTAAAATTAAATGCGAAGTTATTCGAGATGGAATTCAAGCGTGTTTTCTTTATATTTGGCTTTAAAATTAAATGCGAATAAATCTCTTGAATCTCGTACCATTGATCGTTACCGTTATACTGGTAGCGTAGCCCGAGGTCAAGGAAGTGGACGAAAGAAAACAGCAACATCAGAAGAAATGGTTCGAAGAGTAAAGAAACGACCTGATCGAAGCCCGCTTCGCAGTGGCCGAAAAATGGCTCGTGAGCTGAACATATGGCAATATTCCATTCGGGAAATATTGAAAAATGTGCTCGGTGTAAAGCCATTGAAATTTCAAAAAGTGGAAGAACTTACATCGCAACGGAAAGGAAATATACACAAAAGAGCTAAAGAGTTGCTTCGCTAGAGCGAAAATGGTTAATTACCGAATTTGGGTTTCTCCGATGAGAAAACATTCGATGTCCAGCAGTTTGTAAACAAACAAAATGATAGTGTTTATTAGCCAAAGAGGTCAGCTGAAAATGTGCATTTTCGGTTGGCCACCAGAACTCAAGCGCCGGCCATGGTCTCTCCGCTCGTATTAATCGACCGTGGCATCGGAATAAATGTCGAGTATTATCGCGTAAATATTCTGGAGGGCACGCAAACATTTTGGCCGCAGACCTTGGACATTCCAACAGGACTCAGCACCATTGCACTCAGCACGCGCCACCCAAGATCTCCCGATACCAATCCGTGGGACTATTGTGTCTGGAGTATTTTGGAAAGCAGGGTTGGCACTAAAAAATGCCAAAATGTCGATCACCTCAAGCAATTGCTTCGCCGGGAATGAACCAAAATACCCTGTATATTAGAATTTCAAAAAACTCTTTAGTTTATCTATCCTACACAACATCAAAACTCTCACCCCAAATTTCAGATTTAAAGGTCCGTTCCTTCCCCAAATACCGTAGTTAATAATATTTAGTACTTTCGTAACCTTTAGTACATATTTCCAAAGGCCCGGCATTTATCAACAAACCGGTGATCCCTTACCCAAATACTACATTAAGTACCCTTCCCCAAATACTAAGTATTGGGTATTTCCAAAATTACCTACAAATCTCAACACTACACACTAACAGAGATCTTAACACTATTTATACCCTCAGACATATGGCTAGGGAAGGTATATATAATTTCATACGCCCAAAACGTAATTCATCGAAATAACAATTTTAACCCCAGGTCTCTTTGGACTAAATCCGTTTCAGAACATTTGGAGTCGATCCGTCCGTCCGTCTATCTGCCTGGCTGGTGCACTCGATAACTCTCGAATGAAGTATCCAAATTTGGTCCAAATTTGGTACATCATAATATTACTATCAAACTTAGATCGAGTTCGGAGATGGACAAAATCTGTCCACTCCCTCTGGTACCTCCCCCACAAAAAATCAAACTTTTCAAAGAAAATATTTTCCTGCACACGAAGAGAAATCCTAATACTTGTATCGGTGCTAAGTCAGGTGCGAAAATCGACAATATCGGTCCACATGACCCCACAAAGGGTCAAAATTTTGAATAATTATAACTCATATGAAATGTGATGTACGAGTACGATTATCTTCATAAAATTTGTAATAAAGATAGAAGAGATTGGACCATTACTTTTGGTACCTCCCCCACAAAGGGTCAAAGATTTGAATAACCAAAACGATAATAAAATCTAATTATTTCTACTAACACAAGACGATCAAAGAAAGTGAAACAAGCATCCAATTCTCTTCAAATTTCACACATACACACATTTTTGTTAACACAAGATCTGTTGTGAAGATGATATATATCTGCGAACCACTTGTGGTACCTCACCCACAAAGGGTCTCAATTTTCAACGATTCTTTACAACATACTATATCAAAATATTTCTCTCTGCCAGAAACCTGAGATAAGGGCATCCATAGATCGTCTACAGGGAGGTCGATAGTTATTTTGTACGAAAATAAACTAACATTCAATTTACGGATCTTCTGTGCGACGATATATAATAGAGAGTATGTTTAAATAATAAAATTAAAAAAAGAACAATCGGTAGATCTTCTCATAGAAGATCGGTAGATCTTCTCATAGAAGATCGGTACATCTTCTCATAGATGATCGATACATCTTCTCATTTTATGGAGGATCTGTGGGCGGTCTTATAGAAGATCTCTCAGAAGATCTGTATATATTTCTTCTTATATATTTATATTTTTTTCTTGCTTTATATATTAGCCCCGTCCGCTATGTTCATTATCGCCTAAATAACTTGCAATTCACAACTTCTAAATAACACCTCAATAACAAAAATGCCCCAACAATACATTCAGTTGTCAGGAATAACATTTTAATCCATTATTTATGAGATGGCTTAGAGTTTTTTTCCCAGGAACAACAGAATATAAAATCCAATTCCAATATAAAAATAACAACAAAATAAAACAGAAATCCATTTAAGATTTATAACACTCCAGATTCGATCATCATCAGCAGCAACAACAGCAGCAGCGTCGTCGTAAACACAAATGTTTTTTGCCCCAACCCCAAAACTTATTTCGCATTCGCATAAAATAAAATACAATACCTCATGAAGCATTCATAAACACCAATGTTTTACATTGATTTATTGGTTGTTAAAGCTAAGGCAACAGAACATCGAGAACGCTGATGAGTACCGGCTACAATGGCTACATCTGTTTGCGGAGCTACTGCCTGCTCCGGCAAGTGTTAAAAATCATCATCAGTGAAATAGGATTACATGAATACAAAATCGTGTCAAGTTAAATAAATGAAATAGTCTTGAGAAGACGACGACGAAGAAAACAACTTAACTTAATCACAGATCGAAGGAATGCCAATAAAGGAGTCACAGGCCAAGTTTTTTTTCAGCATCAGAATCCTAAAATCGAATCAAGGCCATAGATTTATTTAACAGTCATTTTTTATTACTTTCAACATTTTTCTTTTCCATTACTCAAGCAGTAGCCGGTTAGAGATCACAGGTTATGTTTCTCTACACCTTGACTTGCATTAATGACAAAATTTTACCCAACCAAATATCCGATGGTGCTGCTAGCCATGGAGATGATGATGAATTTGGTGCAGAAGTTTTTAACACCTTAATTACAATGATTTGATATCCAGCCTCTACTGCCCAGCAATTTTATACAAGCGAGTTCCATTCGTGGCATTGTCTCTTGATGATTGCCCTTTATTTTCATTCTTCTTTTTCATTTTATTTTATTTTTAAGTTAATGAAGATTTACAATATTTAGTTGTTCTTTTCTTCAAGACCTACGCATTTATGCTGCTGCATGATGACCGGATGGCAACAAAATGCCAGCCCATTTTTATGGCATTACATAGCCTTGATGATTTCGTGGCTGGAGAATTTTTATTGATGACTTTTTGGAAGCATCTTTTGTTGTTCATCATAAACTATGGAATAAAGGATTAAGATTTATCCGATGTGTTGGTATGTGGCAATTAAAATATTTGTACAGCCCGTCTATAATTATGAAATTCTTTGTGCATCAACATTTCGATTAAGTAGGAAGATCAAGTTATTTTGAGAAACAAATACAATAGGCGATGGGTTTCTATAGGAAGGTATACATAAATTCTTAAGTCGAGGTCTATAGATCTCCTATGAACTCTTTTTATCGTCCATAAATCTATGATCTTTCTAAGAAGACCTGTAGATCTTCTCATAGAAAATCGGTAAATCTTCTCATAGAAGATCGGCACATCTTCTCATAGAACATTTTCTGTGTGCGGTTTTATAGAAGATCTATTGATCTTCTTATGTATGATCATTATCCATATCTTCTCCCCGAAAATGTGTAAATTTTCTCTCAGAAGATCTGTTTATTTTCTCACATAGAAGATCTGTCGGTCTTTCGTAGAAGATCTGTAGATATTTTCATAGTTGATCTGTAGATCTTCTCATAAAAAACTGTAGATCTTTTCATAAAAGATCTGTAGATCTTTTCATAAAAGATCTGTAGATCTTCTCATAGAAGATCCGTAGATTTTTTCATAGAAGATCTGTAGATCTTTTCATGGAAGATCTGTAAATCTTTTCATAGAAGATCTGTAGATATTTTCATAGAAGAGCTGTGGATCTTTTCATAAAAGATCTGTAGATCTTCTCATAGAATATCTGTAATCTTCTCATAGAATATCTGTAATCTTCTCATAGATGATCTGTATATCTTCTCATAGAGGATCTTTAGATCTTCTCTCTAGATCTTCTTATAGAAGATATCTAGATTTTCTCACTGAAGATCCGTATATCTTCCCATTGAAAGTTTGTAGATCTTCTCATAGAAGATCTATAGATCTTCTCATAGATGATCTTTAGATCTCCCAATAGAAGATCTTCTCATAGAAGACTTGTAGATGACCTGTTGATCTTCCCAAAGAAGATATCTAAATATTCTAATAAAAGATCTCTAGATCTCCCAATAGAATATCACTACATATTTTAAAAGAAGATCTTTAGATCTTCTAATAGAACATCTGCAGATCTTCTCATAGAAGACCAGTAGATCTTTTCATAGATGACCTGTCGATCTTCTCAAAGAATATCTTTAGATCTTCTCAAAGAATATCTTTACATCTTCTAATATAAGATCTCTAGATCTTCTAATAGAAGATCTCCAGATCTTCTCATAGAAGATCTGTAGATCTCATAGAAGATCGGCAGATCTTCTTTGGGAAAATCTCCAGATTTTCTATCAAAGATCCAAATATTTTCTTTCCCGCGTATAGAAGCTATGGGAAATAAAAGTCGGGCGGGGCCGAATTTATGATACCCTACACCACTTTGCTAATTTAGTAGTGCTCCGCGTAACAATTAAAAGTTTTTATGGGAGAATTCATACACGCTATGATTATAATTATAATTTAAAGTTCAAAGGACTAAATATGCCGAAGCATTTGTATCTTTTAAATTCGGACTTGTATTGCCCATTTGGTGCACAATTAATTTGAAATCGGATAAAAATATATGTGGGAGCTATATCCAAATAGGAACCGATCTCGATAAAATTTGGCAAAGATATTTCTGATCTGTATTTGATATATTTCCCTGAATATCGTTGTTACGGAGTGCATATTACGGCTGTGGGTAACAAATATAACAAATCGGATGAACAGTATATATGGGAGCTAAAGCTATATCTGAACCGATTTCACCAAATTTGACATACTAGCTGTTAAACTCAATTCGGTCGCAAGTGCCAAATTTCATCACATTTGGACAAATATTAGACGTTTGGTGCACAATCAAAGATAAATCGGACGAAGTTATATATGGGAGCTATATCCAAATATGAACCGATTTCGATAAAATTTAGCAAATGTATTTCTGAGCTGTATTTGATATATTTCCCCAAATATTGTTGTTACAGATTGCATATTACGGCTGCGGAGGACAAAAATAACAAATCGGATGAACAATATATATGGGAGCTATAGCTTTATCTGAACCGATTTCGATCAAATTTGGCATACTTATTTTCAGGTCCAATCTGATCGTACGTCCAAAATTCCATACTATTCGGACTGATATTACACATTTGGTACACAATAAAAAGCAAATCAGACGAAGATATATATGGGAGCTATATCTAAATTTTGACCGATTATCTCCAATTTCAATAGGGTTCGTCCTTGGGCCAAACAACTGATTTGTGCAAAATTTCATCCGTACTTTGTTTACAAAAATACATAGACAGACGGACGGACATGCATTAATCGACTCAGAATTTTATTCTATGCAGATCATCAAAAGGCACAAAGACATAGGTGTAGGGTATAAAAAACTCCCCGCTGTTATAAAATCCACGAGATCGTCTACAAGATAAGAAAACTAATTTTACTTTTATTTCCTGTGAAAATAAGCAAAACTTCCACTGCAACAATCCAAAACTTCATTAATATTCTACGAGATCAATACACAAACGAAAAGACAAAAACACATTTACAATAGAACAAATCCAATTATATTTTCAATAATAAAGTAATAAATTGTTCAAATCGCCAAGAATTTGCCATAATGCATTGATTGCTCACACATAAGGCCGAGTCCTAGATACAACAACAACAAACACTAAGCCATTGTTCGGAAATACAAATGCTAACAAATCAGTATTACCTTGCAAAAGCAAAAAGATAAACGATTTTATTAAAGGAAATCAACGAAAAGCAACAACTACAACAGAGACACGGCTAGCAATTGCCCCCAAGATAAATGAAAACTAAAATTGCCTACTTTGTATGGCAGTAAATGTGAACGCCTTTAGGTTTTGTTTTCGGAGCACTGGGCTAGAGGATACCTAAAAAGTAAAGAAGGAATATGTGGAAGAGAAACGCATTAATAAAATATATATCTACATATATGTACAATCAGTTCAATTAAAATGTTCGTCTCACAATGCAACCAACCACCATCTACTCTCCAACCAACCAATGTCAAGCCAACATTTGCAAATGCTCTAAGTTTCATTTGGTTGTGGACGGTGTGTTTGCAGATATTGCCTTTAGTTTGACTGGCTCCAAGTGCAACACAAACCCGCCCAATGGTCTTGTTCAAATCAACGATGCTGCAGCGTCCCTGCTTTTTTTATGCTCTGGACCCTACAACTAGTTCTGTTGGCTGCGATGACATGCAGGGCCGGTTGTTAGGTTTTGATTAGATGCCGCCTAGTAAAATTACATAGAAATACCACTCATGTCTTGGACACACCGTACCACTTATATGTAAATCACTGAACATTCACCACTTCATCAGCCTTTATGGGCAAGGAACTGAAATGTACACTAGGACCATATACCGGCATACATACGTACATAAATGATGGGGTGAAATATTTCATGAGATCAAGTTTGGTCAAATAAGGAATAAAAGGGGAAAATAATGTGTAGAACAGTGAAAGATATATGTACATTATTTGTTTTCCGTATGTACATGATATACACGGTACCAAAGAAACAAAAGACTTAAGACACAAACGTTTTTTTTTTATTAATTTTCGAAAATAAATTATATAAAAAATACATAACTTTTAATTAAAATGAATCAAGTCCTTTAGAACATAAACTTTGTGTATTATTGCTCGCAAGACCTGAGAGTTACACTGAGCAACAAAACTGAGTGAACTTTTGGGTTGAGGTTGAGATAAAAAAAAAACTGCAACAAAGTCCAACGCTATAATTTTTACCCTACAACACAATGTGTTGGGGGTATTGTAAGTTTGATTGGGTCTAAAAATTATGTAACACATCGAAATATTGGTTTCCCACATAGAAAATTATATATGGATCTGGAGCTGAGACGATCTAGCTATGTATGTCCGTCTGTCCATGTTAATTTGTAATCACTCTTCAGGTCGCAATTATGGCCCGATCTTCACGAAATTTAGAATGGAGATGGGGCTAGGGCCAGGATAGAAGCCTATTGCTTTTGGATATGATCGCATAATTTTTAGGGGTTGAAATGGACCAAAAACTGAAAAATTATAGAAAAATTAAATTAGTGGGTGAAATAAATCATAACATTTGTGTTAAATAAAAGTCAAATTTTCCAGTAAACCGCGAATATTTCTAATCCCGGCAAAATCGCAAATAGATGAACAGATGAATCCTGACCGTTGCGTAGATGCCTAAGTAAAAAAAGTAAATATATCGGATATATACAAAAGAAGGGGAAGTTAGCTTGAATGCTTATAACTCAAGAATGGCTGGACCTATGTTGACAAGTTTTGTCAATTCAGAATGCGCTCTTGGCATAAAAGAATAAAATCTAAAAAATCGCTTAAAAATATGCCAATAACGATGTTAATATAGATTTTCTAGTATTTTGTGACAATTTTTTTTTTTTTTTTTTTTTTTTCTTATTTTTTCATATTTTTTATCTTATGCGATTTTTTCCATTTGACTTATAATATAGAAGAATACATTTTGTAATATTTTTTCACCTCACAACACAGACGTTATTATATACAGATTGCAATTATCGTCCGATCCACACGAAAATCTTCACAAGATTAGGATTAGGCTCAGAAGCGCGAGGCCTATTGTTTTCAAAGATGTACGCATTGTATTTAGGGGTTGAAATGGACCAACAAAAATGATCCTGATTTTGCAGCCGTTATAAAGGTCACAAATAGAAACCAAATGATACGAAATCTCGCATGAAGTTAGAGTTTAGGACAGCGGGTAGAATGGACCACTACTTTTGTGTGATTTCATTGATAAATATAGCCAAATATCTTAAACGAGAAAATTATATAAATGAGTCTAAATTTGGAGATATAGAGGGGTCATTTGCTTTCGGAGGGGTTCAAATAAACCAAAAACAGAACAAATTTTTTGATCACACATTTGAATCCAATCGACAAGTCTGAGAAATGAGTTAAGGACAGGGAAGTAATCTAGCACTGTAGATTACCATTGAATTATATTTAGCTGTAAAATGGACCACAATAACTAGGAGCACAACGGAGTGCGTAAATATTGGGCAAATGTCCCTGGTAGAAATGATAAGGGTAATATCTGGGCAGTGCTCCATGACGTAATTTCAAAAGGAAATCTTCCAAAAACATAGGGGGGCTTCAAACAATTGTAGTGTTGTAGGGTATCACATGGTCGGCCCCGCACGACAATAAGTTTAGTTTAATAAGTTTAGATTTGTCCGAATTGATCACCTTTGGCAGGAATTATGGACTTCAAACGGCCAATGAAACCATCACACGCTGCCCGAATGTTGCTCTGCCGTATTTTGGCCAATTCCCGCGAAGCGCTTGCTTGAGGTGATCGACACTTTGGTACTTTTATATTGTCAAACTAGCTTTTAACGAAACTCCAGACACAATAGTCCAACTGATTGGTGTCCGGAGACGTTGGTGGTCATTGT
Source organism: Musca domestica (assembly GCF_030504385.1). NCBI lineage: Eukaryota > Metazoa > Arthropoda > Insecta > Diptera > Muscidae > Musca > Musca domestica. Next base: position 28,353,662 of record NW_026712114.1, on the reverse strand, counting down.
GCGCTGGAAATGAAGCGAGGAATCTCATTTTGTAACCATTCTTGAGTGGCACGTGTTGAGTGCGATGGTGCTGAGTCCTATTGAAATGTCTAGGGTCTGCGGCCAAAATGTTTGCGTGCCCAAAGCTTTAATGCACCATCCAGAATATTTTGGCGATAATAATTGGCATTTATTCTGATGCCACAGTCGATTAATACGAGCGAAGAGCGACCATCGGCTGATATGGTGGCCCACACCACCACCATGGCCGGCGCTTGATTTCTGCTGCCCAACCGACGGTGCACATTTTTAGCTGACCTCTTTGGCAGGTAAACACGATCATTTGTTTGTTTACAAACTGCTAGACACGGAATGTTTTCTCATCGGAGAACTCGGCAGATCACCACTTTCGGGCAAGCGAGGCAAGTCTTTAGCTCTTTTCTGTCTATTTTCTTTCTGTTGCGGTGTAAGTTCTTGTACCTTTGGAATTTCAATGGTTTTTCCCCGAGCTCATTTTTTAATATTTTTCGAATGAAATATTGCGATGTGTTCAGCTCACGAGCCATTTTTCGGCCACTGCGATGCGTGTTTGGATCAAGTCGCTTCTTTACTTTTCGAACCATTTCTGCTGATGTTGCTGTTTTCTTCCGTCCACTTCCTTGACGACGGGCTACGCTTCCGGTATCACAGTAACGAGCGATGGTACGAGACACAAAAGATTTATTCACATTTAAATGCTGGAGTGATCTAACGATAGCCCGTTGTGGTTTTCCAGCCAAATATAAAGAAATCACACTATCACGCTTGAATTTCATCACGAATAACTTTTTTTCTGAAAAATTCTCACCAAAATTCACTGAAATAATTTGAACAGCTGTTGGACGAGTAGCTTAGAAATGACAGCCGTCTGAGGTTGGTTGCAAATTTTCATCTTACCCTGTATGTTCTAGTACAACTGAATATGTTACATTACATCCGTGATTTAGCCGATGATCTTGAAAATGTTAGGATGAATGCTGCTACTGTAATAGTTAGACTTAGAATTTTAATTTCGTGAGATCTTTATTCTTATCTTTTAGTTTGTAAAAATTGATCAGGGAACCCACTGTACCCCCTCATGCAATGTAACATAAAACCCTTTTTTTGTAACACATGTACATATTTACGATGATGATGACGAGCATGACGACGCCAATAAATGTGACAAGAACAGAAAAAAAAACCCATGTTCGATCCTGCTTCCTTTTACAGCATTTGATGATAATGTTGATGACGGTGAAAATGATGGGTCTCTCGCTTGCTTTGAACTAACTTGGAGTGTTGGTGCTCTTTGTGTAACATTAGACCTTAGCAACTCAACCGGAAATTAATTCAAACACTATAAAACTCAAAAGGCAAAACAGAAGAAAAGAAGAAAATGCCAATAACATTCATGCTGTGCTCTCCTTATTATTCCGATGCAGACGCACGTGGTAATTTGCGTTCCTCAAGAATTTCCATATTACTTCCTTTTGCCACTCACTCACCATTACGATGGTCTGACAAGAAGTGGTTTGATTAGTTTGTCTAGAATATTTTTCGTTTTATTTAGCATAGTTCAAAATGCTAATTTAAAATAATGACCATTAATTGGCTGGAACAACAAAATAAATATCTCAATGCTGCTGTTGCTGCCTGTCTATGCTGTAAACCTCTTTTTTGTGGCCATCACATAATGACAAGTCGATACTCGCATGGCCTGGTTAGAATTTCCATTGGCATGGCAGAATGTTACTTATTTTAAGAGTGGCCATCATTTAAGGGTTTTGTGGCAAAACGCCACTCTGTCGGCCGACGGATAATGTGGAAAATGTTGATTGGCCAAAAAAGGGGAATACTTGCAGGTATTGAAACTTAATATTATTTTACTGTGGGCAGATTCGACAAGGAAACCACCTCCATTTTGAACGCATAATGTTTTCTTCGTTAATTGGATTATGTTATAGGGGAAGATGATGGGAGAATTTGTTTAACCTTATTATTATGTCTAAAGACACAGCCAAAGTGCCTCATTTTCAAAATCTTCCCGGAGAAAGAGTCGAGGATTTTGGGAAAAAATTCTTAAATGTTCTTTGTAAATATTACGTACAAGTTTAAAAATTATGGATTTTTGATATAATTTATTACAACGTCATCCTGTTTAAAGTTGGTGGATTTTTTGAGAATATATTCTTTTTTAATTTTCCTGGGCACAAAATTGGGGATTTTTAAACAATTTATTTGAAGGGCCCACTGAACACATATTGTTGTTTTTTTTATCCACATCCTGGAAAAAAATTCGAGGTATTTCGAAATATTTCTCAAGTACTTACCGCCCAATAGTTATGGATTTGTTTTAAATTTAATCCCAACAACGTTGATTTTTAAACGAATTTTTAAGGGCATCCTGACTGAAAATCGTTAATTTTTTAAAATTTTTTTTTTTTTTTTTTTTTTTTTTGAAGGGCCACCTGAGCAAAATTTATTGAAAATAATTCTCAAAGTCTTACTGCCATGCTATTATAGATTTGCTAAAAAATACGTTTTTAAGGTCTTCTCGTCTATACAAAAAGGGCCTCCTGACTAAAAATCATGACATTTTTAAATAATTTTCCTTGAAGGACACCTCGAACAAAAGTTGTAATTTTTTAAGGACTCGCAGAAAAAAAATCACGACCATTTTCAAAATATCTTTCACGAATTTTCCGGCCCATAATACAAGTTCTTTTAAAATATATTTTTCGAGGGCTTCCCTGTAAATGGTGGATTTTTAAAAATCTTTTTTAAAGAACCTGCTGACCGAAAATTTTTTGATTTTTTAGAAATTCATGAAAATAATGAATTTAAAGAAATTTTTTTAAAGATGATCTGGTTCCGAATCGTATATTAGAATAGAAAAACAATTTCAGTTTTACAATTTTAATGGCCATTCTGTTTTTTTTTTTTTTTTTTTTTTTTTTTTTTGAGGACTTCCTTACAATTTTTAGATTTTTAAAAATATATCTCCAGAGTTAAAACATTTGATTTTTAATCTTTTTTCAATGTTTTCGATTTCCTAAAATCTTGGAATTTTAAAGAATACAATGTTAAGGATCTTCTTATCGAAAATCTTTGATTTAAATTAAATCAAGGATATGTTGACCTAGTCATAAAAACTTTTTAAGAACACATTTTATGGATATTTGATCAAAAACCGAAGATATCCTTTAAATACTTTTGATATATATTTTAATGAAGTAGATTATTTAAAAATATTTCTCAAGGCAAATACATTTTTTTAAGAAAATTTAAATTTTGCGTGAAATTTATTTTTTGAGAATCGTCCATCCGAAAATCTTAAATTTTTAAGAATTTTATTAAAGAATTTCCTAAGAGTTGATTAAAAATATCCCGACCGAAAAGAGTGTATTTTTTGAAAAATAAAAATTTTAATGGCTTTTTTTTGCAAGGACTTTTTTAAATCCTATAACAATTATATTTTCCCTAACCCTACCCCAATATGCATATAAAGTAAAGCTCCCGCAAAAAAAGAATTTATATGAAGTAGATCATACCACCTATCGAATATTTTAATCACTTCGAAGTCAAGTTCCACAAAATGGAAACGTACGTCCCAAAATTCACTCCATTTGGGCTGATATTAGCCATTATTTGCATAATAAATCTAATATCGGATTAAGTAGTATATGGGAGCTATATCCAAATCTTAGCCGCTCAAGATAAAATTTGGCAAAGATATTTCCGAGCTCCATAAGATAACTGGTACCAAAAATCATTCTTGTGGAGTGCATATTACGCATATGAGAGAGACTTAAAGCCCCAAATCGGATGAAACATATAAATGGGAGCCATAGCTGTATCTCAAGCGATTTTCTCCAAATTTGATGTACTTGGTTCTAGACTGAATTCGGTCGGATTTACCAAAACCCATGACTTTTGCACAAATATTGGCCATTTGGTGTACAATTAACCCGAAATTGGTTGAAGATTTATATGGAAGCTATATCCAAATCTTAACCGATCTTTTGGCAGAGGTATTTCTGGGCTGTATATGTTATCTGGTACCAAATATCATTGCTGTCGAATGCATATTACGAATGTGAGGGACTTACACATTAAATCGGATTAAATCATATATGGGAGCTATAACTATATCTGAACCGATTTTCTCCTAATTCGATGTAGTTGCTTCTGGATTGAATTCGGTCGGATGTGTCATTTAGACTTATATTGGCCATTTGGTGCACAATTAACCCGAAATCGGTTGAACATATATGTGAGCTATATCTACATTTGATCCGATTATCAACAATTTCAGTAAGGTTCGTCCTTGGGCCAAACAAATATTGTTTGCAAAATTTCATCTCAAACGGATAACAAATTGCATTTTTTCACAAGAATATACGGAAGGACGGACATGCATAAATCGACTCAGAAAGTGATTCTATGAATATCCTCAAAAGTAACTATGGGTCTGTCTCGCTTCCTTTTCGCTCTCGCTTTCTTCACAAAGACATAATTCCCCTACCCTTATGTGGTGTAGGGTATAAAAACAGAGTTTTGGTAGGGTATTTCTACATTCGCGGAATATTTACTTCAAGAAACAACTTAACCCTTATCCTCTTGTATTCGATTGCGAAACGTTCTCTCTTAAAACAATGTATTTTTTACCAACTAACAAAAAAAAAATAAACCCAGATACTTGTAATTTTACTTATTTAACTCCAGCCCCAGAGGTTGGCTGATTGTCTAGCCTGCAGTGACTTCCTCATGTCTGTGCAACAGCATCCCGATATCTATGGGCTGCCCAAAACAGCTTAAGTTAAAATATGATTTTGTTTTGGTCTTAAAATACGTTTCTTCTCCTTTTTTTGCCATTTACTTTTCCATTTCTTAACTTATTGCGTTTCTATGTCCGCAAGAACCACATCTCCTTTTTCTTCTTCTTTTTCATGTTCTTCCCTGAAATCTTATTAAGAAAAACTACAACGCACTTTGTTAAAGTGTGCTGTGCGAGCATGCTTAATAGAATGCAAATTCCGGCATTACGGCTACGAGAGAGAATTATTTGCTGATCTTTGGGCAGTAAATTTTCTTTATTTTAGTCGTTTTTTTTTTTTTTTTTTGAGTTTTTCTTTGGCTTCGGCTGTCTTAGACATTTGACATTGACTAACACACTTGCGGTTGGTTTTGGCTTGTGGTTAAAACATTTGACCGACCCAACAAACCGGTGGTGATGGCGGTGCTGGATGTGTCTGATTAAGTAAAGATTGTAAATGTTATGGGATTCTTTAACCTCTTGGAGAAAAACAGTTAAAGTGGTTTTGTGTGGATCCGGAAAGCAAAGGAAAATCAATGCTTAGTGGTCATTGGAAAAATATGGTCATGAATAGAAGAAAGTTGCCTTGCATTGTGGAAATGACATTTCAGAGGCTTTCTCCAAGGATGAGTTTTTAATTTGGTTTGTAATTTATTTTATTTTCTAGGTTTTATTTAATGGTTTTGAAGATTGTCTTCATTATCGTTAAGCGAAAGGCAATATATAAAATATAATAACGAAGAATTCATGATTTTTTGGCAGAATTAGGGAAATAAATTCAAAGATATTTTATCAGAACTCAGAAAAATATACGCATTTCATATAAAGATTTTCTAAACCTAAGTCACATATATTTAGAACGTTGTTATAAGGAACAAGTAAAAAAGCAGCTAAGTGCGGCCGGGCCGAATACCCTTCACCATTTGGAAGAACTTGAAAATTAAAAACAAATCCCAAAACTACCACTTCATTGAAACCCGTTATATGGAGACTAAACAAAGTTGTGGACCTGCGAAATGTTAAGCAGATCCAGTGAATAATGTCGCTAAAATCATTAAAATGTCGACTATCGGAAGATACCGTTATATGGGGCTTTACGAAGACGTGGACCTGCATACAAAAATTTTTGTCATACGCTGTAATGCCCATTACGAATTTCAAATATGAAATAATAAATAATGTCGCTTAAATCATGAAAATACCGAACATCCGGAGAATTTAACCTGCCTACTGGTAAACTATGCATGTATGCAACATTTCAGCCTTCTATCTTGATTCGTTCGAAATATAGCGTGATTACAACAGACAGTCAGACGGACATCGCTAAATCGTCTAAGAGTTTTATGCTGGTCCAGAATATATATATATATATATATATATACTTTGTAGGGTCTATAATGAATATTTCGAAGGGGTTGCAAACGGAAAAACAAAGCTAATACGGAAATGAGATAATTGTAGTAAACACGATAATTTTGTTTGTTTACAGACTGCTCGACAAAAGATGTCCAGCGACAGCGAAGCAATTCTTTAGCTGTTTTGAAGCTATTTTCTTTCGGTTTCTCTGTAAGTTCTTGCACTTTTTGGAATTTCAATGGCTTTACCCCGAGCTAATTTTTCAATATTTGCCGAATGGAATATTGCGATATTTTCAGTTCACGAGCCATTTTTCGGCCACTGCGACGCGAGAGTCGATCAAGTCGCTTCTTTACTTTTCGAACCATTTCTGCTGATGTTGCTGTTTTCTTCCGTACACTTCCTTGACGACGAGCTATGCTACCAGTATCACGGTAACAAGCGATGGTACGAGACACAAAGATTTATTCACATTTAAATGCTGGAGTGCTCTAACGATAACCACTTTTGGTTTTCCAGCCTAATATAAAAAATCACACTATCACGCTTGAATTCCATCACGAATTCTGAAAATTCTCACCAAAATGCTTTTGTACGCTTGTAGACAATATAATGAGCTGTCACTGGAGTTATTTTGACAGCAGTCGGACGAGTGGCTTAGAAATGACAGCCGTCTGAACTTGGTTGCAGTTTTTTCATCTCACCCTGTATATGTGGGAGTTATATCCTAATCTGATCCGAACTCGATAAATGTTGACAGATGTATTTTTGAGCCCCATAAGTTATGTGGTACTAAATTTCATTTTTATGGATTGCGCATTATGCATGAAAGGGACTTAAAATCCCAAATCGGATGAAACATATATATGGGAGCTTTGGTTATATCTGAACCGATTTTGATGTATCGTTTGGGAATTTTCCTCTCGATCGGATAATAAATGCGACCTTCGTTTTTTTTTTTTTTTTCACAAAAATACATAGACAGACGGACGGGCAGGGTAAGGCAGAAAGTGATTCTATGAAGTCACCAAAAGTAACTATGGGTCTACCTGGATTCCTTCTATACATACAATGTTTCGCCACTGGAGCTAGAACCCATTATGACCAGCAAATACCAATTTGTTGACAAGAAATCGTGAAGAAATATGACAGAAACCATGAAAATACCGAATATCGGGAGATACCGTTGTATCGGAGCTATACCAAAATGTGGACCTATACATACAATGTTTCGCCACCGGAGCCAGAACTCTAGCTAGAGAGTCTGTACAGGTATTCTGTAGACATTGAAAGTATGATGTATTTAAGACACTGCACCTAATAAAGGTTTTCTTCAGAAAACACACTCTGAAAATAAATGCCCCCATTCCCAATTTATTAATTCTTAGTTTTCTTTTTTTCGTGGAAGAAAAATCTCATTTACTTATCTAAATTAGCATTGTTTGAACATCTGTTTTCCATTCTAAATACAACACCAATTGCTGACATCAAAATTTACAACTTAAGGACGGTCATAAAATAGAAAAATATTGCGAAGCCTTCTCTTACTGCCGTATGCCATCCACAAGAATGCCGACTTTATTGAGTTTTAAGTAGACCCACTACGCTCTCGCCTCAAACAGTTGATGCTGGTAGTTAATAATCTAATGGTAAAGTTTATTATGCATCTTGCCATAAAATCATTAAAATGTTAATGCTAATCAAGTGAATAAAATGAAGAGGTTAGTATGATCATTTAGGGAAGTTAAAATGTTGTTAACAATTTCACCAAATTTAGATGGGTCAGAACTCAGAATTTAAATTTACGGTTTTTCCAAACTATAACTTTAAAAAAATATCTTCAGTTTTGCAGCAAAATGCCTTAGTATTTTCCCAATCTTTTTATACGTTCCTCATAAATTTTTTAGCAATTTCTACTACCTACATTTGTTGGTCTAGTATTAAAAATCAATTGTAAAATGATAATATCTTCTACGCTGATTCTCCTCTTTTAAAATGCTCGTGCAAAAGACGTTGCTTCTTAAGTCTTGCAAAAGTTTTATGGGCATTGTCATCAGCATTTTGCATAGAAACCAAACCGCAACTGCAATATAACTTAAGTGACTTAACCTCATTTTCCATTGGTAGTCATTTTAGACAAAGAGAGAGAAAAACTGATTAGGCAAGTACATTTATTACAGCTTACCGTTAAAGTGAAAGGTCTAAGTCTATATAGGCCTATAACGGACAAAATTACGTTTTCTTCTTTGACCATTTATTGCAATGAAAATGCTAATGAATTGTTTTGTTTTGTTTTTTTTTCTATTTTTTCTATTTTTTCAGATATTGGCCAACAAACAAATCCACCCGAACTACCCATATTTGGTGATCCCTTTACGGAAATCGCCTTGGATCTAGTCTTTCCCAAAGGAAATCCAATATTCTTATTGAATGGCAAGAAGTTACAACTGCTGCAGCCATTGGATCGCGATGAAGAGAATTTAAGTCATATTGTGTTTCAAGTACGTATTGTTTCATCTTTCAGATATAATTTTATTAGAAATGCCACTTAAAATTGTGTTAATTTAGTGAAAATCATTGGCAACATTTTAGAGCATCCTCTGAAAATATTACTTATTAGCATCTTTTATTGTCAGAAAACATTTATGCCACCACAAAGTCTGACAAATGGTCATGTGATAGGTAAACTATTTATTAAATTTATTAAAAACAAAAATTTCTAAAAAAAAAACAATTGGGACTTAATCTTTTCAAAGTAGGCAAATGAAATTTACAGTTGTAGCTATTGTGGTGAAGCTACCAGAAGAAGAGGGCCGATAGTAAATATTTTCTTAAAAATCTACAAAAAAAAAAACATTTGCCAGCCAGGAAGAATATAATGATCAAATTTATTTAATTTATGCAAATAATATTATAAATTCCTTGCAAAAATGTACAATTTTGGTCATACAAACTTAAAATATTCAAAAAAGGATAAATATTTTTCCAGGAGGTCCTTAAAAAAGTCTAAGAAAATAAGTCTTTTGGTCATGAAAACTTAAATATTTTTAAAAATATTATTGACACAATATACAATAGTGAGATGAAAAAACTGCAACCAACTTCAGACTGCTGTCATTTCTAAGCCCCTCATCCGACAGATGTTAAAATTACTCCAGTGACAGCTCATTATATTGTTTACAAGCGTACAAAAGCATTTTGGTGAGAATTTTTCAAAAAAAAAAAAAAAGTTATTCGTGATGGAATTCAAGCGTGATTTTTTTATATTTGACTGGAAAACCACAAATGGCTATCGTTAGAGCACTAAAACATTTAAATGTGAATAAATCATAAATAAATACCATCGCTCCTTATCATGATAATGGTAGCGTAGCTCGACGTCAAGAAAGTGGACGGAAGAAAACAGCAACATCAGCTGAAATGGTTCGAAAAGTGAAGAAGTGACTTGATCGAAACGCGCATCGCAGTGGCCGAAAAATGGCTCATAAACTGAAAATATCGCAATATAGAAAAATGAGCTCGAGGTAAAGCCATTGATATTCCAAAAAGTGCAAGAACTTACACCGCAACTGAAAGAAAATAGACTCAAAAGAGCTAAAGAGTTGCTCCGCTTGGCCAAAAGTGGTGAACTGCCTAACTTGTTTTTCTCCGATGAGAAAACATTCGTGTTCCAAGCAAATTTGCAAACAAACAAAATGATCGTGTTTACTTGCCAAAGAGGTTAGCTGACAATCTGCAACTTCGGTTGGCCACTAGAACTTAAGCGCCGGCCATGGTAATGGTGTGGGCCACAATAACAGCCGATGGTCGCTCTTCGCTCGTAATAATCGACCGTGGCATCAGAAAAAATGCCGAAAATTTATCGCACAAATATTTTTCGAGGGTGTATTAAAGCCTTGGGTACGCAAACATTTTGGCCGTAGACCATGGACATTCCAACAGGACTGAGTACCATCGCTTCATTTTCAGCACACAATGGCCAACAAAATCTCCGCATACCAATCCGTTGGACTATTGTGTCTGGAGTATTTTGCAAAGCAAGGTTGGCTTTAAACAATACCAAAGTGTCGATCACCTCAAGCAAGCGCATCGTCGGGAATGGGCCAAAATACCGCAGAGTAACATTCGGGCAGCGTGTGACGGTTTTATTGGCCGTTTAAAGGCCATTATTCGTGCCAACGATTACCAATTCGAAAAAGTCTAAAGTTATTCTAAAATTTGATATTATTTCCGAATTGTTGCTTTCATTCAGTAAAATTAAAAAAAAACTATGTAAAAATTATAGCGTTTCACTTTGTTGCAGTTTTTTTATCTCACCGTGTATATATGTTGCATCCGATTTGGCGTTTAAAATCCCTCACAAACGTAATATGCATTCCCCAACAGTGATATTTTGTACCAGATATCTTATAGAGTTCGGAAATACCTCTGCTATATGTTATCAAGATCGGTTCAGATTTGGATATAGCTCCCATATATATCCTCAACCGATTTCGGGTTAATTGTGCTCCAAATGGCCAATATCTGTCCAAACGTCGTGGATTTTGGTACATCCGACCGAATGCAGTCTAAAAGCAAGTGCATTAAATTTGAATAAAATCGGTTCATATATAGCTATTACTCCCATATGTATTTCATCCGATGTGGTCTTTAAGTCGCTCACATTCGTAAAATGCATTCGACAACAATGATATTTGGTACCAGAAATGTTATGTCTAAATGTTTGGAAATGTTAGCCCCCATATGTATCCTTAATCGGATTTCAGGTTTATTTTACACATAATCGATAATATCAGCACAAATGGAGTGAATTTCGGAACGTACCATTTTGTACAACTCGGCTCAGATATTTTTGTTTTTTTTAATATAATGCATCTCCAAGTGATATCATGCACTCTATAGCAAACTATAACTGCTCTAGAGACAAATGTTGATAGGTGGTATAATCTACTTGAAATAAATTCTTTTGTTACGGGAGCTCTACTAAATATGCATAATGGTGTACGGTATCATATAGTCGGCCCCACCCGACTTTTGACTTTTCCTTACTGGTTGTATTTATATCGTGTAGTTTATATCGGCGATTATAATCTTTCATACCACCCATTTACTTTCTTGCAATTGTTTTTAATAGTTTATTTGCCATACTTTATCATCTTTCATATCTTGTTCTCACATCGGTAAAAATATCACTTTATGTGCACACATACATACACACATATATAATTACATATTTGAAAACTTCACAATGTTACCACCTCGCTCGTTAGATCTCTTCATAATTAAGACATTTTTTTCGAAGAGAAAAAAATCAAGCCATAACTGTTTTATTGCAACAAAGGGGTGTACATAAATTATGTGACAAGCTTTGCTGGCAAATGATGGCAGGTGTAACACGAATTGAGTTGGGCATAACGATCGTTAAACTGCAAACTTTTATTGTCAATTTATTCGCAGTTTCTCGCAATGGCGCACAAAGTTTTCTTTAATTGCTAATTTCAAATCATTTTTTTTTCATTTCAGGTTTCCTGTACCGTACGCTCCTCGAACAAACGTCGCAATATACCGATTATAGTGCGCGTGTCTGATGTTAATGATAATGCGCCACGTTTCATGAACACACCTTATGAGGTTACAGTGCCCGAGGTAAGTTACATTTCGTTTTGTTGTATTTGTTATTCATTCTTCGAAGCTATTGTTTCAAATACTATTCATTCACAAAAATATGTATAATGTGTGTTAAACATACAAATTTACAACAAGAACATGAACATGAGCATAGGCAACGGAACGGAACGAAACGAAACGAAAACCCACCGAAAAAATAACAATTAAAAAATATTTCCTCTGATTTTAAATGCTTAGCCAGAGTCATCGTCTTTGGAGTTGTTGGTGGTATCGTATGGTATTCGTTGCCAAAGTCTGCTGCCAAGCATTTGAATATGCATCCGCCAGGCAGCCAGGTATCTTCGTAATATCTGTGAATTACGGTTTCTTGACTACAACAAAAAAACAACAAAAAATACTGTTTCTAAAAGGTGGGTGGCAGTCAAGTTGGTTGGCTTGGCATGGCTTCGTTCTTTAATCTTTGCATATGTATCACAATAGTTGTAGTTCGTTGCGGTGGTACCTTATCTCGCCCACGCCATGCCACACCAGCCACATTGTCTATTTGGGATTTTTTTGTTTTTTGTTTTATTACCGTCTTCTAATTTTCTGGGTTCCATACAAGATTCTATTTCTTTTTTTCGGGTTTTCCAGTTTCATTATTGTTTTATTGCAACGACCAAATATGACTTAAAGTTTAATGCACTTTTCGGAAAACAATTGCATTGTCAAGTTTTGCCCAGAACCTGTGTTCGTCGTCGTCGTGGTATGCGAACTCCAAAGACAATAGTTCTACATCTTATGGCATTCTCGTTGTTGTTGTTGTAGCGCCCGTCCTTTCAATTTTAATTCCGCTCAAATCTTTTTGATGTAATCTCTTAGAATGTGTTCATAGACAGCCATGTACTATTGGTTGTTGTTGTGAATTAACCGTTGATTCTTTTGTTTAAATGCCAAGTGCAACAAAGAATTTGAAATATTTTCTTTGTTTTTTTTTTTTTTTTTGTTTATTTAAATATCTATGAATGCCAATTCATTTGTTAGCTTGTGTTTGGCTGATTGAAAATTTGTCTTGAAAAATAACTATCGATAAGAATAATAAATACCAAAACGATAAATTAAGAATAATCGATTGTTATTTGTCGATGGTGCCAATAACAAAATATGTTGGTTCAAAAGGAAACTTGAATTTGTTATACTTATAAATATAAACATAACAAGTAAAGAAGCTGTAAGTTCGGCCGGGTCGAACTTTGAATACCCTCCACCATTTGGAACGAATTTGGCAATTTTCAAAAAAATAAAATCCTTTCAAAGTTCTGTTAAAATCTTAAAAATACCGAATGTCGCTCTTATATTAGGGTCGGTCGAAGCGATGACGTGGACCTGCATTGGCAACTTTGCCATTAGAATATTCAAAAGCGAAACTTGAAAAAAAAAATCGGTGAATAATGTAGCTAAAATAATCAATATAGAAAGGTACTATTATATGGGGGCTATACCAAAATGTAGACCTGCACAGACAATTTTCTACCTTAGGCTATAGTATCCATTACGAACTTCAACTACAAAATTTGAAACAATTCCGGTGAATAATGTCGCTAAAATCATCACCGAAAATCGGGAGGTACCGTTATATTTGGGCTATACCAAAACGTGAACCTACATGGCCCATTTTCAATACCAAAAGTCTTACAGACTAATATACATTTGAGTAAAATTTTATCAATCTACTTCATTTCATTCGGAGGCTAGAGTGATTCCCACAGACGGACAGACCTACGGACATCGCTAAATCGACATAGAATTTCATGCTGATCATGAATATATATACTTTATGGGGTCTAAAATGTATACGGAATGACAAACTTAATATACCCTCCATACTATGGTTGAGGGTATAAAAAGAACACATTTTTAAATGGTAAACTTTGGTAATGCAGGTCAGGGCTAGTATCTATGATCCAACCAGTAATATAATTTTAATTTCACATTAAATTACAGGGAAATATATACAGGGCGAGATAAACACTGCAACAAGTCAAGCGTCATAAAATTTTTACATTTTAATTTTTTAATAAAAAAAATGTCGGAAATAGCATCAAATA